>NC_142489.1:17656921-18281921 GCF_049115385.1 Moschus berezovskii | reverse complement strand
CTCTGAATAAATAGTATAAAATTTACAAATTAAAATCACCAACAATGGGTGTCCTTCCCAAGATCAGCTAAAAAAAAAATGTCATCATCTTCTAAGGAAAACATATTTTACAATGACTTATGTGGACAAGGAACCTAAAAAAGGAAAACAGAGAGATTTCAGAGGTCTGCATCAGGGATAGTAAATGGCAGAAAGAGCAACATTTCTCATTACGAGAAATTGATGCTAGAGTATAAATGGTTTTCCCTTTCCTATTTTGGTGAATGGTATGTATTTTCTATTCTGTGGTTGGAACATTTTCCATAAGAATCCCTTAAATCAGTGCCCATGATTGATGTTCATGGGACTTAATGGTGAGGATTTTCAGGAGACATGAAATGAGAGAAGCAAGATAAAGCAGTGGAAAAGTAAGTATAATCTCAACTGGAAACCAAATTATACTACATTTTATCTCACTTTTTATTCAGTCATTTCCTTCCGTGTTATCCCTGTCAAAATTTTACCAATGGAAATGGGATTTTCACCTCTCAGATTAGGCGACTTTCATGTAACCAAAGGCAGTTTTCCAGAATAAGAAGTCTTTTACAGGTATTAGTGGCCAGGATTTGTAAAGTTGAATGTTGCCTAATTTTTAAAGGAACGTTTTTGCTATAATATTAAAGAGGAATAGTCTGGTACATTTTCCTAGCAAGCCACATTGGGTGAGTTCTCTTTTTCGCCATTGATCTTCCTGTTTATTGCATGAGTTAGAGTCTACCTCTGATCTCTGGACCACTCTACTTTTCCAGTAAGCCACCCATTCCAAAGTACTAACAGATTGGGAAAGTGTTAGTGGCTTAGACATGTCTGATTTTTGTGACCCCAAGGACTGTACCGCCCCTCATCTCCCCCCCACCCCAGATTCCTCTGTCCCTGGAATTTCCCAGGCAAGAACACTGGTGTGGGTAGCAATTTCCTTCTTCAGGTGATCTTCCTGACCAGGGATTGAACCAGGGTCTCCAACATTGCAAGCAGATATTTTTTGTGTCTGAACTGTACATGTCAATGACAATAAGGACTCCACTGACTAACCACCATACTCAATGTTTAAGATCCTTGGCGCAATTCTATTGAATGATTCTTTGAGGAACTTGTACTACTAATCCAGGCTGTAAGTTCAACCTTCTCTAAACTGCATACCCTGTTACAATGGGAGGTGCACAAAGCTAAATACTTATGTGCTGGAAGGCTTCTAAGGAGCAAAATAGTCAAATGTTTGCTATTGAAAATGCCCAAACATAGAAGAATTTAGAAGTTATAGGAAGATGTCTTGATTATGAAGATTGCAGGAAAAAGAAAAATTAAAAATCAGAGTTTTGCAGGTCCACATTCATTCCATAAATCAACTCGAATAGTTTAAATTTTGTCTGTTGTATACAATGTCATCTGAGGAAGAAAAAGTTAAAGCTTAGAGATGAACAACTGCTAAACTGATCCAATATTTTATGTATATAGATGAAGAAACAGCCATATAAATGAAATTGTTTGTTAAAGTCCAGCAAGCTTTTAGTATGAGGTTTCCTCAGACAATGTTGACCTGAAGAAATTGAGGGAAATTCTGAAGCTATTATTAGGATTACAATTCCATAAGAATGGACAACGAAGTACACGAAGCAAACTGAGATTATGTATAAGCAACTGTTATCATTGACATCATTATCCTTAACTCTTCTGTATTCTCCTCAGCATCAGTATCAGTAGCTGTAGTACAAATGTCACTAATCACATTCAGAGTAGGCACCGTTTTTGTTTCTTATTTTTTCATTCAGTTCAGTCACTGAACCCTGTCTGACTCTTTGTGACACAATGGAATGCAGCATGCCAAACTTCCCTACCACACCAACAATGGTCAGATCCTGCTCATACTGATAGCCACAGAGTCAATGATCCCACCCAACCATCTCATCTTTTTTCGTATCCTCCTGCCTTCATTTTATTTCGAGCATTATAGTATTTTGTAAAGAGTCATTTCTTCACATCATGTGGCCAGATAATGAAGTTTCAACTTCAGCATCAGTCCTTCCAAATAATATTCAGGACTGATTTTTTTTTTTTTTTTTAATGATTGACTGGTAGGATCTCCTTTTGTTCAAGGGACTCTCAAGAGTATTTTCTAACAGAACAGTCCAAAAATATCAATCCTTTTGTACTCAGTTTTTATTATCATCGAACTCTTACATCCATACGTGACTACTGGGAAAACCATAGCTTTAAGCAGATGGATTTTTATCAGCAAAAAATGGCTCAGCTTTCTAATATGCTACTTAGGTTGGTTATAACTTTTCTCTCAAGGAGGAAGTGACTAATTTCACGGCTACAGTAAGTGTCTGTGGTGATTTTGTAACCCAAGGAAATAAAGTCTTTCACTGTTCCATTTTCTCCTATCTATTTGCCATGAAGTGATGGTACTGGATGCTATGATCTTCATTTCTTGGAAGTGGAGTTTTAAACCGGCTTTTTCACTCTACTCTCACTTTCATCAAGAGGCTCTATAGTTCCTCTTCAGTTTCTGCCATAACGGAGGTATCATCTGAGTATCTGAGGTTATTGATAATTCTTCAGGGAATCTTTATTCCAGCTTCTGCTTTATTTAGCCTGGCACTTTGAATGATGTACTGTGCATATATGTTAAATAAACAAAGTGACAATATTCCTTGACATATCCCTTTTGCAGGTTTTGATTTGTCTGTTGTTCCATGTCTGGTTCTAAGTTTTACTTCTTGACTTACATACAGACTTCTCAGGAAGCAAGGAAGGGGATCTGACATTACCATTTCTTGAAGAATTTTCCACAGTTTTTTTTTTCTTTTTTCATCTACACAGTCAAAGGCTTTGATGTCATCAGGAAAGCAGAAGTAGACTTTTTTTTTTTTTCCTGGAATTCTCTTGCTCTTACTATGACCCACCAGATGCTGGAAATTTATCCCTGGTTCCTCTGCCTTTTCTAAATTGAGATTGAACATATGGACGTTTATATTATTTTAAGGCTATAAATGTCTAGTGTAGATCTCTTTGATGAATATGTCATAGATGAGCAGTATCCAATGTATTTTTCAGGCTTCTCACCCTACCTGTGGCTATTCATCAGAAAGAAGCAATCTATATAAGCCTATGTCAGGAATGTATAAGTGCTATGAATAAGTACAATAAAGTGCTATTCACATTATTTTAAGCCTTTGTCTTAATAGAAGAGATAGTGAATAATGATTGTAATGAATATGTGTAATATATATTAATATATACAGTATAGACACACTATAGATGCTGATATATTTGGGGAAGCTTATAAATGTTTCAGGAAGCATCTGAAGATGAAATTACACCTGAAGAAGGCATTTAAAAAATCAGCATTTGGTAGGAGAAATTGTGAAAGAAGTGAAGGGCAATTCAGGCAAAATGAAGGACCATGATAAGGCACAGAACAGGGGAAGAATAAAACATGGACCGTAAGGGAGCCTGAATGACTGGTCATGTGTGGAAATGTGCACTGAGCAGCGATGTCAGAAATGATTAGAAACATCTTATCATTTAGGTGTGAAACTCATCAGAAATGCTTAAGTGTAGGAAGATTATGTTCTGATGTCTCTTCTGTGCAGTTAAGATGTTAATAAGCACACTTTCCAGGACCCTATCTGCTTTAGTCTTGTAACGTTGTATTTTCAGTTTGCCTGGAATTACTAGTACGAAGGGAGGAGACTGCTGCTTGGCCAAGTCCATACTCCAGCACATACATTAGCTTTAGCTTCATGGAAGCAAATCAGTGGTATTTTCTCCTCCCTGAACATTTCTTAGAGTGATAGCATAAAATGTGGAATAGGTAAAAGGACCTAGTGGGGAACATGTTGAAGGCATCTTTGAAATCCATCACCAGCAGCCATAGTTCTACATAGTTCTAGCAGCATGCTACAATATGGATTAATTTTCCTCAGCTTTACATTCATTGAATGTGACACCAACCAGCCCCTGCATGACTACGTCATGGTCACTTATGCTTCTATATACACCCATCCCCTCTTTAAACCAGCACAAACCTGTACTTCATATTTTAGTGATAGATTCAAAGACTAATACTGTGTCTAGTACGTATTGATCTTGAACATCATGTCCAGGAGGAATAAGTGATTAAAGTTCTTAATCTGCAACTGGTTCTGCATGTGTATGGTTTCTGTGCCCATTTGGAACATGCTAATACCTGATCTCTAGAATCTCCTACAACAAAGATTAACACTGGATACATTGCCTTATTCCTGGAGCCCTGAGGGATAATCAGGGACACTATCTCATTGGCCCCTCTACTGCCATCACCAAGGCAACACAAGATCTGCAGCATTATTAGAGTTACAAGGAAGTTCTTAATGATGAGTTCTAGAAAAAAAAATGAAAATGTAGTAAAGTTACTGATTCAGATGCAAAGATTTATGACCCACTTCTCGGCACTCTACTGCTTCTTTTTACCTTTTTCTCCTGCTTGACGTGTTGAAGCAGTAAAGCATGGAATTTATTCTGTTTTGGGGCTTAGGGAAAAAATAAAGGACTCAATGAATTGTGAAATATTCCAGATTGTTAAACATTTCCCTTTTTTGTTTAATTTGTCTCTTCTCTGCCTTGACTCATCCCAGTCCATAAGTTTGTAAACCTGCCCCTTTAACAAGTGCAACTTTGGAATTTCAGAAAGACTCTCTGGAGCAGAGAGCTTATACAGTTTGCTTTATCTTGAAAAAGATGCAATAAAGTACTTGGGTAATGTTTTTCTTCAGCTTTATACATCTAATTCAATGTAGTAGAGAATGACAACCCACTCCAGGTTTCATGCTTGGAAAATCCCATTGACAGAATTGTAGCCCAGGTGGGCTACACTCATTAGTTTGCAAGGAGTCGGACAGGAGAGAGACACACACTTACATATCTAACTTATGTTCAGATAAAATTTTTCATTCTTTTTTACAGGTCTTCATGTGTTTCACACTGAAGGACCAAGCATTTTTCTCTAAATTATTTGTGTGAAAGTTGTATAGACTTATACAAGTTTCTTGAAAACTTAACTGTTTCTTAAAAACAAAGCAAAGAAAAACTTCCTCCTATGTGGCAAGGGGTTTGCTTCCTTTTCTCCACTGATGATTTGGAATTTCTTCCCTATTAGCAGAAATATGGATTTCTATCTTGCCTTGGCTATAAGGAATCTGGTAAACTGGAATATCGCTTCGTTGATTTGGGAATAATAACTTCTAACAAATTTTCCTTTTTCTCTGGAACTGAGAGGAAATGTCAACATTGAATCCCTTGTATATCTCTTCCTTATCTAGGACTAGGCTCCTTAACGACAGGCATGAACAGGTCTGTCATATCACTAGAGAGCCACTAGAACTATTTTCCCAAGTGTGTGTGACTCTGATTTTTGTCTTTGACATGCTGTCATGCCTACTTTTATGTCAAAAGTTAAAGAGGTTTTAGATTTAATTGTATTCCACAATCCATTCCATACAAGAAGGTGAATCTCTATAATATTCTTTTCCTCTGAGCCTCTAGACCTTGCCAGGGAATGTATCAGGAAGGTTTAGAGTCCCATTTTCTCAAGCATTAGTGAGAACTAATACTTTTAATATATTAGTGAGAACTAATACTTTAACATATTTTCTTTTTTCATACATTAATACGTTTTATTTTTTTATCTTTTTTTTTTTATTGGAGGCTAATTATTTTACAATATTATATTGATTGGTTTTGCCATGCATTGACATGAATCCGCCCCGGGTGTACACATTAAATGTGGTCACAATTGTCTCAATTAGTAACATATAAGAAGCACTGATGGAGGTATCTGGAGACTCAGGAGAAGATGGATATGACATGAAGAAGATAAAAGGATGGCCCTCACATTCCTATATTTCCTGGTGTCAGAGGCAATGGGATAGATTGACTGCTAGACTAAAACAAATGGACATGGATAACAAGGACATGAGACTAAAGAAGAAGCTGAAATGTATCGGTTAGATTTGAAATCCAGCAGGATCTTAATAGGAAGGCAAAATATATTAGGAAGGGAGGGATAATGAGAATCAGATGTTATAAATAGGAACTTACTGATATCTATGACAAGTGACAGTAGACTTGTATAGGTGTGAGAGCTGGACTACAAGAAAAGCTAAGTGCTGAAGAATTGATGCTTTTGAATTGTGGGATTGCAGAAGACTCTTGAGAGTCTCTTGAATATCAAGGATATCCAAACTGTGCATCCTAAAGGAAATCAGTCCTAAATATTCATTGGAAGGACTGAAGCTGAAGCTGAAATTCCAATCCTTTGGCCACCTATTGTGAAGATATGTCTCATTGGAGAAGACCCTGATACTGGGAAAGATTGAAGGCAGAAGGGGAAGAGGACAACACAGGATGAGATGATTGGATGGCATCATGGACTCAATGGACATGAGTTTCAGAAATCTCTGGGATTTGCTGATGGGCAGGGAAGCCTGGCACGTTGCAATCCATGGGGTCACAAAGAGTCAAACACGACTGAGAGACTGAACTGAACTAGATGATGAAAAAGGATTTGTTTACAAGTTTTGCTGATTTCTCTCTAGAGTTTCCCCCACACTCCTATTTCGGTCAACCAATTTATGACTCATTTTCCCATGGCTTTTCTTTATTTGCAAACACTCTTCAGAAATTGGCTTCTCTGTTCTTTTTCATTTTATCTTCCTTTCCATTTATTTGAGTGTGTCTGGTATGGCAGGAGGAGTTACTAAAAAATAGGCAATATTTACTGACAGGAAGTCATTCAGCAACATTGGTACAGTTTAAAAAATTAAAAAAAATCTAATACAAATATGGGACTTCCAAGTGTGTTCTCTCTTCATTTTGTATCAGTAGAGAAGTATTCAAAGAGAAAAAAAAAAAGCAAATCCCAGCTATGTTGTTGTCTTAACTGAAATATTATGAGGAAACCCTGAAAAGCCTCTCATCCTTATCCATCAGGGGACAGACCAAATAGAAGCCACAATTGCAGAAAACTTACCAAAGTGATCACTTGGACAGAGTCTTGTCTAAGTCAAGGAAGCTATGAACACCATTTTGAACAACACGGCCAAACATGGCTGTTACTCCATGTATCTCTTAACTTCAAGCTTTTACATTCCAGAACCCTATCATGAAATGGACATCTTTTTTTCGGCATTAATTCTAGAAAGCCCTGAAGGTCTTCCTACAACTGCTCAAGTTTCCCTGGTAGCTTAGATGGTAAACAAGTAAAATGCAGAGGCTGCCATTGTTCATGTAGGAAAATCCACAACCAGATGGTCATGTTCAAGAAAGAGAACTCCACATTCCTTGTAGCAAAAATAATCATCCTAATTATCAGCTGTGAAAAACAGATAATTCTATATGTCATGAAGGAAAATCTTCAGCAAATATTCATACATGAATTGTAGAGAATTAATATTTCTGATATGAATATTGATATTGATTTGCCTATGTAAAATATAGCAATTCCATATTTCTAGTAGTCAATTTGGCATCTAGATAGGTGAACTGGCATACACAGAATTCCATATTTAGAGATGAATTTATCTATATATAAAGAGTTTTACAGATAAAGCATCTCGAAATAAAAGATGCTATGTTAAGCATCCCCCAAAGGGACCTGACACATCAGTGCCAGAGAAATTGAAGTCCGCTTATTTCCTGTACAGAGGCCATTTCAAAGTGGTTCTATTCTCATCCTCCCTCCTGGTGAGAACACATGCCAGTCTACCCCATCACCCCAGGGATGTGGGGCTGCGAGTAGCTAGAGGATCATCCTAAGCCATGCTTTGCAGAGTCCTGATAACTCAGGCATTCTGCAAAGTCTTTAAAGAAGGATGTTTCAAACAGCATACTCTGCAGGTAGCAACCGCTTATGCTATAGCGCCGTCAGTCACACAAACCTTACAAAAACGGCAACATGTGCACATGTGTCTGGTCCTGTGGGGGAAAGAATACTGCTGCACTTGAGAAGGACAGAAAATTCTTTGTAGGGACTGTACTCGGAGAAGGCAATGGCAAGCCACTCCAGTACTCTTGCCCGGAAAATCCCATGGATGGAGGAGCCTGGTAGGCTGCAGTCCGTGGGGTTGCTAAGGGTCGGACACGACTGAGCAACTTTATTTTCACTTTCACACATTGGAGAAGGAAATGGCAACCCACTCCACTGTTCTTGCCTGGAGAATCCCAGGGATGGGGGAGCCTGGTGGGCTTCCGTCTATGGGGTCACACAGAGTCGGACACGACTGAAGTGACTTAGAGAGAGAGAGAGAGGGACTGTACATACCCCATCTCTGAGCCTGGTAATCTGGCTCATTCTGTTTCTTGCTCTTTTTCATCTCCCAGTACGGCCCTGAATGTTTTCTTCCTGCCGCTCCTTTCTGCCTAGGGATCCAGGGTGCAGCAGCATATCTCCACTTACAGCATCCTTTCTCGGTGACATCCCTGGGCTTGATTCCCTGGCGACGGTGCTTTGGCTGCCCCATGGTTAATGTAGTTTACACAAATATGTTCATTTTTTCGGTATTCATTTTCCTTCTAGCAGCCAGGCCAGTTCTGACAGCTCATATGCACATTTCTGCTTGTGGGCACACACACATACTTACACACAACCCTAAAAGGAAATTTTCACATATTGTCATAGCTTTGTTTTCCAGGATAATGGATTTTGGTAAGTACCTTTCATTTTCTCTGGTTGTTTTCTTTCACTAACTTGTCATTCAAGTTAATATCCTCTTCTAGCTCTACTCTTTATTCTGGAAGATTACAAATTTTGTGATTTACTCATGAGAAGGTCTGACTTAAAAAGACATTTGGTGGGCTGGAAGTGCTTGTGGTGAACAGCTGATTGGTGGGTGCTCATGTCCTGTATACTCTCATCACATTGACTGTTTCACAGTGCCAATCACTTTGGCATGATTCCATTCCACGTGCTTTCCTTCCAGGAATCACACCAGAAATAGCATGTGGATTTGGACTGCACTGACTTGGAGGTACCTATCTCAGCCTACACCTCTCAAAACCATTCCTTGTCAATGCTGGACTCTTGTGGCAGCCCCAGTGCCCAATCAGGCCCAAGACCTGATCAAGGTGATCCTGCTCCTCCCAACTGTGTAACAGACTGTTTGCAACAGTTTCCATTTTCCCCCCAAAAGTTGTCTCCCTGTAGCAGGAGCAAGCCAAACTAATGTTTGGACCTCCAAAAGGGCAAAGAAAATGTGACAGGCCTGTGTCTGAAACAATATCATGAAGAAGGTGCATGCAGATCCAAAGGACCTCTCCTGAAACAAGGCACTGAATGTGAGGTCAAAAAGGTCCAGTGGCCTCCCTTTTTGTCAGCACTACCCTTTATTTCTGCTCACTCGTACACATAGCCCCCACAAGTATTACATCCTGAGAAGCCTGCCAGCCCTGGGCCCATAACTCATGCCTCCATTGTGCAGAAAGCAGCATTCTCCCAAATGTACCAACAGGGCTTGATTCCAGACCAGGACTCACTAACTTGCTAAATGCCAAGGCTCTCTTTCTGCTTCCCTCATCAGACTGTGGTAGATCTGCCTGTAGCTCAGGATCCCTGCTAGCCTATGAAGTTGGCGTGCCACAAATGCAGCTAAAGGTTGGGCTGGTGGACATCCAAGATGCCCACCTCAAATCAAGGGTACATGTGAGAGTCCCATGGTGCATATCTCCTTAAAGGTGACCATGACAAAATCATATATTCTTCTCCAGGGAGATTGTGAGAACCATCCCTCATCTGCAGACAGACCCACATTGTCCCTTTGCTCTCCACAACCAAGGATGATAAAAAAAGAAAGGAAAAAATTAATGTCAGGATTTTGGGCATGAGCAATGGCACGTCTTCATCAGGACGGCTAATCCCTAGCCACTAAGCCTGAAAAGCAGCAGGCTATGAACTGCTGCCATGGGCATCAATGTCTCCCACTTCCCAGGGTCACTTCATGCAAGCAGCCCACCACACATCAGTTCACTTCACTTCCATCCCTCATTTAACTGACTCTCTGTGACCCCATGGACTACAGCATGCCAGTCTTCACTGTTCATCTAAAACTCCCAGAGTTTGCTCAAACACATGCCCATCAAGTGGTGATTCAATATCTCTCTTGCTATTCTTTGGAAAATTATTATGCCGTCCAACCATCTGATTCTGCATCCACTTCTCCTGACTTTAATCTTTCCCAGTATCAGGGTCTTTTACAGTGTCAGTTGTTCACTTCAATTGTCCAAAATATTGAATTTTCAGCTTCAGCATCCGTCCTTGCAATGAATACTCATGACCAATTTCCTTTACGATTGACAGGTTTAATCTCCATGCAACGCAGGACTCGCGAGTCTTCTCAATACTATAGTTGAAAAATGTCAGTTCTTCCAGTGCTCAGCTTTATGGTCCAAAATTCACAGCCATACATGACTCATGGAAACACCATAGCTTTGACTAAACGGACATTTTTCAGCAAAATATTTTCTGTGGCTTTTCAATAATGTCTATATTTGTCACAGATTTTCTTCCAAGGAGCAAGCGTCTTTTAATTTCACCGCTGCGGTCAACATCTATAGTGATTTTGGAGCCCCAAAAGCAAAGCAGTTTCCACATCTATTTTCCATAAAGTGGTGGGACCAGATGCCATGATCTTCATTTTTTGAACGTTCAGTTTTAAGCCACCTTTTCAACTCCTCTCTTTCATTTTCATCAAGAGGCTTTTTACTTTCTCTTCACTTTCTGCCACGAGAGTGGTATCATCTGCATATCTGTGAGTATTGACATTTCTCCCAGCAAACTTGATTCCAGCTTGTGCTTCATCCAGCCCAGCATTTCACATGATGTAATCTGCGTTTGAATAAATTGGTGACAATATAGAGCCTTGAGGTACCACTTTCCCCAACTCTGGAACCAGTCCATTTTTCCAAGTCCATGGTACTGTTGCACCTTGACCTGCATACAGATTTCTGTGGAAGCAGGTCAGGTAGCCTGGGATTCTCATCTCTTGAGGAATGTTCTAGTTTTTCATGTTCTACAAGTCAGACTTTCAGTTCGGTTCAGTTCAGTTCAGTTCAGTCACTCAGACGTGTCCGACTCTTTGAGACCCCATGAATCATAGCACGCCAGGCCTCCCTGTCCATCACCAACTCCCAGAGTTCACTCAAACTCACGTCCAGTGAGTCAGTGACGCCATCCAGCCATCTCATTTTCTGTCTTCCCGGCCTCCTCCTGCCCCAAATCCCTCCCAGCCTCAGAGTCTTTTCCTTGGCATAGTCATTAAAGCAAAAATAGATTTTTTTTTCTGGAACTGTCTTGATTTTTCAATCACACATGGGTGTTGACAGTTTAGTCATTGGTTTCTCTGCCTTTTGTAATCCAGCTTGAACCTCTGGAAATTCTTCATTTGTTGACACCTTCCTTGGAGAATCTCAGGCATTACTCTTTGCTCTGTGTGAGATGAGTGCAATTGTGCAGTAGTTCAAACAGTCTTTGGCATTGCCTTTTTATGGGATTGGAGTGAACTGATCTTTTCCAGTTCTTTGGCCACTGCTGAGTTTTCCTAATTTGCCTGTATAGTGAGTGCAGCATATTTTCACAGCGTCATCGGTTAGAATTATACATAACTCAACTGGATATTCATCTCTTCCAACAGCTTTGTTCTTACTGATGTTTCCTAAGGCCTACGTGATTTTGCATTCCAGGATGTCTGGGTCTGTCAGGATGCATTCGACTTTAAGGGATCCAATATGTTTTCTTATTTGTGTGCTGTATCTCAAGGACTCTGTTCTTTATCAGTTCCTGCAAGACAGGAACGATCAGAGCTGCACGCAGTTCTCTGCTCTGAGATCATGGGAAAAGACACCTGATTTGATTCCCTTCTTTGACTCCCTTCAGTGACTCTCTTCAGTGACTTTGTACTGAAAGGACTCTCCATTATGTGCAATTGGTGGAATTTCATTCTTTTTCATGGCTGAGTAATCATTTTACTGAAGACATATAAGCATGTGTTTCTTCAAATAACGTACCCTTGTTTCACTCAACACTTGGGTCCCCTGCATTCTTCCCATCAACTCCAGTCCCTAGGTCCCTGTCTACACCTACTGTGACAACTGGCGCCCAAACAGGGACCTGGTGAACACCCTTGGCAAGCAGACTGAATGACTGTTAGGACCTATAGAGGTCGGTAAATGCAGGGTTATGAGAGAAATGGCTGGAAAGTCCCACCTCCTTTCTACTTTACTTCAAACATTTATGTAAGGTTCAATGACTTTTTGTTTCGCATTAGCAGATACAGGCTCATCTCCAAACAGTGGCTGATGAAGGCAGTTTGGATTTATAAATTTCAAACCGGGTTAAAGAATATGTTGAAAGAGCCACAGAATGGGGAGTAAATATTGCAACAAATTTCTGACCCTTGTGGGCCCTCATTAAAGCCTTGATCTTTTCATTTCTAGTCAATCCTAACTGCACCCCCCATATTCGTTATCAAGCTAATGCTCATTATACAAATATGAATTAGATTATGAGACATTTATAAAAAGCCTAATTAGAGCAACATACAATGTTTCAAAAATTTCCCACCGTCCCTGTCCCTGCTATCCCAAGTGCTCCTCCTTTTCTTGTAATGGACACGAAACCGAAGATCCCCCGATTTGAGGACAAGATGAATCTGATGTTGATACTTCTGATGCTCTCTTTGACACTAAAGCCAACAATATAGTCAAAGAGGGCATCAGAAGTATCAACAAAAACCACTGCGGATGCTGATTGCAGCCATGAAATTAAAAGACGCTTACTCCTTGGAAGGAAAGTTATGACCAACTTGGAAAGTATATTAAAAAGTAGAGACATTACTTTGCCAACCAAGGTCCATCTAGTCATGGCTATGGTTTTTCCAGTGGTCATGTATGGATATGAGAGTTGGACTGTGAAGAAAGTTGATCACCGAAGAATTGATGCTCTTGAACAGTGGTGCTGGAGAAGACTCTTGAAAGTCCTTTGGACTGCAAGGAGATCCAACCATTCCATTCTGAAGGAGATCGATCCTGGGTGTATATTGGAAGGACTGATGCTAAAGCTGAAACTCCAATACTATGGCCACCTCATGCGAAGTGTTGACTCACTGGAAAAGACTCTGATCCTGGGAAGGATTGGGGATGAGAGGAGAAGGGAACGACAGAGAATGAGATGGTGGATGGCCTGACATGATGTGATTCATGGAGTCTCAAAGAGTCGGTCATGACTGAGCGACTGAACTGAACTGATATATATATATATATATATAAAATGTCATATATATATAAAATGTCATATATATATAAAATGTCATATATATATGACAAAATTTATATATATATATAAAAATGTCATATATATATATATATAATATATATATGACATATGGGGAGAAGGCGATGGCACCTCAGTCCAGTATTCTGGTTTGCTGCTATCTATGGGGTCGCTAAGGGTCGGACACGACTGAGCGACTTTACTTTCACAATGACGTATGGAAATATATATATATATATATATATATATATATGGAAATATACGTCATATATATATATGACAATGATAAGCCCCTAATGCGCACTCAAATTTATGAAAACAGACGATGCACTCATTCTCCTTCATGACGAAGGCTTTCTGATTTACTGGATTTGCAACCTCGAGTCTCTGAGGCTGATGATATTTTTCTCTACCCTTTGTTAAGAAATGATAATGTTCAAGGGTAACTAATGCCTCAATACAAATGCGTTGATTTTTCTCACATACAACAAATGAAAAAGGCTGAAACTATGTATAGACCTCCGTTACCTTTTACTACAGAACTTTTAAACACTATGGCATCTTCTATTGGAATTTTATTTTATTCTTTAGATACACTGGGAGTTGCTATCTCCTGTAGTTTTGTCGGAAAGGAGGCCAAAATGTTATTTGAAAAACTTCTTGTGTGTGGAGAATGAAAATCAGCAATGTCAGAGAGCCACCACTCTGATTTGTGAGGCCAGGAATGTTCTTGATTATTTGAAGGCTTTTTGAAACTTAGGGTTAGAAACTCAGAAAATTCAAATATTAGCTGAAGCAATGACTACTTCCTTTAAAAAGGGGAATGAAGGGGATAAAAACTATTTTTAAAAAAACTGATTGCCCTAAAAAACACACAGAAAAAAATGAAACTACTATAAAGCCTCCAGGAATCTGCCCTCGATGTTGTAAAGGGGTATACTGGACTAAAACCTTGATCTAAATATCATGTTGAAGGGAACCCTATTTTGGGAAACTCAAAGACGGGGACTCCCCAGGTCCCCATCATCAAAAATCAGGGGCAAACTCCATCTTGTCTCTCAAGCCTTCAACATTTGGCAGGGCTGTTTTCGATATACAAGCCCTGAAAGATTTTCTGTTTTTCCTCAAACAGTCCCTTCTAGAATACCTACCAGAATTTATGGACACTTAACTCCCACAAATCTTTGACCTTATATTTGGCCGATATAGTCGGAATTCTAAGGCAATTTCTATTCATTCTGGAATAATTGATTCTGATTATAAGGGAGAAATTAAAATTATGATATCATCTCAGAAACTATCATAATTCATAAAGGGGTACAAATTGCCCAATTACATCTTTTACCTTACATTTCCATTAACTGCTTTAATGCATCAACTGAACTGAACTGAATGGCAAATAGATAGGGAACCAGTGGAAACAGTGGCTGACTTTATTTTTCTGGGCTCCATAATCACTGAAGATGGTGATTGAAGCCATAAAATTAAAAGAGGCTTCCTCCTTGGAAGGAAAATCATGACCAAGCTAGAAGGCATAGAAAAAGCAGAGGCATTACTTTGCCAACAAAGTCCGTCTAGTCAAGGCTATGGTTTTTCCACTGGCCATGGATGGATGTGTGAGTTGGACTATAAACAAAGCTGAGAATCGAAGAATTTATGCTTTTGTACTGTGGTGTTGGAGAAGACTTGAACGTCCCTTGGACTGAAAGGAGATCCAACCAGTCAATCCTAAAGGAGATCAGTCCTGGTTATTGATTGGAAGGTCTGATGTTTAAGCTGAAACTCAAGTATTTCAGCCAGCTGATGCGAAGGGCTGACTCATTTGAAAAGATCTTAATGATGGGAAAGATTGAGGGCAGGAGGAGAAGGGGATGACAGAGGATGAGACAGTTGGATGATATCACTGACTCGATGGACATGGTGGGTGGACTCCCGGAGTTGGTGATGGACAGGGAGGCCTGGAGTGCTGCAGTTCATGGGGTCGCAAAGAGTTGGACATGACTGAGAGACTGAACTGAACTGGACAGGTGAATTAGTTAAATCAGATCAAAAGCAATTCTTATGAACATCAATAGTATCTGAACATGCACGACCAAATATAAGTATTAAAATTAATTGCAAAAGATTTTCTGATGTTCTTCATACTGTATCCAATATTGCTATTATTACAAAACATTTATTGCCCAAACCTGGGCATTTACAAATAAATTCTTGTTAAATTGCAGGAGTATCTCAAACTAAAGTACAGGAGGTTTACTAAAATGTCCAAATATATCCACTTGAGTGACCAGAACGCCAACCTGCAACTTTAAAACCTTATGTGATTGATGCTCCCCTTAATATAATAAGAAGAGATTTACTTATGCAATGACAAAATCAAATATATATTCCATATTTTCCTACAGGCCACTGCTCATTTAATAAACAATACAATTATTAAAATAACTTTGAAATATGACGAGCCTATTTGGACAGAGCAGTGGCCCCTTACAAAAGTTGGACTGTGAAAAAAGCTGAGCGCCAAAGAATTTATGTTTTTGAACTGTGGTGTTGGAAAAGACTCTTGAGAGTCCCTTGGACTGCAAAGAGATCCAACCAGTCCATTCTGAAGGAGAACAGTGCTGGGTGTTCATTGGAAGGACTGATGCTAAAGCTGAAACTCCAATACTTTGGACACCTCATGAGAAGAATTGACTCACTGGAAAAGACTCTAATGTTGGGAGGGATTGGGGGCGGGAGGAGAAGGGGACGACAGAGAATGAGGTGGCTGGATGGCATCACCGATGCGACGACATGAGTTTGAGTGAACTCCGGGAGTTGGTGTTGGACAAGGATGCCTGGCAAGCTGTGATTCATGGGGTGGCAAATAGTCAGACACGACTGAGCAACTTAACTAAACTGAACTGAAGGAACCATAATGGAGGATACACAACTGAAATTAAAGCATATTGAGGAATCATGTTCTCCTTGGAATACTCCCATTTTTGTGATAAAGAAGAAATCTGAAAAATGGCGTCTTTTAATTGACTGTTGAAAGATTAATGCATCCATGAAGCCTATCTGTACAGTGCAACCATGAATTCCATCACCGGTCACTATTCCTCAAAACGGGCATATTATTATCATAGGCTTGCAGGATTGATTTTTCACTATACCTTTACACCCGTGAGACCGAGAAAGAATTTCTTTCTCCCTTATCTAATCATATCAGGCCTCACAAACAGTATCAATGGACTGTATTGCCTCAAGGAATGATAAATTATCGCTCCATGTTTCAATGTTGTGTAGCCAAAGCTCTTGAACCTGTGTGAAAGCAATTTTATTACTTTGCTATTGTTCACTATACGGATGATATATTGTTTTCAGCACCTATTTTAGAAACTCAGCAGGTGTTTGATGTAGCTCAACAATACTTAAGAGTCTCTATTAATCATTGCCTCTGAAAAGATTCAAACCTCTGCACCTTACCATTACTTGGGATTTAATGCTAATAGACAATGTATCACTCCACATCTTGCACAGATTTGTGTTGATAAATTATCAACCTTGACTGATTTTCAAAAATTTTAGGCGTATAACCTGGAGTAGACCTACTTTGGCTATTGCAGAGTATCAGCTGACTTATTTAACGCTTTAAAAGGAGTTTCTGATCTAAATAGCCCTCGTTCACTAACCCAAGAGGCACGAGAAGAATTCTGCATAATGCAAAACAAATTGCAAAAACAAATTATTTCTCCTATAAGACTTGAGTTACTTTTAGAGTTATTTACCCTTCCCTCTCTCCAGTCCCCTACAGAACTTCTCCCCCAGCAGGAACGCCTGATAGAATGGATATATACCCTTTTTAACAAGGACAAGGTCACTTACATGCTCTCTTGATTTGATTGCTCTAATAATTATCAATGGGAAAAATAGAACGGGAGCTCTAATTGGCTTTGATCTTTATAAAATTGTAGTTCAGTTCAGTTCAGTTCAGTTCATTCTCTCAGTAGTGTCCGACTCTCCACGACCCCATGAATCACAGCACACCAGGCCTCCCTGTCCATCACCAACTCCCAGAGTTCACTCAAACTCATGTTCACGGAGTCGGCGATGCCATCCAGCCATCTCGTTCTCTGTCGTTCCCTTCTCCTCCCACCCCCAAACTTTCCCAGGATCAGACTCTTTTCCAGTGAGTCAACTCATCACATGAGGTGGCCAAAGTATTACAGTTTCAACTTTAGCATCAGTCCTTTCAAAGAACACCCAGGATTGATGTCCTCCAGAATGGACTGGTTGGATCTCCTTGCAGTGCAAGGGACTCTCAAGAGTCTTCTCCAACACCACAGTTCAAAAGCATCAATTCTTCGGTTATCAACTTTCTTTATAGTCCAACTCTCACATCCATATATTACCACTGGAAAAACCATAGCCTTGACTAGATGGACTTTGTTGGCAAAGTAATGTCTCTGCTTTTTAATATACTATCAAGGTTGGTCATAACTTTCCTTCCAAGGAGTAAGTGGCTATTAAATTCATGGCTGCAATCAGCATCTGCAGTGATTTTGGTGCCTAAAAAAATAAAGTCTGACACTGTTTCCATTGTTTTTCCATTTATTTCCCATGAAGTGATGGGACCAGATGCCATGATCTTTGTTTTCTGAATGTTGAACTTTAAGCCAACATTTTCACTGTCCTCTTTCACTTTCATCAAGAGGCTTTTTAGCTCCTCTTCACTTTCTGCCATAAGGGCAGTGTCATCTGCATATCTGAGGTTATTGACATTTCTCCAGGCAATCTTGATTCCAGCTTGTGCTTCTTCCAGCCCAGCTTTCCTCATGATGTACTCTGCATATAAGTTAAATAAGCAAGGTGACAATATACACCCTTGACGTACTCCTTTTACAACTTGGAACCTGTCTGCTGTTCCATGTCCAGTTCTAACTGTTGCTTCCTGACCTGCATACAGGTTTCTCAAGAGGCAGGTCAGATGGTCTGGTATTCCCATCTCTTTCAGAATGTTCCACAGTTTATTGTGATCCACACAGTCAAAGGTTTTGGCATAGTCAATGAAGCAAAAATAGATTCTCTTCTGGAACTCTCTTGCTTTCTCCATGATCCAGCAAATGTTGGCAATTTGGCCCCTGGTGCCTCTGCCTTTTCTAAAACCTGCTTGAACATCTGGGAATTCACGGTTCACATAATGCTGAAGCCTGGCATGGAGAATTTTGAGCATGACTTTACTTGCTTGTGAGATGAGTGCAATTGGTGCAGAAATTTGAGCACTCTTTGGCATTGCCTTTCTTTGGGACTGGAATGAAGAATGACATTTTGCAGTCCTGTGGACACTGCTGAATTTTCCAAATTTGCTGGCATATTGAGTGCAGGACTTTCACAGCATCATCTTTCAAGATTTGAAATAGCTCAACTGGAATTCCATCACCTCCCCTAGCTTTGTTTGTAGCGATGCTCTCTAAAGCCCACTTGACTTCACATTCCATGATGTCTGACTCTAGGTCAGTGATCACATTATCGTGACTACCTTGGTCGTGAAGATCTTTTTGTACAATTCTTCTGTGTTTTCTTGCCACCTCTTCTTAATATCTTCTGCTTCTGTTAGGTCCATACCATTTCTGTCCTTTATCGAGCCCATTTTTGCATGAAATATTCCCTTGGTATCTCTAATTTTATTGAAGAGATCTCTTTTCTTTCCCATTCTCTTGTTTTCCTCTATTTTTTGCATTGATCACTGAGGAAGCCTTTCTTATCTCTCCTTTCTATTCTTTCGAACTCTGCATTCAGATGCTTATACCTTTCCTTTTTTCCTTTGCTTTTCACTTCTCTTATTTTCACAGCTATTTGTAAGGCCTGCTCAGACAGCCATTTTGCTTTTTTGCATTTCTTTTCCATGGGGATTGTCTTGGTCCCTGTCTCCGGTACAATGTCACGAACCTCCTTCCAGGGTTCATCAGGCACTCTATCTATCAGATCTAGTCCCTTAAATCTATTTCTCACTTCCACTGTAAAATCGGCATCTCCAACGGCACAGACGCGAGAGACGCTGTCCCCAGAGCAACCGACGACGTAAAGAGGCACGGCCATGAAGAGCTACCCCACGCCTGAGGCCAGGGCCGGTGGCGGAGAGGAGCTACCCCACGTCCAAAAGGGGTTGGCTGCCCAGGCGCAGGAGGGCCAAGAGGAGCTACTCCACGTTCAAGGTCATGAGAAGAGGGCTTTAGGAAATACCACTCATCCAAAGTAAGGTTCAGCGGCTGTACTCTCTTGGAGCAGCTTGAAGAGATAGCCCACGCCCAAGGTAGTTCATTCAGTTCAGTTTTGTTCAGTCTCTCAGTCGTGTCCGACTCTCTGCAACCCCATGAATCAAGGCACGCCAGGTCTCCCTGTCCATCACCAAATCCTGGATTTCACTCAAACTCATGTCCACAGAATCGGTGATGACATCCAGCCATCTAATTCTCTGTCATCCCCTTCTCCTCCCGCCCCCAACCTTTCCCAGCATCAGAATCTTTTCCAGTGAGTCAACTCGTCCCATGAGGTGGCCAAAGTATTGCAGTTTCAGCTTTAGCATCAGTCCCTCCAATGAACACCCAGGATTGATCTCTTTAGATTGGATTGGCTGGATCTCCTTGCAGTATAAGGGACTCTCAAGAGTCTTCTCCAACACCACAGTTCAAAAGCATCAATTCTTCGGCGATCAGCTTTCTTCACAGTCCAACTCTCAATCCATACATGACCACGGGGAAAACCATAGCCTTGACTAGACGGACCTTGGTTGGCAAAGTAATGTCTCTGCTTTTTAATATACTATCAAGGGTGGTCATAACTTTCCTTCCAAGAAGCAAGCGTCTTTTAATTTCATGGCTGCAATCAGAAACTCCAGTGATTTTGGAGCCCAAAAAAATAAACTCTGACACTGTTTCCATTGTTTTTCCATCTGTTTCCCATAAAGTGATGGGACCAGATGCCATGATCTTTGTTTTCTGAATGTTGAACTTCAAGCCAACATTTTCACTCTCCTCTTTCACTTTCATCAAGAGGCTTTTGAATTCCTCTTCACTTTCTGCCATAAGACTGGTGTCATCTGCATATCTGAGGTTATTGATATTTCTCCAGGAAATCTTTATACCAGCTTGTGCTTCTTCCAGCCCAGCGTTCCTCATGATGTACTCTGCATATAAGTTTAATAAGCAAGGTGACAATATACAACCTTGACGTACACCTTTTCCTATTTGGAACCAGTCTGTTGTCCCATGTCCAGTTCTGACTGTTGCTTCCTGACCTGCATACAGGTTTCTCAAGAGGTAGGTCAGGTGGTCTGGGATTCCCATCTCTTTCAGAATGTTCCACAGTTTATTGTGATCGACACAGTCAAAGGCTTTGGCATAGTCAATGAAGCAGAAATAGATGTTTTTCTGAAACTCTCTTGCTTTCTCCATGATCCAGCGGATGTTGGCAATTTGATCTCTGGTGCCTCTGCCTTTTCTAAAACCTGCTTGAACATCTGGGAGTTCACGGTTTACTGCTGAAGCCTGGTTTGGACATATTTGAGCTTGGCTTTACTAGCGTGTGAGATGAGTGCAATTGTGCGATAGTTTGAGCATGCTTTGGTATTTCCTTTCTTTGGGATTGGGATGAAGACTGACCTCTTCCAGTCCCGTGGCCACTGCTGAGTTTTCCAAATTTGCTGGCATATTGAGTGCAGCACTTTCACAGCATCATCTTTCAAGACTTGAAATAGCTCGACTGGAATTCCATCACCTCCACTAGCTTTGTTTGATAGTGATGCTTTCTAAGGCCCGCTTGACTTCACATTCCAAGATGTCTGGCTCTAGGTCAGTGATCACATTATCGTGACTATCTTGCTCATGAAGATCTTTTTTGTACAGTTCTCCTGTGTATTCCTGCCACCTCTTCTTAATATCTTCTGCTTCTGTTAAGTCCATACCATTTCTGTCCTTTATTGAACCCATCTTTGCATGAAATATTCCCTTGGAATCTCTAATTTTCTTGAAGAGAACTCTTTTTTTTCTATTCTGTTGTTTTCCTCTATTTCTTTGCATTGATCACGGAGGAAAACTTTCTTATCTCTCCTTGTTATTCTTTGGAACTCTGCATTCAGATGCTTATATCTTTGCTTTTCTCCTCTCTTCTTTTCACAGCTATTTGTAAGGCCTCCTCAGACAGCCATTTCGCTCTTCTGCATTTCTTTTCCATGGGGATAGTCTTGGTCCCTGTCTTCTTTACAATATCACTAACCTCCGTCCAGCGTTCATCAGGCGCTCTATCAATCAGATCTAGTCCCTTAAATCTATTTCTCACCTCCACTATATAATCATAATGGATTTGATTGAGGTCATATCTGAATGGTCTAGTGGTTTTCCCTACTTTCTTCAATTTAAGTCTGAATTTGGCAATAAGGAGTTCATGCTCTGAGCCACAGTCAGCTCCTGGTCTTGTTTTCGCTAACTGTATACAGCTTCTCCATCGTTGGTTGCCAAGAGTATAATCAATCTGATTTCGGTGTTGACCATCTGGTGATGTCCATGTGTAGAGTCTTCTCTTGTGTTGTTGGAAGAGGGTGTTTGCCATGACCAGTGCGTTCTCTTGAAAAAACTCTATTATCCTTTGACCTGCTTCATTCCGTGCTCCAAGGCCAAATTGGCCTGTTACTCCAGGTGTTTCTTGATTTCCTCCTTTTGCATTCCAGTCCCCTATAATGAAAAGGACATCTTTTTTGGATGTTAGTTCTGAAATGTCTTCTAGGTCTTCATAGAACTGATTAACTTCGGCTTCTTCAGCATTATTGGTTGGTGCATAGGCCTGGATTACTGTAATATTGAATGGTTTGCCTCGGAAATGAACAGAAATCATTCTGTTGTTTTGAATATTTCATTCAAATACTGCATTTCGGACTCTTTTGTTTACCGTGATGGCTACTCCATTTCTTCTAAGGGATTCCTGCCCACAGTAGTAGATATAATGGTCATCTGAGTTAAATTCACCCATTCCAGTCCATTTTCATTCACTGATTCCTAGAATGTCTATGTTCACTCTTGTCATCTCCTGTTTGACCACTTCCAATTTGCCTTGATTCATGGACCTAACATTCCAGGTTCCTATGCAATATTGCTCTTTACAGCACCGGACCTTGTTTCTATCACTGGTCACATCCACAACTGGATATTGATTTTGCTTTTGCTCCATCCCTTCATTCCTTCTAGAGTTAGTTCTCCACTGAGCTCCAGTAGCATACTGGGCACCTACCAACCTGGGAAATTCCTCATTTAGTAGCCTATCATTTTGCCCTTTGTTACTGTTCATAGGGTTCTCAAGGCAAGTACACTGAAGTGGTTTGCCATTCCCTTCTCCAGTGGACCACATTCGGCTGTGTTCCATGTGATCAGATCGGCTAGTTTCCTGTGATTATGATTTCAGTTTGTCTGCCCTCTGAAGCCCCCTCGCAATACCTATCGTCTTATTTGGGTTTCTCTATCCTTAGTCGTGGAAAATCTCTTCACAGCCGCTCCAGCAAAGTGCAGCCGCTGTACCTTACCTTGGACGACCTTGAACACGGAGTAGCTCCTCTCAGCCCGCCTGCTCCCGCGCAGCCACCGCCTGTTGAATGTGGGGTAGCTCTTCTCGGCCGCTGGCCCTGGCCTCAGGCGTGGGGTAGCTCTTCACGGCCACGCCTCTTTGCGTGGTTCATTGCGCCCAAGGTAAGAGAAATCCAAATAAGACTGTAGGAATTGAGAAGAGGCATCAGAGGGCAGACACTGA
Source organism: Moschus berezovskii (assembly GCF_049115385.1). NCBI lineage: Eukaryota > Metazoa > Chordata > Mammalia > Artiodactyla > Moschidae > Moschus > Moschus berezovskii. Next base: position 18,258,802 of record NC_142489.1, on the reverse strand, counting down.
AATCATAATCATGGGAAACTATTCGATTGGATCACATGGACCACAGCCGAAAGTGGTCCACTGGAGAAGGGAATGGCAAACCAATTCAGTATACTTGCCTTGTGCACCCCATGAACGGTATCAAAGGGCAAAATGATAGGATACTGAATGAGGAATTCCCCAGGTCGGTAGGTGCCCAGTATGCTACTGGAGCTCAGTGGAGAACTAACTCTAGAAGGAATGAAGGGATGGAGCAAAAGCAAAATCAATACGCAGTTTTGGATGTGACCAGTGATAGAAACAAGGTCCGGTGCTGTGAAGAGCAATATTTCATAGGAACCTGGAATGTTAGGTCCATGAATCAAGGCAAATTGGAAGTGGTCAAACAGGCGATGGCAAGAGTGAACGTCGACATTCTAGGAATCAGTGAATGAAAATGGACTGGAATGGGTGAATTTAACTCAGATGACCATTATATCTACTACTGTGGGCAGGAATCCCTTAGAAGAAATGGAGTAGCCATCATGGTAAACAAAAGAGTCCGAAATGCAGTACTTGGATGCAATATTCAAAACGACAGAATGATTTCTGTTCATTTCCAAGGCAAACCATTCAATATTACAGTAATCCAAGTCTATGCCCCAACCAGTAATGCTGAAGAAGCCGAAGTTAATCGCTTCTATGAAGACCTACAAGACCTTTCATAACTAACACCCAAAAAAGATGTCCTTTTCATTATAGGGGACTGGAATGCAAAAGGAGGAAGTCAAGAAACACCTGGAGTAACAAGCCAATTTGGCCTTGAAGCACGGAATGAAGAAGGGCAAAGGATAATAGAGTTTTGTCAAGAGAACGCACTCGTCATAGCAAACACCCTCTTCCAACAACACAAGAGAAGACTCTTGACGGACATTACCAGATGGTCAACACCGAAATCAGATTGATTATATTCTTTGCAGCCAAAGATGGAGAAGCTCTATACAGTTAGCAAAAGCAAGACCAGGAGCTGACTGTGGCTCAGATCATGAATTCTTTATTGCCAAATTCAGACTTAAATTGAAAAAAGTAGGGAAAACCACTAGACCATTCAGATATGACCTCAATCAAATCCCTTATGATTATACATTTTTTTATATAGACAGGACTAAAAATGTTAAAGCCTCATTCTCATCTCTTGAAGAGTATAATGTCTTTTATACTAAATCTCACTCTTCCCAACAAAATGAATTATATGCTCTCATTCAGGTTATTCACCTACATCCTTACCATAATGATATAGTTTATGATTTTTTATATTCAATATTTGTATTACAATCTATCGAAACTTCAATCATAAGTTCTAAGCAGTCTATTATTCACCATTTTTTCGAACTACAATCTCTTATTAGGAACTGCACTTCCTCTATTCATATTACCCATATCCAAGCACATTCTTGTTTTTCTGGCCCTATGGCTCATGGCAACGAACAAGCTGATAAACTTGTCATTTTGCTTACTCCTGAAGAGCCACATGCTCTATTTTGCAATAATGCTGGTCATTCCACCAAATGTGGAAAATTCCATACTGCCATGCTAAAGAAATTACTAATAATTGCCCTACTTGAAGGCCCTTGCATCTTTGATCTATCGCACAAGTCGGTAATTTAATAGGGATAACACTGAATTTGCAAACTCCTTTTCTTTGTGTAGCCATTTTCATATATTGATTGTTGCTGCTTGCTGCTGCTAAGTCACTTCAGTCGTGTCCGACTCTGTGCGACCCCAAAGACAGAAGCCCACCAGGCTCCCCTGTCCCTGGGATTCTCCAGGTAAAAACACTGTTAAAGCACCAAAAATAGCATATCTCTTATTTCATTTCTGTCACCTTTCTTAAAAAAAAAAAAAAAGTGTATCTATTTTAATTGGAGGCTGATTACTTTACAATATTGTAGTGCTTTTTGCCATACATTGACATGAATCAACCATGGGTGTACATGTGTTCCCCGTCCTGAACACCCTCCCTCTTCCTTCTCCATCCCATCCCTCAGGGTCATTCCAGTACAGCAGCCCTGAGCACCCTGTCACATGCATCAAACCTGGATTTGTGGTGTATTTCACGTACGGTAATACACATATTTCAATGCTATTTTCTCAAATCATCCCACCCTCGCCTGCTCCCACAGAGTCCAAAAGTCTGTTTTATACATCTGTGTCTCTTTTGCAGGCTCAAATACAGGGTCATTGGTACCATTTTTCTAAATTCTACTTGTGTTAATATTCTGTATTGGTGTTTTCCTCTCCGACTTAATCACTCTGTATAATAGGCTCTAGTTTCATTCACCTCATTAGAACTGATACAAATGCATTGTTTTTAATAGCTGAGTAATATTCCTTTTTTATTTTTTTTCCAGTAAGTCAACTCGTCGAATGAGGTGGCCAAAGTATTGCAGTTTCAGCTTTAACATCAGTCCGTCCAAGGTACACCCATGATTGATCTCCTTCAGAATGGACTGGTTGGATCTCCTTTCAGTCCAAGGGACTCTCAAGAGTCTTCTCCAACACCACAGTTCAAAAGCATCAATTCTTCAGCGATCAGTTTTCTTCACAGTCCAACTCTCACATCCATACATGACCACGGGAAAACCCATAGCCTTGACTAGACGGACCTTGAGTGAACTCCGGGAGTTGGTGGTGGACAGGGAGGCCTGGCGTGCTGTGATTCATGGGGTTGCGGAGAGTCGGACATGACTGAGTGACTGGACTGAACTGAACTGAATATTCCATTTTGTATATGTACCACAGCTTTCTTATTCATTTGTCTGCCGATGGCTATCTCGGTTGCTTCCATGTCCTGGCGGTTTTAAGCAGTGCTGCAATGAACATTGGGGTACACATCTCTTTCTTAACTCTGGTTTCCTCAGTGTGTATCCCCAGCAGTGGGATTGCTCTGCTGTATGGCAGTCCTATTTTCCACTTTTTTAAGGAATCTCCACCCTATTCTCCACAGTGGCTGTACTAGTTTGCATTCCCACCAAGAGTATAAGAGGGTTCCTTTTCTCTGCACCCTCTCCAAAGGGCTTATCATCTTTTACTTATCTCATCCATACCTTATTTTTTCTGGCACAAAAGTCATTTTTCAGTTTAGGCAGTATTATTCCCAAGTATTTCATTTTTCCTGTTACAATGGTGAATCAGATTATTTCCTTAATTTTTGTTTTTCGTTTTCTCTTGTTATTTATAGGAGTACAGGAGATTTCTTCCTGTTTATTTATTTATTTTTCCAACAACTTTCCTAAAGTTTTCTGGTGCCATCTTAGGATTCTTTGGCATAATACCTTATGTCAAAAAACAGTGACACTTTTAGCTCTTCTTTTTCAGTTTGCTGGTAATTTTTTCTTCTTCTTCTTCACTGATTGCTGTATCTAACAGACCCAAGATTATGTTGAGTAACAGTGGTGAGAGTGGCAAACTTTATCTTTCTCATGACCTTAGGCAAAATACTTTCAGTTTTAACCTATGAGAAGCATTTATCCATACATGGCCTTTATTAAGTTAAAGATGATCCTCTATGTTCCCACCTCCTGTACAGGGTTTTCATAAATAAATGTTTAATTTTGTCCAAGGTGCTTTCTGCACCTGTATCTTAGATGTGTTCAAGACCTCTCCTTGGAAACGTTTATTATCTTTCATTATTCTTTTCTCCTCTGGCCACCTAAGCAAAGTGCTGTCTCATTACCAAATGCTCTGATAATGGGAATCAGTTCAGTTCAGTCGCTCAGTCGTGTCCGACTCTCCGCGACCCCATGAATCACAGCACGCCAGGCCTCCCTGTCCATCACCAACTCCCAGAGTTCACTCAAACTCATGTCCATCGAGTCGGTGATACCATCCAGCCATCTCATTCTCTGTCATCCCCTTCTCCTCCCGCCCCCAACCCCTCCCAGCATCAGAGTCTTTTCCAGTGAGTCAACTCGTCGCATGAGGTGGCCAAAGTATTGCAGTTTCAGCTTTAGCATCAGTCCTTCCAATGAACACCCAGGATTGATCTCCTTCAGAATGGACTGGTTGGATCTCCTTTCAGTCCAAGGGACTCTCAAGAGTCTTCTCCAACACCACAATTCAAAAGCATCAATTCTTTAGCAATCAATTTTCTTCACAGTCCAACTCTCACATCCATACATGACCACGGGAAAAACCATTGCCTTGACTAGACGGATCTTTGTTGGCAAAGTAATGTCTCTGCTTTTTAATATACTATCTAGGTTGGTCATAAATTTCCTTCGAAGGAGTAAGTATCTTTTAATTTAATGGCTGCAGTCAGCATCTGCAGTGATTTTGCAGCCCCAAAAAATAAAGTCTGACACTGTTTCCATTGTTTTTCCATCTATTTCCCATGAAGTGATGGATTTGAAGGTAAAAAGAAAAGTGGGTAGCAGATGACGAGAGGGTGAGATAGCGTCACAAACCCTATGGACGAGTCTGAACACATTCTGGGAGATAGGGAAGGTCAGACTGTTGGGACACAGTCCATGGGGTGGCAAAGGGATGGGCATGAATAAATGACTGAACAACAATAGCAAAACATTCTTTCCTGTTATTGACAGTAGTAGTTATTCATGACTACTTCATTTTCTATCCCACCATACCCTATCTATATCTCAGTTGCACTACTTACACCACGTACCATGCAAAGATTCAGCCATGTGTGTTGCTATTGCTGTCACCCAAATGGACCAAAGTATATATGATTTCTCAACTACACATGATCCAATGCTCTCCTAAACATTCTCCAGCATCCCTTTATGTTCCTCAGAAATCTCTACCTTGCTATAGACAGAGAAAATTGTCTCTCACTAGCGAAGCCATGGGATAGAAAGCAAGTTCTTGAGAATAAATACCCTTTCAGGATTCTGTATTCTAACTTTGTCTCAGTCTTCATATTGTTCTTTTAAGTCTCATTTCTTCAGTCACACTGAAGTTTCAGTCTGTGTTCTCTTCTTCTCAGCCTCACTGTCTGTGCAGACACTGTTCTTCTGTTTTCCTTTATTTTCCTTTTTTATTAATGTCTATGAGATGTTATTTTAAATTCCTCTGGAAACTTTTTTCACTTTACAGATTATTTTGAGATTTTAATTTTAGATTAACCTAATTGATGTGCTTTGATAGACTGTCCTCTCCAAAAGGCATAAATTATGACAACCCACATCTAATTCAGCTTGTGATTTACTCACCTGTATTCAGGAGTAAAGACTGTATTTGAATAATACAATCTGAATGGGTGTGCAACTTAGTCACTGAGTCATGCCCAACTCTGCAGCCTCATGGAGTGCAGCCCCAAAGGATCATCAATCCATGGGCATTTCCAGCAAAGATACTGGAGTGGGTTGCATTTCCTTCTCCAGGACAACATGAACATTGGAAATAAGAGATGAAAATTTTAACGTATAAAATTTAATAAATTCTGAACTTGAAGAGTTAATTCCCTAAAAAGAATAAAAGTGTCTTGATTACAAGTAAAAATCACCAAATTTTGTTGTCTATCCCACAATCAGGTATAGAAAAAATCATCAGCTTCTCTGAAAAGCATATCTTTCAAATATTAATATGGCTAAGGAATATAGGAGAGTGAAAAGGTTGGCTTTAAGCTCAACATTCAGAAAACAAAGATCATGGCATCTGGTCCCATCACTTCATGGGAAATAGATGGAAAAACAGTGGAAACAGTGTCAGACTTTATTTTTTGGGGCTCCAAAATCACTGCAGATGCTGATTGCAGCCATGAAATTAAAAGACGCTTGCTCCTTGGAAGGAAAGATATGACCAACCTTGATAGTATATTAAAAAGCAGAGACATTACTTTGCCAACCAAGGTCCGTCTAGTCAAGGCTATGGTTTTTCCCGTGGTCATGTATGGTTGTGAGAGGTGGACTGTGAAGAAAGCTGATCGCCGAAGAATCGATGCTTTTGAACTGTGGTGTTGGAGAAGACTCTTGAGAGTCTCTTATACTGCAAGGAGATCCAACCAGTCCTTTCTAGAGGAGATAAATCCTGGATGTTCATTGGAGGTACTGATGCTAAAGCTGAAGCTGCAATATTTTGGCCACCTCATGCGACGAGTTGACTCACTGGAAAAGACTGTGATGCTGGGAAAGGTTGGGGGCAAGAGGAGAAGGGGATGACAAAGAATGAGATGGCTGGATGGTATCACCGACTCGATGGACATGAGTTTGAGTGAACTCCAGGAGTTGGTGATGGACAGGGAGGCCAGGCGTGCTGTAATTCATGGGGTCGCAGGGAGTCGGACACGACTGAGGGACTGAACTGAACTGAACTGAGTTGAACTGATGGAATATAAAAAAAAAGCAAAAAGAAATCTCAGAGATCTATATCATAGATAGTAAATAGAGGCAAATAATGGCATTTCTCTTCAAGACAAATTGAGGCTAGAATATCAATCTTTTTCACTTTCTTTTTCTTGGTGAATGTTATTTGGCATTCCTAGTGGTAAATTTTCATCAAGATCCGTTAAATCAGGGTCCACACTTGCTTTTCAGGTGAATTATTGGTGAGGATTTTTGGGAGAAATGGAATGAGGGAAGCAAGACACAGCAGAGTGAAACTAAATCTAAACTCAATGAAGGCAAATTTGCACTGGGTGTAGAATTTCTACATCAAATGTATCAGTTGAGTTCAGGTCAGTTCAGTTGCTCAGGCATGTCCGACTCTTTGTGACCCCATGGATCACAGCTCGACAGGCCTCCCGGTCCATCACCAACTCATGTGTAATTATGTATATTTTACGTATGAGCATACTAGTGAAGATTTTCATTTTTATTATGAAATTCTTGATATATCAAATATGAAAATCTGAATGAATGTTTTCTGACAACACATGAAACTTTGCATATTTGGAATAAGAAAGGCTGGTGATTTTTTTTTATCCGAAATATGAACTGTGAATTTCACATGTAGCATTATAGGTTCAATGTTGCTGCTGCTGTTGCTGCTAAGTCACTTCAGTCGTGTCCGACTCTATGTGACCCCATAGACGGAAGCCCACCAGGCTCCCCCGTCCCTGGGATTCTCCAGGCAAGAACACTGGAGTGGGTTGCCGTTTCCTTCTCCAATGTTAGAGACCTGAAATACAGTTTTGTGTTTTGTTTTTTTTTTAAATAGAACATGTGGATACATTTTCAAATATGTAATTAGAAAGTCTGAATGCTTATAAGCAGGACTGCACAAAGATATTTATATACATGCTATGGACATGTGATATCTTGTATATGAAAACATCACTCCATATTTTCAAGCTTGAAGTGTGACTTTCGTATATTTTTAATTTGGTAATCTGAGTGTAGAGGGCGTGTTATTCTAATGAATTATGGAATAAACACTATTTCACCTTTGAAAAACTTAACACAACATTTAATTATAGAAATTTGGAATTTTCTGTGCTTGTTATATGAACAGCTGAGCTGAAATTTTAACACGGAATATTGAATTCTCTACATTTCAAATATGAATAACTGAGTATCAGACATACTACCTGAGACATAGAATACTGTATATTTCACGTATGAAATTTTGAACACATTTTATCTTACATGAAATATGCAGACTTTTCAACATGACACGTGAAAAGCTGCACTCTGATTTTCCTACATGAAATATGGAAATCTCTGTGTTCAGCATGAGAAAACCTGGACACAAATTACCTTATAAAAAATAGAGACTTCTCTATGTCTTCATGAGAATATCTGGGGACAGATTCTTTACTGAAACATGACACTTTATGCATTCAATATATTAAATTCTTGGCATAGTATTTTTGTTGAACAAGAAATATAACATCCTTATGTGTAACTAACATGTGATCACCTGGACACACCTTATCCTACATGAAAAATGGAATACTCTTTCACATTTAAAAAGGGGGTTAGATTTTCTTTTCCTCCGTGACCTATAACATTCTCGGTATTTCACACATGAAAATTTAAGCAAAAAATAAAAATTTAGATGAAATTTGGAAATGTTTATATTTCACATGCAAAACTCTAAAATCAGTCATCCCAAATGCAACTCTGTGTATTTTACATAGAGCATGACATTTATTCTATATTTTTACTTACAAATTTTTATGTTGATATTCACATAAGAAAAGCAACTAACTGATTCTCCTGTATGATGAACGTTGTATAAAAATGTTCCATCATGAAATGTAGAATTTTTTGTAATCCACATAAGAAAATTTGGTGCTGATTTTCCAACATGAAAGGTATAATCCTTATATTTCACACTTGGAAACCTGGGAGGACCAGTGGTCCCTGGATCATGGAATTTTATATGTTCATGTATGTTAATCTAAATTCAATAATTCCTATATGATATACGATATTCTCTCTGCTACACAGATGAAAATCCTGGTGCACCTTGTTATGAAAAATGGCTTTCTCTGAATATCATATATGACAATGCAATCACTGATTTTCTTAAGGGAAATTGGGAAGAATCTGCATTTCGTATTGAAAATGGAGTCTCATAATTTCCATAATGAATTATAGAATAGTCTGTATTTCACATATGAACATCTGCTTGCAGATATTCCAACATGTAATGTGGAATTTTGTATATATCATATGCCAACATCTTGGCACTAATTTTCTAACGTGAAATATGGATTTTTCATTATTCAGTTCAGTTCAGTTCAGTCGCTCAGTCGTGTCCGACTCTCCGTGACCCCAGGAATCACAGCACGCCAGGCCTCCCTGTCCATCACCAATTCCCGGAGTTCACTCAAACTCATGTCAACAGAGTCGGTGATGCCATCCAGCCATCTCATTCTCCATCGTCCCCGTCTCCTCCCACCCCCAACATTTCCCAGCATCAGAGTCTTTTCCAGTGAGTGAACTCGTCACATGAGGTGGCCAAAATATTGCAGTTTCAGCTTTAGCATCAGTCCCTCCAATGAACACCCAGGATTGACCTCCTTTAGAATGGACTGGTTGGATCTCCTTGCAGTATAAGGGACTCTCAAGCGTCTTCTCCAACACCACAGTTCAAAAGCATCGATTCTTCGGCGATCAGCTTTCTTCACAGTCCAACTCTCACATACATACATGACCACAGGAAAAACCATTGCCTTGACTGGACGGACCTTGGTTGGCAAAGTAATGTCTCTGCTTTTTAATATACTGTCAAGGTTGGTCATATCTTTCCTTCCAAGGAGCAAGCGTCTTTTAATTTCATGGCATGTGAAAATCTGACTATCTGGAATACACTACATTTCTTTTTATATTTATTATTGTATTGGTTTTGCCATACATTGCCTTGAATCTGCCCCTGGTGTGTATGTGTTCCCCATCTTAAACCCTCCACCCACATCCCTCCCCATCCCATCCCTCTGGTTCATCCCAGTACATCAGCCCTGAGCATCCTGTATCATGCATCGAACCTGGATTGTCGATTCGTTTCACATATGATAATAAACTTTTCAATGTCATTCCCCCAAATCATCCCACCATTGCCCTCTCCCACAGAGTCCAAAAGACTGTTCTATACCTCTTTGTCTCTTTTGCTGTCTCGTATACAGGGTTATCATTATCATTTTTCTAAATTCTATATATATGCATTAGTATACTGTAATGATGCTTTACATTCTGGATTACTTCGCTCTGTATAATAGGCTCCAGTTTCATCCACCTCATTAGAATTCATTCAAATGCATTCTTTTTAATGGCTGAGTAATATTTCATAGCGTATATGTACCACAGCTTTCTTATCCTTTCATCTGCAGATGGACAACCAGGTTGCCTTCACGTCCTGGCTTTAATAAACAGTGCTGCGATCAACATTGGAGTGCATGTGTCTCTTTCAATTCTGGTTTCCTCAGTGTATATGCCCAGCAGTGGGATTGCTGGGTTGTATGGTAGTTCTATTTCCAGTTTGTAAGGAATCTTCACACTGTTCTCCATAGTGGTTGTACTAGTTTGCGTTCCCACCAACATTGTAAGAGGGCTCCCTTTTCTCCACACCCTCTGAAGCATTTTTTGCTTGTAGACTTTTGGACAGCAGCCATTGTGACTGGCATGAAATGGTACCTCATTGTGGTTTTGAATTGCATTTCTCTGAGTGATGTTGAGCATCTTATCATGTGTTTGTTAACCATCTGTATGTCTTCTTTGGAGAAATCTCTGTTTAGTTCTCTGGCTCACGTTTTGATTGGGCCATTTATTTCTCTGAAATTGAGTTCAGGAGATGATTGTGTATGTTTCAGATTAATTATTTGTCAGTTGCTTAATTTGCTATTATTTTCTTCCATTCTGAAGGCTGTATTTTCACCTTGCTTATAGTTTTCTTTGCTGTTCAGAAGCTTTAATTTTAATTAGTTCCCATTTGTTTATTTTTGCTTTTATTTCCAATATTCTGGGAGGTGGATCATTGAGGATACTGCTGTGATTTATATCGGAAAGTGCTTTGCCTATGTTCTCCTCTAGGAGTGTTATAGTTTCTGGTCTTACATTTAGATCTTTAATCCATTTTGAGTTTATTTTTGTGTGTGGTGTTAGGGAGTGTTTTAGTTTCATTCTTTTACAAGTGGTTGACCAGTATTACAAGCACTACTTGTTAAGGAGATTGTCTTTTCTCCTTTGAATTTTCTTGCCTCCTTTGTCAAATATAAGATGTCCATAGGTGCACAGATTTATCTCTGGGCTTTCTATTTTGATCCATTGATCTATATTTCTGTCTTTATACCAGTACCAAACTTGATGACTGTGGCTTTGTAGTAGAGCCTGAAGTCCAGCTTGTTGATTCCCCCAGTTCCATTATTCTCTCTCAAGATTTCTTGGCTATTCGAGGTTTTTGTTTTTCCATACTAATTGTGAAATTATTTTTTCTAGCTCTGTGAAAAATACTGTTGGTAGCTTGATAAGGATTGCATTGAACCTATAAATTACTTTGAGTAATATATTCATTTTCACAATATTTATTCTTCCAATCCATGAACAAGAAATATTTCTCCATCTATTAGTGTCCTGTCTGATTTCTTTCACCAGTGTTTTATAGTTTTCTATATATAGTATTTTTTTTGTTTGTTTGTTTCTTTAGGTAGATACATTCCTAAGTGTTTTATACTTTCCATTAAAATGGTGAATGCAATTATCTCCTTAATTTCTCAATTTTCTCATTATTACTGTATAGGAATGCAAGAGATTACTGTGTGTTGATTTTATATGCTCAACTTTACTGTATTCATTGATTACTTCTAGTGATTTTCTGGTAAAGTCTTTGGGGTTTTCTGTGTAGAGGATCATGTCATCTGCAGACAGTTAGTTTTATTCCTTTTCCAATTTGAATTCCTTTTATGTCTTTTTCTGCCATGATTGCTGTGGCCAAAACTTCCAAAATTATGTTGCATAGTAGTGGTGAGAGTGGGCACCTTGTTCCTGACTTAGGGGAAACGCTTTCAATTTTTCACCATTGAGGATAATGTTTGCTGTGGGTTTGTCATATGTAGCTTTTATTATGTTGAGGAATATTCCTTCTATTCCCACCTTCTGGAGGGTTTTTATCACAAATGGATGTTGCATGTTGTCATAGGCTTTCTCTGCATCTATTGAGATAATCAGATGATTTTTATTTTTCATTTTTTTAATGTGGGCATTACATTGATTGATTTGTGAATATTGAAGAATCTTTACATTCCAAATATGCAAAGCTTCATGTGTTGTCAGAAAACTTTCACTCAGATTTTCATATATGATATATCGAGAATTCTGTATATGAAGATGAAAATCTGCACTAGGACGTTCATATGTACACTATACACAATTACACATTTGATGTAGAAAATTCTGTACCCAGTGAGATTTCGCTTCCACTTGAGATTGGATTTAGTTTCACTCTACTGTATCTTGCTTCCCTCATTTCATCTTTCCTGAAAGTCCTCACCAATAATTCACTAGAAAAACAAGTATGGACCCTGATTGAAGGGATCCTGATGAAAAACTATGACCGGGAATGCCAAATAACATTTACCAAGAAAAAGAAAGTGAGAGAGATTCATATTCTAGCCTCAATTTCTCTTGAAGAGAAATCTCATTATATGCCTCTATTTACTAACCATGATATAGACCTCTCAGATTTCTTTTTGTTTTTTTATTAATATTCCTTAGTCTTATTAATAACTGAAAAATATGCTTTTCAGATATGCTAATGATTTTTTTAACCTGATTGTGGGACAGACAACAAAAGTTGGTGATTTTAACTTGCAGTCAAGATATTCTTTTTCTTTGGTGTGAATTCTCTCTGCAAATTCCGAATTTATTAAGATTTATAAGCTGAAAAGTTATATTTCTTAATACTTCCACTATTCTTGTTGCCCTGGAGAAGTAAATGGCAATCCATTCTAATATCTTTGCCTGGAATGTCCATGGGCAGACGAGTTTGTTGGGCTGCAGTCCATGGGTTTGCAGAGTTGGGCATAACTCAGTGACTATGATGCACAACCATTCAGGTTGTATTAGTCAAATACAATCCTTAAATCCTGAATAGAGGCTAGTAGAATCACAAGCTAAAATAGATGTGGGTTGTCATAATTTATTCCTTTTGGAGAGGACAGTCCGTCAAAGCTCATAAAAAAGGTCAATCTAAAATTAAAATCTCAAAATGATCTGTAAATTGAAAAATAGTTTCCTGAGGAATTTAAAATAAGATCTCATAGACATTAATTTAAAAGAAAAATCAAGGAAAATGGAAGAAGAGTGTCTGCACAGACAGTGAGACTGAGAAGAACAGAACACAGCATGAAACGTCAGTGTGACTGAAGAAATGAGACTTAAGCGAACAATGTGAAGACTGAGACAAAGTTAGAAAACAGAATCCTAAAAGGGTATTTATTCTCAAGAACTTGCTTTGTATCGCATGGCTTCGCTAATGAGTGACAACTTTCTCTGTCTATAGCAAGGTAGAGAGTTTCTGAGGAACATAAATGGATGCTGGAGGATGGTTAGGAGACCACTGGATAATGTGTAGTTGAGAAATCACATATATTTTGGCCCATTCGAAGGACAATAATGACAACAAACATGGCTGAATCTTTGCATAGTAGGTGGTGAAATTAGTGAAACTGAGATATAGATAGGGTATGGTGGGATAGAAAATGAAGTAGTCATGGATAACTACTAATGTCAATAACAGGAAAGAATGTTTTGCTATTGTTGTTCAGTCAGTTATTCATGCCCATCCCTTTGCCACCCCATGGACTGTGTCCCATCAGTCTGACCTTCCCTATCTCCCAGAATTTTTTCAGACTCATGTCCACAGAGTTGGTGATGCTATCTAACCCTCTCATCATCTGTTACCCACTTCTCTTTTTACCTTCAATTATTCCCAGTATCAGAGCATTCTCTAATGAAACAGCACTTTACATCAGGTGGCCAGAGAAGAAAAGAACAATGAAGGATAACAAACGTTTCCAAGGAGAGGTCTTGAACATATCTAAGATACAATGCAGAAAACACCTTTGACAAAATTAGACTCATTTATGATAAAAGCTGCCCAGGAAGTGGGAACAGAGAGGATCATCTTCAACTTAATAATGGCCATGTATGAAAAAACTCAGCACTACGTTGTTTCTCAGAGGTAGAATCTGAAAGCATTTTGCCTAAGGTTGCGAAAAAGACAAACTTTGCCAGTCTCACCACTGTTATTCAACATAATCTTGGGACTCCTAGCTACAGCAATCAGTGAAGGGGAAAAAAATTACCAGCAAACTGATAAACAAGATGTAAAAATGTTACTGTTTGCTGAAAAAAATTACATTTCAAGACTCCTAAGATTGCACCAGAAAATTAATACGGAAGTTGTTGGGTAAAGAAATAAACAGGAAGAAATCACCTGCATTCCTATAAATAACAAGAGAAAACAAAAAACAAAAATTAAGGAAACAATCTGATTCACCATTGTAACAAGAAAAAAAAAAAAAAAATCCTTGAGAATGAACCTGTCTAACCAGAGAAAAGACTAAGGCCCGAAAAGAGTAAGGTATGGATGAGACAAATCAGAGATGACACAAATGAAATGAGAGATATACTATTATTTTGACTATAAAAATCAATATGTGAAAATAGCTACACTATAAAAATGAGTTTATTGATTCAATGTCATCCCTATTAAATTACCAATGACATTTTTCACAGAAATAGAACAACAACAACAAAAGGTCTTTACAACTTGTTGGAAACACAAAGACATTGAATAACCATGCAAACTGAAGAAAGAAAAACTGATCTGTAGGACTCAGGTTTCCTCACTTCAGTCTATACAAAAACCTACAGTTTTCAACCTGGCATGCAATTGACACAATATTGGGTTTAAATCCAATGAAACAGATAGTAAACCCTAAGATAATCTCTTTCCCAAATGATCACCTAATCTATGACAAAGAAGGCAGCAATATGCAATGGCAAAAAGATAATATATTTGACAAGTTAAACTGGAAAATCTGGACAGCTAAAAGTAAAAGATTACAGTTACAACAGTACCTGGTTATTCTTCTGTGACCGAGTTGTGTCTGACTTTTTGGGATGCCATGAACTGCAGCGTGCCAGTCCTTCCTGTGCCTCACCACCTCTTGGAGTTTGCCCCAGTTCATATTCATTGCATAGGTGATGCCATCCAATCATTCCATCCTTCTTTCCCCCTTCTCCTGTTGTGTTCGATCTTTCCCAGAATGAGGGTCTTTTGTAATGTGTTGGCTATTGCCTGTCTATTATACCACATTCAATTAAATTGTTCATGGATCTAACATTCCAGGTTGCCCTGAAATACTGCTCTTTACAGCTTTACGTTTTACTTTCATTTCCAGACACGTAAACAATGAGGTTTTTTTCCACTTTGGGGCAACCATTTATTGCTTTCTGGAAACAGTAGTTATTACCCTCTGCTCCTCCCAAGCAGTATATTTGGCACCTACTATCCCGGGAGACTAATATTTTGGAGTCATACCTTGCTTTCTTTTTATATAGTTCATGGAGGTCCCGTACCAAGTATAAGGGGGTGGTTAGCCACTCACTCCTCCAGTGGATCAATTTTAGTCACTCTCTTCATTGCAGTTCATTTCAGTCACTCCTTAGCACCATAGAAAAAGACAAATTCAAGATGGATTAAAGACCTACATATAAGGCCAGAAACTGTAAATCAATAATATTTGAGGAAAGAATAGGTAGAATACATTGTGCCATGAAATGCAGCAGCAACTTTTTTTTTAAACCTACCTCCTTGGGAAATGAAAATAAAACGAAAATTAAATAAAGAGACCTAATTAAACTTAAACATTCTGCATAGCTAACCCATAAGCAAGGCAAAAATGAAGTCTCATTATGGGAAAAACATTTACAACTGAAGATAATGACAACAGAATAATC
This sequence comes from Moschus berezovskii, assembly GCF_049115385.1. Lineage (NCBI taxonomy): Eukaryota > Metazoa > Chordata > Mammalia > Artiodactyla > Moschidae > Moschus > Moschus berezovskii. The sequence goes on along the minus strand of NC_142489.1, from coordinate 18,243,419 downwards.
TCCAAAATATGGAAGCATCTAATGTGGCTCAATAATAGCAAAACAAACAACCAAATTGAAACAAATGAATAGATAATAAAATAGACATTTCTCCTAAGAAGACATACAGATGCCTAACAATAATGGAAAAGATGCTCAGCATCACTAATATTAAGAGTTAGTGAAATAAAGTCTTCAATGAGGATATCGACTTACATTTGTCTGAGTACTCATATAAAAAAAAATCCACAGAAAACAAATTCTGGAGAGGGTGTGAAGTAAACAGAAAAATCGTATTCTGTTGCTAAGAAGGCACAATGATCGATTAAAATGGACAATAGAACAGGGTTCATTTAGAAATAAGAATGAAGCCACCGTATGGTCAAGAAATCCCAATAATTGTCAATAATTTTCAGGAGGAAAATCATAATTCCAAAAGATGCACAACCTCAATATTGATGGCAGCAATATTTGCAATAGCAGGACATGGAAGCAACAGAAATATCCATTCATCTAGAGAGGAATGGATAAAATGAGTTGGTACACACATATCAGAGTCTTAAAATGGAATGAAATCAGGTAAATTGCATAGATGTAGGACAGAGTGTCAGATACAATGAATCTAAGTCAAAAGAGGAAAAGAAATATCACATATAAACACAAACATATGGGGTCTAGGTAAAACTGGAATAGAGGATTCTCTATGAGAAGCATAGATCGGGACACTGCAACAGCGGAGAAATACACGGTTATCAAGGATGTAATGCCTGGTGGTGGTAGCAACTGGGAGAATACAACATAAACATATATACTTTTGATCTATATGTACAGCACAGGGAAGTCTACTTAAGGCACTGTGGTGACCAGATTTAGAAAGAAGTCAAAAACATGGAGATAGATGTGTGGTTGCTGTTTAGTCACTATCTCATTTACAGTGTTCATGACCCGAAGGACTGCAGCATTCCCTAATTTTGCTTTAGGGGAGAAACTAACCAAACAATGTAAAGCAAGTATACTGCAAATAATAATAATAATAATAAGTTTTAAAAGTATAATAATCTTTTTTAAACATCATTATTCTTAATGAATCTCACATTATCTTGGAAGTCAAAATTAGAACTGAAAATGTGTGCACCTTAATGAGAAATGCAATGCAAATCTCAGAAAACTATATCTAAATTCATAACTCACTTATTACAAAGACAGCAATAAAAATTAAAGTGACTGTACATTATATTTTGCTGCACATGTGCATGTCTAAAGATTGAAAAATTTTCCCCAAAAGAAAAATTACTATAAAAGAGGTGGGTCAGAACTATCAACAATCAACTCTGTCTAGTACTTGTGCATTTTATATATTCTAGTATTTTTAATTTGTTGTATTTAATTCTATTGCATTGCTTCTTTGAGATGTTCATTGCATTTGTCACAAAACGTCTTTTACATATCTGTTATGGATGAATGGCAATCTGTGTGCTCTTTTAAATCTCCTTTATTATTTATTTCAAAAACAGTAGTTCTTCATTCACAGGAATTTAGGCTTTACAAAAATCTTTAACCGGTTATATTGATATGTTGAATTACATTCCCATGATGGCTGTAGGTACAAGAAAATCTGATATTTATTAAGGCATTCAGTTCTCAAATCAACTATCAGTTCAGTCACTCAGTCGTGTACAACTCTTTGTGACCCCATGAAACATATCGGCCCAGGCCTTCCTGTGAATCACCAACTCCCAGAGTTTACCCAGACTCATGTCGATCAAGTCAGTGATGCCGTCCAGCCATCTCATACTCTGTCATCCCTTTGTCCTCCTGCCGTCTATCCCTCCCAACATCAGCGTCTTTTCCAATGAGTCAGCTCTTTGCATGAAGTGGAAAAATATTGGAGTTTCAGCTTCAACATTAGTCCTTCCAATGAACACCCAGGACTGATCTCTTTAGGATAGATTGGTTGCATTTCCTTGCAGTCGAAGGGACTCTCAAGACCCTTCTCCAAAACCCCAGTTCAAAAGCAGCAATTCTTCAGCACTCAGCCTTTTTCACAGTCCAGATCTCACATCCATTCATGACCACTGGAAAAATCATAGCCTTCACTAGACGGACCTCTGTTGGCAATGTAATGTCTCTGCTTTTTAATATGCTATCTAGGTTGGTCATAACTTTCCCTCCAAGGAGTAAGCGTCTCTTAATTTCCTGCCAGCAATCACCATCTTCAGTGATTTTGGAGCCCCCCAAAGTAAAGCCTGATGCTGTTTCCACTGTTTCTCCATTTATTTCCATGAAGTGATGGGACCAGATGCCACGATCTTAGTTTTCTGAAAGTTGAGCTGTAAGCCAACTTTTTCACTCTCCTCTTTCATTTTCAACAAGAGGCTTTTCAGTTCCTCTTCACTGTCTGCCATAAGGGTGGTGTCATCAACATATCTCCGGTTATTGATATTTCTCCCGGCAATTTGAATCTAGCTTGTGCTTCTTCCTTCCCAGAGTTTCTCATGATGTACTCTGCATATAAGTTAAATAAGCAGGATGACAATATACAACCTTGGTGTACTCCTTTTTCTATTTGGAACCACTCTGTTGTTCCATGTCCAGTTCTAACTGTTGCTTCCTGAACTGCATATAGGTTTCTGAAAAACAGGTCAGGTGGTCTAGTATTCCCATTTCTTTCAGAATTTTCCACAGTTTATTGTGATCCACACAGTCAAAGGCTTTGACATAGTCAATAAAGCAGAAATAGATATCTTTCTGGAACTCTCTTGCTCTTCCAATGATCCAGCAGATGCTGGCAATTTGATTTCTGGATCCTCTGTCTTTTCAAGCTGGTTTTAGAAAAGGCAGAGGAACCCAGATAAAATTTCCAACATCTGAACTATATACGAATTATATGTCTTGTCAGAAAATCTGCATCCTGGTTTTTTAAGTGAAATGAACAAAAATCCTTATTTCATGCTTAAACATCATCATTTTTAATGTGAAATACAGAAAATTCCATATTGCATGCAGATACATCTGCTAGCAGATCTAAATAGTGATATACAGCGAATTCCATATATCAGCTAGAAATGGCTACACCTAAATGGTGAAATACAAAATATAAAGACTATCATATTTCATGTCAGAAAGTAAGTGCCTTGGTTTAATATGTGAAATTTAGAGGATTCCAAAATGCATATGAGACTATCTACACCCATATTTTCATGAATTAATTGCTGAGGTTCCATATTTCATGTGTGAAATTTTTTGCCCAGGTTTTCGAAACAACAAATAGGGGTCATTCCGTATTTCATGAAGAGAAAATGGCATCAAAATATTTATATGTGAAATATACAGATTTCCACTGGTCATGTGGGGAATCCAAAATCTAGAAATTCACGTGTTACTATAGAGATGTACACATTTCCCTGTAGAAATATTTCCACCCAGACTTTCATGTGACACACAGAGTTTATTCCGTATTTCATTTTGGGAAAATTTCACATGGACTTTCATCAATGCAATACAGAGAATTATAAGTGTAAATAGGGAAATCAGTTATCAGTCAGACGAGAAATAAGTTGATTCTATATATATTATGCTCGTTTAAGATCTTAATTTTTGAATCATCAGTTCAGTTCATTTGCTCAATCATGTCTGACTCTTAGAGACCCCATGGACCACAGCACGCCAGGCCTCCCTGTCCATCACCAGTTCTCAGAGTTTAACCAGACTTATGTCCATTTAAACCATGATGCCATCTAACCATCTCATTCTCTGTCATCCCCTTCTCCTGCCTTCAATCTTTCCCAACATCAGGTTATTTTCAAATGAGTCAGCTCTTCTGAATCATGGACGATTCCGTATTTTATGTGCAGAAAATCTGACACAGCTTTTCAAATGTGAATAATAGAGGCTTTGTAATTCATATGAGCAATTCTGTCCTCAGATTTTCAAATGTGAAGTATATCAGATTCCATATTTCTTGTCAGAAGATTGCTTTGGTGTAATATAGAGAATTTTATTGCTCAATCATGAAAATCACATTGTCTTATATGAAATAGAAGATTCCATATTTTTTTGTGGCAAAAGCGATGCCATTTTTCAAATACGAAATGCAGAGCAATCTGTATTTTATGACGGAAAGTGGCACACAGATTTTCAAATGAGAAATCTTAAAATTGCATCACGGTTTCCTATTTCATGCAGAAAATTCTGTGTCCATATTTTCATATAATATACAAAAAATTCCCTACATTTAATTGAAAAATCTGTCCCCAGATTTTCATTTGTGAATTTTAGAGAGTTTCATAGTTCATGTCCTAAAACCTGCACCTAGTGGTTCTCATGTGAAACTGAGAATTTTGTCTTTCATGAAGGACTATCTGGTGTGATTTCAACATATGAAACAGAAAATTCGGTAATGCATCCATAATCACATGTTATTTCACATATGAAAATTTATCCCTAGATTTTCATATTAGGAATGTCAAATATTTCATGTCATTTTTCATGTCCATATTCCATATCAAAATATTTTAATTCAGATTTTGGTGCATGATATATTCAAACTGTCATAGTTTAGGAGGTAAGTTCTGTACCAAGACATTCATTAATGAAGTAGAGAAAGCAGGAATATCTAATTTTTCTATGGACATGTAGAGAATTCCATGTTTCAAGGTCGGACATCGCATCCCGATTGATATATGTGAAATAGAGTTGTTGGTGATATTCTGTCATCAGTCATGTCCAACTGTTTGCAAGACAGGACAGCAGCACTCCAGGCCTCCCTATTTTTACTGTCTCCAACACTTTGCTGAGACTCATGTTCATGGAGTCAAGTGATGCTGTCCAACGATCTCACCCCCTGTCGTCCCCTTCTTCTCCTGTCCTCCATCTACCCATATCAGAGACGATAATATTTTTTTTTTTCCAGTGAGAAGGCAGAACCTCATTCTTTTCCCATGTATTATTTCTTCACATGAGGGTAGCCAAAATATTGTAATTTCAGGTTCAACCTCAATCTTTCAAATGGATATTTAGGATTAGTTTCATTTAGGATTGGTGGGGTTGATCTCCTTGCTGGACAAGGATCTCTCAAGAGCCATCTTTCACATCCAGTTGCAAAGTCTCAATTCTTCAGCAATCAGCCTTCCTTATAGTGAAACTAGCACATCCGTACATGTCTACTGGTAAAACCATAGCTCTGACTATATGGACCTTTGTTGCCAAAGAGATGTCTCTTCTTTTCATTACATTGTGCCTATGTCTAGGCTTATCATATCTTTTCTTCCAAGGAGCAGGGGTCTTTTATTTGTATGGATGTAGTCACTGTCCCCAGAGATTTTGTAGCTGAAGAAAACTGTCACTATTTTCATTTTCATCCTTTCTATTTGCCAAAACATTGCTAGTCTTTGTCCCACCTCATTTCATACACCAAGGCCAAACATGCCCATGGCACCAGGTATCTTCTGATTCTCTGTTTTCACATTCTAGAACCCTATAATGAAACGGACATCTTTTCTCGGGGTTAATTTTAGAAAGAGCTTGCAAGTCTTCCTAAAACCATTCAAGTTCCCTAGTGGCATAGATGGTAAAGAATTGAAAAGCAGAGACTTCCATTTTTCATGTAGGAATATCTGCACCCAGATGTTCTTGTTCAAGAAAAAGAACTCCTCATTCCTTGTAGGAAAAATAACGATCTTGATTTTTAGCTGTGAAGTGTAGAAAATTCTAATATGTAATGTAGGGAAAAAAATCTTCACCAAATATTCATATGTAAATTGTAGAGAATTGATATTTCAAATAGGAATATAGGCATTGATTTTCCTATGTGAAATAAGTAATTCCATATTTCTAGTAGGAAATTTGGCAATTGTGTAGGTGATGTGAAACAAAATGATTTCATACTTCATGGAAAAAAGCACCATGCCTAGAGTTTCAAATACGGAACATATAGAAATCCATATTTCATGTAGGAAAATCAGAGCGAGATTTTCATTTGTGAAATACAGACAATTGGAATTTGGGCCCATATTTTGCTAAATGGAATATAGGCAATTCATTTTTTTAATGGAATCCAACTGCGATTGGGTTTTTAATGTGTGAAATATAGAGAATTCCATATTTAAAGGAAGAAAATCTGTGCCCAGATTGACATATGTGAAAGATTCCTTATTTTGTATACTAAAATCAATGGCTACCATTTAATAAGTGGAATATGCAAAATTCCAGATGTCATGCAGGAAATTTAGCATTATGTATAGGTGAAATACATTTAATTCTCATTTTCATGTAGAAAAATATACATACAGATTTTCATATGAAATAAAGAGATTTTCATTCTTTTTCTTTTCGCTTTTCTTTTTTTTTTAATTGCAAAGACTTTTATTTTTACTCAAAATGATACAGAAAATCATCGAGGGGTACTGAACAGTGGAATAAAATGAATTGACAGGATAGATGAAATACATTTAATGTATAGGTGAAAATACATTTAATTCTCATTTTCATGTAGAAAAATATACATACAGATTTTCATATGAAATAAAGAGATTTTCATTCTTTTTATTTTCGCTTTTCTTTTTTTTAATTGCAAAGACTTATATTTTTACTCAAAATGATACAGAAAATCATTGAGGGGTACTGAACAGTGGAATAAAATGAATTGACAGGATAGAGTGACAGAAATGAGGCTTTCAAACTCTGCTGGTAGAGTAGACGCTTGAGAGTTCCTTGGACTGCAAGGAGATCAAACCACCTAATCCTAAAGGAAATCAGTCCTAAAATTTCATTAGAAGCACTGATGCTGAAGCTTAAGCTCCAATACTTTGACCACCTGAAGCAAAGAGCCAACTCATTGGAAAAGATCGTGATGCTAGGAAAGATTGAAGGCAGGAGGAGAAGGGGATGACAGAGGATGAGATGGCTGGATGGTATCACCGATTGAATGGATATGATTTTGAGCAAGCTCTGGGAGTTGGTGATGGACAGGGAAGCCTGGTGTGCTGCAGTCCATGGAGTCACAAAGAGTCAGACATGACTTAATGATGGAACAACAATAAATAAAGAAGGTTAGTAGTAATGATGGCTTGAAACCCTTCAGCATAAGTGAAGATTATGAGAAGTGTTCAAATGCTAGATTTGCCAAAGACTGAAATGTGGCCTGTGAAGGAAAAAAGTCAATGATGACTGTGCCATTTTTTTTTTTTTTTGAAAAATTGGAACTGTTACCATTTTTTGAGAAAAAGACTAAAGCAGGTTTTGGAGTCAGGCAAGAGATGTGTTAAATTGGAGACAATTATTGGTCAGTTATGCAGAAATATCTAGATTAGAAGTTTCTTTTTTAGAAGAAAGATCTTTTAAAAGTTTCTTCTAAATTATTATAAGAGAGTTTCCCAGCTTCTGTCATTTGAATAAGTCCTTGATGGGATCTAGAATGCTGACGTTCTTCTAGACATGCTCAGTATACTTAAAACCCAGACTGAAAAAGCCTACATTGTCAATCTGAGTCCGTGATTCCACATCTCTTGGGGTGTTATTTTGTTCCCTCTTGTTCAAAAAAGTGAATTGCCTTCTGCATTAAACTGAATTGTATGCAGTACTTGTACCAGTCTGAAATGGACCACATTAAGAAAGAGAAGACTGGATATGTTGAATGTCCAAACTCTATTCTCAATAAAAAATGCCCTATTCGCCTAGCAGCACTGAGTTTTAGCCTTGTAATTCCTACAGTGATGTTTTCCCAGTGGTCCTGTTTGACATACTTAGCTCTCGGGGTTTCTTGCTGGACTTACTCATTTGTGACATGGATTAGAAAATTTGATAGAACAGGAGTTCCTCTGTGTGTATGCAATGGCCTGTAGGTACGTGACCAGTCTCTACTTACAATGTCTGAGCCAATTTTGGGGTAAAGGGATTAACTAGAGATTGAGTAAGGTATTCACAGAGGTTAAAGTTTAGCTAGAAGGGCTCTCAGTACCACTTTTGTCAAGTACTGGGATGAAATAAGAGCTATACTTCAATTTTGACATTTAATTGATTATTTCATATGAGGGAAATCCTCCCTAAAGTCTTCAAGACAACTTTATTTGTCCTTCCTAAAATGTCTATTACCTGACTAGGTATTGAAATCCAATTGAAGATATACAATGTTAGCTATGCATGTTGTTAAGTATAGTGTTCTGGTGACATTCATCAGGGTTCAGTAATTAGCTTAATGAACAGGTGTAAAATTATATTAGTTATCCAGATGCTAATTTGCAGTAACATGTTCTGCCTGATTTGGGAGGGTTCTTGTCTGAACTACAACCAGTAAGATTTGTTACTTAATTAGGAAATCATTATATGTGTGTGTGTGTGTGTGTGTGTGATTCCCACCATTAGAACCATTAGTCTTGCTTAATGTGCTCTAAACTTTGGGAACACTCTTGGTAATGTCATTCCTAGGGCTTTAGGTACTATACAGGTGACAGGATAAAATCTACCTTTCTGTGGGATGCCGTAGTTAGTGCACAGCTGTAGGCAATGCAGAGAGGGGAAGATTCACAACTGTAATATGCAGCTTATAAAAGGAGATAGAAATTCACTCTCCCACTGCAAATTGCATCAGCCATTTCTTCCAAGATTTGGTAAACAAATGTGTTATCCTTTACCGAATGGATTCACAAACAGTTGAAAATTAAACGGTGCACCCTTTTGGCTAAGATCAAGTGAGATCTCCATTTTCATTGTGGAAATTGAGGGTTGAAAAATTCACATATGCAATATAAAGAATTCCATATTTCATACATGGAATCTGCATGCATACATTCATATTTGAAACACTGAGTTCTGTGTTTCACGTAGAAACATTTTGCCCATACGCCAATATGCGACCTACAGAGAATTCCTTATTTAGAGATGGAATTCTCTCTATATAAAGAGAATTTCAGATGAAGAATCTCTAATTAAGGGATATGAAAGTCAGCATCCCGCTAAGGGACATGACTTATCAGTGCCAGGGTCATTGAAGTCAGCTCATTTACTGTACAGGGGCCCTTTCAAAGTGGTTCTGTTTCCTTCCTGCCTCCAAGTGAGAACACATGCCAGCTAACCCTATCACCTCAGCCCTTTGGGGCTGGGAGCAGCAGGAGGATCATCCTAAGGCATCCACTACAAAGCACTGATGCTTAAAAATTTGGTGAAGACTTGAGTGATGTTGAAAAGTGGCAAATTCTGCAGGTTCAGTTCAGTTCAAGCGCTCAGTCGTGTCTTACTATTCATGAGCCCATGGTCTTCAGTATGCCATATCTCCCTATATATCATCAACTACAGGAGTGTGCTCAAACTGATCTCCATTGAGTCGATGATGCCATCAAGGCATCTCATCCTCTGTCGTCCCATTCTCCTCTTGCCTTCAATCTTTCCCAACACCAGGGTCTTCTCCAGTGAGTCAGTCCTTCACATAAAGTGGCCAAATTATTGGAGTTTCAGCTTCAACATCAGTCCTTACAACGAACACTTAGGACTGCTCTCTTTGAGGATGTACTATTTGAATCTCCTTGAAGTCCAAGGGATTCTCAAGAGTCTTCTTCAACACCATAGTTGGAAAGCATCAGTGCTCAGTTGTTTTTTTTTTTTTTTTTTATAGTCCAAATCTCACATTCATACATGTCTAGTGGAGAAACCATACCCTTAATAAGATGGACGTTTGTTGATAAAGTAATGTCTCTGCTTTTTACTATGTTGTCCATATTGGTCATAAGTTTCCTTCCGAGGAGGACATGTCTCTTAATTTCATGGCTACAGTCACCATCTGCAGTGATTTTGGAGATCAAACAAATAAAGGCAGCCACTTTTTCGATTTTTTCCCCATTTATTTGTCATGAAGCAATGGGACCAGAGGCAATGATCTTAGTTTTCTGAATGATGAACTTTAAGCCAGCATTTTCACTCTCGTCTTTCAGTTGCATCAAGAGGCTCTTTAGTTCTTTTTCACATTCAGCGATAAGGGTGGTATGATCTTCATATCTGAGGTTATTGATATTTCTCTCGACAATCTTATCTCCAGCTTGTGCTTCATCCAGCCCAGTGTTTCTCATGATGTATTCTGCATAGAAGTTAAATGAGCAGGGTGACAATATACAGCCTGACGTACTCCTTTTCCTATTTGGAAATAGTCTGTTCTTCCACGTCCAGTTTTCACTGATACTTCTTGACCTACATGAAGATTTTTCAGGACGTAAGTCAGTGGTCTGGTATTCCCATCTCTTTCAGTATTTTCCTCAGTTTATTGTGATCCACACAGTCAAAGGTTTTGGCATAGTCAATAAAGCAGAAATAGATGTTTTTCTGGAACTCTCTTGCTTTTGCGATGATCCAGAGAATGTTGGCAATCTGATCTCTAGTTCCTCTGCCTTTTCTAAAGCCAGCTTAAACATCTGGAAGTCCATGATTCACGTATTGCTGAGGTCTGGTTAGAGAATTTTCAGCATTACTTTAGTCATATGTGAGTTGAGTGTAACTGAGTGGTAGCTTGAGCTTCTTTGGAATTGCCTTTCTTGGGCAATTCTACTCAGGAGGCAGCATCACCTTATGCTACAGAGCCATCAGGCTCCCAAACCTTACATAAAAGAAAGATGTGCCTGGTCTTGTGGCTGAAAGAATACTGCTGCACTTGAAAAAGACAGAAAGCCCTTTGTAGGGGTTCTGCATACCCCATCACTTTGCTTTGTAATCTGGGCCATTCTGTTTCTTGGCTGCTTTGCATCTCCTTGAATGGCCCTTTTCCCGCCACTCTGATATCTATGGGCTTAATTGCCTGGCTTCAATCTGACAGCCAGGCCAGTTCTGACAGTTTGCATGCAGTTTTGGACCAGTGAGTGCACACACAGACACAGATACACCCAATGCAAAAAGGAAATTTTCACAGATGCAGAACCATACCTTTGCTTGTCCAGGATAATGGACTTGGGTAAGCACCTCTCATTTTCTCTGGTGGTTTTCTTCCATTTACTTGTTAATCAAGTTAGTGTCCTCTTCTATCTATATTGTTTATTCTGGAAGGTTACAAAATGTTGTGATATGCTCATGAGGAGGACTGACCTGCAAAGAGTTGTGTGGGCTGGAAGTGCTCGTGGTGGACAGCTGAATGAGTGGTGCTATTCTGTATTCCTCCATCACACTGACTGGTTCACAGTGCCAGTCACACTGGCATGATTCCATTCCATGCACTTTCCTTCCAGCAGCCACACCAGAAATAGCATGGGGCTTTGGACCGCACTGACTTTGAGCACCCCATTTCAGCAAGCTCTCTCAAAATCATTGTTTGTCAATGCCATGCACTTATGGCAGGCCCAGTACCCACTCAGGCCCAAGACCTTCTGAGCGAGGTGCCCCTGTGCCTCCTAATTGTGTAATAGTCTGTTTGGAGATGTTTTCACTTCCCCCTCCCCCCTGTGGTTGTCTCCCTGTAGAAGGGAAAGGCCAAATCGAGGCCTCCAAAAGGCCAAAAAGAATGTGACAGGACTGTGTCTGAAGAATATCATGAAGAAGGTACATATGGATCCAAAGCACCTCTGCTGAAACAAGTCACTGAACGTGAAGTCCTAATGGTCTGGTGGCTTCCTTTTTTAACAACACCGCAGTTTACTTCTACCCACACATACACAGAACCTCCACACAGATCACACCCTGGAGAGCCTGCCTGCCCTGGGCCCACAACTTTCTCTATTGTTCAGAAAGTGGCATTCCTCTCCCAAATGTTCCAAGAGGGCATGATTCCAGGCCAGGACTCCCTAACTTGAAAAATTCCAAGGCTCTCTTTCTCTTGCCCTCATAAGGCTGTAGTAGAGTCTCACGGTGCACATTTCACTCAGGATTACCATAATAAAATCAGAGATTGTCCTCCAGTGAGACTTTCAGAACCATCCCTCAAGTGCAGAGAGACCTTTTGCCTCTCTGCCATCCACAACCAATGATGAGATCCCAGAGAATGAAAGGAATTTATGTCAGGATTATTGGCTCAAGAAGTGGGACATCTTTGTGATGACTGCTATTCCTTTCGCCCTAAGACTGAAAAACTGAAGGCTCTGAACTCTTCTCAGGAACATCACTGTCCTAGGATCCCTTGATACAAACAGCCCACCACCATTCAGTTCGATATTTCTATCTCTCATTCATCCTACACTTTATGACCCCATCAACTGAAGCATGCCAGGCTTACCTGTTCATCAAAAACTCCCAGAGCTTGCTCAAATACATCTCCATCAAGTGGTGATACAAAATCTCTCTTGCTGTTCTTTGGAAAATGAGGATGCCATCCAACCTTCTCAATTTCTGTCATCCAATTCTCCTTCTGTCGTCAGTCTTTCCCAGTATCAGAGTGTTTTACAGTGTCTTTCATCACCTCAAGTGGCCAAAATACTGCAGTTTCAGCTTCAGCATCTCTCTGAATACACAGGACCAAGTTCTTTTAGGATTCACTCGTTCCTTCTTCATGCAGTGCAAATCTCAATCGTCTTTTCCAATACGATTGATCAAAATATCAGTTCTTCAGTAGTCAGCTTTAAGGTCCAAATCTCACATCCATTTGTGACTACCGGAAACACCATAGCTTTGACTACATGGACGTAATGTCTCTACTTTTTAAAATGCTGTCTATATTTGTCTAGCTTTTATGGCCGCATTTGCCATCTACAAGTGATTTTGAAGTCCAAGAAAGCAAAGCCTGTCATCGTTTCCACTGTTTCCCCGTCTCTTTGCCATGAAGAGTTGGAACAAGATGCCATGAACTTCAGTCATTGAATGTTCAGGTTGAAACCAAAATTTTCACTCTCCAATTTCACTTTCATTAAGAGATTTCTTAGTTTCTCTTCACTTTCTGCCATAATGGTGGTGTCATAGTATATCTATGTTTGTTTCTATTTCTCCTGGCAAACTGGATCCCAGCTTGTGCTTCATTCAGCTAGGCATTTCACATGACAGTCTACATAAGTAAATAGGGTGACAATATATAGCCTTGAGTTGCTACTTTGTCCAACTTGGAACCAGTCCATTGTTCCCCATTCATGATAACTGTTGTTTCATTATCTGCATAGAACTTTCTCAGGAGGCATGTCAGGTGATATGGTATTCCCATCTCTTGAAGAATCTTCCACACGTTTTGTGTTCCACAAGCCGAAGGTTTTGACATAGTCAATAAAGCAGTGGATGTTTTCCTGGAACTTGCTTGCTTTTTTGAGCATACAACTGGTGTGGGCAATTTGAACTCTGGTTCCTCTGTCTTTTCTAAATGCAGCTTGAACCTCTGGAAATTCTTCCTTTACATACTGTTGAAAACTTCCTGGAGAATATCGTGCATTACTTTTTGCTTTATGTGAGATGAATGCAATTGTGTGTTAGTTCATAGAGTCTGACATTGTCTTTCTTTGGGAATGCGATGAAAAGTGATCATTTTCAGTCCTGTGGCCACTGCTGAGTTCTCCAAATTTGCCTTCATATTGAGTGCAGCACTTTCATAGCATCATATTTTAGGATTTGAAATATCTAAACTGGGTAACCATCACCTCCACCAGGTTTGTTCTCACTAATATTTCCTAAAGCCTTCTTGACTATGCATTATAGGATATCTGGGTTTAGGTGAGTGATGATACCATCGTGCTTTTCAGGGTTGAACATTTTCTTTGTATTTTTGCCACCTCTTCTAATATTTTTGCTTCTCTTTGTTCACTAATATGTGTGTCCTTTATTGTGTCCTTCATTGCATAAAATGTTCCCCTGGTATATTTAATTTTCTTGAGGAGATCTCTAGTCTTTCTTATTCTATTGTTTTCCTCTATTTCTTGGCATAGATCAATGAGGACCATTTTCTTATAAGCCATAGCTATTCTTCAAAACTCTGCATTCAGATGGGTGTGAATTTCCTGTTCTTTTTTCCCTTCCACTTCTCTCTCTATTTCTCTCTCTTTTTGTTTCCTTTTCCTCAGCTGTTTTTAAGGCTTCTGCAGGTAACCATTTTGCCTCTTGCATTACTTTCTGTTGGGGATATTCTTCATTGCTCCATTTTGTGCAATGTCACAAACTTCTGTACAAAGTTCTCTTTCAGATCTAATTCCTGGAATCAATTTGACATTTGCTATTGCAATTAAAAGAGATTTTATTTAGGTTATACCCGAATGATCAAGGGGTTTTCCCTACTTTCTTCAATATAAGTACAAATTTTTTTGAATATGTGTTGTTGATCTGAGCCACAGTCAAATCCCAGTATTGTTTTGGCTGACTGTATTGAGACTTCAGCAATACATGAACTGTGAACTTCCAGATGTTCAAGCTGCTTTTAGAAAAGGCAGAGGCACCAGAGATCACATTGCCAACATCCGCTCAATCACCAAAAAAGCAAGAGAGTTCCAGAAAAAAAACATCTATTTCTGCTTTATTGACTATGCTACAGCCTTTGTCTGTGTGGATCCCAATAAATTGTGGAAAATTTTGAAAGAGATGGGGATACCAGGTCACCTGATCTACGTCTTCAGAAACCTATATGCAGGTCAGGAATCAACAGTTAAAGTCGGACATGAAACAACAGACTGATTCCAAATAGGGAGAGGAGTATTTCAAGGCCGTATATTGTCGCCCTGCTTATTTAACTTCTATGAAGAGTACATCATGAGAAACGCTGGGCTGGAAGGAGCTGAAATCAAGATTGCCGGCAATAATATCAATAACCTGAGGTATGCAGATGGCACCACCCAAATGGCAGAGGGTGAAGAGGAACTGAAAAGTCTCTTGATGAAAGTGAAAGTGGAGAGTAACAAAGTTAGCTTAGAGCTCAACTTTCAGAAAACTAAGATCATGACATCTGGTCCCATCACTTTATGGAAATAGATGGGGAAAGAGTGGAAACAGGGTCAGATTTTTTTGGGGGGGACTCCAAAGTCCCTGAAGATGGTGATTATGGGCATGTAAGTAAAAGTCGCTTACTTCTCAGAAGGAAAGTGATGACTAACCTAGATATTATATTAAAAGGCAAAGACATCACTTTGCCAACAAAGGTCCTTCTAGTCAAGTCTATTGTTTTTCCAGTTGTTATGTATGGATGTGAGAGTTAGATGGTGAAGAATGTTTAGTGCCAAAAAATTGATGCTTTTGAACTGTGGTTTTGGAGAGACTCTTGAGAGTCCCTTGGATTGCAAGGAAATCCAACCAGTCCTAAAGGATTGATTCTAAAGGTGATCACTGTTGGGTGAACTTTGAAAAGACTGATGCTAAAGCTGAAACTCTAATACTTTGGTCACCTCATGCGAAGAGTTGACTCAATAGATAATACCCTGATGCTGGGAGGGATTGGGGACAGGAGGAGAAGGGGACGATAGAGGATGAGATGGTTGGATGGCATCCCCCACACAATGGACATGGGTTTGAGTAACTCTAGGAGTTGGTGATTGACAGGGAGGCCTGTTGTTCTGCGGTTCATGGGGTCACAAAAACTTGGACATGACTCAGCGACTGAAGTGAACTGATCTGAACTGAAAGAGATACTCTATCCTCAGCTCCATAGTATATTATCAGTTTGATATTGGTATTGATCATCTCATGATATGCATGTGTTGTGTCACATCTCATGTTGGAAGAGGGTGTATTCAAATAGAGTAACTTGTCTTGGCAAAACTGTGTTAGATTTTGCCCTGTTTTATTTTGTACCAGAAGGCCAAACATGTCTGTTTCTTTAGGTAGTTCTCAATTTCCTACTTTTCCATTCCAGTCCCATATGATGAAAATAGAATTTTATTTTTTGTGTGTAAGTCCTAGAATGTCCTACTGGTAATCGCAGACCCACTCAACCTCAGTTTCATCCTGGCCAACAGCTCAAATTCCACTTTAGCATTACTGGTCATGACGCAGACTTGGATTACAGTTCTACTGAATGGTTAGCCTTGAAAAGAAGCAGAGATGTTTCATTTTTATATTGCAATCAAGTACTGAAATTCACACTGTTTTTATTGATGAGAGCAGCTTCTTCCATTTCTTCTCTAGGGATTCTTTCCCACTTTAGAGATAAAATGGACATCTGAATTAAATTTGTCCATTCCATTCTATTTTAATTCACTGATTGCTGCAACTTTGATCTTCACACTTGTCATCTCCTAAATTTTACCTTCATCATGGACCTCATATTCTAGGTTCCTATGAAATATCATTCTTTACAGCATCAAACTTTACTTTTATCACCACTCACATCCACAACTTGGTGTTGTTTCTCCATTGGCTCCATCTCTTCATTTTCTCTGGAGTTACTTCCTCACTGAGTTCCAGAAGTATGTAGGACACTTACCAACCTGGAGAGTTCATCTTTCAGTGTCCTATCTTTTTGGCCTTTCATATCGTTCATGGGGTTTTCAAAGCAAGGATACTTAAGTGGTTTTCCATTCCCTTCTCCAGTTGACCACATTTTGCAGAATTTTCCACTGTCCAATCTATAATGGGTGGCCCTACAGGGCAGGTCTCATAGTTTCACTGAGGTAGACAAGGCTGTGATCCATTTGAACAGTTTGGTTAGTTTTCTGTGATTGTGCTTTTCATTCTCCTGCCCTCTGATGGATGAAGATAAGAGACTTATGAAAACTTCCTGATGGGAGAAACTGACTGTGAGTGAGCCTTGGTCCGGCTCTGATATATGGGGCCCTAGTCAGTGAATCTTTAATCCAATTTACTCTTGATGGGTGTGGCTGTGTTCAGGCCTTGTTGTTTCAACTGAGCCCAAATTATCATATGGGAAATGAAAGTCATTGGGACCTCCTTTAAAAGGATTTGAGCAAGTACTCTTGTATTCAGGGCCCGAGACCCCTCTGCATTCCACTTTCTGCCGGAGACTCCTGAACACTCACAAGCAAGTCTGGCTCAGTCTCTTTTGGGGACACTGCTTCTTATTCTTGACTCCTGGTGCACACAAAGTTTTGAGTGTGCCCTCCAACAGTCTGTTTCACTCCTGTGGAAGTTGTATAATCAAATCCCACTGGCCTGCAGAGTCAAATTCACTGAGCCTCCCAGTCCCTTGGCCAGATCCCCGGGTTGATAAAACTGTAGGAGTCCTAAGTGTCCTTAAATGTATGAAACTTTCTTTGGATCCTTACAACTTGTGGATTGTGTGCTAGGCAGCTTTATGTTAGGTTGAAAGGCGACCTTCTCTGAGAAAGCTTATGTCACAAACTGCATAACCCAGGTCTGTAGCAGCTGGAGCCTCTCTTCCCTGTCAGGCCATTGCTGACCCATGCCTCTGCAGGAGACACTCAATCACTCAAATGCAGTTCTGACTCCATCTCTATGCGGTCTCTGGGTATAAGTGCACAAAATGTTTTATTGAGCACTTGAGGCATCGCTGGTATTTATTGATTCTAAATGCAAATTCATCACTGCTACAGTCTTCTTGGGGCTTTTCCTTTGCCCTTGGGCATCTGTTGTAGTTGTTGCTGTTTTTGGTGGGACTCAACATTCTCGTGTCAATGGTCCTTCAGAAGCAAGCTGTAATTTTGGAGTTCTCACAGGAAAAGTTGGGTTCACACCCGTCTACTTTCCCATCTGCACTACCTTACGGGCACACACTGCCAAAGGGGGACATGCCTCCACCCCACATCTGCATTTTCTTCACCTTTCTGAGCTGTCAGATAGGCTTGAAGTGCCTGGATAGAGCCAAGGTCACCCTGTGTTTTCTAGGATGCGTGTGGTTTCAAAATGAAGGATCCTATCTTTTCATGTCATTTATCTCACATGATGCTATTGTTGGTCACTCGTAAAGAGAGAGTGTGTTACCTGATTGGCTGATCAGAGGCAGTACTCTCCCAGGGCCTTCTTCTGATTTGGAAAAATTCTCCAGTGCAATAGGTTTTCTTTCTGTTCCTCCTCCTTTCAGTTTCTACTCTTTTCTGAAGGACATTCACCTCTTCACACTCTTATTTCCAGTTATAGCCATATCCACCATTTCTGCAGGCCAGCCTACTTCCCACAGACTTAGGGGTCCACAGCCTATGTTTTAAAAGCCCCACACCACTGGAGTTATACTGGATGAATCTTTAAGCGTTCTACATCCTCTTCTTGGTACAAACACACATCACCACAGCAGAAACTGTGAGCTTCTCCATATCTCTTGATGTAAACCCAGATTTGTGAATTCACAGTCCTGAGTTGTCACTGGTCATCCTTTCCTCATTCCATGTCTCAGAGATGTATGGACCAGTCTCTCCCAGTTTGTGGATGCCTGGTGCCTCCTTCTGCTTGCTCCATATCTCGTGGTCTGTAACTTTCATTTCTGTGTCAGCTGTGATTCGATGCACATCCACAGAGAAAAACACACAAACATCGGAAACAAGCCTACGTGGCTACACACACACATGTGCAAGGCACATTGAAACATAGGCAAACAGGGAACATAGGTATTTCTGCAGCTGAAGAACCAGTGCCTCATGTAAAATATATAGATTTCAATATTTCTTATAGGAAAATATCCATTCTGAACTCAAATATGAAGTGTAAAGAAGTCCAAATTCCATGACGGAGACTTCCCCTCAGGTTTTGATACATTAAATAGAAGTCATTTCCCACTTCATGGAATCAATTCTCTGTTCTGGTATATGTTTTCAGAAATACAACAAACTCTTTACTTCATGAAGAAACAGTGGTGCCCATATTTTCACTTGTGTAATAGAGATAGTTCCAATTTCATACTGGTTTTCCATGTCTTCAAAAAGCAGTGATAAGATTTTCATATGTGAAATATCCAGAACTTCACCCCTGATGGTAGAGAACCACCACACAGATTCATGTATGAGATGTAGACTAGTCCACATTTCACATTAAAAAGAAAAAAAAAAAAAAACAGATTCCAGATTTTCTTAAAATGAAGAAAAAAAAAATCAATATATCATGGAGTAAAACAAGCATCGCCTTATTTGAACATAAAAATGTAGGTTATTCTCCATTTGAGTTCAATTCACTCCAGTCTCTCAGTCGTGTTCAACTTTTGCTACCCCATGAACTGCAGCTTGTCATGCTTCCCTGTCCATCACCAACTCCCAGAGATTACTCAAATTCATGCCCGTCGAGTTGGTGACGCCATCTAACCATTTCATCCTCTGTCATCCTCTTCTCTTATTGCCCCCGATATTTCCCAGCATCAGGGTCTTTTCCAATGAGTCAGTTCTTTGCATCAGGGGTTGGGGATATTGCAGTTTGTGTTTCAGCATCTGTGCTTCAAATGTGTATTGAGGACTGATTTCCTTCAGCCTCCTTGACGTCCTAGAGACTCTCAAGGGTCTTCATCAATGCCACATTTTAAAGGCATCTCTTCTTCCATGCTCAGCTGTCTTTAGAGTCTAAATCTCACATCCGTACATTACTGCAGGAGAAACCATCGCGTTGATCACGTGGACCTTCGCTCTATGCAATGTCTCTGCTTTTCAATATGCTGTCTAGGTTGTTCATAGCTATTAATCCAAGTACCAAGTGCCTTTTAATTTTATGGCTGCAGTCACAATTAGCAATTATTTTGGAGCCCCCCAAAATAAAGTCTATCAGTGTTTCCATTGTTTCTCCATCCATATATTAAGCATGGATGGGACCATATATTATGATATTAGTTTTCTGAATGTTGAGTTTTAACTCAAAATTTTCACTCTCCTCTTTCATTGTCATCAAGAAGTTCTTTATACATACTTCATCTTACGCCATAAGAGTGATTTCATCAAGTATTTGAGTCTGTTGTTATTTCTCGAAGCAACATTATTCATGCTTGTGCTTCTCAAAACCTGGCATTTAGCATGTTGTACACAACATATGAAGTATGGACGGAGGTTTGTAACATTGTACAGGAGACAGGAACTAGGACCATCCCCAAGAAAATGAAAAGCAAGAAAGGAAAACGGCTGTCTGAGAAGACCTAACAAAGATCTGTGAAAAAAAGTGAAGCCAAAAGCAAAGGAGAAAAGGAAAGATTTTCCATTTGAATGCAGAGTTGCAAAGAAAAGCAAGGAGAGTTAAGAAAGCCTTCCTGAGTGATCTACACAAAGAAATAGATGGGAGCAATAGAATGGGAAAGACTAGAGCCCCTTCAAGAAAATTTGAGATACCAAGGGAATATTTCATGCCAATAATGGCTCAATAAAGAACATAAATGGTATGGACCTAATGAAGCAGAAGATATTAAGAAGAGGTGCAACAAATACTCAGAAGAAGTATACAGAAAATATTTTTACCACCTATATAATCATGATACTGTGATCACTTACCCTCCTCTAGGGCCAGACATTCTGGAATGGGAAGTCAAGTGGGCCTTAGGAAATATCACTTTGAACAAAGCCCGTGGAAGTGACAGAATTTCAGTTGAGGTATTTCAAATCCTAAAAGATGATACTGTGAAAGTGCTGCACTCAATATGTCAGCAAACGTGGAAAACTCAGCAGAGACCACAGGATTGGAAAAGGTCAGCTTTCATTACAATCCCAAAGAAAGTCAGTGCCAAAGAATGCTCAAAACTACCACACAGTTGCAGCCATCTCACACTCTAGTAAATTATGTTCGATATTTTCCAAGCCAGGATTCAAAAATGGGTGAACCGTGAACTTCCAGAAGTTCAAGGTGGTTTTAGAAAAGGTAGAGGAATAAGAGATCAAACAGCCAACATCTGCTGGATCGTCGAAAAAGGAAGAGAGTTCCAGAAAAACATCGCTTTCTGCTTATTCACCATGCAAAAACCTTTGACTGTGTGAATCTCAAAGAACTATTAAAAATTTTGAAAAAGATCGGAATACTAGACCACCTGACTTGCCTCTTGAGAAACTTGTATGCAAGTTAGGAATGAATAGTTAGTACTGGATATGGAACAACATCCTGGTTCAAAATAGGAAAATGAGCATGTCAAGGCTGTACTGCCACCCTGCTTATTTAACTTATTTGCAGAGTACATCATGAGAAGCGCTGGGCTGAAAGAAGAACAGCTGGAATCAAGATTGCTGGGAGAAATATCAGTAACCTCAGATATACAGGTGACACCACTCATATGGCAGAAAGTAAAGAAAAATTAAAGAGTTTCTTGATTTACATAATGAGGAGAGTGAACACGTTGGCTTAAAGTTCAGCTTTTAGAAACTCAGATTATGGCCTTCAGTCCCATCACTTCTGTCAAACAAATGGGGAAAGAGTGGAAAGAGTGGCTGCCAATATTATATTTTTTGGGGGTAGTGGGGCTCCAAAATCACTCTAGATGTTGATTGTAGCCATGAAACTAAAAATGCTTACTACTTGGAATGAAAGTTATGACCATCCTAGACAGCATATTAAAAAGCAGAGACCTGATTTTGTCAAAAATCTCTGTTTATTCAAGCTATGGTTTTTGCAGTAGTCATGTATGGATGTCTATTTGGACTATAAAGAGTGCCAAGAATTGATGCTTTTGAACTGTGGTGTTGGAGAAGACTCTTGAGTGTCCATTGGACTGCAAAGATATGCAATCAGCCAATCCTAAAGGAGATGAGTCCTGGATGTTCATTGGAATGACTGTTGTTGAAGTTGAAACTCCAATACTTCGTCCAGCCGATGTGAAAAACTGACTCAAAGGAAAAGATCCTCACGCTGCGAAAGAATGAAGGTAGGAAGAGAAAGGGATGACAGAGGATGAGATGGTTGGATAGCATCACCGACACAATGGACATGAGTTTGGGTACACTCAAGGAGTTGGTAACGGACTAGCAGGTCTGGCGTTCTGCGGTTCATGGGGTCACAAAGAGTCGGACATGACTGAGCGACTGAAGTGGATATTACATATAATTTAAATAAGCAGGGTGACAATATGCAGCCTTGTCATAATCCTTTCCTTATTTGGAAGCAGCCCATTGCTTTAAATCCAGTTGTAACAGTTGCTTCTTGAGTTGCATACAGATTGCCTAGGAGGCAGGTCAAGGGATCTGGTATTCCTATCACATTAAGAGTTTTCCATAGTGTCTTCTGATCCACACAGTCAAAACCTTTGATGTAAACATGAAGCAGAAGTAGATTTTTGTTTGTTTGCTTGTTCCTGTAGCTCTCTTGTTATTTTGATGATCCCACAGATGTTGGATATTTAATTTCTGGTTCCTCTTCCTTTACTGAATCCAGCTCGAACATCTGGAATTTCATGGTTCATGTACTGTTGAAGCCTGGCTTGTAGAATTTTGAACATTACTTTGCTTCCGTTTGAGATGAGGGCAACTGTATGTTTGCATGCACAGTCTGTGGTATTATCTTTCTATGGGATAGGAATGATCTTTTCAAGGCCTGTGTCCATTGCTGAGTTTTCCAAATTTGCTGGCATATTGAGTGAAGCACTTGCACAGCTGTTAAATAACTCAAATAGAATTCCATCAATTCCACTAGCTTTGTTCATATGGATGCTCCATAAGGACTGCTTGACTTCACATTCTAAGATGTCTGGCTGTAGGTGAGTGATCAAAACATCTTGGTTATCTGGGTAATGAACACCATTTTTTTGTATAGTTCTTCTGTGTATTGTTGCCACCTCTTCTTAGTATCTTCTGCTTCTGTTAATGCATGAAAATTCAGTACATTATTTTGAACATCTTTGCATGGAATGTTCCTTAGGTGTCTCTAATTTTCTTGAAGGGATCTCTGGTCTTGTCCATCCTATTATTTTTCTCTATTTCTTTGCCTTGATCACTGAAGAAGCCTTCCTTATCTTTCCTTCCTATACCTCGGAACTCTGCCTTAAAATGGGTATATCTTTCCTTTTCTCCTTTGCTTTCAGCTTCTATTCTTTTCTCATCTATTTGTAAGGCATCTTTAGAAAACCATTATGCATTTTTGTATTTCTTTTTCTTGAGGATGGCTTGGTCACTGCTTCTTATACAAAGCCACAAACCTCTGTCTGTGTTTCTTCAGGCACATGTTCTATCAGATCTAATTCCTTGAAACTCTTTGTCCCTTTCTTGTTTAATCCTAAAGGATTTGATTTAGCTCATACCTGAATAATCAAGTGGTTTTCCCTCCTTTTTTTAATTTAAGTCTGAATTTATCAATAAGGAGTTCAAGATCTGAGCCACAGTGAGCTCTTTGTCCTGTTTTTGCTGACTATGTGTAGCTTCTCCATATTCAGCTCCAAAGAAAAGAATCAACCTGATTTCAGTATTGCACATTTGGTGATTCCATGTGTAGAGTATTCTCTTGTGTTGTTGACCAGGGTGCTTGCTATAAGCTGTGTGCTCTCTTGACAGAACTCTGTTAACCTTTGACTGGATTCTTTCAGTACTTGAATGCAAAATTTGTCTATACTCAGGTGTCTCTTGAATTTCTACATTTGTATTCCATTCCTCTATGATGAAAAGGACATCTTCTTTGGGGGGTGTTAGTTCTAGACCGTCTTGTAAGTCTTCATAGAACTGTTCCACTTCAGCTACTTCAGCATAACTGGTCAAGACACAGAATTGGAATACTACACTATTGAATGGTTTGTCTTGGAAATGAGCAAAGATCCTTCAGTTTGTTAGACATCTTGTGATCTGTCACATTCATCTCTTCATCAGCTGTGGATATACACATATCCACACAGGAAAAAAAAAAACAGAAAAACACAGCTCACAAACTCACACGTGCAGACACACACAAATGTTCAAGGCACAGGAAAACTGGGAACATAGGTGTTTCTGTAGCTGAAGAACCGGTGCATCATATGAAATATAGAGATCTCCATGTTTTTCATAGGAAAGTATCCATTCTGATCACAAACAGGAAATATAGAGAAGTCCAACATCCAAGATGGAAAATTAGCACCTAGCTTTTAATACAGTAAATACAGGACATCACACATTTCATGGAAGAAACTCTTTCTTTTGCTATATTCTTGAGAAATGCAAAGATTCTCTACTTTATGAGGTAACAGTGGTGTCCAGATTTTCATGTGTGCAATAGAGAAAATTGAAATTTCATACTGGTTCTCCTTATCTTCAGAAAGTCAGTGACAAGATTTTCATATGTGAAATATACATATTTCCTCATTTAGCGGTAGAGAAACACTAACCGGATTTTCATACATGAGGTGTAGAGAAGTCCACATTTCACCTAAGAAAAACAGCTTCCATATTTCCATGAATGAAATTTTTTAAAAAAATGCCAAGTATCATGGAGTAAAACCAGCATCACTATATTCGTATGTAAAAATGTAGGTGACTCTACATTTGATTTTAGTTCAGTTCAATTTCTGGATCATGTTCAGGACTTTGGGACACCATGGACTGCAGCACTCCACGCTTCCCTGTCCATCACCAATTCCCGGAGCATACACAAACTCACGTCCATCGAGTCGGTGATTCCTTCCAACCATGTCATCCTCTGTTGTCCTTTTCTGATACAGTAGTCAAAGTTTCCAACCATCAAGGTCTTTTCAAATGAGTCAGTTATTCTCATCAGGTGGCCAAAATATTGGAGCTTCACCTTCAAAATAAGTCCTTCCAAAGAATATTCAGGATTGATTTCCTTTAGCCTCCTTAAGGCCAAGAGACACTTAGAGTCTTCAGCAAAACTAGTTGAAAAGCATCAAGAATTCTGCATTCAGCTATCTTTAGAGTCCAAATCTCCCATCCATACATGAGTGTTGGAAAAACCATAGCTTTGACTATGTGGAACTTGGCAAAGAAATGTTTCTGCTTTCCAAGTTGCTGTCTAGTTTGGTCATAGCTTTCTTCCCAGGAGTACATCTTTTAATTTCGTGGTGCAGTGAACATCAGTAGTAATTTTAGAGCCCCAAAACACTGTCTTTTGCTTTTTCCATTGTTTCTCCCTTTGCTGAGCGTTGATTGTATTGGATGTCATGATGTTAGTTCTCTGAAAGTTGAGTTTTTAAGCCAAATTTTTCACTCTCCTCTTTCACTTTCATCAAAAGGCTCTTTAGTTACTCTTCACTTTCTGCTATAAGGGTGATGTCATCTACTTCACTGAGTTTGTTTGTATTTCTCCCAGCAGTATTAGTTCAAGCTTGTGCATCATCCAGCGTGGCATTTCACAAGTTTTACACTGCATAGAGGTTAATTAAGCAGGGTGACAATATGCAGCCTTGGCACAATCTTTTCCTGATTTGGAAGCAGCCTGTTATCCCGTATTCTGTTGCTTCTTGACCTGGATATAGATTTCTCAAGAAGCAGGTCAGATGATCTGGTTTTCCCACCACTTCTTTATTATTTTTTTTTTCCACAATTTGTTGTCATCCCCACAGTCATAGGCTTCAGCATAAAGAATGAAGCAGAAGTAGAGGTTTTGGTTTTACTTTTTCTTATTGGAGGTCTCTTGCTTTTCTGATGATCCTATGGATGTTGGCAATTTGATCTTTCATTCCCCACCCTTGTATAAATCCAGCTTGAACATGTGGAAGTCCATTGTTCATGTTCACTTGAATCTGGATTGGAGAATATTAAGCATTACTTTTCTACCACTTGACATGGGGGCAAATGTGTGGTACTGTGAACATTCCTTGGGATTTGGCCTTTCTCTGGGATTGTACTGGAAACTGAACTTTTCCAGTCCTGTGGCAATTGCTGAGTTTTTCAAATTTGCTGGCATATTGAATGTAGCACTTTCATAGAATCATTTTTAGCCAGTGAAATAACTCTACTGACATTCCATCTGCTCCACTAGTTTTCTCCATATGATGCTTCATAAGGATTACTTGACTTCACATTTCAAGATGTCTGGGTCTAGGTGAATGATCACACCATCGAGGTTATCTGGGTTTTGAAGATCCTTTCTCTATAGTTCTTCTGTGTATTCTTGACACCTCTTCTTGACATATTCTACTTCTGTTAGGTCCGCACCATTTCTGTTCTTTATTTTCACCATATTGGCATGAAATATTCCCTTGGTATCTCTAATTATCTTGAAGAGATCTCACCATTTCCATGCCACTTTTTCCCCCTCTGTTTCTTTGGATTGTTCACTGAGGTAGACTTTCTTATCTCTCCTTCCTCTTCTTTGGAATTCTGCACACACGGATATATCTGTCCTTTTCTCCTTTGTTTTAGCTTCTCTTCGTTTCTCAGCAATTTGTAAGGTATATTCAGACACCCATTTTGCCTTTTTGCATTTCCTTTTCTTGAGGATAGTCTTGATCATTGACTTTTGTACAATTTCACAAACCTCTGTCTGTAGTTAGTGAGGAATTCTATCATATCTAATCCCTTGGATCTATTTTTCACTTTCAATGTGCTATCATAAGGGATATGATTTAGATATTACATGAATAGTCTAGTTGTTTCCCTACTATTTTAAATTTAAATCTGAATTTGGCAATAAAGAGTTCATGATCTGAGCCACAATAGATCGCAGTCTTATTTTTGCTGACTGTATATAGTTTCTCCATCTTTGGCTCCAAAGAAAAGAATCAATCTGGTTTCAGTTTTGACCATCTGATAATGTCCATGTAGAGAATCTTCTCTTATGTTGCTGGAAGTGAGTGCTTTCTATGAGCAGCGTGTTCCCTTGGCAAAGCTCTATTTCTTTTCACTGGCTTCGTTTTGTCGTCCAAAGCCAAATTTGTCTGTTACACCAGGTATCTCTGGACTTCCTACTTTTGCATTCCATTCCCCTATGATGAAAAGGACATCTTTTATGTGTGTAAGTTCTAGAAGTTCTTGTAGGTCTTCACAAAGCTGCACTACATCAGCTTCTTCAGCATTACTATTTGTTGCACTGGCATGGATTGCTGTGATGTTGACTGGTTTGTTTTGGAAATGAACAGAGATTATTCTGTCATCTTTAAGACTGCCTCCAAGACTACGTTTTGAAATTTTTATTAACTATGACAGATACTCCATTTTCTGTAAGGGCTTTTTGCCCACAATAGTAGACATAATGGTCATCTGAGTTAAATTCACCCGTTTCCAGTCCATTTTAATTCACTGATGCCTAAAATGTTGATGCTCAATCCTGCCATCACCTGTTGACCCCTTCTCAATGATCTTAATTCACGGAACTAAGCTTCCAGGTTCCTATGCAATATTACTCTTTACAGCATCAGAATTCATTCCATCTCCAGTCACATCTGCAACTGGCTTCTGATTTTACTCTGGCTCCGTGCCTTCATTCTTTCTGTCATTTCCTCTCCACTGATCTGCCATAGCATGTTTATCAACTACCAACCTTGGGAGTTCCTCTTTCTGTATGCTATATTTTGCCATTACATGCTGCTCATGGGTTTCTCAAAGCAGGAATACTGAAGAGGTTTTCCATTCCCTTCTCCAAGGACCACATTCTGTCAGAACCCATCACTATGACCCAGCCATCTTGTGTGCCCCTACATGCCTGGTTCATAGTTTCATTGAGTTAGACAAGGCTATGGACCAGGTGATCAATTTGGTTAGTTTTCTGTGATTATGATTTTCATTCTGTCTTCCCTCTGATGGACAAAGATAAGAGGCTTGTGGAAGCTTCCTGATGGGAGAGACTAACTGAGGGGAAAACTTGTTCTTATTCAGATGGACAGGTCCATGTTCAGTTGAGTTCAGTTTTGTGGTTCAGTCATGTTCAAATCTTTGCATCCCCATAAACTACAGCATGTCAGTCCTCCTTATCCATCACCAACTCACTGAGTTTACTCAAACTCATGTCCATTGATTTAGTATGCCATTCAACTATATTCTGTTGCCCCTTCTCCTCCCACCTTGTACTTTTCCCAGAAGCAGGGTCTTTTCCAATGAGCCCATTCTTCACATCAGGTAGCCAAAGTATTGGAGTTTCACCTTTAGCCCAAATCCTTGCAAGGAATATTGAGGAATGATATCCTTTAGGACGGTCTGGTTGGATTCCTCCTAGGCATCCAAGAGACTCTCAAGAGTCTTCGCCAATAACACAGTTCAAAAGCATTAATTTTCCTTCTCAGATTTCTTTATAGTCCACCTCTCACATGCTTACATAACTTCTGGATAAACAACAGCTTTGACTAGATGCATATTTCATGTAAAATTTCTACACTAAATTTTCATATCTGAAATAAGCATAATTCATGGCTTATAAGACAATGTGTTCCCTGGTTTTCACATTTGAAAGAGCAAAAATCCCTCCTTTCCATGTCCAAAATTCCTCAGCAGTTTTTCATACGTCAATTATAGAGAATTCATTACCACATATCGGAGACTCTGCTTACAATGTTAAATATGGGAGATATAGAGTATTTCCTATCTCAGAAACATCTGCACCTAAATGTTGAAATATGAAATATACAGAATTACATGCTTTGAGGAATTACTTTAGTTTGTTTATTTTTAACTTAGGGTTAATTATTTTACAGAATTTTGTTCAAAAGCATCAATTTTTCCGTGCTCAAGTTTCTTCACAGTCCAACTCTCACATCCATACATGACCACTGGAAAAATCATAGCCCTGACTAGACTGACCTTTGTTGGCAAAGTAATGTCTCTGCTTCTTAATATGCTATCAAGGTTAGTCATAACTTGCCTTCCAAGGAGTAAGTGTCTTTTAATTTCATGGCTGCAATAAGCATCTACAGTGATTTTGGAGCCCAAATTATTAAAGTCTGACACTCTTTCCCCTGTTTCTCCATCTATTTATCATGAAGCGATGGGACCAGATGCCATAATCTTCGATTTCTGAATGTTGCACTTTAAGCCAACATTTTCACTCTCCTCTTTCAATTTCATCAAGAGGATTTTTAATTTCTCTTCACTTTCTGCCATAAGGGTGGTGTCATCTGCATATCTGAGGTTTTTATATTTCTCCCGGGAGTCTTGATTCCCACTTGTGTTTCTTCCAGCCCAGTGTTTCTCATGATGTGTTCTGCATATAAGTTAAGTAAGCACGATGACAATATAAGCCTTGACATACTCCTTTTCCTATTTGGAACCAGTCTGTTGTTCCATGTCCAGAACTAACTGCAGTTTCCTCACTTTCATATAGTTCTCTCAAGAGACAGATCAGGTCGTCTGCTATTCCCATCTCTTCCAAAATTTTTCAGTTTATCTTGATCGACACAGGCAAAGGCTTTGCATAGTCAGTAAGGCAGAAAGAGATGTTTTTTCTGGAACTCTCTTGCTTTTTCCATAATCCATCAGATGTTGGCAATTTGATCTCTCTTTCCTCTGCCTTTTCGAAAACCAATTTGAACATCTGGAAGTTCACATGTTTACCCCTTCTGTTTGCAGAGTAGTGATGGGACCAGATGTCCTTATCTTTGTTTTTAGGAATGTTGAGTTCTCAGCATGGTTTTACACTCTCCTCATTCACCCTCATCAAAAGACTCTTTATTTCCTCTTCACTTTCTATTTGTTTCATTGTTGCCATCTATATATCTGAGGCTGTTGATGTTTTGTCCAAACATTGATGCCAGCCTGTGATTTACTCATTTCTTATTTGAATAGTATACTCTACTTAAGATTCTCATAAGCAGAGTGACAATTTAGAGATTTGTCACTCTCTTTTCCTAGTTTTGAACATTCAGTTATTCCATATCTGGCCCCAATTCTTACAGCTTGACTCATTTACAGTGCTTTCAACTTTTACTTCCTCAAGAATTTTCCAAGTACCCCACCCCTTTTTGTTTTGGTGTTCTCCATCTAGACACCTAAGTTTCTCATTGTGGGACATTTATCATTGCCCCAGTCAGAGCTTTGCCTGTTTAAATTGTTGCTGTTGTTTTTGTTGCACATCTCACCGTGTTTAATTTATTTCCTCCTTTCTACCTCCACTAACTAGTTCTTTCTCGGTCTCAGTTATTCTACTTTTGGTTCCTTCAAGGGTGTTGTTAATCTCAGTTATTGCATTGATTATTACTGCTTGACTCTTCTTTATTTCTTCTAGATCCATGGTAAACATGTTTATTTCTTCTCATTCTGGTCCTCCAGTGTATTTACTGGCAATTCTACGTATCTTTCAAGATTTTGATCATCTTTACTCTCATTATTCTGAATTCTTTTTCAGGAAAAGTTCCTAACTCCTCTTCTTTTCTTTGTCTTTGTGGGTTTTTATCATTTACCTTCAGCAGCTGCATATTTCTCTTCCTTTTCATTTTGCTTTGATTACTGTGATTTCGGTCCACTTTCTGAAGGCCGGAGGGTTATAGCTCCACTACGTTGTGAAGCCTGTCCTTTGTGGGTAGTATTGGACCAGTGACTTCTCAAGGTTTAATGCTTCGGATCATTTGTGTCTGTGCACTGGCAGTCAGATCTGTGTCGCTTCTCTCTGAAGTGCAATGAATTTTGCATGGACTGTGCTTTGGGGTGTTTATGGGTTTGGTATGGCTTAGTGCACCCCCTTTTATAATATTCACCATTTTGTTTCTGTTTTGCTGGAGAATAGGTGTGGGTTCTCTTGTACTGAACTTACTGACTCAAGTGTGGAGATTGCTTTCCATGTAGATATGGGAACTCTGGGGGATGTGCTTGTCCTTTAATATTCCTTGAGGTAAGGAGTTCAATGTTGCTCTAAATTTCTGGAATCGACGTCCTGGCCTCTGGGTTTCTGTTCCCAGGTTGAAGTAACATCAAAAATCCATATCCACACAATACAGAAGATAAACCCCAGGTTAATGGTGGCACAACTCTCCTCATCCAGAAAGAATCTAAAGGATGCACAGAATTGCAGATAGCAGAGAAAAGGTAGGAGGGAGAAAGAGGTGCCTAGGAGAAGATAGGGGAGTGTTAAAATGGGAGAGAGCAATCAATTCAGGAAACGAATGCATAAGTGAAATCAAATAGTAAAGAGTTTGTTACTAAAGTCACAACATTGATATCAACTTTTGGAAAATAAAAATTAAGAAACAAGAATAAAATTTAGACTTGTTTAAATAATGTGAAAAAGGAAAACGAAGTCTAAATTCATTCATTCATATATAAAAATGTGTTTAAAAAATAGATTTATTGTATGTTTTGTTTGAAAGATAATAATAGCTAATAGAAATAAAAGTTTAGGGTATAATAAAGGACTAAAATAGTTTAAAGTTAAAGAAATCATATGGAAATAGATCGCAGAATTTTAAAGCAGTTGTGTGCATTTTGGTGTCAATATAGTGTCAGAAAGTTTCTTGTTGAAGCTTGTAGTTGTCAAAGGTGACTGTTGTTCCTCAGTTGAACAGTCTGGGCATATATTGCTGACTTATTCAGCTGAACCTGTCACTTCTGGGTTGGTTTATGTTTCTTTGTTTATATTTCCTTCTTTTATTTGAAAGCCTCTCCATATCTGGTTTTCACCATGAAACGATGGGGCAGTAGCCTCATATTCGACCTCGCTTGTTCAGTGTTTTGGGGGTGAGAGGTGGGACACAGAAAACAAATACCATTGGAATATTGGGGGTGCTTGTGGTGGATTGATCACATCGGGCTTTTGAATAACAAATGTGACATGTGCTTTCTGGGTCCACACTGCTTAGATTCCTGGTTGATACATGAGGGCACAGTCCAAAGTGGGGCCTGTGTTACATGCACTTCCCAGCCAATCAGGCAGTCAGGTGATTGACAAGGGCCATGATCACGATTGGCTATGTGCTCTTCCCAAGTCCATAATCTCGGGTGACTAGTTGGAGGCAAGGCACAGTCCCAGGTGGGCCGTGCATCTTATGCAGCTCTCTGGTCTCAGCCAATCAGTTTGCTGCCTGTGCCAGAGGGCACAGTCTCAAGTGTACCATGAATCTCCTCAGTCTAACTGACCCTGGCTGTCATGTTCCTGGTCTATGTGAACTGTCCATGAAGTGAGGGATTCATCATTAGCAACTGTCAGCCAGCTTAGAGCTTGGTAGGGGATGTCTCTGGGTCCAAGATACTAGTAGCCTATTTCCTTCTGCCTCTGACAGTCGTACACATTCCTCTCTCAATCCGTGGAGGAAACGGTCTTAAATGAACACTGGTTTGGTCTCCTTTGGTATTTTCTAGTGCACAATCTTTTGTTCTGTGAGTATGCCATGGTTCACTGTGGCCTTAGAGCCTTCTCACAGGTAAGGTGCTTTCTAAAATTTCTGTCTCCAGTGTCCCCATTGTTTAGGTTTGCGTGTTACCTTAGCTTCGTCACATTGTCCTTAGGGCACTAATGCCTGATTCTAACCATAGTGTGTTTGATACATCCCAGACCTGCCTTCAGTGCCGCCTGTATGACCGTGGACGGGAGCATCTGAGTCATTCTTTAGCTAGTGATGGGATTTATTGGCATAATCTGTGTTTTTGTTCTTCCTCTCTCCAGTTGTATTTCTTCCCCCACTGACACCTATGAGAGAAGATTTCCTATTTTGTGCAAATTTCTCCTCCTTTAAGACTCCTTCTCCAAGGCGAGTCTCAATCCCTAACAACATTTCCTCCCTTTCATCACTTATTTTTTCTTACCTACTTTTTAAGAGACTGGTTTTCCTTTATCGGTTTCTAGGGCCCATCAATATTGCTCACAAATTGTTTTCTGGAAGGTGTTCTACGTGAAATCTATCCTTTGATGGATTTGTGTGGGAGAAAGTGGACTCAGGCTCCTATTCCTCTAACATGATGAGACCCCACAAAAACCCTGGAAGATCTATTTTATTAACTGAAATCCTGTTGTTGTTCAGTCACAAAGCCATGTCAGACTATTTGTGATCCCTTGGACTGCAGCACACAAGGGCTCTCTGGCCCTCACCTTCTCCCAGGGTCTGCTTGAGATCATGTCCATGAATGGGTGAAATGATAAAACCTTCTTCTCCTCTCTCACCCATTTGTCCTCCTGATTTCATTATTTCCTAAGAATCTGGGTCTTTTCTCGTGAGTCAGTTCTTTGCTCAGGTGGTCAAAGCTTTGGAGACTCAGCCTCCACGTCAGTGATTCCAATGCATCTTCAGAGTTGATTTCCTTTATGTTTGACGGGCTTTATCTCCTTGCAATCCAATGGACACTCACAAGTCATCCCCAGCAGAGCACTTTGGTGTTCTCACATCTGTACATGTCTACTGGAAAGACCATTAGTGTTACTCAATGTGATTTCTTTGGTCAAGTCAACTCTTCACATTTTAACACACTTACTAAATTTTTGAGTACTTTTCTTCCAGGAAGCAACTGTCTACTAATTTTATTGCTGCCATCACCATCACAATGAATATAGAGCCACAAAAGAGGAAATCTGGCACTGATTCTGCTTTTCCCACCTTTATTTCTCATGAAGCAATGGGACCAGATGTCATGATCTTACTTTGTGTAATACTGAGAGTCCAAGTGTACTGTTTACCCTGTTTTCCTATCAACATTGAGAATTATTTTATTCTTGTACCATTGTTTTCCCCTCAGTGTTTTAGATAAGAAATTATTTTCTAAGGGTATTCTAAAATGATCACTACTCATTATATATAATACTGCTGGTTTTGTTTCCTGTTGGAGCATTTGTGTCATGCTTCTGTGAAACTCTGTAAAATGTTGACAAAATGCACAGCCTATAATACATTTCTCTATTAACAAAATATATTGAGCCTTTTCATGTTAGGTTTTCTCTAATGTTTCAACTAGAAAAATACAAAGGAGGACAAGAAATAAGGATATGATGTGGAGGGCGGCAGGAAGCTGAACCTCTGTGGCATGAAGGGAGATAAATTTTGATCATCAATGATTTCTGTTGAAATATTAAGTACCAGAAGTTTAAAGGGATGAAAGAAAAATGTACACACTTATCGGGGTCCAGCCTCGATATGACCCAGGGTATCCTTGGGATGAACGGCGTCGGCGTCAGAGAGAGAGAGAGAAAGAGAGAGAGACAGGGGCTGATGATTCCTTGGTTTACGCTGGAAACCAATAAAACCCCAGCAAGGGGCTTGCTCTGTTTACGTAGGCCGCAGGCGCCCTCTCGAATCACTGGAGGCACCCCACCAGGGCACCCCCTCGAGTGGGTCTTAGAAGCCCAGGCAGATAAGTAAACTCAGAGGGCCCAGTGCTCCAAGGATCTCAACCAGAAAAAGGAGAATAGAGAAAAGGATTGAAAAAGAGAAAGAACGACACAGGGAGACCAAGCTTCAGTGAGCAAGGCCCAAAACTTTATTTTCCAGTGCTGCTTTTATGAGGTATAGATTCACACCAAAATCACGTGGGGTCAGCAGTCTTGACCCTTATCAGGATCAGGGCTTATTTTTGTGTGATAAAAGTTTTAGGTGATTTACATCATCTTCTGGCCAGGGGGCCTGCTAATAGTTTTATGGCCCTCTCTCCTGACAATAGGTTAGTTAGCAAGTAAAAGACTTTTCTTTTAAGGTGACTTTCCTAAAGTTAGGTGGTAGACACATAACAAAGTTACATTCCTATAAGGCACCGGTGTAGTAAGCTGCAAGAAAGGAATTTATTAACTTAAGATCTGATGTGGTTAAATCAAAGGATTAATATATTTCCAAGAATACAATAGATAGAGGAAACTGCAGCAAGCATTGATTCAACAATGAAATCTTTTCTAGTACTATTCTAATGATTTTAACTTCTTCAACAGATTACTGTATTTTAGAATATTAGGCTTTCTGTCCTTGCATGGCTGGGAGGCTATAAACAGTCACACTCATAGTTGTAAGAGCCCGGACAAACTTGTCATGCAAGTTAGAAAGCTATCAGAGGGGCTTGGATTGGAACACTCCTATTAAGCCGAGGAGAACTTTTAAACTACAGCTCTGACTTAATGTTTTCAGAGAAAGGTGGTTGGGGGGAAGCCCCTGTAAGTATTAGAGGACTTGGTAAGAGGCGTAAGATAGTAAAGCAGTCAGACTCCAGTTTTCTTTGGGGTAGATGCTCAGGTAAGTCCAGGGGGTTCCTCTAGCCCTGATTAGCCTTTGCCCGTCAGGCCTCTTCCCCAATTGACCTTTGCCATGGGTAGGATTTCCCTCGCTGGCTCCCGGCACACACTGAATTATGGAGAAGTGATTTTAATGTACACGTCATATAATTTCAATGTTCAGTAGTTCAGTTGAGTTCAGATGCTCAGTTGTCACCGACTCTTTGCGACCCCAAGAATCACAGCATGCCAGGCCTCCCTGTCCATCACCAACTTCCGGAATTCACTCAAACTCATGTTCATCGAGTCGGTGATGCCATCCAGCCATCTCATTCTCTATCGTCCCCTTCTCCTCCTGCCCTCAATCCCTCCCATCATCAGAGTCTTTTCCAGTGAGTCAACTCTTCGCATGAGGTGGCAAAATTATTGAAGCTTTAGCTTCAGTATCAGTCCTTCCAATGAACACCCAAGATCAATCTCCTTTAGAATGAACTGGTTGGATCTCCTTGCAGTACAAGGGACTCTCAAGAGTCTTCTCCAGCACCACATTTCAAAAGTATCAATTCTTTCTTCACAGTTCAACTCTCACATCCATACATGATCATTGGAAAAACTATAGCCTTGACTAGACTGACCTTTTTTTGTAAAGTAATGTCTCTGCTCTTTAATATGCTATCTAGGTTGGTCGTAGCTTTCCTCCAAAGGAGTAAGCGTCTTTTAATTTCATAGCTACAATCAGCATACACAGTGATTTTGTATCTGACACTGTTTCCACTGTAACCCCTTTTATTTCCCATGAAGTGATGGGACCAGATGCCATGATCTTGGTTTTCTGAATATTGAGCTTCAAGCCAAACTTTTCACTCTCCTCTTTCGCTTTCATCAAGAGGCTTTTGAGTTCCTCTTCACTTTCTGTCATAAGGGTTATGTCATCTGCATACCTGAGGTTATTGATATTTCTCCCGGCAATCTTGATTCCAGCTTGTGCTTCTTCCAGCCCGGCGTTACTCATGATGTACTCTGCATAGAAGTTACATAAGCAGGGTTACAATATACAACCTTTACGTACTCCTTTTCCTATTTGGAACCAGTCTGTATCTCTAAGTAAATGAGAGTTGCGGTTTTATGGGCTCAAGATGTCCTCATATGTATGAACCCCATCTCTATTACAGAAAGAATAATGGAAGATCAGCTTGATTAAGGGATAGTCTTTCAGCAATATGATCTATATTATTCAGCCAGAAAGTTATTAAATAGTGTTGGGTTTCCCAAACAGTTCATTTAAGATCTTGGGAGCAAGCAAAGATTTTGACCACCTAAATAAAGTTGTCTAAAATTATATTTTGACATATACACATATATACACATATGTGCATGTTTGTATGTATAGGTGTGTGTATAGAAAAATGTACAGTGTCTTTTAATTCCTGTTAGCAAAGCAGCAAAATAAAAATAAATAAATAAAATAAAAAATAAACCCAAAAGTAGAATGATTCAAAAGTCTACTCGGTTTTTGAATATACGTAAGTGGAAATACTTCCAAATATGTTTCTTTGGCCGCATCTAAAATATGATGACTCCTTTATATCACTCCCCTCTTTCCTTTTAATAAATATCTACCAATTTTCAAATGTTTGTCCAGGTTTAATGACAAAAATAAACAGTTATAGAAATATATATATACATATATATATACACACACATCATAGATATACAAATAGCTATATAAAATAGACAGATATGTTTGCATAACAGAAAATATTGATACCAAGTTTAGATGTCAGAATTATTTCCAACTCCATGCTCCATCTCATCATGAAAGAACCAAAGTTGTTGTTGACTCAAACACTACAAGAGCTGGGGAACCTGAATAAAAATCGAACCTGCAACTGGGATTCTCAGTCACATATGATCACGCTCCAAATCCAACACTTTATTTCCTTTCTTCTTCTAAGCAGTCCCTTCCTATGATTGAAAAGTATGAAAACCGAGAGAGAGAAATAGATTATAGACTTCCTCATGTTCCAAGAGTAACTTTAATTATAGAATCTAGAAAAGACAGAAACAAAGGAAAATAATCAAGCGATATAGAATAATAATGATTTAGCCATTAAGCAAAGTCAAGGATCTTTATTTCCTACTCAAAGGCAATAGATAACATTCTGAGCAATATCCTGTGAACAGTTTTAGAGGTACTAAAGCCCCAACCAGGCTGAAATATAAGTACCTAGACCACAGAGTAGTTGGAACCAGATGGGCAATGATGTTGACTCCCAATTTCCTCAGTAACAGGCCACTAGTAGAATGTCCCCAAACTATATCACACACCCCATTCCCAACCTCACTTTGACATTAAAATCGTTCCCCTGAAAGTATTCGGGGATTGTGGGTCTTTGAAGGATCAGCTGCTAGGACATATTGCTTGGTTCTACAATAAACTATTGCATAGAACTGAGTACTCAAAGTTTGGTTGGGTTCAGTTCAGTTCAGTTGCTCAGTGGAGTCCTACCCTTCGCGACCCCATGTATCACAGCATGCCAGGGCTCCCTATCCATCAGTAACTCCCGGAGTTCTCTCAGACCTGCCTCCATCGAGTCTGTGATGCCATCCAGCCATCTCATTCTCTGTCATCCCCTTCACCTCCTGCCCTCAATCCCTCCCAGCATCAGAGACTTTTCCAGTGAGTCAACATCGTCCCATGAGATGGGCAAAGAACTGGAGGTTCAGCTTGAGCATCCGTCCTTCCAATGAACATTCAGGACTGATCTCCTTTACAATGGACTGTTTGGATCTCCATGCAGTCCAAGGGACTCTCAAGAGTCTTCTCCAACAACCACAGTTCAAAAACATCTGTTCTTAGGTGATCAGCTTTCTTCACAGTCCAACTCTCACATCCATATATGGCCACTGGAAAAGCCATACCCTTGACTAGACGGACCTTTGTTAGAAAAGTAATGTCTCTGCTCTTTAATATGCTATCTAGGTTGGTCATAACTTTTCTCCCAAGAAGTAAGCATCTTTTAATTTGAAAGCTACAATCAGCATCCTCAGTGATAAAGTCTGACACTGTTTCCCCATCTATTTCCCATGAAGTGATGGGACCAGATGCCATGATCTTAGTTTTCTGAATATTGGCTTCAAGCCAAGTTTTTCACTCTCCTCTTTCATTTTCATCAAGAGGCTTTTTAGTTACTCTTCAATTTCTGCCATAAGAGTGATGTCATCTGCATATCTGAGGTTATTCATATTTCTCGTGACAAACTTGATTCCAACCTGTGCTTCTTCCAGGCCAGTATTCCTCATGATGTACTCTGCATATAAGTTAAATAATCAGGGTGACAATATACAACCTTGACGTACTCCTTGTCCTATTTGGAAGCTGCCTGTTGTTCCATGTCCAGTTTTAACTGTTGCTTCCTGACCTGAATACAGGTTTTTTAGAGGCAGGGCAGGTGGTCTGGTATTTGTATCTCGTCAAAGGCTTTGACATACTCAATGAAGCAGAAATAGATGTTGCTCTGAAACTCTGTTGATTTTTCAATGGCAATTTGATCTCTGGTGCTCTGCCTTTTCTAAAACCAACTTGAACATCTGGAAGTTCACAGTTCATGTATTGCTGAAGCCTGGCTTGGAGAATTTTGAGCATGACTTTACTAGCGTGTCAGATGAGTGCAGTTGTGCAGTCATTTAAGCATTCTTTGGGATTGGAATGAAGACTGATCTTTTCCAGTCCTGTGGCCACTGCTGAGTTTTCCAAGTTTTCTGACATATTGAGTGCAGCACTTTCACAGCATCATCTTTCAGCATTTGAAATAGCTCAACTGGAATTCTCTCACCTCCACTAGCTCTGTTCATAGTGATGCTTTCTAAGGCCAACTTGGCTTCATATTCACTTGACTTCACATTCCAAGATGTCTGTCTTGAAGTCATTGATCACACCATCATGATTATCTTGGTTGTGAAGATCTGCTTTGAACAGTTCTTCTTCTCTTCTTAATATCTGCTGCTTCTCTTAGGTCCATAAAATATCTGTCCTTTATTGAGCGCATATTTGCATGAAATGTTCCCTTGGTATCTCTAATATTCTTGAAGAGATCTCTTGTCTTTCCCATTCTGTTGTTTTCATCTATTTCTTTTCATTGATTGCTAAGGAAGGCTTTCTTATTTCTCCTTGTTATTCTTTGGAACTCTGTATTCAGATGCTTATTCCTTTTTATTTCTCCTTTGCTTTTTGCTTCTTTTCTTTTCACAGCTATTTGTAAGCCCTCCCCAGACAGCCATTTTGCTTTTTAGCATTTCTTTTCCATGGGGATGGTCTTGATCCCTGTTTCCTGTACAATGTCATGAACCTCCGTCCATAGTTCATCAGGCATTCTATATATCAGATCTATTCCTTTAAATCTATGTCTCCTTTCCACAGTATAATCATAAGTGATTTGATGTAAGTCATATCTGAATGGTTTAATAGTTTTCCCTACTTTCTTCAATTTAAGGCTGAATTTGACAATAAGGAGATTATGATCTGAGCCACAGTCAGCTCTGGTCTTGTATTTGCTAACTTTATAGAATTTCTCCATCTTTGGCTGCAAAGAATACAATCAATCTGATTTCAGTGTTGACCATCTGGTGATGTCCATGTGTCGAGTCTGTTGCTGAACGAACTTGCTTGCTACAACCAGTGTGTTCTCATGGCAAAACTCTATTAGCCTTTGCCCTGTTTCATTCTGTGCTCCCAGACCAGATTTCCTGGTTACTCCAGGTGTTTCTTAATCCTTACTTTTGCATTCCAGTCCCCTAAAATGAAAAGGATATCTTTTTTAAGTGTTAGTTCTAAAAAGCCTTGTAGGTCTTCACAGAACCATTCAACTTCGGCTTTTTAAGTGTTACTGGTTGGGACATAGGCTTGGATTACTGTAATATTCAGTGGTTTGCCTTGGAAATGAACAGAGATCATTCTGTTCGTTTGGAGATTGCATCCAAGTACAGCATTTCCACTCTACACATGGACATCCCCAGATGGTCAACACCGAAATCAGATTGATTATATTCTTTGCAGCCAAAGATGGAGAAGCTCTATACAGTTAGTAAAAACAAGACCAGGAACTGACTGTGGCTCAGATCATGAACTCCTTATTGCCAAATTCAGACTGAAATTGAAGAAAGTCGGGAAAACCACTAGACCATTCTGATGACCTCATTCAAATCCCTTATGAAACCCCTTATGATTATGATCAAATCCCTTATGATGAACTCTGGATGGAAGTTCGTGACATTGTACAGGTGACAGGGACCAAGACCATCCCCATGGAAAAGAAATGCAAAAAAGCAAAATTGCTGTCTGAGGAGGCCTTACAAATAGCTGTGAAAAGAAGAGAAGTAAAAAGCAAAGAAGAAAGGGAAAGATATAAGCATCTGAATGCAGAGTTCCAAAGAATAGCAAAAAGAGATAAGAAAGTCTTCCTCAGTGATCAATGCAAAGAAAGAGAGGAAAACAACAGAATAGGAAAAACAAGAGATCTCTTCAAGAAGATTAGTGATTCCAAGGGAACATTTCATGCAAAGATGGGCTCGATAAAAGACAGAAATGTTATGGACCTTACAGAAGCAGAAGATATTAAGAAGAGGTGGCAAGAATACACAGAAGAACTGTACAAAAAAGATCTTCACCACCAAGATAGTCATGATAATGTGATCACTGACCTAGAGCCAGACATCTTGGAATGTGAAGTCAAGCGGGCCTTAGAAACCATCACTACGAACAAAGCTAGTGGAGGTGATGGAATTCCAGTTGAGCCATTTCAAATCTTGAAAGATGATGCTGTGAAAGTGCTGCACTCAATATGCCAGCAAATTTGGAAAACTCAGCAGCGGACACAGGACTGGAAGAGGTCAGTCTTCATTCCAATCCCAAAGAAAGGCAATGCCAAAGAATGCTCAAACTACCAGACAATTGCACTCATCTCACACGCTAGTAAAGTCATGCTCAAAATTCTCCAAGCCAGGCTTCAGCAATATGTGAACCGTGAACTCCCAGATGTTCAAGCAGGTTTTAGAAAAGGCAGAGGCACCAGAGATCAAACTGCCAACATCCGCTGGATCACGGAGAAAGGAAGAGAGTTCCAGAAAAACATCTATTTCTGCTTCACTGACTATGCCAAAGCCTTTGACTGTGTGGATCACAATAAACTGTGGAAAATTCTGAAAGAGATGGGAATCCCAGACCACCTGACCTGCCTCTTGAGAAACC
Organism: Moschus berezovskii; assembly: GCF_049115385.1. Classification (NCBI taxonomy): domain Eukaryota; kingdom Metazoa; phylum Chordata; class Mammalia; order Artiodactyla; family Moschidae; genus Moschus; species Moschus berezovskii. Next base: position 18,202,507 of record NC_142489.1, on the reverse strand, counting down.
TGTATGCAGGTCAGGAAGCAACAGTTAGAACTGGACATAGAACAACAGACTGGTTCCAAATAGGAAAAGGTGTACGTCAAGGTTGTATATTGTCACGTTGCTTATTTAGCTTATATGCAGAGTACATCATGAGGAACGCTGGGCTGGAAGAAGCACAAGCTGGAATCAAGATTGCCTGGAGAAATATCAATAACCTCAGATATGCAGATGACACTACCCTTATGGCAGAAAGTGAAGAGGAACTCAAAAGCCTCTTGATGAAAGTGAAAGAGGTGAGTGAAAAGGTTGGCTTGAAGCTCAACATTCAGAAAACAAAGCTCATGGCATCTGGTCCCATCACTTCATGGGAAATAGATGGAAAAACAGTGGAAACGGTGTTAGAGTTTATTTTTTGGGGCTCCAAAATCACTGGAGATTCTGATTGCAGCCATGAAATTGAAAGACGCTTGCTCCTTGGAAGGAACGTTATGACCAACCTTGATAGTATATTAAAAAGCAGAGACATTACTTTGTCAACCAAGGTCCGTCTAGTCAAGGAAATGGTTTTTCCCGTGGTCATGTATGGATGTGAGAATTGGACTGTGAAGAAGGCTGATCGCCGAAGAATCGATGTTTTGAACTGTGGTGTTGGAGAAAACTCTTGAGAGTCCCTTATCCAACCAGTCCATTCTAAAGGAGATCAATCCTGGATGTTCATTGGAGGGACTGATGCTAAAGCTGAAACTCCAATACTTTGGCCACCTCATGCGACGAGTTGACTCACTGGAAAAGACTGTGATGCTGGGAAAGGTTGGGGGCGGGAGGAGAAGGGGACGACGGAGAATGAGATGGCTGGATGGCATCACCAACTCTGTGGACATGAATTTGAGTGTACTCCGGTGGTTGGTGATGGACAGGGAGGCCTGGCGTGCTGTGATTCATGGGGTCGCGGAGAGTCGGACACGACTGAGCGACTGAACTGAACTGAACTGAAGTATAAACACTGGTTGAACATTGCCCTTCAGTTTCTAGGAGACCAGTGATATTTTGATGTCACAGCTACCCTTCCGTTGCTAGGAGACCAGTGCCTTTTGGAACCACTGTGATGGTCTAGCGAGTTTCCCCCTTAGACCAGCCAAGCAGCATTTGAATTTTCTGTGTGTAAAATCAGAAAAATGAGAAAAGTATCTGAAGAAAGATTTTTCTGAGATGGCACATATTTCTTCAGAAATTCAAGATGTGCCTCCTAACCATGAATCCACTGGTTCAGAAACCATCAGACGTTTGTATGATCATACACTTTCTGGGGACTTGGTTTTGTGATGTCTTATTGAAGAATATGATTTTCAGGCTTTGTCTGAGGAAGTTCTGATGAAAAGGCCACATTACACATTTTCTGTCTGTGAAACAGGTGAGCTGAATGATTTTCTTTCACTCACTTTTCCACAAAAATTGTGGAATATCATTGAAAGTGATCAATTTGAATCTATTTGGTGGGAATAGAGTGGCACTTGTATAGTGATCAATGAAGAACTCTTCAAGAAAGAAGTCCTGGAAAGAAAGGTGCCTTTCAGAGTATTTGAAACCAATAATATGAAAAGTTTAGACAGCGGAACCTTTATGGGTTTAGTAAAAAGCGACAACCTCTTCAAAGATCTGCTTCACTATCTGAATTTCTGGAAGAAGAAAACAACATCCCTCTTTTGACCAAGGTATCCCAAAATTTTCAGTTATTAGCAATATGTAAGATTAAATCATGTGACCTAGAAAGCATGTTACCATATGTAGCTAAAACGGAATTCAAAATTGAGATAGCAATTTGTTGAAAAAGCTTTATTTTTTGAAGTTGAGAACAGCTGGAGTATATAATATTTGACGTTTAACAAACTTTCCAATCAACTTGAAACAACATACGAGTCTTGAAGCTACTTATGGTATTTACTATATATATACAACATATTTTTAGTTGAGGAACATATTTGTTTCTAACATGTTAGCTGTTAAAACTACCCTGGAGGCATTTAATTTGATGGAATTTAATTGGTATCATTAAAGGAATTATTTTTTTCTTTTCTAATTTTATTTAATTGTAGGCTAATTACTTTACATTATTGTATTGGTTTTGCCATACATTGTCATGAATCTGCCCCAGGTGTACCTGTGTTCCCCATCTTGAACCCACTCCCACCTCCCTCTCCATCCCATCCCTCTGGGTCATCCCAGTACATCAGCCCCTCTCATCCTGTATCATGCATCGAACCTGGGATTGTGATTCGTTGCACATATGATAATATATATGATTCAATGCCATTCTTCCAAATCATCCCACCCTCGCCCTCTTCCACAGAGTCCAAAAGACTCTTCTATACATCTGTGTCTCTCTTGTTGTCTCATTTACAGGGTTATCGTTATCACCTTTCTAAATTCCATATATATGCGTTAGTATACTGTATTGGTGTTTTTCTTTCTGCCTTAATTCACTCTGTATAATAGGCTCCAGTTTCATCCACCTCATTGGAACTGATTCAGATGTATTTTTAATGGCTGAGTAATACTCCATTGTGCATATGCACCACAGCTTTCTTATCCATTTGTCTGCAGATGGACATGTAGGTTACCTCCATGTCCTGGCTATTATAAACTGTGCTGTGATAAACATTGGGGTACATGTGTCTGTTTCAATTCTGGTTTCCTCCGTGTGTATCCCCAGGAGTGTGATTACTGGGTCCTATGGCAGCTCTATTTCGAGTTTTTGAAGGAACCTCCGCACTGTTTTCCATAGTGGTTGTGCTGTTTGAATTCCCACCAACAGTGTAAGAAGGTTCCTTGTTTTCCATACCCTCTCCAGCATTTATTGCTTGTAGACTTTGGGATATAAGCCATTGTGACTGGCGTGAAATGGTACCTCATTGTGGTTTTGATTTGCATTTCTCTGATTATGAGTGATGTTAAGCATCTTTTCATGTGTTTGTTAGCCATCTGTATGAAGGAATAAACTTTTATAGTTTAGTTTTTATGGCAGTTTTACCTTGGTTTGTAAAGAAACTAAATAATTGTATCCTTTGACTTTAGTTACAGATCTACTATTATCTAAATTTCAAAAGAGGCTATCCTCAACTTTTAGTAAGAATAAAAAGAAGAGTTGGAATTAACAATGTGTCTGCAATATCTTCATTATTTCGAGATTGCAAGAAGAAGCATGTTAAAGCAAGTGTCAACATAGATGATCGTAACTCTGATTTTCTTCCTGAAACTAGTGGACACAGTACATTTTCAGCCTCCACCAATTTAACTGTGCCTTTCATACAAAAGCCTCACACCAGCGAGATAGTCGCTAATACAAGAGCTCTAGCTCTGTGTGACTTACATTCTCCATCATCAATATCAGTTAGCCAAACAGAACAGATTGTAGGAGATCAACCTGCTCTTTTAAATCAGTTGAGCATTTTTAAGTGGCACTCACATAGCAGCTACACTCAGGTAAATGGCCACGTTGAGGACTTGCCTACTACAGCTACATCGACTTCTCAGAACCACATTGCATCTCCATTACAGAGCAGTTATTCTGGACTGATGATGGAGCCTTCTAAGTTTCCAGATAGATAGAATGATATGTCAGTCCATGACAGTCTTTTCCGTGACCTTCAAAAGAGAGGCAACTCATGGCCCTCAGTGCCAACGATCACTTATACATCTGCCTCCTCTCTTTCAAGTCAACTCATCAAGAATCATCGTTATGTGAAAACCGTGCTAATTATAATGGACCTATCAAATAAATGTCAGTTTATGGAGCCTAATAAAGATTGAAATTTTTGTTGGGAGATGTCAACAAATACCTACAATTCTTGTATTTGAACAATAAATTTACATGTTCATCTTCATAATTTCATTTTCTTTTTTCAAACAATAAGAGAAAAATGAGGCTTTAGTTTAATGTCAGGCTATTTTACTGCACTGTTTTATAAACTCTTCAGAACAAGAAAACATTCATTATGCATCCTAAGTCAATGACACCTGTTCTAATATTTGTAAGCAAGAAAATGAGAACAAAGGGAAAAGAGGTAATGGATAAAACTTGATTTCTGAAATCATCCCTGCTGAAATGAACGGATAACTACATTAGGAGTATATGGGTGAAGGAAGAGATACAAATAAAATAAAAAAATTGGAAATTCACATTATGTACCTTAGTGCATTCACAGTTACATTATATTCTATTAGATACTGGTAGCGTCTTAAATGGGTAGACAGCAGGTTATCTTCAGTATAGAAATTCATTATGTACTTTAAAATATAAAATCATGATCATCAAAATCATGATCACCACTGTACTGTCACTCTGATACTAAAGATAACATGACATAATCAGTGACTGGCCCATGGTCAGAACAAGATATGTATTTTAAAAGTGATATTGTATAGGATCATTTTTGTTCTGCTGTCCTTAAGTGAAAGCGAAAGTGAAGTAGCTCACTCGTGTCCGACTCTTTGCAACCCCTGGTGTCTGTAGCCTACCATGCTCCTCCATCCATAGGATTCTCCAGGCAAGGATACTGGAGTGGGTTCCCATTTCCTTCTTCACGGATCTTCCTGACCCAGGGATTGAACCCGGGTATCCCACATTGCAGGTAGACGCTTAACTGTCTGAGTCATCAGGGAAGATGCTGTCCTTAAGGCATGCCTTTATTTCCTGACACCTAGATTCTACCCTATATTTCCTAATTCATGTTTAGATACTGCTTATTGTTTCCCATAGGAGAGAATAAATTCCTGGTGTTGATTTCAGCACATCAGTGTGATTAACAAGTTCTGTGAAGACATGGTATCTTTTTTCCTTAATAATTTCATTATCTTTCTCTTACACTGTGCTTCCAGAGCTACAATCTCTCAACCTAATTTCAGTCATGCTAATCCCCTTCTCACAATTTTGTCTCAACTATTTCTTGGGGTTGGAAGGAACTGCCATTCAGGTCTTCCGTATGTTTTGGATCTACTGTCTTTATGTATCTTTCACATCAGCTGAAATTAGAGCCTGCAAATGATACATTTTAAGTACTTACTAACTTATCAATTAAGAAATGTCATAACGAATCAAATGCTATATACATTACTCAATATATTCCTATAACCTTAAGTATTATCATAATTGGTCTTTCCTCTTTACTGATAACTTTTTCCAAGTTGATAAATATTTATTATATTTACACAAATGTTAAATGTGGGAATTCAAGTTATAAAATGACTGCTGCTCTCATGAAGTTTACAGTCTATATGAACCCATTCTAAGCATGTATTTTCAGGCCCTAGTGGCCTAAAATTCAATAATAGTTGTGGAGACATGTATTAAAAAAAAAGAATCATTAATTTTAATAATCTAGAAAAATCATGGAATAAGCAGGGATCAATATCAATGGTTGATCCCTAATATGTTTCACAACGAAATACTCTGAACAAAATGTCTTTTGTTGGACTATCCAGATATCATGAACATTACCTAGAAATATTTGCAATCTCAAATTTGGGATCATTCCTTTAGATGATGATGGCAACATCAAGTCAGATCCCTGTTTTGGGATGGTTACCCACATAGAACAACACCAATTTAAATTCACCACTTTCATTCTTGCAGCTAATGAACAGTGAAATCTGTGGAATATCTGTGTAGATAAGGGAGCGGTCCACAAACACACTTTTTTTTCACTAAAAAATTACATTCAATATAGGTCAGAATACCATGTTTAGAGAGGTGAGCATTTTGAAGCAATGGTAAGTGTTATTGAAATTGGTGTCCTTAGTTATGATTTCAAGCCCAAAGTTCAATGCTCTTGTTTTAGATTTCAGGTTTTTTATGAAACAAAAAAACTCTTACTACTTGGAAGGAAAGTCATGATGAACCTAGATAGCATATAAAAAGCAGAGACATTACTTTGCCAACCAAGGTCTGGCTAGTCAAGATTATGGTTTTTCCAGTGTTCACGTATGGATGTGAGGGTTGGAATGTGAAGAAAGCTGATCACCGAGGAATTGATGCTTTTGAACTGTGATGTTGGAGAAGACTCTTGAGAGTCCCTTGGACTGCAAGGATATCCAACCAGTTCATTCTAAGAGAGATCAGTTCTCAGTTTTCATTGGAATGACTGGTGCTGAAGCTGAAACTGCAATACTTTGGCCACCTCATGCGAAGAGTTGAATCATTGGAAAAGCTTCTGACGCTGGGAGGGATTTGGGGCAGGAGGAGAAGGTGAAGACTGAGAATGAGATGGCTGGATGGCATCACCGACTTGATGGAGATGAGTTTGAGTGAACTTCACCTGTTGGTGATGGACACGGAGGCGTGGTATGCTGTGATTCATGGGATCACAAAGAGTAAGACAGGAGTGAGCGACTGAACTAACTGACTGATGAAGTAGTCAAATTTGCATCCTTTGAGCAATATCACCTTAAAGGTGATTCCATTTGCTATTTCATTGCCATGTACTGATTATTCGTTCTCAGTCCCTTTAACTTCTTTTCATGTTCTGCTTTGAATGGCAGGTCCTTCTCAAAAAGAACAGGAATGATACACTTAGTCTTCTGTGATAACTTGGAAAAGACATGGACAAGGACATTCAACATATCATGTTGAAAAGTTACTGTTTTTGTTCCCTCCTGAAAAAAAAAAAAAAAAACAGTATTAACATGTACTAACAACATTAACGTGTACTTCAATTGTCCTTCCAAGGGAAACCTGGTTACATGGTAAGTTACCTTTGTTATCAATTCCCATATGGCTTTAAAATATCAGTACCTGTAATTCTCCAAAGCTTATAGAGAAAATAGTTCAATACATTAGGGAAGCATTGTACATGAATTCAATTTTCTTTCCTTTATGTATTTACTTTATAATTGGTGCCTAAAATTGTAAAACTGTAAACAAAACATTAAGTGAGGTAAATACAGAAGATTGGGGCAAAAAGTAGAAAAATTGATGGGACAAGGTAAGGGGATGAAATTGGATGCTTAAAATATAAGAAGCAAATGTGTCACTGAAGGGCCTAAAGAGGTCAATATAACTTCAATATTGTTACACTACAACTTTATTTTCATCAAATCACAGAATAGTTTTCCATGCAAAATATTCTAAGATCCCATGAGACGTAGATCAATGTTCTATCTTTTGAAACATTCTGGTTTAAAATGTCACTAGAGTGAAATCATTTAACTACAAAATAACTTCCAACATTAGGCCTAGAAACAGATAACAGAGAACTCTGTGCATTTCATAGGTGTTTCAGTGAGTCCTTCGGTTTTCTTTTCCTTTCATAATTGTGTTTTGGGCATGTAAGATTGTGACTCTCCTTGTGTGTTCGTATATGTGCGTGTATCAGACTAAGAATGTGACTGTGAGAGTACGTCTTGGGTCTCTTTTGGACTTTCATGTTAGAGATTTTGGCTGAAGGAACAGCTAATTCAATACTATAAAGAGGCACAAATTAAAATGCCCACTCAAAAGTCTGCTTTAGTATTTCAAAGTACAAGACAAATGGATGAGTTTCAGAGATTGAAAACATTTCAATAATAACCAAGCTATTCCACCCTAAGATACTTATAATCTATGGCACTGTCACAATCAGTGCACCAAAAGTTGAGAGGGGCCTTAGAAGTCTTTAAAGTCTGGTAATAACAAAAACACCCACCCACTAATTTGGCAATACCAGAGAAGTTAAGTAGATGCGTGGAGTTTCAACCAGGCCTACCTATAATAGGATACTACCTTCCTCTAGGAGGTGGCACACTCATCCATATGAATAACATTCTTAGGGATCAAAGAAACTAATGATGAAATCTGTAATTCTGTTCCCACATGGTAGAAGTGACCTTCCTCCTTCACAAAGATATCAGTTAAAATAGACAATTAAATAGAAGGAAGTGATAACATGGCCCACATACTTCGTAGATAAAATCTTCAATATCCAAGCCCTACCACACTGATAAGATGATGACTATGCAGGAATTCTGGTTTCAGCTCTGTGTGGCAATCATCATATAATGGCACTGAAACATGTATATGATCATATGTGCAATGAATCGCCAATCCAGGTTTGATGCATGATACAGGATGCTCAGGACTGGTGTACTGGGATAAACCATAGGAATGGGATGGGGAGGGAGGTGGGATTGGGGTTCAAGATTGGGAACACATGTGCACCCGGGGCAGATTCATGTCAATGTATGCCAAAACCAATACAATAATGCAAAGTAATTAGCCTCCAATTAAAATAAATAAATAAATAAAAAGAATGTATGAATATTTGAGATGTACTGATAGTGCAAACCGATTAAGGCAAAAGTCTTGAGATCTGATTCAAAGAGGAAAACTGTGTACTCACTGTCTTCAGTTTCATAGGACTTCACATACATTCACACAGTTCCACAATTCTCAACCCTCATCTGAAGACAAAAACTGTGACATTAAAAGAGGAATGGCCTATGTACAGAGAAGGCAAGTAGCAAGTTTAAATGGATCCAGTCTCCTACCTACATACATGCTCAGTAATGTAGTCTCTTGTAAGCTTTCCTAAGGGTAACTAGAATATAAGAGTCAAAGATGCTTCTCCCAGGATTACAGAGTTTGATTGAGAAGATATAATTTTGCTTAACTCTCACCTCATCCTTAAGATCAAATATCATGCCTGTTAACACATCAGAAGATGGGCAGTTCTAGCAGATACTTACAGACAATACCTGCTTCTGCCTAAGACCAAGCTTGTAGATCCAAGTGGCTGATGCAGTAAGGTTTCTTTCCCAGGATACCACATGACTCCACAGGATTTCTCCTTTTCTGGGAAGCTCTTCAAAAACATTGTGAAAGTACAATGTGAGGGAGGAAAAGAAGGAAACTAACAAGAGCTTTGTTCTTTCTAATTGTGCTGAATATCACTTATCATCCCAGGTACAATGACAGGCTTAACATGCTATCTGAACTATCTCCCAACACTACCAAGACTAATTTTTTGATGTAGTTCAGTCACTCAGTCTTGCCTAACTCTTTGTGACTACATGTACAGAAAGAACCTGGGGATCGCCTGCCCTTCAAATCTCCCAGAGCTTTCTCAAATCCTTGACCTTTGAGTCAGTGATGCTTTGCGCCATCTCGGCCTCTGCCCTTCCCTTCTTCTCCTGTGCCCAATCTTTCCCAGCATCGGTTTCTTCCCAGTGATTTTGCTCTAGACCTCATGTGGCCGATATATTGGCTCTTCATGTTCAGCATCAGTCCTTCTGAGACAGTCAGAGACAGTTTCCTTCACGCTTTTCCAGTTTGAACTCCATGCTCATCACGGAACTCTCCCACATCTTCTCCAGGAGTTGTTGCAAAGCATCAATATTACGGCACTCAGTTTTTGTGGTTCTGCTCATTCCTCCACTCCTTCCTCCTGAAAATCAACTTTGACTAGTCAGGTCTTTTTCAGTAATCTCTCAGCTTTTTAACATGATATCTAGATTGGTCACAGCTTTTCATCAAAGTGCAAGTTCCTTTAAATTTCATGGCTGTAGTCAATGTGGCAGTGATATCGGGGGTCAAGAAACAGAAACCTGTCACTAATCAATTGTATCCCATCAATGTATCACAAAATGATGGGACCAAATTCCTTGAGCTTACTTTTTGTGAGTGTTGGTTTTAATATTGATTTTTAATTCAGCTTTTCCACTCTCCCATTTCACCTTCATCAGAAGGCTCTTTACTTCCTGGTATATTTCAGCCATTTGTGTGTTGTCATCTTATAACTGAAGTTCTTCATTCTTCTCACAGTAACTTTGTTTCCAGCTTCAGATTCTTTCAGCAAATTACTTTCCATGATGCACTCTGCACAGAAGTCAAATGCGCTGGGTGACAATATATAGCCTTGATGTATTTCCTTCCCTATTATGTACCAGTTCATTGTTCCTTGTCCAATTCCAACTGTTGTGTCTTCACCTGCATGCACATTTCCCAGGAAACCGGTAAGGTGGTCCCGTATTCTTATCTCTTTGAGAATGTTACACAATTTGTTGTGACCCACATAGTCGAAGGGCTTCCCTGGTGACTCAGATGCTAAAGCGTCTGCCTGCAATGGGGCAGACTCAGTTTTGATCTCTGCGTCTAGAAGATGCCCAGGAAAAGGAAATGGTAGGTTACTGTCCATGGGTTCACAAAGAGTCAAACACACCTGAATGACCTCAATTTCACACGCAGTCTATGGCAGTAACAGAGACAATAAAGTAAATGTAGATAACTATGAAATCCCCTTGCTTTTTCTATGATCCAAACTCCAATTAAGGTTTACCTTAAGATTAAATGACAAACTACACCTCCCTGTTTTTCTTTGTTTTGTTCTGCACTTTTTTTCTCTGTCTCTCTCTTTCAAGCTATCATCTACCAATTTTCACATTCCTGGGCTCTTGCCATCTTCCTATACAAGAATTAAATTATGCCAATGCCACTCTCTGACCTTTGACACCCACTTAAAACACTTAAGTTTCCAGAGCTGAAATAAGGCATCTGTGCTCTGTAAAAATGTCAGGACAGCTTGACAAATAGTTAGATATTTTCAGGGACTGACTCTTTGAGCCCAATTCCTGTACCACTTCTCATCCTGGAAAGAGCTATAATTCCTTAGTGAAGTGAAGTCACTCAGTCATGTCCGACTCTTTGCTACCCCATGGAGTATAGCCCACGAGGTTCCTCTGTCCGTGGGATTTTCCAGGCAAGAATACTGGAGAGGGTTGCCATTTCCTTCTTCAGGGGGTCTTCCCAACCCAGGGATCGAACCCAGGTCTCCCACATTGCAGGCAGATGCTTTAACCTCTGAGCCACTAAGCAGATGACAATTCCTCATTAACAGAAATTTCAGGAAAAATAAATGTGTTTATTTGTGTGTTCAAAATCAATGATATACCAATTACGTATATATGTATGTAACCTCCCATCAAACTGATTACTTCATGTCAGTTAAAGTTTGTTGTTTCACTGGCATGCATAAAGAAATTACAGAGGTTGCCTAGAAATAAGATCAGAATTTCTGATTTTGCAGAAAATAAGAGGACATTGAGTGCAACTCTCAATGGAGGCATCACAAATAATCCTTCTATAAAGGCAACACTTCCTCCAGAGCATCAAATGAATATTAGCAAAAGATCTTGCTCAACAGTGAGGTCTATATGGAAATTAGAGATAACTGGGAAGAATGGAGGGAAGATGGGTGGAGGACGGGAGGAATATAACCAAGCCTGTGTTTTGGGGTGGGAGATGGAGAATCAGGGAATAGATTGAGGATTCAGGCAAGTGACCTCACTAAACTTAAATCAATTTTTACTGAAAGGAAGCAAGGTGAAGAAGCTGATGAAATATAGTTTGCCTTGAGTGAGAATCAAACAGAGAATGTGTGGTGTGGTTCTGCATGCCTCATATGGCATGGGAGATCAAACATGGGGTTAGAAAGACAACTTGTGAGGGAACTGCTTGACTATGTGGAGATGGAGTTATGCAACTGGGATGACAAATTGTGTAGAAAGGAATGCCTTTTGAAAAATCCCAAACTGACAATGAAGTGGGACCTTAGTACTCAGTCAAACAGAGAAGGTGGTGACAGCATTGAATTTCCCCCTCGTTCCACATGCTGAGACCTACTATCTGGCAAAAGAAAAAGACTAACTAGAACTATCGTGCATGCTTCTGCCACCACAGTCTAGAAAACTATCTTATTAGGGCCATAATTTTTCTTCCCATGGTCGCTGGCTCCTCTGTAAAACTGACACCACCAGGGTTCCTAAAATCCCAGCAGCTGTATACCTCTTGCTCCTGTTCCCACCAATGCAGGCCCAAGTGTTCCACAAGGGTCTTGGGGCAGCCTTCTCTGGTGAACATATAGAGAGGTTGTTATCAAATTACATCTGAGACTCAGGATCAGGGAAATGAAGGAAAAGGATTGAAAACTTTCCCACCAGCTGAGCAAGCTGCAGATTAAATACATGCAATCAACTGTGCAGATGCTTTCTCTATGGGATAAAAAAGGACAATAGATTTCCAGCGGATGAAAATACCTAGGTTCTTGCAGCTCTCAGAACAAATAGAAGTTATCCCAGTTTAGAGTCTGACCTGTCCTTACTGAAGATCAAGAGTTAAATTCTGCCCACATTTGGCGAGTTTTCTAGAGAGGTGAATTTGTGCTGTGTCTCATGTTCAGGGCCAAAACCCTGACATCAGGGACGCTAGGTAACATTCATTGTACTTCTGATGTTTTCCTATGCCGCGTGGTGGTTCACTCTTTGTCTCACTTAAAAGCTTTCTTATTATTCATCCTTATTTGGTGTTTTAAGATTGTTTATATCATATATATATATATATAATTTTTGGTATGTATCTATTGTGCATTTTCGTTTCCTGCTTTCTGAGCCTTTTGTTGATGTTTTTTCTTGTCATTTTTGTTTTAATAAGCATATATTTCCTTATTAACTGTGATTTTGTCTTGTTCTGTGGGAAAGCTCTTATCATTTTGTCAGAGTATTTTTCCTTTATTCTTCAGGTGGCACTCTGCTCTGGTGTTGTTTTATGTCTTACAAGATATTTGCTTACTTTTCTTGTTTATTCTGTGTTCTTCCCTATTGTCATTACTGCTTCTATTATTTTCTGTTTTGATTTCTTACCATTTGTCTGTCTTCCTTTGTTCCCTCTGTCTAAACTTTTACTCTGTGATCTTGATTCTCTGACGGGAAGTTGGGCCTGATCACCTAGGGCTTCAGCAATGTATCATAGACCACCAGATAATTCCCAGCTCCAAAGAATATTAATTGGTGAGAGTCTCTATGAAGGCCTCCATCTGAAACGAAGAACCATTCTACCCAAAAGCCTATACTACACAGAGATGCTGCCTCACACCACACAAAATGCAAGACAGAAACACAAGCCAAATCATTCCCAGATGGACTGTCTTAAGTACACTAAACCCATACACACCTGAAAAAGACCCCTCTGACACGGTCCCACCATGAGAGAGAGAAGCATCAGCTGTGGCTACAAGAATGTAGTTGCCAGTCTCTCCTCCTCCATGGACACACAAACCACTGGACCAAAGTTATACATTCACAATACAGACTGGAAGCAGGTACTACCATCCTGTATTCCGGGTAGAAAAGACTAGTTACATAGTAAGCTAAGCAAATATGAAGACAGTAAAGTATTTTGCAGGCAAAGAAACAAGGTAAAAATACCTACGTCATAATTAAAGAGGAAATAGAAATTGTCACTGAAAAAAAAATTGAGAGTTACGATAGGAAAGATGATCAAACCTCTCAGAAAATAAATGGAGATCATGCAAGGAACACTTATGAAGGGCATGGAACAACTAAACAACAAGAAATAGATGATAGCACAATAACTGCCATATGTGTACTGTAGGCTGTTCCATGCCTTTGTACAGCAGAAGCCAGAACAACATTGGAAAACAATTATCTTCCAATTTTTAAATGAAGTAGTAAAAGAAAACAAATTTAAATAACAAGCAGACCTGACAATTCAATTGATACTGAAATAGATTTCACCCAAAACCAGCAGAGTGCAGTTTCTTCGCAAGATCAAAATAAATATTTCTGAATAAATAAAAACCTGTATCACTAATCAGGACTTGGTAAATTTAAAATAATCAAAATTGTATCAGACCTTTTTTTTAATTTTAACCTCAGTGTTATGATTTATATGTCATTCATGGGTGGGCAAGAAATAAAAACAAACAAAGCATAAATAACAAAGAAAAAACTGAAAAGCATGAATACATTGAGGTTCATGTACACACCTCTTCCTGGCCAAGAAATCATTGAAGAATCAGAGAGGAAAAAAAAATATGTGTGTGTGTGTGTGTGTGTGTGTGTGTGTGTATCAGTTCAGCTCAGTCGCTCAGTCGTTTATGACTCATTGAGAACTCATGAATCAGATCATGCCAGGCCTCACTGTTCATCACCAAGTTGCAGAGTTCACTCAAACTCATGTCCATCGTGTCAGTGATGTTATCAAGACATCTCCTTCTCTGCCTTCCCCTTCTCCTCCTGTTCCCAGTTCCCAGCATCAGAGTCTTTTTCAGTGAGTCAACTCTTTGCATGAGGTGGCCAAAGTATTGCAGTTTCAACTTTAGCATCAGTCCTTCCAATGAACACCCAGGAATGGTCTCCTTTAGAATGGACTGGTTGGAACTACATGCAGTCCATGGGATTCTCGAGAGTCTTCTCCAACACCACAATTCAAAAGTATCAATTCTTTGGTGATCAACTTTCTTCATAGTCCAACTCTCACATTTGTACATGACCACTGGAAAAACCATAGCCTTGACTAGACGGACCTTTGTTGGCAAAGAAATGTCTCTCCTTCTATTATGCTATCTAGGTTGGTAATAACTTTCCTTCCAAGGAATAGGCGTCTTTTAATTTCATAGCTGCAATTAGCATCTACAGTGATTTTGAAGACCCTCAAAATAAAGTCTGACACGGTTTCCACTGTTTCCCCATCTTTTTCCCATGAAGTATATATTCATACAAACTAATGACAATGAAATTGTGATTGCATAAAACTCAATTAACAGTTTAAAAAACTAACTTAACTTACAACTAAAGCAATTAGAGAAAGAAGAATAAACACAAAATCAAAAATTGGTTTTTGGAAAAAAAAAAACATAGAGGATAGAACTGGGGAAAAAAAAGATGAAAATTGTAGCAAAGATCAATAATACTAAAAGGGGGCTCTTGGGGAGGATAAAGAAAATACATCAAACATGAGCCAGAGTCATCAATAAAAAAGAAAGAACACTCAAATCAATAAAGTTATACATGAGGAAGGAGACATTAGAACGAATACTGCAGAAATATCTAAGGATCATGTTAGATTACAACAAAGAGCCAATAAAATGTAGAATCTGGAAACCACATACTACTTCTTAGGAACACAACTAAGAGGAAACATAAAATATGAACACAACATTACAATAACTAATACTGATACTGCTATGAAAAATTTGTCAGCTAACAACATTCAAGGTCCAGATGTTGTCACAGGTGTTTTATGAACCTTTAAGTTAAACGTTAACATATGGGCTACTTAAATATTTCCAAAATACTACAACGGTAGGAAACCCCACAAACTCATCCTATGAGTAGAGCATCACCTGATAGCAAAGACAAAGTTAACAAAGAAAAGGAAAATTATAGACCATTATCACATAGACAAAAATAAATGCAAACGTCCTCAACAAAATAACCCCAAGAAGAATCCAACAACACATTAACAGTATCAAACAGCTTTAATATTGAGGTTATCCCCAGATATGCAGACATTCTCCAGTAGCTGGGTATCAATCCATGAGATATATCATAAGAAATTTCAGGATTAAAACCATATGATCATCTCTGTTCAGTTCAGTTCAGTCTCTAAGTCTGTCTGACTCTTTATGACCCCATGAATCGCAACATGCCAGGCCTCCCTGTCCGTCACCAACTCCCGGAGTACACTCAACTCATGTCCATTGAGTCGGTGATGCCATCCAGCCATCTCATTCTCTGCATTCCCCTTCTCCTACTGCCCTCAATCCCTCTCAGCATCAGTCTTTTCCAGTGAGTCAACAATTCGCATGAGTTAGCCAAAGTGTTGGAGTTCAGCTTTAGCATCAGTCCTTCTAATGAATAACCAGTACTGATCGTCTTTAGAATGGACTCGTTGGATCTCCATGCAGTCCAAGGGATTCTCAAGAGTCTTCTCCAACACCACAATTCAAAAGCATCAATTCTTTGGCGATCAGTTTTCTTCACAGTCCACCTCTCACATCTGTACATGACCACTGGAAAAACAATAGGCTTGACTAGACGGCCCTTGGTTGGCAAAGTAACGTCTCTGCATTTTATTATGCCATTTAGTTTGGTCACAACTTTCCTTCCAAGGAGTAGGCATCTTTTAATTTCATGGCTGCAAACAGCATCCACAGTGATTTTGGAGCCCAAAATAATGAAGTCTGACACGGTTTCCACTGTTTTCCCGTCTATTTCCCATGAAGTACATATTCATACAAACTAATGACAATGAAATTGTGATTGCATAAAACCCATGAAACAGGATAAAACACTAATTAAAGTTACAACTAAAGCAATTAGAGAGAGAAGAATAAACACAAAACCAAAAATTGGTTTTGGGATAAAAAACAAACAAATATAGAGAATAGAGCAGGGGAAAAAAAGAGATGAAAATAGTAGCAAAGATCAATGATACTAAAAGGGGGCTCTTGGAGAGAATGAAGAAAATACATAAAACATGAGCCAGAGCCATCAACAAAAAAGGGAGAACACTCAAATCAGTAAAGTCATACATAAGAAAGGAGACATTACAACCAACAGCACACTAATATCAAAAGATCATGATAGATTACAACAAAAAACTTTAAGCAAATAAAATGTAGAATCTGGAAACCACAGACTACTTTTTATGAACTCAGCTAAGAGGAACCAGCAAATTTGAACACAAAATTACAACCACTAATATTGATACTGCTATGAAAATTTGTCAGCTAGCAATATTCAAGGTCCAGATGATGTCACAAGTGTTTTATGAACCTTTAAGTTAGATGTTAACATATGGGCTTCTTAAACATTTCCAAAATACTACAACGGTAGGAAACCCCACAAACTCATCCTACGAATACAGCATCACCTGATAGCAAAGACAAAGTTAACACAGAAAAGGAAAATTAAAGACCAGTATCACATAGACAAACCTAGAGGCAAACATCCTCAACAAAATAATCCCAAGAAGAATCCAACAACACTTTAAAAGTATCCAACAGATTTTATATTGAGATTTTCCCCAGATATGCAGAATTCTCCGGTAGCTGCATATTAATCCATGAGATACATCATAGCAAATTTCAAGATTAAAACCATATGATCACCTCAGTTCAGTTCATTTCAGTTCAGTTTCTCAGTCTGTCTGACTCTTTGTGACTCCATGAATCGCAGCACGCCAGGCCTCCCTGTCCATCACCAACTCCCGGAGTACACTCAACTCATGTCCATTGAGTCGGTGATGCCATCCAGCCAACTCATTCTCTGTCGTCCCCTTCTCCTGCCCCCAATCCCTCCCAGCATCAAAGTCTTTTCCAGTAAGTCAATCCTTTGCATGAGGTGGTCAAAATATCAGAGTTTCAACTTTACCATCCGTCCTTCCAATGAACACCCAAGACTGATCTCCTTACTGGATGGATCACCTTGCAGTGCAAGGGATTCTCAAGAGTCTTCTCCAACACTACAATTCAAAAGCATCAATTCTTTGGCAATCAGCTTTCTTCACAGTCCACCTGTCACATCTGTACATGACCACTGGAAAAACCATAGCCTTAACTAGAAGGACCTTTGTTGGTAAAGAAATGTCTCTCTCTACTCTTTTAATATGCTATCTACGTTGGTGGTAACTTTCCTTCCAAGTAGTAAACGTCTTTCAATTTCATGTCTGCAATCAGCATTTTCAGTGATTCTGGAGCCCCAAAAAGCTCTCACACTGTTTCCACTGTTTCCCCATCAATTTGCTATGAAATGCTGGGACCAGATGCCATGATTTTAGTTTTCTGAATGTTGAGCTTTAAGACAACTTTTTCCCTCTCCTCTTACACATTCCTCAAGAGGGGTTTTAGTTCCTCTTCACTTTCTGCCATAAGGATGGTGTCATCTGCATATCTGAGGTTATTGGTATTTCTCTTAGCAATGTTGATTCCCGCTTCTGGTTCTACATCCCAGCTATCCTCATGATCAACTCTGCATATAAGTTAAATAAGCAGGGTGACAATATACAGCCATGAGATACTCACTCCTTTTCCTATTTGGAACCAGTCTGTTGTTCCATATTCAATTCTGTTGCTTCCTTACCTGCATATAGGTTTCTCAAAAGGCAGGTCATGTGGTCTGGTATTCCCATCTCTTTCAGAATTTTCTAGCGTTTATTGTGATCCACACAGTCAAAGACTTTGACATAGTCAATAAAGCAGAAATTGATGTTTTTCTAGAACTCTCTTACTTTTTCCATGATCCAGTGGATGTTGGCAATTTGATCTCTGGTCCCCCTGCATTTTCTAAAATCAGCTTGAACATGTGGAAGTTCACCGTTCATTCATGCTGAAGCCTGGCTTGTGAATTTTGAACATGATATTATTAGCTTGTGAGATGAGTGCAATTGTGCAGTAGTTTTAGCATTCCTTGGCATTGCCTTTGTTTGGGTTTGGAATGAAACCTGATCTTTTCCAGTCCTGTGTCCACTGCTGAGTTTTCCAAATTTTCTGGCCTATTGAGTGCAGACACATCACATCATCTTTCAGGATTTGAAATAGCTCAACTAGAATTCCATCACCTCCACTAGCTTTGTTCATAGTGATGCTTTCCAAGTCCCAGTTGACTTCACCTTCCAAGAAATCTGGCTCTAGGTGATTGATCACACATCGTGATTAACTTGATCTTTTTTGTACAGATCTTCTGTGTATTTTTGCCACCTCTTTTAAGTGATCACTTCAATAGATGCTAAAAATAAAACTTTAATAAAATTCAACAAGCATGTGTGATAAAAAATCTTTCCAGAAACTGGAGGTAGCAAACATTACTTCAACATAGTAAAGACATACAAATCCAAACAACAGTGATGTATCATACACTATTCTGCATGGCGATCATCATAAAAATCGACAGTAGGGTCCTTCCTTGATGGTCCAGTGGCTAAGATACCATGATTTCAAATCAGGGGTTCCATGTTTGATCCCTGGCCATGGAACTAGACTCCATATGCAGAATTTAAGGCCTGGTTTAACCAAATAATGAAGCAAATGTGTGTGTTTGTGATGTGTATATTTATATATATATAATACAACTTTAAAATATAATACAAATATAATTAAAATATATAAAATAAAATTAAAATAATATACAAATGTATAATATAAATATAATATGCAAATATTTATATTATAAATTAACAAACATTTTATATATATACACTGGAGAAGGGAATGGCAAACCACTTCAGTATACTTGCCTTGAGAACCCCATGAATAAAATAAAATTAAAATAATATACAAATTTATAATATAAATATAATATGCAAATATTTATATTATAAATTAACAAATATTTTAAATATATGCATATATATATATATATACACGCACACGCACACACATAAACCTTAAAACAGTGAATGAAGGAGATAATGTGAAGGAAAGGGAACACTCTACAGTGTTTTTCAGATCAGTTCAGTTCAGTTCAGTCACTCAGTTGTGTCCAACTCTTTGTGACCCCATGAATCACAGCACGCCACGCCTCTCTGTCCATTACCAACTCCCACCAAGATAGAGCAGAGAATGAATATTCTTTAGAAAATTATTAATAAAACTACCATATGTCCAAAATCCCACTGTTTGACATATACACAGAAGAAGCCACCATTGGAAAAAGAAAAAAAAAAAGCATGTGTATCCCAGTATCACTGCAATACCATTTACATTAAACAAGATATGTAACAATCTAGGTGACCATCTACTGATGAATGGATAAAGAAGTTATGGTACATCCTTAAGGTGGAATATTTCTCATCCAGACAGAGGAAAATCGTGGTTTAGTTCTAGAGATATGGATGTATCTAGAGCCTATTATATAGAGTGAAGTAATTCAGAAAGAGAAAGTCCAATATTGTAGATTAATGCATATATGTGGAATCTAGAAATCTGGTTCTGAAGAATCTATCTGAAGAGTGGGAAAATAAATGCATAGTTAAAGAACAGACTTGGACAAAGTAGTGTAAGTAGAGAGTGGCACAATTTGAGCAGGATGCCCTGACATATGTACAATACCAAGTATGAAGTAGTTGGCTGGTGAGAAGCTCCTCCTCAGTGTTCTGGGGTGCCCTAGAGGAGTGGATTGTGGGGTAGCAGAGCAGGCTCAAGAGCAGGTTGGAGGGCTGCTCAAAAGGGAGGCTCATGTATATATACTGATAGCTGATTTACATTGTGGTACAGCAGAAAGTAAAAAACATTGTAAAGCTATTATTCTCCAATTTCAAATTGTTTATTAAATTGAAAAATGAGTCAGTCCATGGCCAACTTGGGCAAGTGACAAGAAATGCTTCACAGTGCACATGTCAAGTAAAATATGTACCAGTGCGTTTGTCAAGTAAAATCTGCACCAAGGACTGCTTTAGTATGTGTAGACAAACCATAAAGGGAAAACTTAAAATTCAGAGCTAAAATAGAATAAAATCAGACTTTAGACATAAGTATTCCTCACTTCATTTGATTGCCATTTTTTTCTTTTATGTTTTTTAATATTTTTAAAATTTATTTAATTGGAGGCTAATTATTTTACATTATTGTATTGGTTTCGCCATATATTGACATGAATCTGCCCCGGGTACACATGTGTGCCCCATTTTGAACCTGCTCCCACCTCCCTTCTTATGCCATCCCTCTGGTTCATCCCAGTACACCAGCCCCAAGTATCCTGCATCATGCATCGAATGTGGACTGGCGATTTATTTCACATATGAAAATATGCATGTTTCAATGCCATTCTCCAAAATCATCCCACCCTCACCCTGTCCCACAGAGGTGCTGTGTTGGATGCACATCTCTGGGCTGAGGCACTCTGGTTCAGGTACTTGGGTATTGCACAAAGGCACAGACTTGATTGGGCCTGCGTTTTGTGCCCTTCTCTGGTGTGAGCAGTTCAGGTGACCAGGTGTTTGGCCAGCACAGTCGCTGCGACTTATGACCTCCGTGGTCCCTGCTGCTGGGTGTTCTGGGTGTACAACTAGTGCACCTTCTCAGGCGTATGTCGACCAGCCAGAAACCCAAGAAGTCCTGGCCAGCAATGAAACCTGGCTGCAGTTTGGAATCAGATGCACTTCTGGGGCCACAATTGCCCCCTTCTGGCTCTGGCTGCCCTCCCCTGCTTGTCTCAGTAGGGGATGGGCCTTTGCAGCCAGCTAGTTCTGCTCAGTCCTTTGTTCTGTGAGTGGGTCTGGCGGAGTCTTAGGTTTGGGCTTTTCGACTTTTCGTTGGGCAGCTATCCCCCGGTCTGCTTTTCTATCTCCAATTAGCTCTCAGATTGCCCTGAGGCATTCAGGCGAGGTCCTCAATGCAGCCTGCACCTCCCTGCCCAGCCTTCACTTGCTATTGGTGGATGTGGGCATCTGCGTTGCTTCTCTGCTACGAGTTACCATTGGGCGAGTAATCTGTAGGTTTTGATTATTTCTTTCTTTTTCCTCCCAGTTATGTTGCCCTCTGAGGTTTCAAGGCTCGCCACAGACTCACAAGTGAGAGTGCTTCCTCATGTTCAGAAACTTCTCTCTTTTTTCTGCCTCCCTTCCCAGGATGGAGCTCTGCATCTACTTCTTTTGTCTCTCTTTTTATCATTTATGTTTTTTCCCACCTCTTTTGAAGACAAGGGGCTGCTTTTCTGGGTGCCTGATGTCCTCTGCTGGCATTCAGTTGTTTTGTGGAATTTGCTCAGTGTTCAAATGTTCTTTTTGTGAATGCATTGGGGAGAAAGTGGTTTCCCCATCCTATTCCTCCACCATCTTCTCTCCCTCCATTTTTTTCCCTAAAAATCAAGAAGGATTATCAGTTTATGTTACCAATTTATAGAAACACGAATTCCTTCATATTTAATACCTAATAGGAAGCCTCTGATATTCAGGACTATCCTAAGTAGGAAATTATAAATGTAGTTTGAAAGTTGAGGTGCTGTAAAAGGATCACTTATTTTAAAATCCTGGAATTTGTTCTACTGACTGGGAAAAATGCACAGCCAAAAAGTTGAGAATTGTGTTTTCTTCAGCCAGACTTAATCCTGAGTGGGGCTCAGGATTGGGAACACATTTAAACCCATGGCATATTCATATCAATGAAGGGCAAAATCCACTATAATACTTCAATTATACTCCAACTAAAACAAATGAATTTTAAAAATGTTGTATAATAATATTGAATGTCATTTGTCTCAAAACATTTTTGATTTAAAGACTTATGTGTCTACTATTAGTATAGCCACGAGGGTTCCTTTATTGTTTATTGCTTGGATGAAATTTTACTTGCACACTAATTCTTTTACTTATTTTTATTTATTATCATTATTTTTTATTGGGGACTAATTACAATATTATATTGGTTTTGCAGTACATTGACATGAATCCTCCCCTGCTGTACATGAGTTCCCCTTCTTGAACCCCCCTCCCACATCTGTCCTCCTATTATACTCCCTCCGGCTCATCCCCGTGCACCAGCCACAAACGTCCTACATCATGCTTCGAACCTGGACTGGTGATTCACTTCACATATGATAAAATACATGATTTAATGCCATTCTCCCAAATCATCCCTCTCTCACAGAGTCCAAAGGATTGTTTTATATCTGTGTCTCTTTTGCTGTCTCGTGAAGGGGACGACAGAGAATGAGATGGCTGGATGGATTCACCGACTCTATGGACATGAGTTTGAGTGAACTCTGGGAGTTGGTGATGGACAGGGAGGTCTGGCATGCTGTGACCCATGGGGTCACAAAGAGTCGGACACGACTGAGCAACTGAACTGAACTGAACTGATACAGGGTTATTGTTACCATCTTTCAAAATTCATTGTATATGAATGAATATGCTGTATTGGTGTTTTTCTTTCTAGCTTACTTCACTCTGTATAATAGGCTTCAGTTTCATCTACCTCATTGGAACTGATTCAATTGTATTCTTTTTAGTGGCTGAGTAATACTCCATTGTGTGTATGTACCAAAATTTTTTATCCATTCGTCTGCAGATGGACATCTAGGTTACTTCCATTTCCTGGCTATTATAAACCATGCTGCAATGAACATTGGAATAAATGTGTCTTTTTCACTTCTGGTTTCCTCAGTGTGTATGCCCAGGAGTGCGACTGCTGAATGGTATGGCACTCCTATTTCCAGTTTTTTAAGGAAACTCCACACTGTTCTCTATAGTGGCTATACTAGTTTGCATTCCCACCAACAGTGTAACAGGGTTCCCTTTTCTCCAAACCCATTCCAGCATTTATTGCTTGTAGATTTTTGGATAGCAGCCATTCTGACTGGTGTGTAATGGTACCTCACTGTGATTTTGATTTGCATTTCTCTGATTATGAGGGATGGTAAGCATTTTTTCACGTGCTTCTTAGACATCTGTATATCTTCTTTGGATAAGTGGCTGTTTAGTTCCTTGGCTGATATTTTGATTGGGTCGGTTTTTTTTTTTTTTTTTTTTTCTGGAATTGAGCTACAGGAACTGCTTGTATATTTTGGAGATTAATTCTTTTTCAGTTGTTTCAGTGGCTATTATTTTCTCCCATTCTGAAGGCTGTCTTTACATCTTGTTAATAGTTTCCTTTGCTGTGCAGAAGCTTTTAATTTTAAATCGGTCCCATTTGTTTATTTTGCTTTTAGTTCCAATATTCTGGGAGATGAATCATGGAGAATCTTGCTGTGATTTCTGTCAGAGAGTTTTTTGCCTCTGTTCTCCTCTAGGGGTTTTATAATTTCTGGTTTTACATTTAGTTCTCTAAACCATTTTGAGTTTATTTTTGTGTATGGTGTTAAGAAGTGTTCTATATTAATTCTTTTACAAATGGCTGACCAGTTTTCCCAGCACCACTTGTCAAAGTGACTGTCTTTTTTCTATTTTATATTTCTTGCCTCTTTTATCAAAGATAAGTTGTCCATAGGTGTGTGGATTTATCTCTGGGCTTTCTATTTTGCTCCATTCCTCTATATTTCTGTTTTTATGCCAGTACCATACTGTCTTGTGACTGTGGCTTTGTAGTAGAGCCTGAAGTCCAGTAGGTTGATTCCCTCAGTTCCATTCTATTTCAGTATTGCTTTGGCTTTTCGAGGGGTTTTTTGTTTTGTTTTGTTTTTGTATTTTCATATAAATTGTGAGATTATTTGTTCTAGCTCTGTGAAAAATACAGTTAGTAGCTGGATAGGGATTGCATTGAATGTATAAATTACTTTAGACAGTATATATATTTGCACAATATTTAACTTCTAATTCACGAACACAGTATATTTCTCCATCTATTAGTGTCATATTTTATTTCTTTCACCATTGTCTTACAGTTTTCTATATATAAGTCTTCTGTTTCTTTAGGTGGATGTATCCCTAAGTATTTTATTCTTTTCGTTGCAGCAATGTATGGAATGGTTTCCTTAATTTACCTTTCTATTATCTCATTATTAGTGTATAGGAATGCAAGGGATTTCAATGTGTTGATTTTAAAATCTGCAACTTTACTTTATTCATTGATTAGCCCTAGTAGTTTTCTGATAGAGTCTTTAGGGTTTTCTGTGTTGAGGATTATGTCATTGGAGAACAGTGAGGGATTTACCTCTTCTTTTCCAGTTTGGATTCCTTTTATGTCTTTTTCTGCTCTGATTGCTGTGGCCAAAACTTCCAGAACTATGCTGAATAGTAGTGGTGAGAGTGGGCACCCTTGTCTTGTTCCTGACTTTAATGCTTTCAGTTTTTCACCATTGAGGATAATGTTTGCTGTGGGTTTTCATATATAGCTTTTATTATGTTGAGATATGTCCCTTCTATTCCCACATTCTAGAGGGATTTTATCATAAAGGGATGTTGAATTTTGTCCAAGGCTGTCTCTGCATTATTGAAATAATCATATGGTTTTCATTTTTCAGTTTGTTAATGTGCTGTGTTACATTGGTTGATTTGTGAATATTGAAAAATTCTTTCATTCCTGGGATAAAGCTCACTTATTCATGATGTATGATCTTCTTAAAGTGTTGTTGGGTTCAGATTGCTAGAATTTTGTTAAGGAATTTTTCATCTATGTTCATCAGTGATATTGGCCTGTAGTTTTCTGTTTTTGTGGGATCTTTGCCAGGTTTTGTGATTAGGGTGATGGTGGGCTCTAGAATGATTTTGGAAGTTTACCTTCCTCAGCAATTTTATGGAAGAATTTGAGTAGAATAAGTGTTAGCTCTACTCTAAATTTTTGGTAGAATTCAGCTGTGAAGCCGTCTGGCCCTGGGCTTTTGTTTGCTGAAATATTTTTGATTACAGCTTCTATTTCCGTGTTTGTGATGGGTCTATTAAGATTTTCTATGTCTTCCTGGTTCAGTTTTGGAAAGTTGTACTTTTCTAAGCATTTGTCCATTTGTTCCAAATTGTCCATTTTATTGCCATATAATTGGTGATAGTAGTCTCTTATGATCCTTTGTATTTCTGCGTTGTCTGTTGTGATCTCTCCCATTTCCTTTCTAATTTTCTTGATTCGGTTTTTCTCCTGTTGTTTTTTGATGACTCTGGCTAGTGGTTTGTCAATTTTATTTACCCTCTCAAAGAGCCAACTTTCGGCTTTGTTGATTTTTGCTATGGTCTCTTTCGTTTCTTTTGCATTTATTTCTGCCCTAATTTTAAGGTTTCTTTCCTTGTACTAACCCTGGGGTTCTTCATTTCTTCCTTTTCTACTTGCTTTAGGTGTAGAGTTAGGTTATTTAGTTGACTTTTTTCCTTATTTCTTGAGGTATGCCTGTAGTGCTATGAACCTCTGCCTCGCACTGCTTTTACAGTGTTCCATAAGTTTTGGGTTGCTGTGTTTTCATTTTTATTCGTTTCTATGCACATTTTGATTTCTTTTTTTTTATTTCTTCTATGATTTTTTGGTTATTCAGCAGTGTATTTTTCAGCCTCCATATGTTGGCATTTTTTAATAGTTTTCTCCTGTAATTGAGATCAAATCTTACTGCATTGTGGTCAGAAAAGATGCTTGAAATGATTTCAGTTTTTTTGAATTTACCAAGCCTAGATTTATGGAGCAGAATGTGATCTATCCTGGAAAATGTTCTGTGTGTGCTTGAGAAAAAGGTGAAATTCTTTGTTTGGGGGTGAAATATCCTACAGATTTCAATTAGGTCTAACTGGTCTATTGTATCATTTAAAGTTTGTCTTTCCTTGTTAATTTTCTGTTTAGTTGATCTATCCATAGGTGTGAGTGGGGTATTAAAGATTTCTACTATTGTATTGTTGTTAATTTCCCCTTTCATACTTTCTAGTAGTTATCTTACATATTGCGGTGCTCCTATGTTGGGTGCATATATTTATAATTGTTATATCTTCTTCTTAGATTGATCCTTTGATCACTCTGTAATGTCCTTGTTTGTCTCTTTTCACAGCCTTTGTTTTAAAGTCTATTTTTATCCAATATGAGTATTGTTACTCCTGTTTTCTTTAGGTCTCTATCTGCATGGAATATCTTTTTCCAGCCCTTCACTTGCAGTCTGTGTGTGTCCCTTGATTTGAGGTGGGTCTCTTGCAGACAACATATAGGGGTCTTTTTTTATATCCATTCAGCCAACTTTTGTCTTTTGGTTGGGACATTCAACCCATTTACATTTAAGATAATTATTGATAAGTGTGATCCCGTTGCCATTTTCTTTATTGTTTTCGGTCCGAATTTATATACCCTTTCTGTGTTTCCTGTCTAGAGAAGATCCTTTAGCATTTGTTGGACAGCTGGTTTGGTGATGATGAATTCTCTCAGTTTTTCCTTGTCTGGAAAGCTTTTGACTTCTCCTTCATATTTGAGTGAAATCCTTGATAGGTATAGTAACCTTGGCTGTAGGATATTTTCTTCCATCACTTTAAGTATGTCTTACCATTCCCTCCTGGCCTAAAGAGTTTCTGTGGAAAGATCAGCTGTTATCCTTATGGGAATCCCCTTGTGTGTTATTTGTTGGTTTTCCCTTGTGCTTTTCATATTTATTCTTTGTATTTGATCTTTGTTAGTTTGATTAATGTTTGTCTTGGAGTATTTCACCTTGGATTTATAGTGTTAGGGACTCTCTGTGTTTCTTGGACTTGGGTGATTATTTCCTTCCCCATTTTAAGGAAGTTTTCAACTATTATCTCCTCAAGTATTCTCTTATGGTCTTTCTTTTTGTCTTTTCTTCTGGGACTTCTATGATTCCAATGTTAGGGCATTTAACATTGTCCCAGAGGTCTCAGAGATGGTCCTCATTTCTTTTAATTCGTTTTTCTTTTTTCCTATCTGAATCATTTATTTCTACAATTCTATCTTCTAGCTCACTTATCAACTGTTTTCTGCCTCCATTTTTCTACTGTTGGTTCCCTCCAGAGTGTATCTGATCTCATCTATTGCATTATTCATTGTATATTGACTCTTTCTTATTTCTTCTAGATCCTTATTAAATCTTTCTTGCATCTTCTCTATCCTTGTCTCCAGGTTATTTATCTGTAACTCCAGTTTGTTTTCAAGATTTTAAATCATTTTCACTATCAATATTCGAAATTCTTTATCAAGTAGATTCCCTATATCTTACTCTTTTTTTTTTTTTTTTGGTAGGCATTTATTCTGTTCCTTTACTTGCTGGGTATTTCTCTGCCTCTTCATCTTGCTTATATTGCTCTGTTAGTGGTGCCCTTTCCGTCTTCTGGCAGTGTATGGAGTTTTCTTTATTGCGTAGTTTCATCACTGGGTGTGGCCATGGAAGGGTAGCATGTCAAGGTTGCCTGGTTAGGGAAGCTTGTGTCGGTGTTCTGGTGGGTGGAGCTGGATTTCTTCTCTCTGGAGTGCAATGACGTATCCAGTAATGAGTTATGAGATGTCATTGGGGTTGGAGTGGCTTTGGGTAGCCTTTATATTGAAGATAAGGTCTATTCTCCTGTGTTGGAGAATTTGCGTGGCATGTCTTCCTCTGGAACTTGTTGACCCTTGGGTGGTGCCTGGTTTCAGTGAAGGTATGGAGGCATTTGATGAGCTCTTTTCAATTAATGTTCCTTAGAACAGCAGTTCTCTGATGTTCTCAGAATTTGGACATAAGCCTCTGCCTCTGGTTTTCAGTGTTATTTTTGAAGTAGGCTCAAGACTTCTCCATCTTTCTCTTCCAACTCAGTTCCTTCTGTTTAAGCTTCTTCTGTTTGCTGGTCTCTTCAGTGTCTATTTCCTGTCCTGACACAAGGGCAGTGGTAAACACTTTTTTAGGCTCACCTGTTTGGTCGTACTGTGGGGAGGGAGGTAAGCTGCAGACAAATATCAGTGGCATCAGTGGGGAGTGCTTGCAGTGTCTTGGATACACTGGGTTTGCCCTTGCTCACGGAGTGTATGCTGTTCCAGTCTACACTGCACAGGCTTTAGGTTGCTCTGTCGGGAACTGTCCGAGGCCTGCACTGGGTTGTATGTACATCCCTGGTCTAAGCTGCTCAGGTTCTGGTTCTCGGATACTCCACAAAGGTGCAGACGTGGTTGGGCCTGCGTTTTGTGCCCTTCCCCGGTCCGAGCAGCTCAGGTGACCAGGTGTTTGGCCTGCATAGTCACTGAGACTTATTGCCTCCCCCGTCACTGCTGCTTTGTTTTCTGGCTGTGCAACCAATGTACCTTCTCAGGTGGATATCAACCAGCCAGAACCCAAGAAGTCTTGGTTAGCAAAGAAGCCTGCTTGCAGCTTGGTATTGGATGCCTCTCTGGGGCCGAGATTGCCCTCTTCCAGCTCTGGCTGCCCTTCCCTGACTGTCTCAGCGGGGGATGGTGGATGGGCTGACCTCAGCTGGCTAGCTCTGTTTAGTCCTTTGTTCTATGAATAAGTCTAGCAGTGTCTTAGCAGGGGCTTTTCACCTTTTCACGGGATAGCTATCCATCAGTCTGCTTAGCTATCTTAAGTTAGCTCCTTCAGATTACCTTAATGGCTTTCAGGCCCGGTCCTTACTCTAAGGGTTGCAGCCCGCGCCTCCCTGCCCAGCCCCCACTTGCTAGTTGGGGATGTGGGCGTCTGCGCTGCTTCTCCCCTGGAGTTACAGTTGAGCACATAGTCTGTAGGTTTTAATTATTTATTTATTTTTCCTCCAGGTTATATTGCCCTCTGAGGTTCCTAGGATTGTCACAGATTCACCAGTGAGTGTTTCCAGCTGTTTGGAAACCTGTCTGTTTTTTTAAGCCTCCTTGACGTACCTCCATCCCTCCCTCTTTTGCCTCTCTTTTAATCTTTTATGTTAATTCTTACCTCCTTTCCAAGACAATGGGCTGCTTTTCTGGGTGCCTGATGTCCTCTGCCAGCATTCAGAAGTGGCTTTGTGGGATTTACTCAGTGTTCAAATATCCTTTGGATAAATTTGTGGGGGAGAAAGTTGTCTCCCCATCCTATTACTCCTCCATCTTCCTATTTCCTCCCTCATACTAATACTTAAAATTTATTCAGTTCTAAGCTTTGTTTCTTTCAGAGTCTACATTTCCCATATTTAAAAAAAAATTCATTACACCATCTTCTTTTATACCACCTTAGTTGTTATTTGTTACGACTTTCTTTAAGTATATTTAGAGTGATTTGTAGAAGTAAATCTAGAGACATTGAGTGTCATTGTTCAGTTAAGTTGTCTTCAACTCTTTTGTGATGCCATGGACTCTTGAACAACAGGCCTCTCTATATTTCACTATCTCCCAGAGTTTGTTCAAATGCATGCTCATTGCATTTCTACAATAGTCCAACCATCTCATCCTCTATTACTCCCTTCTTCTCCTGTCATCAATCTTGAAAAGCATCATGGACTTTTCCAGTGAACTGACAGTTTACATCAGCTGGCCAAAACTGAACTTTCAACTCCATCATTAGTCCTTCGAATGAATACTTAGGGTTAATTTCCTTTAGGATGAATTGGCTTAATTTCCTTGCAGTCCAAGGGACCCCTAAGAGTCTATTTCTTGGGGATTCAAAATCACTGCAGATGGTGATTGCAGCCATGAAATTAAAAGATGCTTTCTCCTTGGAAGGAAAGTTACAACCAACCTAGATAGCATACTAAAAAGCAGGGACATTCCTTTGCGAACACAGGTCCATCTAGGCAAGGCTATGGTTTACTCAGTGGTCATGTATGAATGTGAGATTTGGACTGTAAGAAGGGCTGAGAGCCGAAAAATTGATGCTTTTGAACTGTGGTGTTGGAGAAGACTCTTGAGAGGGCCTTGGACTGCAAGGAGATCCAACCAATCCACCCTAAAGGAGATGAGCCCTGAGTATGCATTGGAATGTCTCATGGTGAAGCTGAAACTCCAATAGTTTGGACACCTGATGCGAAGAGCTGACTCATTGGAAAAGACCCTGATGCTGGGTAAGATTGACGGCAGGAGGAGAAGGGGATGGCAGAGGATGAGATGTGTGGATGGCATTGCCTATCAATGGACATGAGTTGGGGTGGTCTCTGGGAGTTAGTGTTGGACAGGGAGGCCTGGCGTGCTGTGGTTCCTGGGGTCGAATAGAGTTGGACACGACTGAGAGACTGAAATGAACTGAAGCATCTTCTGCAGCAGCACAGTTGAAAGCCATCAAATCTCCTTCTCTCAGTCTTCTTATATATTCCAGCTCCCATATCTGCACATGACCACTGGATAAACAACAGGGGTTTGTGAAGTGGAGGCCTTTTTTACCAAGGTGAATATCTCTTCTAAATACAATGTTTAGGTTTGCAATAGAGTTTTTTCCAAGAAGAAATTGTCTTTTACTTTGATGACAGCCCTTCACCAAAGTGGAAAGAATGTGTTCCACTGGAGAAGGGAGTGGCAAAGCACTTGGTATTCTTGCCTTGAGAACCCCATGAAAACCATGAAAACAAAAAGATAGGACACTGAAAGATGAACCATCGGTAGGTGCCCAATATGCTTCTAGAGATCAGTGGATAAATAACTCGAAAGATAATGAAGCAATCGAGTCAAAGCAAAATCAACAACCAGTTGTGAATGGGACTGGAGATGGAAGCAGGGTTTGATGTTGTAAAGAGCAATATTGCAAAAGAACCTGGAATGTTAGGTCCATCAATCAAGGCAAATTGGAAGTGGTCAAACAGGAGATGGCAAGAGTGAACACTGACATTCTAGGAATCAGTGAACTAAGAGGGACTGGAATGGGAGAATTTAACTCACATGGCCATTAAATCTGTTACTGTGGGCAGGAATCCCTTTGAAGAAATTGAGTGGCCATCATAGTCAACAGAAGAGTCCAAAATTCAGTATTTGGGAGCAATCTCAAAAATGACAGAATGATCTCTTTTCTTTTCCAAGGCAAACTATTCAATATCATGGTAATCCAAATCTATGTTCTGATCAGTAACACTGAAGAGGCTGAAACTGAAATTTCTGTGAAGACCTACAAGACCTTCTAAAACCAACACCCAAAAAAGTTGTCCTTTTCAGTATAGGGGACTGGAAAGCAGAAGTAGGATATAAAGTAACACCTAGAGAACCAGGCAAATTGGCCTTGGACTACAGAATGAAACAGGGCAAAGGCTAATAGAGTTATTCCAAGAGAATGCATGGGTCAAGTAAACACCTTCTTCCAACAACACAAGAGAAGACTCTACACATGGACATCACCAGATGGTCGACACTGAAATCAGATTGATTATGTTCTTTGCAGCCAAAATAGAGAAGCTCTATACAGTCAGCAAAAACAAGACAGGAAGCTGACTGTGGCTCAGATCCTGAACTCCTTATTGCCAAATACAGATAGAAGTTGAAGAAACTGGAGGAAATCACTAGACCATTCAATTATGACCTGAATCAAATCCCTTATGACACTACACTGGGAGTGCAAATTAGATTTAAGGGACTAGATTTGATTGACAGAGTGCCTGATGAGCTATGAATGGAGGAACCTGACAGTGTACAGAAGACAGGGATTATGACCATCCCCATGTAAAGAAATGCAAAAAATGAATGGCTCTCTGAGGAGGCCTTACAAATAGCTATGAAAACAAGGGAAACAAAAAGCAAAAGAGAAAAGGAAAGATATATCCATTTGAATGCAAATTTCTAAAGAAAGACAAGGAGAGAAAAGAAAACCTTCCTCAGGGATCAGTGCAAAAAAAGTAGGGAAACAAAAGAATGGAGAAGACGGGAGATCTCTTCAAGAACATTGGAGATGCCAAGAGAACATCTCATGCAAAGAAGTGTGCAATAAAGCACAGAAACGGTAGGGATCTAACTGAAGCAGAAACTATTAAGAAGAGGTGGTAATAATACACAGAAGAACTGTGCAAAAAAGATGTTCACGACACAGATAATCACAATGGAGTGATCAATCACCTAGAGCCATACATCTTGGAATGTGAAGTCAAGTGGTTCTTAGGAAGCATCACTACGAACTAAGCTAGTGTAGGTGTTGGAATTTCAGTTGAGCTTTTTCAAATCCTGAAAAATGATGCTTTAAAAGTGCTGCACTCAATATGACAGCTAATTTGGAAAATTCAGCAGTGGCCACAAGACTGGAAAATGGCAATATGTTTTCAATCCCAAAGAAAGGCAATGACATAGAATGTGCAAACTACCGCACAATTTCACTCATCTCACACACTAGTAAAATAATGATCTATATTCTCCAAGCCAAGCTTCAGCAATACTTGAACTGTGAACTTCCAGATTTTCAATGTGGTATTAAAAACAGCAGAGGAACAGGAGATCAAATTGCCAACGTCCGATGGATCATCAAAAAAGGAAGAGAGCTCCAGAAAAACATCTATGTCTTCTTTACTGACTATGCCAAAGCCCCTGACTGCGTGGATCACTATAAATTGTTTAAATTGAGAAGATATGGGAATACCAGACCACCTGACCTGCCTCTTGAGAAACCTATATGCAGGTCACGAAGCAACAGAACTGGTCATGGAACAACAGACTGGTTCCAAATAGCAAAAGGAGTATGTCAAGGATATATATTATCACCCTGCTTATTTAACTTATATGCAGAAGATATAATGAGAAGTGCTGGGCTGGAGGAAACACTAGCTGGAATCAAGTTTTCTGGGTGAAATATCAATAACCTCAGATATGCCGATGACACCTCCTTTTCAGCAGACAGTTAAAAAATAACTAAAGAACCGCATGATGACGTTGAAAGAGGATAGTGAAAAATTCGCTTAAAGCTCGACATTCAGAAAACTAAGATCATGGTATCCAGTCCCATTGCTTCATGGCAAATAGGTGGGGAAACAGTGGAAACAATCGCTAACTATATCTTAGGCTCCAAGATTGCTGCAGATGGTGATTGCAGCCATAAAATTAAAAGACGCTTACTCCTTGGAAGGAAAGTTATGACCAGCCTAGTCAGCATATTAAAAAGCAGAGGCATTACTTTGCCAACAAAGGTCCATCTAGTAAAGGCTATGGTTTCTCAAGTGGGCATGTATGGATGTGAGAGTTGTGCTGTAAAGAAATCTGAGCGCTGAAGAATTGATGTAGGCGAAGACTCTTGAGAGTCCCTTTTACTTCAGGGAGATCCAAACAGTCCATCCTAATGGAGATCAGTCCTGGGTGTTCATTGGAGTGATTGATGAAGATGAAATTGCAGTACTTTGGCCACCTGATGCAATTAAGTGACTCACTGGGAAATTTCCTGAGGATATGAAATATTGAGGGCAGGAAGAGAAAGTGATGACAGAGGATGAAATAATTGGATAGCATCACCAACTCAATGGACATTAGTTTGCACAAACTCAAGGTGTTGGTAATGGACAAGGAGGTCTGGTGTGCTGCTTTTAATAGGTCGCAAAGAGTCGGATATGACTGAGTGATTGAAGTGAGCATTACATATAATTTAAATAAGTAGAGTGACAATATGCAGCCTTGTCATAAAGCTTTCCCTAATTGGAAGCAGTCTGTTGTCTTCCATCCGGTTCTCACTGGTGCTTCTTGATCTGCATACAGATTTCCTAGGAGGCAGGTCAAGCGATCTGGTGTTCCTATCACTTTAAGAATTTCCCACCATTTGCTGTGATCCACAGAATCAAAACCTTTGTTATAAACAATGAAGTAGAAGAATATGTTTATTTGTTTGCTTGTTCCTGGAACTCTCTTGTTATTTTCATGATCCCACAGATTTTGGATATTTGATTTGTGGCTCCTCTTACGGAGAACATAAACACTGGACATACTGATTTATACCTGGAACCCTGAGGGAAAATCAGTGCCACTTGCTCGTGGTCATGGTTCCCACCAACACCAAGGTGACACAAGATCTTCAGCATCATTAACGAGTCTATGAAGTTCTGGGAAATGAGTTCTTTAAAAATAAACAAGCAAACAGGCAAGCAAACAAAGGTGATACCCTTGAAAACTGACTGGGTCATATACAGAGATTTCTGTCCCACTTCTCTGAGCTCTATTCTGTCTATCTACCTATTTCTCCATCTTTAGCTGTTAAAAGGACATAAAGAAGAAAACTTTTGTTGTTGTTTTAAAAAAAAAAATGAGCTTCACTGAATTATAAGGTAGGCCAGGTTTCGAGGTTTACCTTTTCCTTTAATTTGTATCTGCCTTGCTGTGATCATGAGAGTCCGCAATATTTTAGCCGTTTCTCATTCACAATTGCATCTTTGGAATTTCAGAAAAATTCGCGGGAGCAAAGCGCCTGCTTAATTTATTTTGTGTTGAGACAGATGTAAGAAAAGTCATGGATAATATTTTTATTCATTCTATACATCTAACAGTGGAGTAGGAAATGGCCAAAGGAAGCAAATATCTTGCCTGGTAAATCCCATGAGCAGAGGAGCCTGGTGTTCTACATTCCATTTCATTGCAGAGTTGGACAAGACTGAACATACAAAGAAACATGTAACTTAATGTCAGATGCAATTGTGTTCTATATATTATCTAATAGGACTTTGTGTCGCTCAAACTGAAGGGCTTAACATTTTTCTAAATTATATCTGTGACTTTATTAAAGTCCACTGGCTGTTTCTTTACCTTCAGAAAAAGAGAAAAAGTAGAAGAAGAAAGAAACGAAAATGTATCCTATGTGGAGAGTCTTATGCTTCTTTTTTTTCATCAAAGATTTGAAACTTCTTTCCTAGTATATGAAATAAAGACACGTTTTGACTTGATAGAAATTGGTCCACTGGGACGTTTCTTTTCCTATTTGGGAATGACAAACTCTAATTTAAGTTTTCCCTTGTCTAGACCAGTAAGGAGCACAACGGAAAGATCTGACACTGAGAGGAAATGATAATCTTGATACCCATATTATCTCTTTCTTTCTAGGAACAGGCTGCTTTATGCATTGAACAGGTCTGTCGTAGAACAAAAGAACCCAAAGAACGTTGCCCTCCACATATGTGTGGCTTCGTGTGCTGTCTTTCCCATGTTGTCTCATCATTGTTTAAGTCACATATGAAAGGGCTTATTAGTTCCATCTTATATCCACTTCTTTCCATAACAAAAGTGAACATATTCCTCATATTCGTTCCCACGAGTTACATGACCTTTACCACGCATTTATCAGGAAGGCTGAGACTCCCCTTTCTGAAGGGGTTCTCAGAATTAGTGAAGTTTTCCAGGCCTTTTTAGCATATTTGTCTATTTCACACTTTAATGAGATTGATAAGAGGTCATGAGGGTTGTTCAATTGCCTTCATGAGCAACAGATAAGAAGTGTTTATGGAGCCACCTGATGCTCAGGGGGACATGGAGATGATGTTAGGAAGAAGAAAGGATGGGCTCCACAGTGACATATTTTAAGGCCTCAGTCACAATGGGTCAGACTACTCATTGCTACAGTAAAAGAAAAGTGGACGGCAATGAAGTCATAAGCATTCATCTCATGAGCCTAAGGCAGAAGTTTGAATGTCTGGCTTAGATTTGAGATCAAACTGGTTCATCCCCGCTAGGCTGGGTATCAATGAGTGGATAGAGTCATTGAGAGCTAGCTGAGAGAAAAAGAGACTTTTTTCTTTTTTTACTGTACTACAAATGAACTACTTTCATGGTTACTGAATTCTCATCAGAGCTTCCTCCACACTACTATATCAGTCAGACATCTCATGGACTCATCCTTCTGGGTTGTCCCACAGCACCAGTTTTGCATGCCTTGCCTCATGCAATGACCTTCAACTGGTTATCTGTTCTCCATATGATAATATACATGTTTCAGTGTTTCATGTTTCAATGCTATTCACATCCCACCCTCGCCTTATCCCACATAGTCCCAAATTCTTTTCTTTATATAAGTGTCACTTTTATTGTCTCACTTATAGCATCGTTGTTACCGCTTTCTAAATTTCATATATAAGGTTTCATATACTGTGTTGGTGTTTCTCTTTCTGTGTTGCTTCCCTCTGTATAATAAGCTCCAGTTTCATCCACCTCATAGCACTGACTCAAACGTGTCCCTTTTTTAATAGCTGAATATTCCATTGTGTATATGACAGCATCAACCTTAACCATTGATCTTCGAACTGGACATCAAGGTTGTTTCAATGTCCAAGCTATAGCAAATAGTGTTGCAATGAACATTGGAGTACATATGTTTCATTGAATTCTAGTTGTTTTGGTCTGTATGCCCAGAAGTGGGCTCGCTGTGTCATATAGTAATTCTATTTTCGTTTTTTTTTTTTTTTTTTGTAAGGAATCTCCACATTGTCCTCCATAGTGCACATACTAGTGTGCCTTCCCATCAACAACGTAAGAAGGTTCCCTTTCTCCACTACCTTTCCAGCGTTGCTGGCTTGTAGAGCTTTTAGATGGTAGTTTTTGATGGTAGCTTTCTGACCAGTGTGAAATGGTACTTCACTGTAGTATTGATTGCATTTCACTGATGGAAAAACAGGGGAAACAGTGTCAGACTTTATGTTTTGGGGCTCCAAAATCACTGAGGATGCTGATTGCAGCCATGAAATTAAAAGACGCCTTCTACTTGGAAGGAAAGTTATGACCAACCTCAATAGTATATTAAAAAGCAGAGACATTACTTTGCCAACAAAGGTCCGTCTAGTCGAGGCTATGGTTTTTCCAGTGTTCATGTACGGATGTGAGAGTTGGACTGTGAAGAAAGCTGATCGCCAAAGAACTGATGCTTTGGAACTGTGGTGTTGGAGAAGACTCTTGAGAGTCCCTTGGACTGAAAGGAGATCCGACCAGTCCATTCTAAAGGAGATCATTCCTGGGTGTTCATTGGAAGGACTGATGCTAAAGCTGAAACTGCAATACTGTGGCCACCTCATGCGACGAGTTGACTCACTGGAAAATACTCTGATGCTGGGAAATGTCGGGGGAGGGAGGAGAAGGGGACGACAGAGAATGAGATGGCTGGATGGCATCACCGACTCTGGACATGAGTTTGAGTGAACTCCGAGAGTTGGTGATGGACAGGGAGGCCTGGCGTGCTGTAATTCATGGGGTCGCGGAGAGTCGGACATGACTGAGCGACTGAACTGAACTGATAATGAGTGATGTTGAGCAGATTTTCAGGTGTTTGTTAGACATCTGTATGTCTCCTTCTGAGAAATCTCTTTAGTTCTTTGTCCCATTTTTTGATTGGATTATTTTTCTGGTATTGAACTGCATGAGCTGCTTGTATATTTTGGAGATTAATTTGATGTCAATTACATTTTTAACTATTATTTTCTCCCATTTGGAAAGCTGCCATTTCACCTTGCGTATTGTTTCCTTCATTGTGTAAAACTTCTAAGTTTAAGGAGGTGCCATGTTTGTTTCTGTTTTTATTTCTGTCACTCAAGAGGGTCATAGTGAATCATACTGTGATTTGTGTTAGAGTCTGTTCTGGCTATGTATTCCTCTGAGAGTTATATAGTTTCTAGACTTATGTTTATATGTTTAATCTTGTATAGGGTGGTAGGATGTGTTTTCATACCATTCTTTTACAGTTGTTGACCATTTTCCCCTGCAGCGCTTTTTAAAGTGGTTGTCTCTCCTCCATTATATATTTTTGCCACCTTCGTCAAAGATAGTGTCCATATGTGTGTGGATATATCTCTGGGCTTTCTATGTTGTTCCATGGATCTATATTTTTTTCTTGTGCTGGTACCTTTCTTTCTTGATGACTGTAGCTCTGTAGTATAACCTGAAGTCAGGCAGGTTGATCCCACTATATCCATTCTTCTCTTTCAAGATTGCTTTGGCTATTAGAGGTTGAAATTGTTTGCTCTTGTTCTGTGGAAACAACAACAGCAACAACACTGGTAGATAACGGTGAACCTACTGTGTTTTGGCTAGTGTACTCATTTTCACATATTGATTCTTCGATCTAAGAACCTGACATATTTCTTTGTCTGTTTCTATTATCTTTATTTCTGCAGTGTTTTACGTTTCTATATATAAATACAGGTCTTTTGTTTCTTTAGGTAAATTTATTCCTAAGTACTTTTTACTTCTCTTTGCAATGGAGAATGGGATTTTTCACGTTAAAATTCTGAAAACATTGTCAGTTTATGGTCAGAGAGTTCTTTAACAGTTTCCTTTCCGTGAGAACCTGGGTATGAACAGTAGGCTTCTTTTGAACTTGAAAGCTTATTTTCAAGAGCGAGTGATGTATGTCTTTTCAAGGTTTGCTGTAACAGCATGCCATAACACAGGTAGCTTCAGTAAATGTTTTCTCACACTTCCAGGGATCTAGCCAGTAATCAAAGGGTTACCAGATTTGCTTTCTTCTGAGGCCTCTTTTGGATGGTGACATATCATCACATGGCTTTGTCTTCACATATAAATGTCTCTGTGTTTTTTGTGTCTGCTCTCCTTTCCTGATTAAAAACCTAGTCCTGTATATCAAAATATCTACCTAAAAACCCTATTGGCAAAAAGGTTCAGAAACAAATTTCACATTGCTCACAATTTTGACTCTGTACAAAGTATAGTAAGTTCAGTTCAGTCGCTCAGTCGTGTCCAACTCTCTCTGACCCCATGAATCACAGCATGCCAGGCCTCCCAGTCCATCACCAACTCCTGGAGTTCACTCAAACTCATGTCCATCGAGTCGGGGATGACATCGGCTTCAAAATACACATTTTGAGAGGACAACATTATTCTACAATATTGATTTTCTTTTTTTCACTTGTTACTGCTCTATACTAATCTGTCTCTGCGTGTTCACCCCACTAATCAGATCTGCCCAAATGAAAATGCAGACTCTTTAGAAAAATTGGTTCTTTGGGACTAATACAATTGTAAACCAGATTCAGAGTTTCTTGCCCACCTCCATATCCTCTCCATAAAGGCATTAGGTAAAGAAATAATTTAATTTGTATAAGTATTAAAACAAATTGTTATGCACATATACAAAATACAAAATTGTTGTAAAGTCAAAATACTATATATTATATATGCATAGTAGCAAATCAGTTCATTACAAAATTTTCAAAGTTATAAGTATTCTTCAAATAGACCTGATTACATCTGTCACGGTAATTTGGTCCATAATTAACTTGATAATCGGGGTAGCCATCAGTTTTTGCTAATTTGTTTTTATTATTATCATTATTTTAAATGCATTTATTTTAATTGGAGGCTGATTAGTTTACAATATTGTATTGATTTTGCCATACATTTACATGAATGTGCCCCATCTTGACCCCAATCCCACCTCGCTCCCCATCCCATCCCTCTGTTTCATCCCAATGCACCAGCTAATTTGTTTTATACTGGAAAAGGATAAACTTCTCATGTACACATGAGAGAATGTAGTTTTGAAATGAGGCACTCTCTCATCCACAGAACTGAGACATAAGATGCTCCTGCTAATAAATACCCAATATTATTAGGCTAAGATATTTTAAAAGATTAGCATTTAAATACTAGAGGTTTTCATTGCAGAACAATGCAAGATGTGTGGCTTATGTCTTTAATTACACCAAACTTCTCAAAACTTTCAACACAGCTCACTTAGAGGAAAGGTAAGTGAGGGTTGTGATTAGGTGTTACAAATATCTTGCTGTCAGATCCTCTGTTATTGAGGTATGGTCACAGTCAGGTAATACTGTTTCTGAAAACTGGTACTGAAGCAAACATCTATCCATATCCTAAAGGATATATCCTAAAATGACTACGTTATCCAACATCCTGGTTACAAGGAGGGTTTCCCTCCGAAGGCTGGTTATCCTGTCTGGGCGCAGGCTAAATCTCAAAGTCTGGTCTTGGTTCTCCCATAATTACCCAGTCCCAGCTGAAGGGGAAGTTGTCTGTTCTCTGTGTCCTTCTCTTTCCAAGGTTCTCATACATTGTCCAGTCATTTTAATGAGGGAGTCAGGTGCCCAAAACACAGTTGGCCCTCAATCTCCTCATACTATCCAAAAGGGGGCTCGGTGTTGTAGACTGTTACCACTATACTTTGCCACAACCTTTAGGTCATGGAGGTAAGCATCGGACATTTTGGCTACTTCTT
Organism: Moschus berezovskii; assembly: GCF_049115385.1. Classification (NCBI taxonomy): domain Eukaryota; kingdom Metazoa; phylum Chordata; class Mammalia; order Artiodactyla; family Moschidae; genus Moschus; species Moschus berezovskii. The sequence continues at coordinate 18,162,316 of NC_142489.1, read as the reverse complement.
CGAACCCTGGTGAAGGCCAGTGAATGGCTCCATCAAGGGATCTGGGCCTCTGCAATATACAGCCTTTTGTCTGTCCCAAAGTTCTGCCTTTCACTACCCAGCCCTAGCGTAGAAGGCCTAGAAGGCACTGAGCAATGGGAGCAATATATATTCTATTACACACCATTGAGAGTGTGACTGTGGTTGCATTTGTATTTCCAACTTCACTAATAATCTTGAGCTAAGATCTTCAGATCTATGTCCGTCCTGTCTCTATTAGAACATCTTCCTTGAAGAAATATTTGACCTATGATACAAGTTGGTAACTTGAACAATTATGGTCCATTTTGATTAAGCTCAGACAACCATTTTCAACTCACTTTTCCTAAACTCACATATTTTAACTAACACCATCAGGTGATTAAAGTTTCTGTCACATTGTAACTGAAATATTTCCCTTACCATCACGTTCTCAAGGACCAAAATATTGCAAATGATGGAACCATTTATTTGTTCACTGATTGAGGTACAGTATGGATTTAAGAGTTGGACTGTGAAGAACGATGATAGCCAAGGAATTGATGCTTTTGAACTGTGGTGTTGGAGAAGACTCTTGACAGTCCCTTGTACTGCAAGGAGATCCAATCAGTCCATTCTAAAGGAGATCAATCCTGGGTGTTCATTGGCAGGACTGATGCTAAAGCTGAAACTCCAATACTTTGGCCACCTCATGAGACGAGTTGAGTCACTGGAAAAGACACTGATGCTGGGAGGGATTGGGGCAGAAGGAGACAGGGACGACTGAGAATGAGATGGCTGGATGGCGTCACCGACTCGTTGGACATGAGTTTGAGTGAACTCCGGGAGTTGGTGATGGACAGAGAGTCTTGGCGTGCTGTGATTCATGGGTCGCAAATGTCGGACACTACTGAGCAACTGAACTGAACTGATAATTTTACATTGGAGAAGGAAACGTCATCCCACTCCAGTATTCTTGCCTGGAGAATCCCAGGGACGGCAGAACCTGGTGGACTGCTGTCTTTGGGGTTGCACAGAATCGGACACGACTGAAACGACTTAGTAGCAGCAGCAGCAGCATACTTTTACATGCAAATATAGTGATACCAGTATTACTTCATGATACCTGTATTTTTTATTTCACTCTGTGAAAATCTGGATTCTATTTTTCTTACATGAAATGTGGAATTCTCTATTACTCATGTATGAAAATCTGCATGGTGGTTTTCTGGCATTTAATGTGAAATTCTGTATATTTCCCATATGGAAACCGTGGCACTGGTTTTCTGAAGATATGGAGAACCAGTAAGGATTTGGAATGATCTCTCTTGCACAAATGAAATTAGGGCCCCACTGTTTCTTCATGAAGTTTAGAGTTTATTGTATTTCTCAAGTATATATCAAAACAGAATTTTGTCCATGAAATGTGAAATGCTCTGTATTGACTCTATTCAATCCCCGGTGCTAATTCTCCACTTTGGAATTTGGACTCCTCTATATTTCATATTGGAGATCAGAATGGAGACGTCCCTTGGAGAAATATCGAAATCTCTAAATTTGATGTGAAGTACTGGTTTTTCAGCTACAGAAACACATATGTTCCCTGTTTGCTATGTTTCCCTTTGCCTTTGAGCATTTGTGTGTACATGCGTGGAAAGACATGTCTGTGTTTGTGTGTGTTTCTGTATGTGGATGTGTGTCCAACCACAGCCGAAGTAGAGATGAAGGTGAGAGATCACGAGACATGCAGCAAGCAGAAGGAGGCACGAGGCATCCAAACACTGGGGAAGATTGGCCCATACATCTCTGAGGTGCTCCTGTTCAACACAGGAATGAGGAAAGGATGGCCAGTGACAATTCAGGAAAGTGGGTCCACAAATCTGGGTTTACCTCAAGAGACATAAAGACACTCACAGTTTGTGCCACGTTGATGTGTGTATTTGGCGATCAGCTTTCTTCACAGTCCAAATCTCACATCCATACATGACCACGGGAAAAACCTTATGCCATAAACTGCATGACCCAGGTCTGTCGCAGCCAGGGGCCCCATCTGTTGCAGACAGATGGGGAAGCTTTGAGAACTCACCCAGTGTAAATTCAATTGTGTGGGTATTTTAAAGCATAGCCTTTGGACCCTTTAGTCTATGGGAAGTGGGATATCCTGTGGAAATGGTGGGCATGGCTATAACAGGATCCAAGACTTTGAAGAGGTCAAGGTCCTTCTGAAACGAGCAGAGACTGGAAGGAGGAGGAACAGAAAGATAGCCTACTGCACTGGAGAATTTTTATACATTAGAGGAAGGCCCTGACCTACTGATGTTTCAGACCTGTCCATCAGGCAGCATACTCCCTTTCTGATGTGGCCAGTGATAGCATCGTGTGAGACAAATGACATGATCAGGAAGACTCCTTCATCGTCAAACCACAGGCATCCTCGGATACAGTTGTGAGCATGCAATCCATCCAGGTGCTCCCTGAATAACTGGTGGTGTAGAAAGGTGAAGAAAGTGCAGCTGTGGGGTATATGATTTTTACCCTTTGCCAGTGTGTGCCTGTGAGGGAGCAAAGATGGCCAAGTAGAAGGGTGTTCACTTATCTTTTCCTGAGAGAGCTCCAAAATTGCAGCTTGCTACTGAATGTTGATGGACAAGAGAATGTCAAGTCCCACCCAAAAGATGTACACAATATACGGGAGGGACGGAGAAGTCCCAAGAAGTCTGTAGGAGGGGTGAAATTGTGTTTAGAAACAATACCTTCCAATCACACTCAGAAGGCGCAGAGAAAACATTTGGTGCACCAATACGCAGAGACTGGCAGAACCAGAGTCAGACCTGTCTTTCAGTGATTGAGTGTCTCCTGCAGAGGCATGGGTCAGCAGTGGCCTGACAGGGGAGAGGGCCTCTGGCTGCGACACACCTGGGTCATGAAGTTTATGGCATATGGTTTTTCCCGTGGTCATGTATGGATGTGAGAGTTGAACTGTGAAGAAAGCTGATCGCCGAAGAATTGATGTTTTGAACTGTGGTGTTGGAGAAGACTCTTGAGAGTCCCTTGGACTGCAAGGAGATCCAACCAGTACATCCTAAGGGAGATCGATCCTGGGTGTTCATTGGAGGGACTGATGCTAAGGCTGAAACTGCAATACTTTGGCCACCTCATGCGACGAGTTGACTCGCTGGAAAAGTCTCTGATGCTGGGAAAGGTTGGGGGTGGGAGGAGAAGAGGACGACTGAGAATGAGTTGGCTGGATGGCATCACCGACTCTGTGGACATGAGTTTGAGTGAACTCCGGGAGTTGGTGATGGACAGGGAGGCCTGGCGTGCTGTGATTCATGGGGTCGCAGAGAGTCGGACACGACTGAGCGACTGAACTGAACTGAACTGAACTGCCCTCTTGGAGGAGTTTGAGATTCAGTCCTCAATAAAGCCAGCTAGCAGACATCCAGAAATTGAAAAATAATTATTCCAAAGAAAGTCTCGTACTGTTAAGGAAATTCTATGAGTACTGCACATTTCCTCACCTGGGGGTCTGGCAAAGCGATTGAGAACCCCACAGGAAATTTGACTTTGGAGGTCAGTGGGATTTGATTACAGGACTTCCACAGAACTGAAGCAGACTGATGGAGGGCACAAACAAATCATTGTATGCACCAGGAGACAAGAATAAGGAGCAGTGTCCCCACAAAAGACTGAGCCAAATTTGCCTGTGAGTGTCCAGGAGTCTCCGGCAGAGGCATGGGCAGAGAGTGGTTGCAGCAGGATGAGGGGCACTGAATAAAACAGTTCTTACTCAAGTCCTTTTGAAGATCACAATTACTTTCATTACTCATACCAGAGTTTATCCTCAGTTCAAACAACAGGGCTGGAACACAACCAGCTGCACCCCACACCCCTGCCGCTGCAAACAGAAAATAGGATTAAAGATGTACTGAACATGGCCCAACTACATAAAAAGGACTCAGGTTCACTCTCTGTCTGCCCCTCCCATCAGAAAGCTTCTATAAGCCTTAAATGCTTATACATTAGAAGGCAGACAGAATGGAAACCACAATCACAGGAAACTAATCAAACTGATGAAATGGATCACAGTTTTGTCTAATCAGTGAAACTATGAGTCATGTTGTGTAGGACCATCCAGGATGGATGGGTCGTGATGGTGGGTTCTGACAAAACGTGGGCCAATGGAGAAGTGAATTGCAAATAGCTTCAGTATTTTGCCTTGAAACACCATGAACAGTATGAAAGGGCATACAGATGGGACACTGAAAGATGTACTCGCCAGGTTGGTAGGTGCTAATGTGCCTCTGGAATTCAGTGGAGAAGTAGCTCCAAAAATAATGAAGACATGAAGTCAGAGCAAAAACAACATCCAGCTGTGGTAGTGACTGGTGATGGAAGTAAAGCCTCAGTCTGTAAAGAACAATAGTGCATAGGAACTTAGAAAGTTAGGTACATGACTCAAATTAACTTGGGATTCTTCAAACAGGATATATCAATGGTGAACATTAACCTTTCAGGAATCAGTGAATTAAGATTTACTGGAATGGGCAAATTTAATTGAGATGACCATTTTATCTACTACGGTGGGCAAAAATCCCCAGAGGAGAAATGGTGTAGCACTCATAGTCAACAAAAGTGTGTGACTTTTGCAGTTCTTGGGTGCATTCTTAAGAATGGCAGAAAGATCTCTGCTGATTCTCAAGGTAAGCTATGCAATAGCACAATAATCCAAATCTATGTCCTGACCAGCAATTATCAAGTAGAAATTGAGCTGAAGGTCAGTGAGGAGCTGAAGGTCAGTGAGGAGCTGAAGTTGAGTGGTTCTATGTTTACCAACAGGATCTTCTAGAACTAACACACACACACACACACACACACACACACACACACACACACACACACAAAGATATCATTTGCATCATAGGGGACTGGAATGCAAAAGTAGGACATCAAGAGATAACTAGAGTCACAGACAAGTTTGGCCTTTGGTTACAAAATGAACCAGAGGATTGTCTAACACAGTTTTGCCAAGACAAGGGACTGTTATAGGAAAATTTTTCCAACAACACATGAGACGACTCTACACATGCACACAAGAAGATGGTTAATACCAAAATCAAACTGATTATATGCTTTACAGCTGAAGATGGAGAAGCTCGATGCAGCCGTCAAAAAAAAAAAAAAAAACTGGGAGCTGACTATGGCTCAGATCATCAGCTCATACTGAAACATTCAGAGTTATTTCAACACAAGTAGGGAAAATCCCTAGATCATTTAGGTATGACCTAAGTAAAAGCCCTTTTGATTATCACTGGAAATCTAATAGAGTTCTTGGAGAACTAAGGGCAGAGGTTCATGATATTGTACACGAGCAGCAATGAAGACTATCCCCAAGACAAAGAAATCCACAAAGGCAAAACGGTTTTCGGAAGACACCTTACACTAGCTGAGAAGAAGAAAAGAAGGAAAAGGAGAGAGAGAGAGAAGTGAAAGTGAAAGGAGAATGGGAAACATATACCTATTTGAATGTAGAATTTTGAAGAATAGCTAGAGTACATAAGAAAAACTTCCTCATTGATCATTGCCAAGAAATAGAGGTTAACAATAGAATCAGATAGACTAGAGGTCGCTTCAAGAAAATTAAAGATATCATGGGAAGAGTTCATGCACAGAAGTGCACAATAAATGTCAGAAATATTAGGGACATAACAGAAGCAGAAACTAGTAAAATGTGTCAAGAATACAGAGAACTCTACAAAGAAACTCTTCATGACCAGATAACCATGATGGTGTCATCACTCAACTAGACCCATGTCACGATCTTCGTAGACCGGGACCTGGTGACTGGAGTTGACAGTAAAGGATGCAGGGGACAGAAGTCTCGAGTGAAACAAGGGTACTTTTTTTGCAGAAATGCATGCTTATATATCGTCAATAAAACTATTATTCTGCCATTAAAAATAATGAAACTCCACCAGTTGCAACAAAATAGTTAATCCTTTGAGACACTGAAGGGAATCCAAGCAGGTGTCCTCTCCCATGATCCCAGTCCTGAGAACTGCGTGCAGATCTGCTCATCCCTGTTTTGCAGGAACTGAGAATGAACAGAGAGTCCTTGAGAAACGGTACACAAAAGAAGAAAACATATTGGATCCCTTAAAGTTGAACGTCCCCTGACTATTCTCCCTGCTTTATTTTTTCATAATTGGGGGTGACTGCATATGCTTCTGTGAAAAAGGCACTGACGAATTGAGTTTGTTTAGTTTGAACATTTTAGTTGAAAGGCATCAGTATACTACAAATATAAACACCATGATAATTATCAGCATTTTAGCTCCAGATCCAATACGATGGGTAATGCTTTGAAGTCATCCTCTAGTGACTAGCCCAGATAATTGATCAGCTAGCTGTTCAGCTAAGGTTTCCAAATTTTTGGAAGAGGATAGACTCTTAGAGACGATTTCAAAGATTTTCTTTTGCAACAATTGTACGTTTAAGGAAGCATTATTATGGATATGTTGTAAATGAAACTTGGTTTGTTCACAGTTGTAAGCGCTATTGTTGAACCAAACAGGCGTAATGCAAAACTGTGTAGAATTCTAATCACATTTTAATAATATTTGCATTTTAAAATCTATTAATTGTTCTCTGACCAATTGGATGACTGTTTTTAATTCTTGTATTTTATCCTGAACGTCCTCATCCTGCTGAGGTTGTGTGGCCCACAAAGTATCAGCATCTTTAATCCAAATTTGAATAAAGTTTTGGGTTTGAATTGGGGTTTGTAAAGCAATGCCTGCAACTCCGGCAGTGATGCAAATGGCTTTAGTCCCAAAATGCCAAGAATTAACCACTCAATGAATCGCTTAGAACGTTGGAGTAATTTAGAGAGTAACCAGGAGGCAAGTCCTACCATGGGACCTTCTTCCCAGGGCCGTCGGAGATCTACTTGGGAACGCAACCACAGACTATACCGAGAACGAAGAATCAAAAGGGATTCATTATTTTAGAGAGAAGTAGAGGATTTTAGACAAGTATACAGTTTGCAACCTATACAAATCACAGAACATAAAGTCATTAAATTGTGAGTTCCCTATGGCTACAACAAAATGCAAACTTGTATAAAATATGAATTAATTTAATGGAAGGAACAGTTACTATGACAACGATTAGTCCCTGTGAAATATCCAGTCCAAGTTCCAAGTTTTTCAGTAGGTACATCAAGTTTCCAGATGTCCCATTGTTCAGGTCCAATTCACTTATTGAGGATGATTTGAGAGCGAGGAGTTGCCATTTTGCTGTCAAGCCAGCCATAGAGTCCTTTGACATGGAAGTTTTCCATTGAACTGTGGGTAATCTTCCATTCTACTTGAGTAACATAATCACACATTGTATTATTAAGACCATCTAAGCAGTTAGATAGCCACATTCCATGGGTTCCCCAATCAACAATGGTGTAATTGGCCAGAAATATTAATTTCCATGATTCAGCTTTACATCTATCCCAGTAGACAGGAATATATGTAAAGTTCTTATATGTAAACCCCTTACATTTCAAATTTTGCCCTTTTCTGAATATTTGGGTAGTATTGACATGGTTTTCATAAAAGGACAGGTCAGGAAACAGTCCAAGAAATGTACGGAAATTCTTTTTTGGAGTGAGGATGAAAGCCCACTTTTGTTGACTAACATTAATACATAATTCTGCTGGGCCCATGCATAAAGAAAGGATTTAATAGCCTAGAGAAATGTTTATTAGTCTTCCATCTTCCTAAGGAAGAGAGGGCCCCTCCAAACTCCAAGGAGGAGACATATGTACTGTGTCAATAGTGGATATGATTGGTTCTATATCTGTCCATTCTATAACTTGCAATAAAGAAGGCCTAGGTATATAAGCCTAATCAGTTAAGTTCAGTTCAGTTCAGCCGCTCAATCATGTCCGAATCTCTGCGACTCCATGAATCACAGCACTCCAGACCTCCCTGTCCATCCCAACTCCCGGAGTTCACACAAACACATGTCCATAGAGTCGGTGATACCATCTGATCCTCTGTCGTCCCCTTCTCCTCTCACCCCAAACCTTTCCCAGCATCATAGTTTTTTCCAGTGAGTCAACTCATCGCATGAGGTAGACAAAGTATTGGAGTTTCAGCTTTAGCATCAGTCCTTCCAATGAACACCCAGGAATGATCTCCTTTAGAATGGACTGGTTGGATCTCCTTGCAGTCCAAGGGACTCTCAAGAGTCTTCCCCAGCACCACAGTTCAAAAGCATCAATTCTTTGGCGATCAGCTTTCTTCACAGTCCAACTCTCACATCCGTACATGAACATGGAAAAAGCTATAGCCTTGATTAGACGGACACTGGTTGGCAAAGTAATGTCTCAGCTGTTTAATATATTATCTATGTTGGTCATAATTTTCCTTCCAAGGAGAAAACGCATCTTAATTTCATGGCTGCAATCAGCATCTGCAGTGATTTTGGAGCCTCAAAAAATTAAGTCTGACACTGTTTCCACTGTTTTTCCATCTATTTCCCATGAAGTGATGGGACCAGATGCCATGATCTTTGTTTTCTGAATGTTCAGCTTCAAGGCAAACTTTTCACTCTCCTCTTTCACTTTCTTCAGAGACTTTTAAGGTCCTGTTCATTTTCTGCCATAAGGGTGGTGTCATCTGCATATCTGAGGTTATTGATATTTCTCCCAGCAATCTTGATTCCAGCTTGTGATTGTTCCAGCCTAGCTTTCCTCATGATGTACTCTGCATATAAGTTAAATAAGCAGGGTGACAACATACAACCTTGATGTACTCCTTTTCATATTTGGAACCTGTCTGTTGTTCCATGTACACTTCTGACTGTTGCTTCTTGACCTGCATTCAGGTTTCTCAAGAGGCATGTCAGGTGATCTGTTTTCCCATCTCTTTCAGTGTTTTTCACAGTTTATTGTGATTCACACAGTTAAAGGCTTTGGCATAGTCAATGAAGCAAAAATAGATTCTCTTCTGGAAGTCTCTTCCTTTCTCCATGATCCAGCGGATGTTGGTAATTTTATCTCTGGTGCCTCTGCATTTTCTAAAACCAGCTTGAACATCTGGGAGTTCTCGGTTCAAATATTGCTGAAGCCTGGCTTGGAGAATTTTGAGCATGACTTTACTAACGTGTGAGATGAGTGCAATTGCGCGGTAGTTTGAGCATTCTTTGGCATTCCCTTTCTTTGGGATTGGAATGAAGACTGAAGTTTCCAGTCCTGTGGCCACTGCTGAGTTTTCCAAATTTGCTGGCATATTGAGTGCAGCACTTTCACAGCATCATCTTTCAAGATTTAAAATGGCTCAACCGGAATTCCATCACGTCCACTAGCTTTGTTCGTAGTGATGCTTTCTAAGGCCCACTTGACTTCACATTCCAAGATGTCTGGTTCTAGGTCAGTGATCTCATTATCGTGACTATCATGGTCATGAAGATATTTCTTGTACAGTTCTTCTGTTTATTCTTGCTACCTCTTCTTAATATCTTCTGCTTTTGTTAGGTCCATACCATTTCTGTCCTTTATTGAACCCATCTTTGCACGAAATGTTCCCTTGGAATCTCTAATTTTCATGAAGAGATCTCTTGCTTTTCCTATTCAGTTGTTTTCCTCTATTTATTTGCATTGATCGCTGAGGAAGGCTTTCTTATATCTCCTTGCTATTCTTTGAAATTCTGTATTCAGATGCTTATATCTTTCCTTTTCTCCTTTACGTTTCGCTTCTCTTCTTTTCACAGCTATTTGTAAGGCCTCCTCAGGCAGCCATTTTGCTTTTTTGCATTTCTTTTCCATAGGGATGGTCTTGGTCCCTGTCTCCTGTACAGTGTCACAAACCTCCGTCCAGAGTTCATCAGGCACTCTATCTATCAGATCTAGTCCCTTTAATCTATTTCTCACTACCACTGTATAATCATAAGGGATTTGATTTAGGTAATATCTGAATGGTCTAGTGATTTTCTCTATTTTCTTCAATTTCAGTCTGAATTTGGCAATAAGGAGTTCATGATCTGACCCACAGTCTGCTCCTGCTCTTGTTTTTGCTAACTTTATAGAGCTTCTCCATCTTTGGATGCAAAGAATATAATCAGATTTTGGTGTTGACCATCTGGTGATGTCCATGTGTAGAGTCTTCCCTTGTGTTGTTGGAAGAGGGTGTTTGCTATGACCAGTGCATTCTCTTTACAAAACTCTATCAGCTTTAGTCCTGCTTCATTCCGTGCTCCAAGGCCAAATTTGCCTGTTACTCCAGTGTTTCTTGACTTCCTACTTTTGCATTCCAGTCCCCTATGATGAAAAGGACATCACTTTTGGGTGTTAGTACTAAATGGTCTTGTAGGTCTTCATAGAACCATTCAACTTCGGCTTCTTCAGCGTTACTGGTTGGGGCATAGGCTTGGATTCCTGTAATATTGAATGGTTTGCCTTTGAAACAAACAGAAATCATTCTGTCTTTTTTAAGATTGCATCCATGTACTGCATTTTGGACTCTTTTGTTGACCTTGATGGCTACTCCATTTCTTCTAAGGGATTCCTGCCCACAGTAGTAAATATAATGGTCATCAGAGTTAAATCCACCCATTCCAGTCCATTTTAATTCAATGATTCCTAGAATGTCTATCTTCACTCTTGCCATCTCCTGTTTGACCACTTTCAATTTGCCCTGGTTCCTTGACCTAACATTCTAGGTTCCTATGCAATATTACTCTTTACAGCAGTGGACCTTGCTTCTATCACCAGTTACATCCACAACTGCGTATTGGTTTTGCTTTTGTTCCACCCCTTCCTTCTTTCTAGAGTTATTTCTCCACTCATCTCCAGTAGCATACTGGGCACCTACAGAGCTGGGGAATTCCTCATTCAGAATCTTATCATTTTGCCGTTTGATACTGTTCATGGGGCCCAAAAGTGTGATTAATCAAGTCAGCCTCAGCAGGGAAAGCCAAAGCAAGCAAAGCAAGCATAGCGACAAAAATATTCTCAGAATTCCAGGGTATTTCCTGTTCAGAAGCCAGATTTTCAAAATGATTAGTAAGAGTTTTTATCTGTCTCCAAGTAGGGAGATCATGAGGTCAATGACGTTGAGTGTGGCATTTCTTGGAAAATTTTAAAGCCGCCATGGCTTGTACTGGAATCTCCTCCTCCCGGGGATTTCACCTCTTCCTCTCTATCTTAGCTCCTTTCGAGTGGATCTTCTGAAGAGGGAGTCAAATGACTTTGTTGGTCCATCTGGGAAATATAAGCATGCCCCTTTTCCCGGTTATATTAGTCATCCCGTCTTCATACAAAACAGGAAGAGGAAGAAAAGTGTCCTTGAGTTCCTAGGAATGGTTTTCTGCTTTTGTCAAAATATCCCCTTGCGGTAAGTTTAAAAAATTTAAAACAAACTGTTGTATTAACGATAATTATACGATTAGAGAATACATTGCATTGGATTCTAGATACCATATTAAAAAGCATAGACATTACTTTTCCAGCCAAGTTCCATCAAATCAAGGCTACGGTTTTTTCAGTGGTCATGTATGGATGTGAGAGTTGGAATGTGAAGAAAGCTGATAGCTGAAGAATTGATGCTTTTGAACTGTGATGTTGGAGAAAAGGCTTGAGAGTCTTTTGGATGGCAAGGAGATCCAAGCAGTCCATCCTAAAGGAGATCAGTCTGGGTGTTCATTGGAAGGACTGATGCTGAAGGTGAAACTCCAATATTTGGCCACCTCATGCGAAGAGTTGATTCACTGGAAAAGACTCTGGTGCTGGGAGGGATTCTAGGCATGAGGAGAAGGTGATGACAGAGAATGAGATGGCTGGATGGCATCACCAACTCGATGGACATGGGTTGAGTGAACTAGTGTACCCTTTTACAACATCGAAAGCAGACTCCTGGAGGATTTTTAGTAGTTTTATTTTTTTCTGTGTGTTTTTTAGGACAATCAGTTTTATTTTATTTATTTATTTTTTTTAGTAGCTCTTATCCTCACAAACCAAACACCCTTCATTCCCCTTTTTAAAGGAAGTAGCCATTGCGTCATCTAACATTGGCATTTTCTGAGTTTCTGAACCTAAGTTACGACAAGAACATTCCTGATCTCACAAATGAGAGTGACAGTTCTCTCACATTCCTGATTTTCATTCTCCATATACAAGCAGTTTTTCAAATTGCATTTTGGCCTCCTTTCCGACAACACTACAGGAGATAGCAACTCCCAGTCTGTCTAAAGAATAAAATAAAATTTACAGTAGAAGATGCCATAATGTTTAGAAGTTCTTTAGTAAACGGAGAAGGAGGGCTGTACATAGTTACAACCTTTTTCATTTGTCTTATGTGAGAAAAATCAACGCCTTTGTATTGAGGCATTAGTTACCCTTGACCATTACCATTTCTTAACACAGAATAGAGAAAAAGATCGTCAGCCTCAGAGACTCGAGATTGCATGTCCAGTAAATCAGAAAGCCTTTGTCGTGAAGGAGAATGAGTGCATCGTCTGTTTTCATAAATTTAAGTGCATTTTAGGAGCTTATCATTGTCTATCTATATCATCTATATCTATATCTATATATATAGTTGGCTTTAGTGTCAAAGAGAGCATCAGAAGTATCAACATCAGATTCATCTTGTCCTCGAATTGGGGAACCTTCTGTTTCGTGTCCATTACAAGAGGAGGAGAAGCGCTTGGGACAGCCAGAACAGGAATGTTGGGAAAGTTTTGAAAGACTGTATGTTGCTCTATTTGGGCTTTATGTAAAGTCTCATCATCTAATTCATATTCCTATAATGAGAAGGTTGCAGTTTGAATTGCCTTGAAATGAAAATGTCACGGCTTTAATGAGGGTCCACAAGGGTCAGAAATTTGTTGGACTATTTACTCCCCGTCTTGTGGCTCGTTCAGCATTTTCTTTAACCCGGTTTCAAATTTCTAAATCCAAACTGCCTTCATCAGGGAACCAGGGATTCTATTCAGCCACTGTTTGGAGATGAGCCTTTATTTGCTGATGTGAAACCAAAAGTCGTTGAACCTTAAATAAATGATGAAGTAAAGTAGAAAAGTGGCAGGGATTTCTAGCCGTTTCTCTCATAACCCTGCACTTACCGACCTCCACAAGTCCTAACAGTCACTCCGTCTGCTTTCCAAGTGTGTTCATCATGTCCCTGTTTGGGCACCAGTTGTCACGGTCAGCGTAGACTGGGACCTGGGGACTGGACTTGATGAGAAGAATGCAGGGGACCCAAGTGTTGAGTGAAACAAATGTACTTTATTTGAAGAAACACATGTATATATATCTTCAGTAAAATGATTACTCAGCCATTAAAAACAATGAAATTCCACCAGTTGCAACAAAATGGATAGTCCTTTCAGTACAAAGTCAATGAAGAGAGTCACCGAAGGGAGTCACTGAAGGGAATCCAAGCAGGTGTCTTTTCCCATAATCTCAGTCCTGAGAATTGCATGCAGCTCTGATCATTCCTGTTTTGCAGGAACTGATAAGGAACAGAGAGTCCTTGAGAAAGAAGACAACATATTGGATCCCTTAAAGTTGAATGCATAGGGACAGACCCAGACATCCTGGAATGCAAAATCAAGTGGGCCTTAGGAAACATCAGCAAGAACAAAGCTGTTGGAAGTGATGAATATCCAGTTGAGTTATGTATAATTCTAACAGATGATGCTGTGAAAATGCTTCACTCAATTTGCAGACAAATTTGGAAAACTCAGCATTGGACAAAGAACTGGAAAAGATCAGTTCATTCCAATCCCAAAAAAAGGCAATGACAAAGACTGTTTGACTAATGCACAATAGCACTCATCTCACACAGAGCAAAAAGTAATCCCAAAGATTCTCCAAGGAAGGTGTCAACAAATGAAGAATTTCCAGAGGTTCAAGCTGGATTAGGAAAGGCAGAGCAACCAGAGACTAAATTGCCAACACCCATTGTTTGATTGAAAAAGCAAGACAGTTCCAGAAAAACATCTATTTTTGTTTTAATGACTATGCCAATGCCTTTGACTTGTGGAACATGAAAAACTGGAACATTCTTCAAGAGATTGGAATCCCAGGCCACCTGACCTGATTCCTGAGAAATCTGTATGCAGATCAAGGAGCAATGGTACCATGGACTTGGAAAAATGAACTGGTTCCAGAGTTGGGGAAAGTGATACATCAAGGCTCTATATTGTCACCAATTTATTCAACGAAGACGACATCATGTGAAATGCCAGGCAGCATGAAGCACAAGCTGGAATCAAGTTTTCTGGGAGAACTGTCAATAATCACAGATATGCAGATGATACCACTCTCATGGCAGAAAGTGAAGAGAAACTAAAAAGCCTGTTGATGAAAGTGAAAGAGAAAAGTTGAAAAGGTGGTTTAAAATTGACCATTCAAAAAATGAAGATCATGGCATCTGGTCCCACCACTTTATGGCAAATAGATGGGGAAACAATGGAAACAGTGAGAGGTTTTGCTTCCTTGGGCTCCAAAAACACAGTAGATGATGACTGCAGCACTGAAATTAAAAGACGCTTGCTCCTTGGAAGAAAATCTGTGACAAATATTGACATTACTGAAAATCCACAGAAAATATTTTGCAGGCAAATGTCCATATAGTCAAAGCTGTGGTGTTTCCAGGAGTCATTTATGACTGTGAATTTTGGACCATAAAGCTGAGCACTGGAAGAACTGATATTTTTGAACTATATTATTGGAGAAGACTCATTAGAGTCCTGCACTGCATGGAGATTAAACCAGTCAATCCTAAAGGAAATTGGTCATGAGTATTCAATGCAAGGAAGGATGCTGAAACTGAAAACTCAATATTTTGTACTCTTTTGTGAATAACTGACACTGTAAAAGACCCTGATCCTGGGAAAGATTGAAGACAGGAGAACTGAATGACAGAGAATCAGATGATTGGGTGGCATCATAATTTTCCAAAGAATAGCAAGAGAGATATTGAATCACCACTTGATGCACATGTGTTTGAGCAAGCTCTGGGAGTTTTAGATGACCAGTGAAGACTGGCATGCTGTAGTCCATGGGGTCACAAAGTGTCAGATAAATGAGGGATGGAAGTGAAGTGAACAGATTTGTGGTGGGCTGTTTGCATGAAGTGACCCTGGGACAGTGGGAGTATTGATTCCCATGGCAGCAGTTCAGGCTTAGGGACTAGTGAATAGCCATCCTGAAGACGCCCCGTTGCTCATGTCCAAAATCCTGACATGAATTCTTTCCTTTCTTTTTGTATTATCCTCGGTTGTGGATAGCAAAGGAACAATGTGGGTCTGTCTGCACATGAGTGATGGTTCTCACAATATCCTTGGAGTAGAATATCTGATTTTGTCATGGTAATATTTAAGGAGATATGCACCATGAGACATTCACAGGTACCCTTGATTTGAAGTGGGCAATCTTGGATGTTCCCCAACCCAAACTTTAGCCGCATTTGTGGTATGCCAACTTCTCAGGCTAGCAGGGGTCCTGAACTATAGGCAGATCTACCACAGTCTGATGAGGGAAGCAGAAAGAGAGCCTTGGCATTTATCAAGTTAGTGAGGCCTGGCCTGGAATCAAGCCCTCTTGGAGCATTTGGGAGAGGAATGCTGCATTTTGCACAATGGAGGCATGAGCTCTAGGTCCAGGGCAGGCAGGTTCCTCAGGGTGTAATCCGTGTGGGAGATATTGGTATGAGTGGGCAGAAATAAACTGTAGTGGTGACAAAAATGGAGGCCACTGGACCTTTTTAACCCCACATTCAGTACCTTGTTTCAGCAGAGGTCCTTTGGATCTGCGTGCACCTTCTTCATGATATTGTTTCAGACACAGGCATGTCACATTTTCTTTGCCCTTTTGGAGGTCCAGACATCAGATTGGTCTTTCACAACTACAGGGAGACAACATTTGGGGGAAAAATGGAAACAATTGCGAACAGCCTATTACACAGTTGGGAGGAGAAGGATCACATTGATCAGAAGGACTTGGGCCTGATTGGACACTGGGCCTGCCACAAGAGCCCAGCATTGACTAGGAATGGTTTTGAGAGGCTGAGATTGGTAGTTCCAAGTCAGTGCAGTCCAAATCCACTTGCTATTTCTTGTGTCGTTGGAATCATGCCAAAACGATTGGCACTGTGAAACAGTCAATGTGATGAGAAAATACATGACATGAGCACCCATCATTCAGCTGTTCACCACGAGCACTTCAAGCCCACTGAACGTCTTTCCAAGTCAGTCCTTCTCATGTATAAATCCCAAAATTTGTAATCTTCCAAAATAAAGAGTAGAGATAGAACAGGACACTAACTTGAATGACAAGTTATTGAAAGAAAACAACCAGAGAATATAGAGGTACTTACCATAGTCCATTACCCTGAAAAACAAAGCAATGACAATTTGCATATTATCATATGCAAATGTGGAAATTTCCTTTTAGGGTTGTATGTATGTATGTGCGTGTGCCCACCAGCAGAAATGTGCATATGAGCTGTCAGAACTGGCCCGACTGAGAGAAAGAAAATGAATACCGAAAAAATGAACAAACTTGTGTAAACTACATTAACCATGGGGCAGCCAAAGCACTGATGCCAGGAAATCAAGCCCAGGGATGTCATCGGAAAGGATGCTGTAAGGGGAGACATGCTGCTGGACCCTGGATCACTAAGCAGAAAAGAGCGGCAGCAAGAAAATATTCAGGGCCATACAGGGAGATGAAAAGGAGCAAGAAACAGAATGGGCAAGATTACCAGGCTCATAGATAGGATATGCACAGCCCCTAGAAAGAGTTTCCTGTCCTTCTCCAGTACAACAGTATTCTTTCTCCCACAGGACCAGGCACATGAGCACATCTTGCCGTTTTTGTAAGATTTTAGAGACTGACAGCACTATAGCATAAGCAGTTGCTACCTGCAGAGTATGCCAGTTAGAAACATCCTTCTTTAAGGTCTTGGCAAAATGCCTGAGTTATCAGGACTCTGCAAAGCATGGCTTAAGATGATCCTCTAGCTCCTCACAGTCCCGCAGCCCTGGGGTGATGGGGTAGCCTGGCATGTGTTCTCACAAGGAGGCAGGATGAGAACAGAACCACTTTGAAATGGCCTCTGTACAGGAAATGAAAGGACTTCAATTCCTCTGGCAATGATGAGTCAGGTCCCTTAGGGGGATGCTGACCAAAGCATCTCTTATTTAGAGATGCTTTATCTGTAAATCTCTTTATATAGAGAGAATTTCATCTCTAAATATGGAATTCTCTGTATGTCACATCACCTATCCAGATGCCAAATTGACTACTAGAAATATGAAATTGCTATATTTCACATAGGCAAATCAGTGTCATTATTCATATCTGAAATATTAATTCTCTACAATTCACATATGAATATTTGCTGAAGATTTTCATTCATGACATATAGAATTATCTCTATTTCACAGCTGATATTCAGGATGGTTTTTTTCTACAAGGAATGTGGAGTTCTCTTTCTTGAACATGACCATCTGGTTAAGGATTTTCCTACATGAGCAATCTCAGTCTCTGCATTTAACTTCTTTACCAGAAGCTACCAGGGAACTTGACCAGTTTTACGAAGCCCTTCAGGGCTTTCTAGAATTAATATTGAAAAAAAAAAAAAAGATGTCCATTTCATCATAAGCTTCTGGAACGTAAAAGCATGAAGTCAAGAGATACATGGAATAACAGGTGTATTTGGCTGTGGTGTTCTAAAAGAGGTGGGTCAAACAATAGCAATGCCTTGGCCAATAGAAAGGGTAAAAATGGAAAGAGTGACAGTTTTCTAGGGCTCTAATATCACTGGGAACAGTGATTACAGCCATGAATATAAAAGACACCTTCTCCTGGGAAGAAATGTTCTGAGAAACCTAGACACAGATACTGAAAAGAAGAGACATCTTTTTGCCAACAAATATCCACATAGTCAGGGCGATGGATTAACCAGTACACATGTACGGATGTGCTAGTATCACTAGAAAGAAGGCTGAGTGCCAAAGAATTGAGGCTTTGCAACTGTGGTGCTGAACATGGCTCTTGAGAGAACCTTGGGCAGGAAGGAGAACAACACCCTCAATTCCAAAAGAAATTAACCCCAAATATTCATTGGAAGGACTGATGCAGAAGCTGAAGTTCCAATACTTTGTCTACCTGGTGTGAAGAAGTGATTCATGGGAAAAAACATGAGGTTCTGCCTTGTCTTTAAAAAAAGAAAAAGAAAATCATTGGCTCGATGTGGGTAGATGGACGGCAGTAGAAGACTCGGGCGACAGAGGGTGAGATGGTTGGACAGCATCACTTGACTCAATGAACATGAGTCTCAACAAAGTGTTGGAGGCAGTAAAGGATAGGAAGGCCTGGAGTGATACTGTCCACAGTATTGCAAAGTGTTGGACATGACTGAGTGACTGAATGTCAACAACTTTATTTCACATATATCAATCAAGATGACATTTTTGAACCTGGAACATGGAATTTTCTATATGTCCATAGAAACATTAGACATTCGTCCATGAAATAAGGAATTTTCTCCGTTTCATTAATGAAATCTGCAAGCAGAACTTCCTTCTGAAACTATAGGAGATTCAATATTTCATGCATCAAAATCTGAATAAAAATACACTGACGAGAAATACAGATAGGAAAAATGACATGAAATATTTTACATTTCAAATGTGAAAATCTAGGGGCACATTTTCTAAAACCAGAACACCTGACTTGCCTTTTCAAAAACCTATATGCAAGTCAGGAAGCAACTGTTAGAACTGGACATAACAGACTGGTTCCAAATAGGAAAAGGAGTACGTCAAGTTTGTACATTGTCACCCTGCTTATTTAATTTCTATGCAGAGTACATCATGAGGAACACTGGGCTTTGAAAAGCACAAGCTGGAATCAAGATTGCTAGGAGAAATATCAATAACCTCAGATATGCAGATGACACCACACTTATGGCAGAGAGTGAAGGGGAACTCAAAAGCCTCTTGATGAAAGTAGAGAGTGAAAAGTTTGGCTTAAAGCTCAACATTCAGAAAACAAAGATCATGGCATGTGGTCCCAACACTTCATGGGAAATAGATGGAAAAACAGTGGAAACAGTGTCACACTTTATTTTGGGGGGGGGGCTCCAAAATCGCTGCAGATGCTGATTGCAGCCATGAAATTAAAAGACGCTTACTCCTTGGAAGGAAAGTTATGACCAACCTAGATAGTATATTAAAAAGCAGAGACATTACTTTGCCAACCAAAGTCCATCTAGTCAAGGCTACGGTTTTTCCAGTGGTCATGTATGGATGTGAGAGTTGGACTGTGAAGAAAGCTGATCACAAAAGAATTGATGCTTTCGAACTGTGGTGTTGGAGAAGACTCTTGAGATTCCCTTGGACAGCAAGGAAATCCAACCAGTCTATTCCAAATGAGATCAATCCTGGGTGTTCATTGTAGGGACTGATGCTAAAGCTGAAACTCCAATACTTTGGCCACCTCATGAGAAGTGTTGACTCACTGGAAAAGACTCTGATGCTGGGAAATATTGGGGGCAGGAGGAGAAGGGGAAGACAGAGAGTTAAATGGCTGGATGGTATCATCAACTCGATGGACATGAGTTTGAGTGAACTCCGGGAGTTGGTGATGGACAGGGAGGTCTGGTGTGCTGTGATTCATGGGGTCAAAAGGAGTCAGACACGACTGAGAGATTGAACTGAACTGATGGATGCACTATCGATTTTATGTTTCATATATTGAAATCTAGTACTACATGAAAGAAGAAATTCTCAGTTTCACATATGAAACTCTACATGCAGATTTTATTACATGAAATATGAAATTCTACATTTAACATATGAAAATCTGGGGATATCTGTATATCCTATGAAAGTATCCACACAGAACTTTTGGCATGAAATATGAAAATATTGACATTGCAATTATCTTAATGTAATTCAGTTCAGTTAGGTTCAGTTCAGTCGCTCAGTCATGTCCGACTCTTTGCGACACATGAATCACAGCATGCCAGGCTTCCCTGTCCATCACCACCTCCCAGAGTTCAATCACAAAATGTAATTATAATGTAATTTTCGTATTCCTCATTTGAAAATCTATGTGTGGCTTTCTTTCATGAATACAGAATGCTGTGGATTTCATATCTGAAAAATGACATCCATTTTGCTACAGGAAATACAGAATCTTCTATCTGATTTGAGAAAGTATAATTTTCATGCTGAGCTATAAAATTCTCTGTATTTCACCGTAAAGTATTTCCAACATGAAATATGGAATTCAGTATATTTCGTCTTTGAAATTATGAGGATATATTTGCTCATATGAATACACAGCCTCTATTATTAATATTTGAAAACCTGTGTCAGGATTTTCACGCATAAAACTGGAATTGCCTGTGATTCAGAAATTAATATCTGGGACACACAATCAAACATAAGATCAACTTATTTCTTGTATCACTGTCTGGTCCCTGATTTCCCTATTGAAATTTACAGTTCTCTGTATTGCTCTTATAAAAATCCATGTGAAGATTTCACAAC
The DNA here is from genome assembly GCF_049115385.1 of Moschus berezovskii. Classification (NCBI taxonomy): domain Eukaryota; kingdom Metazoa; phylum Chordata; class Mammalia; order Artiodactyla; family Moschidae; genus Moschus; species Moschus berezovskii. Next base: position 18,141,757 of record NC_142489.1, on the reverse strand, counting down.
ATGAAATAAGTAATATTTATTTCTTTTTAATTCACTTATTTTAGTTGGAGCATGATTATTTTACATTTAAAAAATACATAAAGATGGGGGGAAAAAAAGATATATGTAATCAATGGTATTTCTCACCTGAAAATCTGGGTGCCATATTTCTACATGAAAATGTGTACATTGCTATAGTAACAAATGGATTTCTAGATTTTGGCTTTCCCACAAGCCTTATGCAAATCTGTATATTTCACATACGAAAAAATGGATGTCATTTTCCCTGCATGAAATATGGTATCATCCCTATTTCTCATCTGAAAATTTGAGTGAAAGATTTCTCACGTGAAATATGGAATCTCTGTAATTCATTCAGGAAAATATGGGTGTAGATAGTCTCAGGTGTATCTGGAATCCTTTAAATCTCACGTATAAAATCAAGGCACATTCTTTCCTACATGAAATATGGTATTCTTTATATTTCATATTTCACCGTTTAGGTACAGCTATCTCTAGCTGATTTATGGAATTCTCTGTATCTCACTATTTAGATCTGCAAGCAGATTTACCTGCATGCAATATGGAATCCTCTATATTTCAAATATAAAAACCTGTTGAGAAAGTTTTGACACAGAAAAATGGATTGTTGTTCATTTCACATAAGAAAACCAGGGTGCAGGTTTTCTGACAAGACACATAGGCTGTATATCACACAGATATGAAAACTTGAGTGCAGCTTTTGTACATGATAAGGAATTTTCTATATTTCAAATATAGAAATAGCTCAGATATAATGACATGAAATATAAAATCCTTATAATTTCATTTATGAAATCTGGGCATTGATTTTTCTCCACAATTTGCTACATGTTACATATGAAAAGATGGGTGTAGACTTCCCAGCATGAAATAAGGAATTCTCTGTATGCCCCTTATCAAAATATGAGCACAGGTTTACTTTCTGAAATATGTAGTTATTTACAGTTCACACTTGAAAATATGGGTGATGTTATTTTAAGGAAAATAAATAATGAGATGGAATTCTCTAAATATCTCTTTTGAAAATCCAGGCACAGATTTTCCTGCATTAAGTATGGAGTTATGGTATGCTATATAGTGGATATGATATATAGTGGAATTAAACACTGAATTCTTTATGATACATTTATGAATGTCTGTGTGCATATTTACCTACATGATATATGTAATTTTTTGTGTTACTATATGGGCAATCATATTTTTTTGCATTCAATATTGAATTCTCTATACTTCATACAATTAAATATTAGCAAGTGTTTTCGAGGCATTCAATTTCAAATGTGAAATATGGAATTTGATATGTTTCACATGTGGAAATCAAAGTACAGATTTTCCTAAAGGAAACATGGAATGAGGTCTATTTTACAGATGACATTCAGAATTATATACATATATATGTCTTTCCATGCTTTATGAAATTCTGAGTATTTCATAAGAAAAAAACTGTAATACAATTTTCCAACATAAATATGTAATTTTCTGTAATTCTCATATAGAAGTCTGGGGATAGCCTTTCCTAATGAAATATGAAAAGTCTCCATGTCACATATAAAAATGTGTGAACTGATTATCATGCATGAAATAAGAACATTTTCATGTATGATATATGGAAATCATGGCCCAGGTATTACTGCAAAAATCATGGATAACATTCTCTATATTTCATATATTAAAATGCCCACCTGAAATATGGAATTCTCTATATTTCACATTTGAAATCTGTCCACATGTTATCTACATGAAATATAACATACTGTCTATATCACATACAAAAATATCTGCTGAAATTTTCCTAGATGAAGACTGAAATTTATGTACATCACATATGAAAAACTATTTCCACATGAAATCTAGGATTCTGTACATTTCAGACACCAAAAATCATTGCAGTCATAGTCCTACATAAAATATGGAATTCTGTATATTTTACATCTGAAAAAATAATGGTGACAATTTTACTCAATTAAATATCAAACTCTGTATATGTTACATATGAAAAATTTGATGCTGATTTTAGTACACAATACAGTGAATTTTCTGGCATTTCACATTATAAGCATCTGGATGCTACTCTTCTTACCCGAAATGTGGATTTCTCTGTATATCATATATGAAAATCTGGGTGGTGATTTTCTTAGATGAAACATGGCATTAATTATATTTCACATATGAAAAACTTGGCATTGGTTTTCTCTCTTTTTTATACATGTTTTATCATATTGTTTCTTTATTTTTTATTTTTAATTTTAGTCAATTCAGTTTAGTTCCTCGGTCGTGTTCAACCCTGTGACCCCATGAATCAAGGCACGCCAGGCCTCCCTGTCCATCACCAACTCCCGGAATTCACACAAACTCACGTCCATCGAGTCGGTGATGCCAGCCAGCCATCTCATTCTCTGTCGTCCCCGTCTCCTCCCGCCCCCAACCCCTCCCAGCATCAGACTCTTTTCCAGTGAGTCAACTCGTCGCGTGAGGTGGCCAAAGTATTGGAGTTTCAGCTTTAGCCTCAGTCCTTCCAATCAACACCCAGGATTGATCTCCTTTAGAATGTACTGGTTGGATCTCCTTGCAGTCCAAGGGCCTCTCAAGAGTCTTCTCAAGCACCACAGTTCAAAAGCATCAATTCTTCAATGATTAGCTTTTTTCACAGTCCAATACTCACATCGATACATGACCACTACTTACTTTACATTACTGAATTGATTTTGCATTACAATGACATGAATCTGCCCTGGGTCTACATGTGTTCCCCATCTTAAACTATCTCCTACATCCCTCCCCAAGTCATCCCTCTGTGTCATCCCAGTCCACCAGCCCCGAGCATCCTGTATCATGCTATTTTTCTTACCCAAAATGTAGAGTTCCCTATATATCATATACGAAAATCTGGGTGGTGATTTTCTTAAATGAAATATGGAATTATCTATATTTCACATATGAAAATCTTGGCATTGGTTTTCTTAAGATACAGAGAATCGTTGTAGAATTGAAATCATCTCTATTTTACAGAGAAAATCTGGCCACCACTCTTTCTTCAAGAGATATGGAATTCTTGGTATTTCTCAAACATATATCAAGAGAACCAATTTTCACCCTGAAATACAGAATTCTCTGTACTTCCTGTGTCAAAATCTTGGTTAATCCTCCTTCATGGAAATAGGGCTTCTCTGTATTTCACAGTTGAAGATCAGAAATGAGACTTTCCTGTAAGAAATATGGAAATCTCTGTATTTCATAAGAACCACTGGGTCTTCAGCTACTGAAACACATGCCTCCCCTATTTGCACTTTTACACTGTTGCTCATGAAAACAGCTTCCATGTAGGGTACGTTTGTGTTGATCAAAGATGGGCATCTGGCTCACTGCGGCCAGAGTGCCCCTGAGGAAATGCCTTTAGACTCCATTTGATTGGTTCTTGAAGTGTTTGGAAGGTCAGTGTGTAGAAGCCAGGCCCTGCCCACCAACATACTATGCATGGATGATGACACAAGGATCTGCCTGTGTGTCTCACCTTCCCTTCTGGTAGTGTTGGCAAGTAATCAATTGGTGGGGAATGACTGAAGCCAGTGAGCCCACTGTGCCAGCCAGTTGCTGTGATTCCAGGCCCCTTCGCAAACCTGAAACATGGCCAGGGCCCCAAGGAGAGGAAGACCAGACGAAGACTGGAGTGCCCCTGGGAGCTTGAATCTTCTTACTTGTGAGACTGGTTTTCAGGCCGCATGGGCCATGCGAACTACTGGCTTGGTGGGGCCATCAGGGACATTACAGGGAGCGGGGTCAGGGGACACCAGGCAAGGAGGGCACCCTCTTCAGGTTGGAGTTGGTAGAGAAAGGCGAATCTTTGCAGGAAGGAGAGATGTCGGGTTTCTGGCAAGACCTCAAGCCGCTGGTGGAAGACATCATGGAGGAGGTGAAGCTGGGTTGGTTGCAGAGGAACAGGAGCTGCTGTCCTTTCAAGAGTGTGAGGAGAACCCAGAGGAGCAGGACCAGGAACACCCAAGACATGGAGCCCCGAGGAATCAGCCCACTCTGCCCCCACTCGGGCGCTGGAGGCATTGGCTTTCCCACAGGTAGAGCTGAGCTGTGGGAGTGAAAAATACCACAGGGCCTACTTTCCGCTCAGGTGGAAGAACCATCAGAGGAAAAGTGTTGCTTGTCTCGGAGAAGTGGAATCATCCATGGCATTCCTGGCACCTGGGGCAAAGTCATATCCTTACTACAGCTTCTTAGGGTCGGTTGTTCAGGAGGAGAGAAGGAGCAGGAGGAAGAATGTGGGTGAGGGCATAGGCAAACACATGGGGTGGAGGGAAGTGGGGCTGGGAGAAGCGGTGCACTCCAAAGTCAAGTGCCAGCAAAGTCAGGGCATGTCTCCACTTGTGTGTGTCTGATCCATGACTCTGGGTGACTCCTTTTGGCCTGCATTTGAATGGAAGTGGTACCCTGTAGCTAGAACTCTGTGTGACCAGAGACAGTATGCCAGAACATCATTCTCAAAGACTTATTATTGTAATTGTAGCTTATCTGGGAAAGCAGCAGACATTCGGAGTACCATAACCCATCCTGGTCATTCGGAGCCCCTGTAGTTGTTCCAGCTAGTGCAGTATAAAAGTAGGACATTGTCCACTCACCTAAGGTGGAGCAGGCAGGGGCCACTCTTTTCATCCCTAGTTAGGGCCACACCACTCCAGATATATCCAAATGCCCTATGGTGAAGACAGGGAGAAGGTCAGAGTCCTAGGGATCTCTTGCCAAACATACTAACTCACACACACACACACACACACACGTGTGCACAAACACACAGGATACACGTGCCTGCAGACAAGGCATGATACAGGGACTGCAAATACTGATGTTTAAGCAGTGACATGCCACTACCCAGCACACACAGACCAGGCAGATCAGAAACCATAAGACACAGATCCTCCCTTAGTGGATGTAAAGAAGGGACTTAGAGGACCATGGGGAACACAGAACTATGAGCATACTTGATGGTATGCCAGGGGATGGAGATGTCAGTGGCGCAGTCAAGCAAGCAGGAATGCCCAGATCCTTTGACGATGCCTGTTCCACTCTACTTGCTTTTGTACTTGTACTGGTTTCTTGACCTAAGGAAGTTTATGAACCACCCCCAGATGTGTCTCATGATCAGTGACTAAGATAAAGACTTCCTTATGGACATGATTAGTTTGAAGGTGAGTGAGGAAGGCTGAAGACAAGTGGATGAGGGTGCTGGGCAGGGAAGGTGGGAGAAGGGGCGTATCGTATTATCTGTGTATGTGCAGTGTGAGTGTTTGGAGAAGAGAAGCAGAACGTTTTGATACCTTCCTGGCATGCAAGCCGAGGGCCCTAGAAACTTGCACCTTTTCCCTCTTCCTGTTCCTGGCATATGCAGGAACTAGTCCATCCCCAGTCCATCTGCAACCTGATAATTTCCTTTTGTGACAACACTTATTTCTGGAATGCAGTCATCATGAAGGAGTACTACCATGACATCACTGGTATGATGTGGCTCCCAGTCATTGTGGGTGGGTGGTGGAAGGAGTGGATGCTCCTCCTGTGTGATCCTTCCCTGTCCCACTTGTCCACTCCCAGGGAATAGGGTATATCATTCCAATCCAGTCCACTTTTTGGGGGGATTATGGATGGGGAGCTCCTAGCCTCAGTCTGGACACCAGCAGCTTTTACTTCTTCAACTCGTTTTCAAACCACAACTGACCAGGATTGATCAGGATTTCAGAGGTGGTAGCACTCTGGGCCTTCCCCAGAACTGCAGATGGATATTGGAGTTCTTGCCTACACATGGGAGGGTTTGCGGCCTCTTCAAATGTGTTCTGACCTTGTTCATGTTGCCAGCAGTTTATCTCCGGACTGTCGGTCGATCCCCTGCAGTACTACTACTGGGAGGAAAGCCCTACCATTAACGGTAACTGATAGGAACACAGGTCTTGAGGGAAACAGGAGGTGGTCTCTGAAGTCCCAGACCTGTAGAGTCTGGGACACTATCTTTTCCCAAATGAGGAAGCTAGGCTCACGCAGGATGGCTGCCAAGCCTGGATTCAGATCATGAAGGTAGATGGTGACAGTCTGAGTTGGGGGTCTTGGGGACTTCCTGCATCCAAATCTTACTCAAAGCATCTGTAGGTATAGCATGAGAGTCCTAGGTGATCCTGATGCAGGCAGTGTGAATTAAGCACCTTTGTCAGAATCAGTATTCCCCAGGTTCTGCCAACCTACGGCCTCCTGCAGCTCATTGAGTTTGGCTCTTCTCTCCTGCCCCTCCTCCTGTTAGAAGGGGTTCCTCTCTGGTGTACCATTAAATTTTGTTTTGTTCTGTTTTAATTAATTTATTTAAGTGGAGGCTAATAATTTTACAATATTGTAGTGCTTTTTTCCATACATTCACGTAAATCTGCTGTGGGTGCACAAGTGTCCCACATCCTGAACCCCCCTCCGACCTTCCTCCCCATCCCACCCACAAGCGTTGTCCCAGTGCACCGGCGCAGGGAACCCTGTCTCATGAATCAAACAGAGATTGGAAAGCTGTTTCACATATGATAATATACATGTTTCAATGTGATCCTCTCCCTCAGAATCCAAAAGGCTGTCCTTTACCTATGAATCCCTTTTGCTTTCTCACACATAGGGTCATTGTTATCACCTTTCTAAATTCCATTTATATGCATTAGTATACTGTAGTGGTGTTTTTCATTTTGACTTACCTCACTGTATAATAGGCTCTGGTTTCATCCACCTCATTAGACCTGATTCAAATGTTTTTAAAAGCTGAGTAATATTCCATTGTGTATATGTACCTGGTTTCCTTACCCACTCATGTACCGATGGACATATAGGTTGGTTCCATGTCCTAGCTATTGTAAACAGTGCTGCATTGAACATTGGGGTGAACATGTCTCTTTCAATTCTGATTTCCACGGTTTGTATTATGCCCAGCGGTGGGATTGCTGGCAGGTTTATTTCCAAGGTTTTAAGGAATCACCATACCATTCTCCATACTGGCTGTGCTGGGTGGCATTCCCTCCAACAGTGTAAGAGGGTTCCCTTTTCTCTATACCCTCTACAGCGTTTATTGTTTGTAGACTTTTTGATGGCAGGCTTTGTGACTGGTGTGAGATGGTACCTCATTGTGGTTTAGATTTGCATTTCTCTGGTAATGAGGGATATTGGGCATCTTTTCATGTGTTTGTTTGCTGTCTGTATGTCTCCTTTGGAGAACGATTTGTTTAACTCTCTGGCCCACTTTTTGAATACATCGTTTATTTTTCTAGAATTGAGATGAATGTGTTGTATGTATATTTTTGAAGTTAATTCTTTGTCAGTTGCTTAGTTTCCTATATTTTTTCCCGTTCTGGAGGGTGTCTGTTCACGTTGCTTATAGGTTTCTTCATTGTGCAAAAGATTTTAAGTTTACTTAATTCCTATTTGTTTATTTGTGCTTTTATTTACATTACTTTGGGAGGTTGTTAATAGACTATCCTGTTGTGATTTATGTCAGAAAGTGTTTTGCCTTTGTTTTCCTCTAGCAGTTTTGGAGTTTCTCATCTTACATGGAGATCCTTAATCCATTCTGAGTTTATTTTTTAATGGGGTCGTAGAAATTATTCAATTTTCATTCTTTTACAAGTGGTTGACCAGTTTTCCCAGCATCATTTGTTAAAGAGATTGTTGTTTCTTGATTGTATATTCTTGTCACCTTTGTCAAAAAGAAAGTGTCCATAGCTGTGTGAATTTATCTCTTGGCTTTCTGCTTTGTTCTATTGATCTATATTTCTGTCTTTGTCCAGTAGCATACAGTCTTGATGACTGTAGCTTTGTGGTATCGTCTGAAGTCAGGAAGGTAGACTCCTCCAGGTCCATTCTTCTTTCTCAAGATTGATTTGGCTAGTCAAGGTTTTATAGTTTCTTTGTTTTTTCTCCCATACAAATTGTGAAATTATTTTTTAATTCTCTTTAAAAATACCATTGATAGCTTGATAGGGATTGTCTGAATCCATAGATTGCTTTGGGTATTATAATCATTTTCACTATATTGATTCTTCCCCTCCATGAACATGGTATATTTCTCCATCTACTTGTGTTATCTTTGATTTCTTTCAGTGTTTTATAGTTCTCTATGTAGAGATCTTTTGTTTCTTTAGGTAGATATATTCCTAAGCATGTTATTCTATTCTCTGCAATGTTGAATGCAATGGGTTCCTTAATTTCTTTCTGTTTTCTCATTGTTCTGTATAGGAATGCAAGGGATTTCTGTATGCTACTATTATATGCTGCCACTTTACAATATTCATTGATTAGCTCTAGTAATTTTCTGCTGGTGTCTTTATTTATTTATTTATTTATTTGCTGTAGATCATGTTCTCTACAAACAGGGAGAGTGTTATTTGCTCTTTCTCAATCTGCATTCTTTTTATATATTTTTTCTTCTCTGATTGTTGTGGCTAAAACTTAAACAATTATGTTGAATAGTAGTGGCGAGAGTAGGCACACGTCTTATTCCTGACTTTGGGAAATGCTTTCAATTATACCATTGAGGATACTATTTTCTGTGGGTTTATTATAGATGGCTTTTATTTTATTCAGGTATGTGTGTTCTATGCCTGCTTTCAGGAGGATTTCATCATAAATTGATGTTGAATTTTGTCAAAGGCTTCCTTTGCATTTATTGAGAAAATCATGTTTTGGGTTTTTTTTTAATCTTTCAGTGCGTTAACGTGGTATAACCCATTTGTTGATATGCAAATATTGAAAATTCCTTGCATCACTCTTATAAAGCCCCCTTGGTCATGATGTATAATATTTTTAATATGGTGTTGGATTCTGTTTACTAGAAATTTGTTGAAGATTTTTGCATCTGTGTTCACCACTGATATTGTCCTGTAGATTTATTTCTTTGTGGCATCCTTGTCTGGTTTTGGTATTAGGGCATGCCATTAAATCTTGGCTGATGTTGGGGTCTTCTCTCAATTTCCACACTCACCACGTGGCCTTTCACCACAACTGCACAGGCAAAGCTTGTAAAGGCTTAAGGCTGGTTCAGGTCAATACTGAAGGGTTGTGGAAAGAAATGGAAAAGGATACCACAAGGGCAGGATACAGTGCCTAGAGATTCCATTTCCCACACTGCTGTGCCGAGGCATTTCCAACTACTGAAACACCTGTGCCCTACATGTGTATGTTTCCATGCACATGCTTGTGTTGCCTCTGTTTGTGTGTGTGTTTGTGTGTATCCAGCCCACTGCAGATGCAGACAAGAAGACAGCAGTACATGAGATTTGGAGCAACCAGAAGAGGAGGCACAAGGCATCCACAGACAGCAGGAGACTGGTTAATATATTTCCACAGTACCTCTGTTCAGGACTGGAAATTGGAAAGAATGGCTGATGACAACTCAGGACAGTGGATCCACAAATCTGAAATGACATTAAGAGACATAAACATGCTCAGAATGTCTGCTGTGTTGCTATATATTTGTACTGGGAGGAAGGTGATGAGGTTTTGAGGAGTCACCCAGAGCAAATCAAGTTTTGTGGGGCTTTTAAGCCACAATCCTTGGACCCAATGAAGGGCCTACTGTGAGCTGAAAAACATGATCTTTCAGAAGCAGAAGCTCCATTGGAACAAAGAAGCTCCCTCATCTGGGGAATCTGTAGCTTCTGGCTCAGAATTGTATTCCTTGTGAGGTGCTTGTGGAATTCACAACAAAAATCACTGCAAATGGTGGCTACAGCCAGGAAGTTCAAAGATGCTGGCTTCTTGTCAGAAAAGTTATGAACAACTTAGACAACATTTTAAAAACAGGGACATTACTTTGCCAGAAAATGGCCATCTTGTAAAAGCTATGGTTTCCCCAATAGTCATGTAGGGATGTGAATGTTGGTCTTGAAAGGAAGCTGAACATGGATGATTGGATGCTTTTGAATTGTCCTGTTGCAGAAGATTCTTGAGAGTCTCTGGGAAAGCAAGGAGATCCAAGTGGTCCTTTCTAACGAAAATCAGTCCTGAATATACATTGGAAGGACTCAAGCTGAAGCTAAATAATTTGGCTATCTGATGCAAAGAACTGACTAAGTAGAAAGGTCCATGAGGCTGAGAAAGTTTAAGGCGGGAGGAGAAGGAAATGACAGAAGATGAGACGGTTGCAGAGCATCACAGACCCAATGGACATGAGTTTGTATGAACTCTGGAAATCGGTGATGGACAGGGAGGCCTGGCCTGCTGCAGTACATGGGTTCTCAAACAGTCAGACAGGACTGAGTGACTGAACTGAAATGAACTTATAGAGAATAGTTTTGAATGGAGGACAAATGAATGTTCATATTTTCAAAGGTGACATACAGGGTATTCCATATATAGTGTAGGAAATTGTGCACAGAGAAATTACTTTATCTAATATAAAGAATTCAAAGTTTAATTCCCTGTACGTTGATTTCCATATTGCCTGCAGGCAAATCTATGCCAAGCTTTTCAAATGACACATACAGTGTGTTCCATCTCATTTCATATAAAATGTAGCCATATTTTCAAATGTAAAATATAAAGCATTTCCTATTTCAAGTATTAAATATGGGCTCATATTTTAATAAGGAAAATAACAGAGAATTCCACAGAGCACTCAAGAGAAGAAAATCTACATATAGCTATGCATATGTTACACGTCACATCTGTCCTGCCATAGGGAGAAAAATCAGTGTTCAGATTTATTATATGGAATAGAAGGATTCTGTATTTCATATAAGAATATCTGAGGAAAAGTTTTCCATATTTGAAATATGAGAAATTCATATATCACAGTCAATATCTGTAATCAAATTTTCATATCTGAAATATGTGAACTTCATATGTACTCTTACATATTCTATAGCCTTGTTTCCATATGAGAAATGAAGAAAACTTCAATTTTCCATATCACAAATTCCTCATCAGGTGAATTAAAAGTAATATATATGCAATAGAGAGAATTCTATATTGCATGTAGAAAACGCAGTTTGCAGATATAAGTATGTGAGATACGCAGCATTCCATATTTCCTTTAGAAACATTGACACCAAATGGAGAAATATGGTACATAAAACATACAGTATTTCATGCAAAAAATATGTGCCTTCATTTTTATATGTGAAATTTAGATAATGGCAAAATTCAGGGGAGATGATCTGCACCCAGGTTCATGAATGAATTACGGAGGTTTCACATTTCATGGTGGAAAAATCTGCACACAGATTGTCATAAGTGAAATAAAAATAATGACATTATATGTAATAAAATCTGGGCTCAGAGTTAGATCTTGGAAGGACTGAGAGTTTCATATTTAATGTAAAAATGGGTGACCTGATTTTCAACAGAATTTCAAAACATCATGTAGTAAAACATGAACACAGAGGCAGATGAATGGGAAAAGAATTTATGGTGCCTATGCCGGGAGAGATTGGGAGCGGGAGGAGAAGGGGACGACAGAGAATGAGATGGCTGGATGGCATCACCGACTCTGTGGACATGAGTTTGAGTGAACTCTGGGAGTTGGTGATGGACAGGAAGGCTTGGCGTGCTGTGATTCATGGACTCGCAAAGAGTTGGACACGACTGAGCTACTGAACTGAACTGAAATGAGCGACTGAACTGAACTGAGCGACTGAACTGAACTGATCCGCAAAAAAGCAGCATTACTCACCTATATAAGGGAATGCATTTGACTTACTTTGAATGAGGTGGATGAACATGGAGCCTCTTATATAAAGTCAAAAAGAGAAAAAAAACAATACTGAATATCAATCCATGTATTTGAAATTTGAAAAGATGGAATTGACAGTCCTACATACTGGGCATGGAATAAGACACGGACATAAAAAATAGACTTGTGGACTGAGTGGGATAGGCGAGGGTAGCATGATTTGAGAGAATAACACAGAAACTTATATATTGCCATGTATATGTAAAATATATTATCAGTGGGAATTTGGTAGAGGACGCAGGACACACAAAGTTGTGCTCTGGACAACCCAGAGAGAGTGAGTGAGGAGGAAGGTGGGAAGGGGATTAAGGAAGGTGTGTGTGTGAGGAACACATGTATAGCTTGGGCTGATTCATCTTATTAATGGCAAAAATCCTCACAATATTGTAACTTAGCTACCTTTCAAAGATTATTCACCATACTTTGCACAATGGCCAGGAACCTCGTAAGGATTGTGGGAGGAGAGAGAGATGTCAAACCACATCCAAAGTAAGTGCGATGAGGAAAAGAAAAACGAATGATGGATAGTGAGGTACAGCTCTGTACAAAGGAGACTCACTGGTTTCTTCAGAAGAGTGATAGAAGTTGAGCCCAAAATGAGGAAGCACCTGTAGTTGGGGTTGTTGGTCATGGAATGAGAGTTCAGAGGCACAGTGCAGCTGAGTCATCTGTAAATCTGAGTAGTGAATTTTGTAGGTCAGGCTGCTTCATCTACCCCAAGATTCCCTAGTGAGAACCTGTTTTTCAGTAGGTGCACACACAAGCTGTCTCATCCAGCTGCCCTCATGCCCTGGTGTCACTCTGTGTTACACAGATGCTCAGTTTCTCCATAAGGGAAATAAATGACCCAGGTTCCTGGGAACATGCCTGTCAGTGCCCATCCCCCAGTCTCCTCACTTGGCCTCCTCTCAGTTACCTTTCATGATGTAGCCTTCTACCTGAACTAGTACTGAGTATTTTGGCCCCAGAACCTGAATGATGATATGCCAGGGAAACCAGCAAGGTCAGCACAAGGTTTGTCAGACCCTGAGCTCACCAAGCACTCCGAAGTGAACTGCCAATTCTGTGAAGGTGCAGAGGGAGCCCACATCTACAATCCTGCTGGATCCTGATAAATTTTGGTCACAGAACAACCTGAAGAAATTCATGCTGTTGCTCTAATTGTGGTACCTGTGAGAATGTATGTTTTACGTTCAAATCCCTCGTGCCACAGAATTGGAGGGGGATGATGTGCTGATTCAGGTTCCTCCAGGACAGAAAGAGTATGGGGGAAGGACCTAAATCACCTACCAAGGCTAACTTATCCCTTTCTGCCCCCACTTTCCATATCCACGGTGCTGCATCATACCAGTGATGCTGACTGTTCCTTAAAAATCAGTTCACTGCCACGGCTTCTTGCGAAAGAAGAGTGTGCTGTTGCATCAATCCGTGGATTGCCTGAGTTCCTCCACTTGCCAGGACAAACTCAAGGTCGGCGGGGCGTGAAACCTCATTACAGGAAAGCTGTCCTTTCCTCTTTTCAGGGGTAAAATGTGTACCCATCCCTTCACACTCACCATCCTGTCGCATGACTTTGTCTCCAGTCTGACATTCAAGTTCATCATGTAGCAGCAAAGCATGCCTTCTTCATGGTATCTCATCAAAGCTGTTATCTGGGAATGGTTTACAAACTGCTTTGGGTCAAGGAGCCTCTAGATGATAGAGATGACAGGGCTGGAAGACAAAATCTAATCTAGCGTCTTCCATCTTCAGTTCGGAACAGTTCAGTCGCTCAGTCGTGTCCGACTCTTTGTGACCCCATGTATCACAGCACTCCAGGCCCCCCAGTCCATCACCAACTACCGGAGTTCACTCAAACTCATATCCATCGAGTCGGTAATGCCATCCAGCCATCTCATTCTCTGGCATCCCCTTCTCCTCCTGCCCCCAATTCCTCCCAGCATCAGAGTCTTTTCCATTAAGTCAACCCTTCGCATGAGGTGGCCAAAGTATAGGAGTTTCAGATTTAACACCCAGGACTGATCTCCTTTAGAATGGACATTCATCTTGGACTTCTGAAAATTAGCTTATTCCTGGAAAACACAGCCTGCTAGCTAGGACTAGTATGAGCACTTAGACATCCAAAAAACCTCACCCCCAAATTCACTCAGTGATTTGGACAGGAACAGTCTAGCTCACAACCCATTTTTCTGAAGAGTCCGTCCCTGATGCTAATGACAATTCTGATTAAGACAGCTGCAAGGAAAGACCAAGTATCAATTTGTGTTCATCAGAACAACAAGGACATCACCAATAAATCAGGAACTGATTGGCAGGATTGCAGCCAACACCCATTATTCAGTAAATAGAGTTTGCACCCATGCCTCCGGATCTGCAACTCTTTTTCTCATAGCCCAGATAAAATGGATACCACAAGCACCCAATGGGCCCACAACTTTGACCCAGAAGTGGCAGATTCCCCGGGCATGGAATTTTTGTGTTCTAGACAGGTCATCCTTTTCTGACCGATCGTGTGTTTCATCAGAGATTAGGCCCCTTGGCATCCACAGGGAGGGTTTTGAGAGCCTCATATCACTTGACTTACTGTTAATGACTCCTCAAACCCTCCACACCTGCTTCCCAGTATAAACATACAAAACAACACAGCAGAAATTGTGAACTTCTTTATTTTTCTTGACGTAATCCCCGATTTGTGGACCCACTGTCCTGAGTTTTCACTGGCCATCCAAAAAAGGGCACACAAAGAAATTCATAAATGTAATATAAAAAATTCAGTATTTCCTTCCACTGTGTTGAGTTCCATATTTCATGCAGGAAAATCCATGCCTAAAATTTTAACTGTTGTACATAGAGTATTCCTTCTCATTACATATTTAATTGATGAATAACAGCATCCATATTTTCAAATATAGACTATAAACCATTACCAATTTAGAAATTACACCTGGGCTCATATTTTAATAAGGGAAGTACAGATAATTCCACATTTTAGGAAGGAATATCAACACCCAGCTACTTATATGGAAATAGAGCATCTGGAGAAGGGAATGGCAAACCACTTCAGTATACTTGCCTTGAGAACCCAATGAACAGTAACAAAGGGAAAAATGATAGGATACTGAATGAGGAATTCCCCAGGTCGGTAGGTGCCCAGTATGCTACTGGAGCTCAGTGGAGAAATAACTATAGAAGGAATAAAGGGATGGAGCAAAAGCAAAACCAATACCCAGTTGTGGATGTGACCAGTGATAGAATCAAGGTCCGGTGCTGTAAAGAACAATATTGCATAGGAACCTGGAATGTTAGGTCCATGAATCAAGGCAAATTGGAAGTGGTCAAACAGGCGATGGCAAGAGTGAACGTCGACATTCTAGGAATCAGTGAATTAAAATGGACTGGAATGGGTGAATTTAACTCAGATGACCATTATATCTACTACTGTGGGCAGGAATCCCTTAGAAGAAATGGAGTAGCCATCATGGTCAACAAAAGAGTCCGAAATGCAGTACTTGGATGCAATCTAAAAAATGACAGAATGATTTCTGTTCGTTTCCAAGGCAAACCATTCAATATTACAGTAATCCAGGCGTATGCCCCAACCAGTAATGCTGAAGAAGCAGAAGTTAATCGGTTCTATGAAGACCTACAAGACCTTTTAGAACAAACACCCAAAAAAGATTTCCTTTTCATTCTAGGGGACTGGAATGTAAAAGTAGTAATTCAAGAAACACCTGGAGTAACATGCAAATTTGGCCTTGCAGCATGGAATGAAGTAAGGCAAAGGCTAATAGAGTTTTGTCAAGGGAATGCACTGGTCATAGTAAACACCCTCTTCCAACAACACAAGAGAAGACTCTACACATGGACATCACCAGATGGTCAACACCGAAATCAGATTGATTATATTCTTTGCAACCAAAAATGGAGAAGCTGTATACAATTAACGAAAACAAGACCAGGAGCTGACTGTGGCTCAGATCATGAACTCCTTATTGCGAAATTCAGACTTAAATTGAAGAAAGTAGGGAAAACCACTAGACCATTCAGATATGACCTCAATCAAATCCCTTATGATTATACAGTGGAAGTGAGAAATAGATTTAAGGGACTAGATCTGATTGATAGAGTGCCTGATGAACTGTGGACGGAGGTTCGTGACATTGTACAGGAGACAGGGACCAAGACCATCCCCATGGAAAAGAAATGCAAAAGAGCGAAATGGCTGTCTGAGGAGGCCTTACAAATAGCTGTGAAAAGAAGAGAGGTGAAAAGCAAAGGAGAAAAGGAAAGATATAAGCATCTGAATGCAGAGTTCCAAAGAATAGCAAGGAGAGATAAGAAAGACTTCCTCAGTGATCAATGCAAAGAAATAGAGGAAAACAACAGATTAGGAAAAACAAGAGACCTCTTCAAGAAAATTAGAGATTCGAAGGGAATATTTCATGCAAAGATGGGCTCGATAAAGGACAGAAATGGTATGGACCTAACAGAAGCAGAGGATATTAAGAAGAGGTGGCAGGAATACAGAGAAGAACTGTACAAAAAAGATCTTCACAATCAAGATAGTCACGATAACGTGATCACTGACCTAGAGCCAGACATCTTGAAATATGAAGTCAAGTGGGTCTTAGAAAGCATCACTATTAACAAAGCTAGTGGAGGTGATGGAATTCCAGTTGAGCTATTTCAAGTCTTGAAAGATGATGCTGTGAAAGTGCTGCACTCAATATGCCAGCAGATTTGGAAAACTCAGCAGTGGCCACAGGACTGGAAGAGGTCAGTCTTCATTCCAATCCCAAAGAAAGGCAATGCCAAAGAATGCTCAAACTACCGCACAATTGCACTCATCTCACATGCTAGTAAAGTAATGCTCAAGATTCTCCAAGCCAGGCTTCAGCAATATGTAAACCGTGAACTCCCAGATGTTCAAGCAGGTTTTAGAAAAGGCAGAGGCACCAGAGATCAAATTGCCAACATCCGCTGGATCATGGAGAAAGCAAGAGAGTTTCAGAAAAACATCTATTTCTGCTTCATTGACTATGCCAAAGCCTTTGACTGTGTCGATCACAATAAGCTGTGGAACATTTTGAAAGAGATGGGAATCCCAGACCACCTGACCTGCCTCTTGAGAAACCTGTATGCAGGTCAGGAAGCAACAGTTAGAACTGGACATGGAACAACAGACTGGTTCCAAATAGGAAAAGGTGTACGTCAAGGTTGTATATTGTCACCCTGCTTATTTAACTTATATGCAGAGTACATCATGAGGAACGCTGGGCTGGAAGAAGCACAAGCTGGAATCAAGTTTGCTGGGAGAAATATCCATAACCTCAGATATGCAGATGACACTACCCTTATGGCAGAAAGTGAAGAGGAACTCAAAAGCCTCTTGATGAAAGTGAAAGAGGAGAGTGAAAAGGTTGGCTTGAAGCTCAACATTGAGAAAACTAAGATCATGGCATCTAGTCCCATCACTTCATGGGAAATAGATGGAAAAACAGTGGAAACAGTGTCAGACTTTATTTTTTTTTGGGGGGCTCCAAAATCACTGCAGATGCTGATTGCACCCATGAAATTAAAAGACGCTTGCTCCTTGGAAGGAAAGTTATGACCAACCTTGATAGTATATTAAAAAACAGAGACATTACTTTGCCAACAAAGGTCCGTCTAGTCAAGGCAATGGTTTTTCCCGTGGTCATGTATGGATGTGAGAGTTGGACTGTGAAGAAAGCTGATCGCCGTAGAATCAATGCTTTTGAAGTGTGGTGTTGGAGAAGACTCTTGAGAGTCCCTTATACTGCAAGGAGATCCAACCAGTCCATTCTAGAGGAGATCAATCCTGGATGTTCATTGGAAAGACTGATGCTGAAGCTGAAACTGCAATATTTTGGCCACCTTATGCGACGATTTGACTCACTGGAAAAGACTCTGATGCTGGGAAAGGTTGGGGGTGGGAGGAGAAGGGGACGACGGAGAATGAGATGGCTGGATGGCATCACCGACTCTGTGGACATGAGTTTGATGTACTCCGGGAGTTGGTGATGGATAGGGAGGCCTGGCGTGCTGTGATTCATGGGGTCGCGGAGAGTCGGACACGACTGAGCGACTGAACTGAACTGAACTGAACTGAGAGTATCTGGCAAGGTAAGAGGTGAAAAGTTGGTGTCCAGATTTCTTTTATCAAATACAAGTGTTGTCTACTTCATATAAGTATTTCTGATGCAAGATTTCAATATCGAAACTTAGAATGTTCCATATTTCATGGACAAATCTGCACTCAAAGTGTATGTCTTATTGCACACTCTGTAGTTTGGTTTTCATATGTGAAAGGAAAAAAATTCCGAAATTTCCATGTCAAAATCTCATTGTCATGTGGATTAAAGTGAATAGTGTGAAATATAGAGAATTCCATATTACATGTAGGAAACTCTTCTTGCAGAATTAAGTATGTGAGATACAGAGAACCCCATATTTAAGTTAGATACATCAACACCTAGATGGAAATATGTGACATATAAAGCACACCTTATTTCATGAAACAGGTGGATGAAACTAGAGCCGAGTATACAGAGTGAAGTAAACCATAAAGAAAATAACCAATACAGTATACTGACACATATATATGAAGTTTAGAAAGATGATAATGATAACCCTGTATACGAGACAGCAAAAGAGACACATATGTATAGAACAGTCTGTGGACTCTATGGGAGAGGGCGCGAGGGGGGCGGTTAATTTGAGAGAATGGCATTGAAACGTGTATATTAGCATATGGAAATGAATCGCCAGTCCAGGATCGATGCATGAAACAGGATGTTCGGGGCTGGTGTCCTGGGATGAACCAGAGGGATGGGATGGGGAGGGAGGTGGGAGGGGGCTTCACGATGGGGCACACATTTACATCCGGGGTAAAATCAGTACAATGATGTAAAGGAATTAGGCTCCAATTAAAATAAATAAATTAAAAAAATAAATAAAATATCTAATTTTTAAAAAAAGAAAATGTGTGCCTTAATTTTATATGTGAAATTTAGATGATTCCAAAGTTCTGGCAAGATTAACTGCACCCATTTTCACGAATGAACCTCAGAGGCTCCATATTTCATGAGGGAAAAACTGTATCCAGTTTGTCAGAGGTGAATTAGAAATGATTTTGTACTGTATGTGAATATGTGATAAAATCCGGACTCAGAGTTAGATCTAGGAAATAATGAGAATATCATATTTAATGTAGGAGGAAGGACGCATTAATTTTCTATAGAACTTCAAAACTTCATGCAGCAAAATATAGACACAATAGTAGATGAATGGGTAAGGAAGATGTGGTCTACGTACTCAGCTCATCTATTTCACTCAGCTATAAGAGTGAAAGCGTTTGATTCACTTCTAACAAGGTGGATGAACATGGAGCCTCATTTAAAGAGTAAAGTCAGAAAGAGAAAGATGAATACTGAATATCAATGTATGTATTTGGAATTTAAAAAGATGGTACTGACAATCCTATATGCAAGGCATCCTATAAGAGTCGGACCTAAAGAATAGACTTCTGGACTGAAAGGGATAAAGCGAGGGTGGGATAAGATTTGAGAGACTAGCGCAGAAATATAGACATTACCATATAAATGTGAAATAAATGACCAGTGTGAGTTTGACACAGGAAGCTGGAGACCTAACTTCTTCCTCTGGGATGACCCAGAGAGAGAGAGTGGGCAAGAAGTTGGGAGGGTATTCGGGAAGTGTGTGTGTGCGTGTGTGTGTATAACATCTGTATGCGTAGGGCTGATAAATCTTGATACATGGCAAAAAAAAAATTACAACATTGTAAAGTAATTACCCGTCAATTGAACGAAATAAATTAATAAAAAGGTTATTTACCGTAGTATTGCACAAAGGCCAGTAATATCAGAAGGATTGGGGATGTGAGAGAGATGCAAAGGAAATTACTGGTTAAATGCGATCAAAAAAGAGAAACCAACGGTGGAATGTGGGTCATATGTTTGTACAAATTGACACGCTAACTTTTGTGAAAAGGGGCTTTCAAGAGGAATGGTAGGTGAGCCCAAATTTAAATCAAGACTCTGGGTGGGGTTGTTGGCCATTGAATGACAGCAGAGAGGCTCAGTGCAACCGAGTCATTTTGCAATCTGAGTACTGAATTTGGTCTGTTAAGGTGCTTCATCTATCTAAGTCTTCCCTAGTGCATAGTTCTTCACACTAATGGCTCATCCTGATTCCCTTATGCCCTGGTGTCACTCTGTGGTCCATGGAGGATCTGTTTCTTCATAGGGTTAATAAATGACCCACATTGCTGTAAACAAAAATGTCATTGCCAGGCCTCCAGTCTCCTCACTTGGCCTCCTCCCAGTTACATCTCATGGAGGAGCCTTCTCCCTCAATTAGTACTGAAATGGTTTTGGACATAGATTCTTAATGATGATATTCCAGGAAACGAGCAAAGTCCACACAGGGCTCGTGGGACGCTGAGCCACCCTGTTCGCTGGTAATTTCTCCATATCAATTGCCAATTCTGTGGAGGCTCATTTTGATCCCACATCCACACTCCAGATAGATCCTTCAATTTTTGCCTGAGAACCATTCTAAAAATTTTCAGCTGCTCTAGCAATGACAGTGGCTGTTTGCATTATCATCAAACCTTAGAGGGTAACAGGCAAGAAGACCAGTGGTCTTCAAATGGGAGAAATAGGCCACAAGTATCAGACATTTTTTATCTCTCTCTTAAGTGGTAGGAGGAAACAAACTATACATTTCAGATTGTTTCCCCTTCTGTATACAGATTTAAAAGAAGTTTTCTTTTAAAATTCTGTGCTTCCATGAGGACACCTGATTAGAACTGAACTGAACTTTTCTCAAGTCTTATTCCAACCAATGCCTTTTTCATAAGGAAATGTTTTTCTTAAGCTATGTTAATAAACTATGCACTTTCCCTTTGCTCTGTCTTTTTCAAGACAGTTCTGCCTAAGACTCATAACCTACTTGACAAAGCAGAATGTTTGTCTAACATAAATTTTCTCTTAAGTTATGTTAATGAGATGATGTGTTTGCTGGGAAAGCTAAGCCATTTTATGGCACAGAATAAAACACATTGTGTCAGTGTTATCTCAAAATGTATGTTGTGGGTGAGGATCTCTGAATTTTGAGACATTTTCTTTCTCTAATTAACGTCCTGCTAGTACCTATGTAGTCTTTGACTAAAGAGAGGCAAGGGGTCACTCTCTGCCCCCTTCTAATGCCTATGTCAGAAGCTTTCACTATCTCTTTTTTACTCTTATTACACAAATGCACTGCATGATGAAGCATATTATGTGGCCACTGATTGAATTCCTGTACTCCCCAGGCCACGAATCCCAGTGTGTTTCACTGTAGCTCATAAGCAACTTTTCAAATCCTGGCTACAGCTAAGTTGTATTGGAATGAGATGCTCGGTATCATGCAGGAAAAGGAGTATGAAACATGGACCAAAATCATCTACCAAATTAAACGGACGCCTTTCTGCCCCTACGCTTGACATCCAAGGAGCTTTTCTTACAACTGATGCTAATGAGATAGTCCTTAACAGTCACCTCATTCTGGAGTTGCCAGTTGTTTTAACAGAACAGTCTGACCTTGCAACACCCTACTACTTTCCTGGATAACCCAGAATTTCAATAATAACTCCCTGGAAACTCTATTCTGGTACAAAGTGTCTGGTCACTGATGACCTGCCTTCCCTGCCAAACTGTATGGCTTCTATTCAAATGTGAGCCGAAAGGACTCTCCTATAGTCATTTGCTCAGACATACAGGTATAGTGATTCCCAGTCTGTGCTGGCACTGTTCCTTTGGAGATCACAATTCCCAGAGCCCCAAATTCACTTGGCCCCCGTCTCCTGACTGGTGCCGTCACCGCCAGCCCTCTCCTGCTCCTGTTCTTTCTACTCCTCCTGAGCAACTGACCCCCAAGAAGTGGCAGTGAATACACGACATTGGCCCAGAAGCCAGCGATGCCCTGGATGATGGCACTTCTCTGATTAAAGGGATGCCTTCTCCTCTGATGGCCTTTACTCTGGAGCCAAATATAGGCTTTGGGGTCTTTCTCATTCTCAGAGCTCAGCTCCACCTGCAGGGCCACCAACACCTTCTGTAATTCCAGTGGGGGCTGGTCACTCTAGACTCCTGTCTTTGGATGTTCCTGGCCCTACTCCTCCAGGTTCTGCTCATACGCCTGGGAGGACTCCTGCTCCTGCTCCCCCTCTGCCATCACTCGAAAGTCCTCAAGGCAAGGTCTTCAACCATCAGCTGGAACTCTTACCCAATTCCTGACACCTCTCGCTTTCCTCTGCCACCTCCCCACTGATAAGAGTGACTTCCTCACCTGGTGTGCCACCTTGTCCGTGAAACATTCCCAGATGGATCCACCATACCAGTGGGTCCAGAGCCCCATGGACCTTGCAGACTCACACTCACAACTAAGCAGATTCAGGTTGGTCCAGGGGTGCTCCCACCTTCTTCTGGTCTCACTCTGCATGTGGCACTGGTATTGGCCCAGAACATCAAAGGAACTGGACACCAAAACACAGCAGGTTCCCCTAAGCTCAACCATTCCCCACTAATTGGTTTCTTGCCTACAACCTATGAGCAGGGAATGTGAAACATGCTTGTCCCAGAGCCTTGTGACATAACACAGCATAATATGTGGGTGAGAGGAGACTCACTTCTACAACCTGACCTCCACACCCTATCATGAACCAATCAAATGGAATCTATAGGTCTTTTCTCACAGGAACAACCCCCTTGTAATAATGGACAATATGGCAGCAGTAACCCCTTTGCCGAAATTGGCTCAAGACAAATTTGTGGTGAGTCCTCAGAAACTGTTTCAGTGAGCAACAATGGAGAAGAGCCTGATCAGTGAGTGGGACAGCAGGGCCAGTAACAACAAAATGTAGGATTAGGAATCTGATGCTGCAAACCTCCTCAAGCCTCTGGGGAAGTGGGTGACTGTCTGTACAGAGGAGTCCACACTGGTGAGACAAGGTAGCCCTGAGGGTCAGATGTGCTCACCTTGGATTCAAACTGCAAGTCCTGGGCAGGGTGTGGGGTTGCTTGGCTCACACACTGACCTCAACTTCAGTCAGCTGCTGCAGAGTCCATCCAAAAACTTGTGCATTGGGTTACAGCAGTGTCAGGAATTCAGTCAGTCTCTGAGGAAGGAGTATATCACTTCCCTTGGCTCTCTGTCTGGTCCGCACACGTACCCCCTAACCAAATCATCCTGGAAAACCTGGCCCAAAATCTGTTTAGCTCCAGGCAAAAGGACACCAATGCAAAGAGGGAACACAGGTGTTTCATTAGCTGAAATACCAGTGGGTCATATAAATAGAGAGATTTCCTTATTTCCTCGGAAATACTCCATTCTTATCTTCAGAATGTAAGTAAGGTAAATGTGGAGAATTCCAACTTCCATGAAGAAGGATTACTTCATAGATTTTTATATGGGATATATAGAGAATTTGATAGGGGGAAATCGTTGTCTAGACATACATGAGAAATACAAATATGTTCATACTTCATGGGGAAAATATTGTTGTTTTGATATAAATGAGCAATACAAAGACTTTCATATTTCATGAAAAAACAGTGGTGGCCAGAATTTCATTTTTGAAATAGAGCTAATTCCAAACCCATATTGCTTTCCCATATCTTAATTACATTTTTCATGTCAGTAAATCTTGATTGTGATGTTTATATAGGATATATACAATTTTACAATTCAACCAGGAAAATGTAGGCACAATTTCTACATATGAAGTATCTAGAGTTCCATATTGAGGAAGGAAAAATGTGTGTACCTTTATCCATATATGAAAGATTTAATATATGATAAAAGACACATATAAGTAGATTTTCAGACATGAAACACAGATTTCTTATTTCACATAGAGAAAGCTACACCCATATTTTCTCATGTGAAATATAGAATATTACATATATATCGCAGAAAATCATCATTTAGGTTTTCTGAAGTTTGAAGTAGATTATCCAAAGCTAGTGCTCTGGAACAACCAAGAATAGGATAGAGATGGATGTGGAAGGGGCATGACGATGGAAAGGACACATTGATACCTGTGACACATTAATGTTGATAAATGGCAGAAATCATCACAGTATTTTATAGCATTTATACTCCCGATAAAATAATAATTACAGTTTGAAAAAAATGCAAAAGAAGAAATGACTCTATTCATTGATTTATCATGACTTAAATGGAAAATGAATCAAAAAATCAATATGTACTGATGAAATTGATTCACTTTGACTTACTTGAAGCAAACAAAATTTTGAAGTGACTATAGTTCAATAAAAAATGGTTAAAAATAGTGATCAACTATACCTCCATCAAAGAATAAATAAATGATTGCCCTATTTGCACTATATATGTTATTGAGGACATTATGCTAGGTAACGTGCTTAAGTTAGAAGAAGCAAAATTTTGATAATCCCATGATGCTGTTAAAATACCTGAATTATAGAAACAGAGAGTGGAATGTGGTTTCTGAGCTAGTGGAAATGAACCATGATGATCCAGGTTACCAACTCTTCATCACAGGTTGAATGATCTCAACACAGAAGACTGTAATAGAGGCAGGATGGACATGGAATAGCAGCCCTTAGGACAGGAGCATAAGTGAAGTTTGAAGTCCAACTCCACCAAAAGCAAACCTCTCAGCAGAGTGTAGTGAAAGATGTATTGCAACCCTCCATGTTCTCTGGCCTTGGGCTGAGTAGCGAGCAGCAGAGTTTCAAAACAGACTGTGTCTTGCAGAGGCTCAGAGTCCTTGCTAGAGCCACTTACGGTCTTGGTCCAGGTTTCAAAATAATAGCCAATATGTCCTATCCCCATATTCATGACTTATGGTCGTGGCAATTTGCATGGGTCACTGTCTGTGGGATCCGGTGCTCCATTTGGATAAACTGAGGAGACTGAAGGCCAACTGCATACTGGGCGCATGTTTTCCTTATTGAAGATGCGTGGGTATATTATGAGGATCTTGGTAACAGGAAGGCAGAGAGAACTGAGAGATACCTCCTCAGCTGGGAGTGGGCATTTGTGGCAGGACCAAGAATGGGTACTGGATACATTTTCTCAGACAGGAGAGCCAGCATGCACAGGGACACCCTCCTCCTAACCAGGACCTTGGAAGCTGAAAATCAAACGTGGGCCCCTTTCCTTTCAGGGTAGGAAATTATATTTATTTCTGTGGCGGTTTACAGGAACACTGTTACCTGACCCTGACTTTACCTCAAGAACAGAGGGCCTACAGGAAGATAGTTGCAACAGCTAATCACACCCTTCCCTCAACTTTCCTATACGTGGGCTTTGCTGAAAGCTGTGGGGATGGGTTCAGTTCAGTTCAGTTCAGTCGTTCAGTCGTGTCCGACTCTTTGTGACCCCATGATTCACAGCACGCCAGGCCTGTTAGAATTTTTCAAAGGTATAACCCACCCAATTTCTTACAACAAAAATAGCCCTGCAATAAAAACACCTTGGTTTTAAAGACTTATGTTCTGATATTGCTTAGCCTAACTATGCTGGCCACATGGCTATTTGGTAACAGTAGCACCTTATCTCTCAAGTTTTTGGAAAGTAGTTTACTGTCTGAAACCACGTCTAAACTCAAACTCTTTCATGAAAGTATGAGAAGATGTATTCTTCTATGCAAAACAAACTAGGAAAGGCTGATGGTTACCCCAATTACCAGGTGAATCTAGACAAACTGAAAAAATGTTGTCATTAAGCCTTAAAGTCTGTTAGTTTCAAAATTCTGTATTGAACTGATTTGCTAGCATAAACATATAGAGTATATCTTTTTGTCTTTACAAATTTTTAGAAGTTTCCTTATCATGAGCATCATCTTATGGCTTAGTATTCATTCACAAACAGAACAGTTTTCCTTCCGTTATGTCTTTGTGGTGAGGATTTCTAGATTGGTTAACAACAAACAAGCAAACAAACAAAAACTGAAATTTGGTTTCATCTATATTATCCCTGCACAACCCATTTTTCTTAAGCAGCTGCTTTTTGCGTTCAGGAGTCCTGTCTACTGGTGTGAACATGTTAAACAGATGCATATACAGCAGTACCAAATGGAAAGAAGAGACTTAATATGATACAATGGGTTGTTTTCTCTCAAAATTTGTATGTTGAAGCTCTAACTCTCTCTACTTTATATTTAGTGAAACTGTGAGGAAATTTAGTTCTTTCTGACCCTATTTGGAAATAGGACCTCTAGATTGGTAATTGAGTTAATACAATTGGCACTTTCTAAGAAAATCAGATCAGTCAGAGACAAAGCAGAAACATTACTATGTGAAGACAAAGCCAGAAAATGGCCAGTAAAAATCCAAAAGAGGTCTCAGATGAAAACAAATTAGCTGACTTTAATTACTGCCTTGGACCTCAGAAGTTTGGAATACATTTCTTGAAGCTCCCTGGTATAGGACACTTTGTTATGGCAGCTTTAGCAAACCAATATATGTGCTTCTCTTGAAAAGCATCTGTCAATACCAAAAGAAGTCTCCTTTCCTTACATAAGTTTTCAGGGAATGGAAACTGGCAAAGAACTCACTTATCCATCGATTGGTTACCCCCACGAAGTCCTACTGCTCCCGAAGAGTTCTATTCTTTCTTTAGAATTCAGCTGTGTTAATACTTATTCCTACTTCATGGTTAAAGATGACCTAGGAAATATTAGAATGATCATAATTTACAGGAACTGGTAGAAGAAACTAAGCACAAGGGAAAACAGGCTGACATTGAAAATACACAACCCTCTCCACTTATCTTTTCCATACATCATGTTTAATTCCTTAGGAGAATAGTGGTAGTGGCCAAGGTTTGCTTCCTATTGCTTTGGGGAAATCACAAAATTGTGACTTTGTGGTAAACATGCCAACCTAAATATTCCCAAACCAAAACACTAGGCTTCAGTAGCAATGGGACAGCCTCAGTTCAGTTTAGTTCAGTCGCTCAGTCGTGTCCGACTCTCCGCGACCCCATGAATCACAGCACGCCAGGCCTCCCTGTCCATCACCAACTCCCGGAGTACACTCAAACTCATGTCCACAGAGTCGGTGATGCCATCCAGCCATCTCATTCTCCGTCGTCCCCTTCTCCTCCCGCCCCCAACCTTTCCCAGCATCAGAGTCTTTTCCAGTGAGTCAACTCGTCACATGAGGTGGCCAAAGTATTGCAGTTTCAGCTTTAGCATCAGTCCCTCCAATGAACATCCAGGATTGATCTCCTTTAGAATGGACTCGTTGGATCTCCTTGCAGTATAAGGGACTCTCAAGAGTCTTCTCCAACACCACAGTTCAAAAGCATCAATTCTTCGGCGATCAGCCTTCTTCACAGTCCAACTCTCACATCCATACATGACCACGGGAAAAACCATTGCCTTGACTAGACGGACCTTGGTTGGCAAAGTAATGTCTCTGCTTTTTAATATACTATCAAGGTTGGTCATAACTTTCCTTCCAAGGAGCAAGCGTCTTTTAATTTCATGGCTGCAATCAGCATCTGCAGTGATTTTGGAGCCCAAAAAAACAAAGTCTGACACTGTTTCCACTGTTTTTCCATCTATTTCTCATGAAGTGATGGGACAGCCTAGAGGATTACAAATCCTCCCAAACTGTTGGAGCCACCTGGTCGGTTTGTGTCAGCATCTCTATGGCAGGATTTGTGGTTTATGACTGCCACTCTTATCTCCAACCCTCTCGATGCCTGAGAAGCCCAAGAGACCACAGTTCTAGGTTTTAGACTAAATATCTTAAATACATAGGAAAAAAATCCAATCCAAACTGAAGGGCTCCAACCAATGGAGATGCATAGATGGTCCTCCTACACACAAAGGGCTGTTATGAGCAGCAATACCACAGCTCGAAGAAAGCTCACCATTAACACCTGCAGCCCATGCCAGACACATATCCCCAGTATCGTTAGAGAGGGTACATTTGAAGTCCACTATCAACTAGAGGCCACATCCCTGGTGGTTCAGATGGTAAAACGTCTGCCTATAACGCGGGAGACCCGGGTTCAATCCCTGGGTAGGGAAGATCTCCTGGAGAAGGAAATGGCAACCCACTCCAGTACTCTTGCCTGGCAAATCCCATGGATGGAGGAGCCTGGTAGGCTACAGTCCATGGGGTCGCAAAGAGTCATACACGACTGAGCAACTTCACTTTCACGTTCACCAACTAGAGGGAAAAAAGCAAAACAACAACAACAACAACAAACAACCTCTTGACCTTCTGTCTTAGTCAAATCTAAAAGACAGAGTCTGTACTCCAGCACGTCATGCCCAAGACATACATAACTGTTAATATTTGCAAGTAACTGTACCAGGTAGAGGACACCTTGGATCTGACGTACAACCAAAGTGAAGTAATATAGAAGACTTTAGTGCCAGTTTCAGAGAGAAAATGGTCATCTCCCAAATGATACATTCGATAGGACTCAAATCACTAATAATATTCAACTTAGCGATAAGACAATGCAGTTCTCTCTATGGAACTTAATCAAGAAGTTTCAATTCAGGCCTGTTTGCAGGCTCAAATTTCCATTTCTCAAATGTTTTCATTCAATCTTCCGACAGCTCAAAATATGGACAGTATACATGCACTCTTGGAAGATGATTAAGGCTGCAAGAACAAGGAACATTTCCAGGGAAAATGACAGAGAGTGCTACAAGTTGTTGACTAGATGGAGGAAGATGAAGAGCAGAATCAATCGGAGATTTCAGAGCTGGATCTGACTGTTTGATTTGGTGGGGAAAATGCCAAACCTGCTTGCAGACCTAGAGCTTGCTTTTCAAATATTTAACAAACTAACATGATCTTTGGCCTCAGCCAAGTTTTGCAATCTTCAGACCTCAGAATACTATACTACACCAAGTGTAGTGCCACCACTTAGAAATTCAGGAGATAGTATTTTTTGGGTGGGGGACTTGTAGGAGACTTCTCTATCAGATTTGTTCCAACGCATAGCATATTTAATAGAGTTGGAACTATGATTCACTTATAGATAGCACGTTTTTTCACAAATATTTCAATTGATTTATCTTCAGTGGATCTCTCATATCAAATCTTTGTGATCCCATGGACTGCAACATGCCTGGCTTCCCTTGTCATCACCAACTCCTAGAGTTTCTCAAACTCATGTTTATTGAGTCGGTGATGCCATCCAACCTTCTCCAGCATGCAATATATTCCGGGCATCAAGGTCTTTTCCAATGAATTTGAACTTTGCGTCAGCTGGCTAATTTTTGGAGCTTCAGTATCAGTCCATCCAATGAATAGTCATGGCTGATCTCCGTTAGGATTGACTGGCTTGATCTTCTTGCTGTCCAAGGGACTCGCAAGAGACTTCTCCAACACCACTGTTCAAAAGCATCAGTTCTGCACTCAGTTTTCTTTGTGGTCCAACAGTCACATACATGCATATATGACTACAGGAAAAACCATAGCTTAGACTCAGACATTTGT
This sequence comes from Moschus berezovskii, assembly GCF_049115385.1. NCBI lineage: Eukaryota > Metazoa > Chordata > Mammalia > Artiodactyla > Moschidae > Moschus > Moschus berezovskii. The sequence continues at coordinate 18,112,447 of NC_142489.1, read as the reverse complement.
TGGTAAAGTACTGGATCTATTTTCTAATGCATTTTCTAGCCTTTTCACAGTTTTTCTTCAATGGAAGAGTCTCTTTTAAATCATGACTACAGTCACTATCTGCAGTGATTTTGAAGCCCAAGAAAATTAAATCTCTCACTATTTTCTTTGTTTCCTCATCTATTTGCAATAAAGTAATGGGAGTGTGTGCCACAATCTTCATTTATTGAATTTTGGATTTTAAGACAGATTTTCAATCTCGCCAGGAGGTTCTTTAGTTACATTTCATTTTCTGCCTGAAGAGCAGTGTTATCTGTATATTTGAGGTTATTGCTATTTCTACCAGCAGTCTTGATTACTTATTGTTCTTCATCCTGTTCGACATTACGCATTATGTACTCTGCATATAATTTAAATAATCAGGGTGACAATATACAGCCTCGGTCAACTGCTTTCTTGCAAGTTGGAACTGGTGTATTGCTCCTTGTCTCGTTCTAACTGTTGCTGTTTGACCTGTATACAGATTTCTCACCAGGCAGGTAAAGTAGTCTAGTATTTCTGTTTTCTTAAGAATTTTCCAGTTTGTTCTGATGTACACTATCAAAAGCCCTAGCATAATCAATGAAGTAGAAGTAGGTTTGCTTTTTCTGGAATTCTCTTGTCTTTTCTATGATCCAATGGGTGTTGCCAATTTGTTTTCTTGTTCTTCTGCCTCTTCTAAATTCAACTTGAACATCTGGAAGTTATCAGTGCACTTACTCTTGTAGACTAGCATAGTGAATTTGAGCATTACTTTGATAGTGTGTGAGATGAGTGCAACTGTGTGAAAATTTCAATAGTTTTTCTATGACGTGTCTTTGAAATAGGAATGAAACTGATATTTGCTTGTCCTGTGGACACTGCTAATTTTTCCTAACTGGCTAGCATGTCATGTACAGCACTTTCACATTCTCATTATTTGGGGTTTGAAATAGTTTAGCTGGAATTCCATCATCTCCAATAGCTTTGCTTGTAGTGATGCTTTGGAAGGCCCTCTTAACTTCATATTCCATGATAGATAGCTCAAGATGAGTTATCACACCACTGTGGTTATCATAGGTTCTTTTTTCTAAAGTTCTTCTATGAATCCTTGCCACCTCTTCTTAATATTTTCTGCTTCCTTTAGCTCCATACCCTTTCGTCTTATTCTGCCCATCTTTACATGGGATATTCCCTTGCTATGTCTAATTTTTTGGAAGCAATCTATAACCCTTCTCAGTCTGTTGTTTTTCTGTGTCTCTACATTTATCACTTAGGAAGGCTTTCTCAGCTCTCCTTGCTATTCTTTGTAACTCTGCATTCAGATGGACATATCCTTTCATTTTGCCTATCGCCTTTCCCTTCTCTTCTTTGGCAGAAAGAAAGAAATTTGAAAGTCGTCCTCAGACAACCATTTTGCCTTTTTGCGTATCTTCTTGGGGATGATTCTGATCACCACTTCCTGTGCAGTGTTATGAACCTCGAACCATCAATCCATCATATTGAGCACCTAGCAGCCTTGGGAATTCATCGTTCAGTGATCTTTCTTTTTACCTTTTCATTCGGTTCATGGGGTTCTCAAGACAAGAAAACTGAAGTGTTTTGACGTTAATTTCTCCAGTAGACCATGTTTCATGAGAATTCCCACCATGACCTGAATATCTTGGGTGGCCCTACACAGTATGATTCATAGTTTCATTGAGTTAGACAAGATTCTGTCCAAGTGATCACTTTGGTAAGTTTTCTGCAATTGTGGCTTCCATTTTGTCTGTCCCCTGATTCGTAAGGATGAGAGGCTTATAGGAGTTTCCTCATAATATTTCAATTATAAAATCATCAACAGCAGACCTGGAATATTTTTCTCTTTGAATACCTCTCTACTGATACAAAACGAAGAAAGTACACACTTGTAAGTTCCATTTTTTTTTATTAGATTTTTTTCTAATTTCCCTATCTGTACCAATGTTGCTGAATGACTTCCTGCTAGTTAATAGAGCCTATTTTATAGTAATTCTTCCTGCCATACCAGACGCACTCAGATAAATGAAAGGAAGATGAAATGCAAAAGAACAGACAAGACAACTTCTGAGGAGTGTTGCAAAAAAAGAAAAGCCATGGAAAGTGAGCCATAAGTTGGCAGACTGACACAGTAGTGTGGGGAAAACTCTGGAGAGAAATCAGTAAAACTTGTAAACAGGTCATTTGTCATCAGTTCAGTTCAGTTCAGGCTCTCAGTCGCGTGTGACTCTTTGTGACCCCATAGACTGCAACATGCCAGGCTTCCCTGCCTATCAGCAACTCCCAGAGATTTCTTAAACTCCTTTCCCTTGAGTCCATGATGCCATCCAACCATCTCATCCTGTGTTGTCCTCTTCCTCTTCTGCCTTCAATCTTTCCCAGTATCATGGTCTTCTCCAGTGAGTCAGTTCTTCACATTAGGTGGCCGAAGGATTGGAATTTCAGTTTCACATCAGTCCTTCCAAAGAATATTCAGGACTGATTTCTTTTAGGATGCACAATTAGAGTCTTCTGAAACCAATAATTCAATTCTTCAGCGCTCAGCTTTTCTTATAGTCCAACTCTCATACCCATAGAAGACTACTGTCACTATCACAGGTATCAGTAAGTTCCTATTTCTCCCATTTAATTCTCATTAAGTACCTCCCTTCATAACTATCCTGCTTACATATTAAGATCCTGCTGGATTTCAAATCTAAATGACACATTTCAACTTCTTCCTTAGTCTCATGACAGGATTACTTACGACCTTATTAACCATCTTCATTTGTTTTAGTCTAGCAATCAGTTTATCCCATTGCTTCTGACACCAGGAAATACAGGAAAGTGAGGACCATCTTTTCATCTTCTTCATGTCATATCCGTCTTCTCCTGAGCCTCCAGATACCTTATATGTTACTCATTGAGACATTTGTGACCACACTTGATGTATCTTATAAAACTTAGTATAGTATGAAAATGGGAAATATGTTAAAATCCTGGGGAAACTTCACTAATGCTTGAAAACTCCCTCAGAAACGGGACTCTCAGCCTTCCTGGTACATTCTCTGGCGAGATCTAGAGGCTCAGAGGAAAAGAATATTATAGAGATTCACCTTCTTGTATGGATGGATTGTGGAATACAGTTAAATCTAAAACCGCTTTAACTTTTGACATAAAAGTAGGCATGACAGCATTCCAAAGACAAAAATCAGAGCCACACACACAAGGAAAATTAGTTCTAGTCGCTCTCTAGTGATATGACAGATCTGTTCATGTCTGTCATTAAGGATCCTGGTCCTAGATAAGGAAGATATATGTGTGGGTCTCAATGCTGTCATTTTCTCTCAGTTCCAGAGATTTCCATTGCTCTAGAAAGGGAAAATTTGTTCGAGGTTGTTATTCCCAAATCAACTAATCAATATCCCAGTTTACCAGATCCCATATAGCCAGAGCAAGATAGAAATCCATATTTCTGGTAACAGGAAAGAAATTCCAAAACATCAGTGGAGAAAAGAACGCAAGCCTCTTGCCAAAAGGGAGGTAATTTGTTTGTTTCTGTGTTTTGTTTTAGGAAAAGAAACAGACAGTAGTCTATAAAAATTCACAAAGATAATTTAGAGAAAAATGCTTACTAACTTCAGTGTGCACCACATGCAGACCTATTAAAAAGAAAGACACTTTGTATCTGAACATAAGTAAATGTGCAAGTGTGTGTGTTCTGTCCTGTGTGACTCTAAAAAACAATGAGTGTAACCCACCTGGCTCTTCTGTCAGTGGGATTTTCCAGGCACGAAACCTGGAGTGGGTTGCCATTCTCTACTCCATTAAGTTAGACGTGTAAAGCTGAAGAAAAACATTACCCAAGCATTTTATTGCATCTCTTTCAAGATAAACCAAACTGTATCAGCTTTTGCTCCAGAGAGTCTCTCTGAAATTACGAAGTTGAGCTTGTGAAAGAGGCAGTTTTACACGCTTGTGGACTGGGATGAGTCAAGACATAGAAGAGGCCAACTAAACATAAAAGGGAAATGTTTAGCAATCTGGATTACTTCAAAATGTCTTGAGTCCCATTTTTTTTCTCTAAGCCCCAAAACAAAATACATTCCTTCCTTTACTGTTTCAACATATCAAGCAGGAGAAAAAGGTAAAAAAGATGGAATACAGTGCCAGGAAGTGTGTCATAAATCTGTATATCTGACTCAGTGACTTTACTACATTTTCATTTATTTTTCTAGAACTCATCTCCAAGAACTTCCTTCTAACTCTAATAATGCTGCAGACCTTGTGTCTACCTGGTGATGGCAGTAGAGGGGCCAATGAGATAATGCTACTGATTATCCCTCAGGCCTCCAGGAATAAGACCATACATCCAGTGTTGATCTTTGGTGTAGGAGATTCTAGAGATCAGGCATTAGCAAGTCCCAAATGGGCACAGAAACATTAAGCATGCAGAACCAGTTGCAGATTAAGAAGTTTAATCACTTATTCCTCCTGGACATGGTTTACAACAAGATCAGTAAGTATTAGGCACAGTATTAGTCTGTATCTATCACTAAAGTATGAAGTACATGTTGGTTCTTGTTTAGAGAGGGTCTGGGTGTACACAGAAGCATCGGTGACCATGAGGTAGTCACGCAGGGGCTGATTGGTGTAAAATTCAATTAATGTGTAGCTGAGGAAAATACATCCATATTGTAGCATGCTGCTAGAACTATGCAGAACTATGGATGCTGGTGCTGTATTTCACGGATGGCTTCATCATATCCCCCACTAGGTCCTATCACCCATTCCATATTTTATGCTATCCCTACAAGAAATATTAAGCGAGGAGAAAATACCACTACTTTGCTGCCATGAAGCTAGAGCTAATGTATGTGCTAGAGTACGGACTCAGCCAAGAAAGTCTTTCCAATGGTACTACAAATTCCAGGTAAGCTGAAAATAGGACATTCCAAGACTAAAGCAGACAGGGTCCTCAAATCTGTGTTTATTAACCTCTTAAGTGCACAGAAGAGACATCAGAACCTAATACTAATCCACTTAAGCATTTCTGATGAATTTCACTACTTATATAATAAGACATTTCTAATTATTTCTGTCATTCCTGCTCACTTCTCATGTCCACACATGACCAGTCATTCAGATACCTTTAAGCTCCATTTTTTGTTCTTCTCATATTCTGCGACTTGTCAATGTCCTTCATTTTGCCTGAATTGTCCTTCCCTTCTTTTATGATTTTTCCTACCAAACGTTGATTTTTTTTTAAAGTGGAGGGTTCAAAAGAGGTAAAGAGGATAAAAAGATGAAGAGGAATGTGAAAAAGCTATCTTAAAACTCATCTTTCAAGAAATGAAGATATATTATCTTGTCCCATCACTTCATGGCAAATAGATGGGATTCAATGGAAACAGTGAAAGACTTTATTTCCTTAGTCTCCAAATCGCTGCAGATGTTGACTGCATCAGTGAAATTAAAACACTTGCTCCTTGGAAGAAAAGCTATGATCAACCTAAATAGCATATTAAAAAGCAGAGACATTAATTTCCTACAAAAGTCCATCTGGATAGAGCTATGGTTTTCCCAGTAGTCATGTATGAATGTGAGGGTTGACTATAACAAAAGCTGAGCACAGAAGAACTGATGCTTTCAAACTGTCCTGTTGGACAAGACTCTTGAGAGTCACTTGGACTGCAGGGAAATCCAACCAGTCCACTCTAAAGGAGATCAGTCCTGGATGTTCATTGGAAGGACTGATGCTAAAGCTGAAACTCCAATCCTTTGGCCACCTGATGTGAAGAGGTGACTCACTGGAAAATACTCTGATGGTGGGAGGGATTGGGGTCAGAAAGAGAAATGGACAATAGAGAATGAGATTCCTGGATGGCATCACAGACTCGATGGACATGAGTTTGAGTGAACTCCGTGAGTTGGTGATAGGGAGGACTGGCGTGCTGTGATTCATGGGGTTACAAGGAATCGTACATGTTTCAGCCACTAAAACTTTTCCATTCTGGTAATATTTGGTATGGGTGGTTTCCTGGAAAATTCTATGGTCCAGAGCTCAAAGTTAGATTCTGACTCAGGCATGAAATAAACAGGAAAACTAATGAGGAAAAAATAAAGAAAGAAAGAAAAAGAGAACTCACCCAGTGTGGCATTTTTGGGAAAACTACCAGATTATTCCTCTTTAATATTGTACCATCAAGGTTCCTTTAAAAATTAGACATCCTTCAAATTTATAAATCCTGACCACTAATACCTGTAAAAGACTCCCTATTCTGGAAAACTGCCTTTGGTCACATGAAAGCCTCCTCATCTGAGAGGTGAAAATCCATTTCTATTGGTAAAATTTTGACAGGAATTACATGGAAACAAATGACTGAATAAAAAGTGAGATAAATTGTAGTACAATTCAGTTTCCAGTTGAGATTATACTTGCTTTACCACTGCATTATCTTGCTTCTGTCATTCCATGTCTCCTGAAAATACTCACCATTGAGTCCCATGAACAGCAATCTTGGACACTGATTTAAGGGATTGTTATGGAAAATGTTGCCACCACAGAATAGAAAATACATATCATTCACCAAAATAGGAAAGCAAAAAACATTCATACACAAGTGTCAATTTCTGTTAACGAGAAATATTGTTCTTTCTGACATTTACTCTCCCTGATACACACCTCTGGAATCTCTCTGCTTTCCTTCCTTAAGTTCCTTATCTACAGAAGTCACTGTAAAATATGCTTTCCTTAGAAAACGATGACAGTTTTTTTTAGCTCTTCTTGGGAAGGAAACACAATGTAGGTGATTTTAATTTGTAAACTATATACTACTTTTTCAGAGGGTTAGGATCTTAACAATCTTGCTTCCATCAAGAATTTCTTAAGATGAACATGTTTAGTAAACGTGTTTCTTGTTGATTCCATAATTCCTTATTCAGACATTTCCCCCCGCTAAATAGAGACTTCTACTCCTGAAGCAAGGCGAGTAAAGTCAGAAGGAAAAATAGATATGGGATATGATCATTTATTCCAATTGGAGAACACAGTCTATCAAAGAAAATTGAACAACTCAACTAAAATAGTAATCTTATAACAATCCGTAAAGTCAGAAGAAAACTTCATGAGTAATTTAAAACCATATCTCAAAGGCCATTAATAAAAAGATAAAAATCAAGGGAAGCAGAAGAATGGCAGATGCACAGGCAGTGAGACCCAGAAGAACAGAACACAGATTGGAAGTTCAGTATGACTGAATAAGATTCCTGATCTCTGAAGAAATAGGTTTTGCCTCAGTAACAGGGACCACACTTGATCACTCCTGCGCTTTTGTGTTGTAGAATTTTCTCCAAGAATGAATCGGGACAGAGAAACCTTCTGACATAGACATCAGAAGGAGGACAGAGAGTGCCCCTGACTAGTCTAAGCAAGAGAGCTCTATACTATTTCATTTCGTTATAACAATAAATCCAAAGAATATCTCAAGGTTATAAAAAAGTTTACCAGTCCACTTCCACAATTTACATTATAAGGTAACAGGATTAGAACTTACTAGACCCACTCCCGTAATACACATTCTAATATCAAGTTTAGTCAGAATGTTTTCAAGAAGAAGAAACTGTTCTCAAGCAGGATACAATGTTGTTATATAATCCTTTCTAAGGAATATAGGAGAAAAACTAAAATATAAAAGCTTGTCCTTTCCTACTCCTTGAGAATTTCAGGCCTCTATCTCCTCTTCGAGAACCTCAAATTCTTTCTCCTCCACAGGGCCTCTGGAATTATCATTCCACTTAGGAATTAATTCTCTCATTATCCCCTTTTCTTTTTAGGAGAATTATGTTTCCAAGGGAAAGGGGTGTCATTTTCATTCCATAGCTACTTCCTGATGTGATGGGGCTTCATCCCTAAATTAATCAGCATCTCTTTTAACCCTCATATTGAGAGTCTCTGGACCAAGGGCCCCAAATAATAGTTTGGAGAGGCTGCAGCAATTGTAGGAGCATGTTCAATTGTAACTTAAAAACTTTCACACAGTTAGAAAGAAACCCTGTTTTAAAGTTAGAGATGAAAGATAAAAGAGTTATTAAACCAAATTGAAACACAATCAAAATTAAGAGTTACATTATGTCCATAGTTACATGACTCCATTTTAGAATTTTTAAATGTCCTCAGATCAAGAAAAACTGTCAGATATGATTGTTGTTGTGAAAGGTATTCACAGAGTTGAAGAAATTCCTTTTCTTGAAGTGAACAATCACACCATGGGGAGCCCCCTTCAATTGATAAGGAGTTTGAAGAGCTGAAAGCTGAGTCATGGAGTTAATTCTAAAGCTTTAGGATCTATAGCAATATCTGTGCATAAAAATGTCTGTCATTGAGATAATCCCCCTTTTTTTGGGGGGGGAGCAGGCTGAGCCTTCATTAAAGGTGTGGGTACATTTAAACCAACAGCTCTGTGTTTCCTGAGTTAAATTATGTAGATTCCTCTTAATGATGCCATTACCCTTTATCTACATTTCCTGAAGATTGGAGTTGGGTAAGCGATATTTTATTCCTAGAACTTTTGCCACTCCTTGAGGTACAACAGCTTTCAAAATAGGGTTGTTCTGAATTGTAGAGTTTAAGATCCCACTTACATCATGAGAAGTCAGTACACTAAGATTTTGTTCATTCCTTAAACTCAGGCTGTAATGGATACTACGTTTGACGTGAAAGTAGGTCTTTGAGCCCGGTATGCACAAGGTCTATGAGGTTGGTAATAACAGGAACAGCATTTGTGTTCGACCCATACTTTCCCCATCAGCCCACTCTCCAATATTCACATTATTGTTCATTTTAAAAGGAAAGATTCCATATTCATGAAAACAGTGGCTTGGAACTTGCTGAGCCTATCTATCCTCCAAAGGGATAAGGGAGACTCTGGCATCATTAGGAATCCATGAGAAAATAACACAGAGTCCTAGTTACATCTTAATATCAGGAAGCAACAGTTAGAACTGGACATGGAACAACAGACTGGTTCCAAATAGGAAAAGGAGTACATTAATGTTGTATATTGTCACCCTGCTTATTGAACTTCTATGCAGAATACATCATGAGGAACGCTGGGCTGGAAGAAGCACAAGGTGGAATCAAGACTGCCTGGAGAAATATCAATAACCTCAGATATGCAGATGACACCACCCTTATGGCAGAAAGTGAAGAAGAACTAAAGAGCCTCTTGATGAAAGTGAAAGAGGAAAGTGAAAAAGTTGGCTTGAACCTCAACATTCAAAAAGCAAAGATCATGTCATCTGGTCCCAGCACTTCATGAGAAATACATGGGGAAACAGTGGAAACAGGGTCAGACTTTCATTTTTGGGGTTCCAAAATCACAGCGGATGCTGATTGCAGCCATGAAATTAAAGACGCTTACTCCTTGGGAAGAAAGTTATGACCAACCTAGATAGCATAATAAAAAAGCAGAGACATTACTTTGCCAAACACGGTCCATCTAGTCAAGGCTATGGTTTTTCCAATGGTCATATATAGATGTGAGATTTGGACTGTGGAAAGCTGATTGCCAGAGAATTGGTGCTTTTGGACTGTGGTGTTGGAGAAGACTCTTGAGAGCCCCTTGGACTGCAAGGTGATCCAACCAGTCCATTCTAAAGGAGATCATTACTGGGTATTCATTCGAAGGACTGATGCTAAAGCTGAAACTCCAATCCTTTGACCACCTGATGTGAAGAGGTGGCTCACTGGAAAATAGTCTGATGCTGGGAGGGATTGTGGGCAGGAGGAGAAGGGGACAACAGAGAATGAGATGGCTGGATGGCGTCACTGACTTGATGGACATCAGTTTGAGTGAACTCCAAGTGTTGGTGATGGACAGGGAGGCCTGGCATGCTGTGATTCATGGGGTCGTGAAGAGTCGGACACGACTGAGTGACTGTACTGAACTGAACAGAACATAATAGCGTTTGTCTCATCCTGACAGCTCTAGTATAATAGCGGATAGGAGAAAAGTGGACCAGAGTCTTCAGAGAGCACAGAGAAATTTACCCTGGTTTCGGAAAGGTATCAACTGATTAGACCCCACAGAGTGCTTAATACCTGGTGTTCCTCAGATGTTATTAAGATGGGGGCTTGTGTGTAGTGGCAATTCTCTTGAGAGTCTGATGACTCAGGCCTATACCTCAGAGATAAGTCTCTTCTCCAGTATGGGTCTTTGCAGTCAAGACAGGGAGACAGATGTGCATTAGATGCCTGAGGGGAAAACCTCTTGAAATGTCCCTCCTTTCCTCAGTAATAGTAAGCCCAACCTTTTTCACCTGTGTCCCTCTGATTATTTTTGTCAGGCTGCTTCAGAACAGTTCTAACAAATACTGTTTTGGCTACAGGCTTTTACTGGGTTTTTCCCCCCTATTTTCCTCCTCATATTCTCTACTATAATATACCATCTGAAATATCTGCAACAAATTTTCTAAGCTTTAACTTGGCCCATATACCTGTTTGCATAACTAATGGCAGACATCTGGAGTCAAATGAGTGAGAAATCTATTTTTAGAATTATTTCTCCCTCTGTAATATGTGAATGTCAGTAAAATTATGGGGAGCCTCCTGTAGTCCATCTAGGAGTGTACCAGAATTTCCTTCTTTCTCTATTCTCTGTCAACCAAGTTGGCATAATTTATAGTCAGTGGGAGAGGCGGGGGTTTCATCCTAAGATGGCAGAGGAATAGGTAGGGGACACCAATTTCTCCCCCAAAAATAAAGCGAAAGTACATTTGAACGCTGAACAAATTCCAAAAAAATAATTTCTGAACGCTGGCAGAGGACATCAGACACCCAGAAATGCAGCCAATTTTCTTCAAAAGGAGGTCGGGCGGAATATAAACTAAAAGGAGAGTTAGTGAGAGCTAGCCATCCTGGGAAGGGAGTCTTAAAGAGGAAGAAGTTTCCAAACACCAAGAAACCATTTCTCCTGAGGGTCTGTGGGGAGTTTTGGTATCTCAGAGGGCAATGTGCCTAGGAAAAATATATATACAGACATACATAAAACCCAAAGATTATGTCCCTAATAAAAGCTCTCAACAGAGAAGTATCCTAGACATTTGCATCTACCACCAGGAAGAGGAGGCTGAACAGGGAGGAGTGGGCTGAATTGCTTAGGTAAGGACCAGGCCTGAATGCCCTGAGAGCAATCTGAGAGTGTGAGGGGGAGAGAGAGAGTGGGAGCAAGAACTACCCCAGAAAAGTGCTAACCTGAAGTACTGCAGGACCACTCACAGAACAAAAGACTGAGCCAATACTAGAGGAGAGTGTGCCGGATATGGACCAGCTCATCCAGCGCAGGAGGAGGGGGCAGGCGGGTGGCAACCAGAGCAAGAAAGAGGAAAACTTGGCCCCAGAGACGGCATCCCCTATCAAACTGTGAACAGGCTTCCAGTTGCTAACCAAGACTTTCTGGAATTCTAGACAGTTGACATCCACTGGGAGTGTCACAGCGAGAGATAAGCTCCCCAGCAGAGACAAAAAAGAGATGGCACACGCTGTCAGCCACTAAACCAAGCAGCTGGGACCGGGGAGGAGATAAGGTGAACTCACTGCCAGGGAGAGGACGCTAGCCAAGCACCTGGCTGTCTGAGCTGTTCAGAACTGGGAAGGGTACAAACAAAGCCCAACTGAGTCTGCATCTTTGGGGAGTACCTGAGAACCTGGACCTGAGTGGCCTAGATCAGGAAAGTGCATGCAACTCAGGGTCCGCTCCCTGCAGAGTAATCTGGAGCCTAAGCAGTGTAGACTGGGAAACACACAACCAAAAGCAAGGGCAAACCCAGGGTGTCCAAGAAATTGCGAGCACTCCCCAAACACGCCAGTTATATTTGTTTTCAATGTTCCTCCCTCCTCACAGCACCATTGAAAAAGTGAGCCTGAATAAGAGACAATTTCTTGCTATTATGTTAGGGTGAAAATTAGACACTGGAGAGAGCAGAGAACAAAAGAAACCAAACAGAAGGAACCACTTTAGAAGTGACAGGTGAAACAGAATAAACGCTGTAGATAGCACCAACTACACTGGAGGGACCTTTAGATCTTGAGAACAAGATCTAAGCTGGAACAAGGAACTATCTGAAACTGAACTGAGCCCACACTGTCTGCAACAACTCCAGAGAAATTCCTAGATGAATTTTTACTACTATCATTTTTTAAAAAATTTTAATTTTTATGTCTTCTATACTGCTTTGATTTTTCATTTTTATAACATATTATTACCTTCAGGTCAGTTCAATTCAGTCGCTCAGTAGTGTCTGACTCTCAGCGACCCCATGAATCACAGCACACCAGGCCTCCCTGTCCATCACCAACTCCCGGAGTTCACTTAAACTCATGTCCACAGAGTCGGTGATGCCATCCAGCCATCTCATTCTCTGTCATCCCCTTCTCCTCCATCCTCCAACCTTTCTCAGGATCAGAGTGTTTTCCAGTGAGTCGCATGAGGTGGACAAAGTATTACAGTTCCAGCTTTAGCATCATTCCTTCCAATGAACACCTAGGATTCATTTCCTTTAAAATGGAGTGGTTGGATCTCCTTGAGGTACAAGGGACTCTCAAGAGTCTTCTCCAACACCACAGTCGAAAAGGATCAATTCTTCGGAGATCAGCTTTCTTCACAGTCCAACTCTCACACCCATACATGACCACGGGAAAAACCATAGCCTTGAGAAGACGGACCTTGTTTGGAAAAGTAATGTCTCTACTTTTTAATATATTATCTATGTTCGTCATAACTTTCCTTCTAAGAAGTAAGCGTTTTTTAATTTCATAGCTGCAATCAGCATCCGAAGTGATTTTGGAGCCCAAAAAATTAAGTCTGACACTGTTTCCACTGTTTTTCCATTTATTTCCCATGAAGTGATGGGACCAGATGCCATGATCTTTATTTTCTGAATGTTGAGCTTCAAGTCAACATTTTCACTCTTCTCTTTCACTTTCATCAATAGGTCTTTGAGTTCCTCTTCATTTTCTGCCATAAGGGTAGTGTCATCTGCATTTCTGAGGTTATTAATATTTCTCCCAGCAATTTTGGTTCCAGCTTGTGCTTCTTCCAGCCCAACTTTCCTCATGATGTACTCTGCACATAAGTTAAATAAGCAAGGTTACAAAATCCAGCCTTGACGTACTCCCTTTCTTATTTGAAACCAGTCTGTTGTTCCATGTACAGTTCTGACTGTTGCTTCCTGACCTGCATACAGGTTTCTCAAGAGGCAGGTCAGGTGGTCTTGGATTCCCATCTCTCAGAATGTTCCACAGTTTAAAGGTTTTGTCATAGTCAATGAAGCAGAAATAGATGTTTTTCTGGAACTCTCTTGCTTTCTCCATGATCCAGCGTATGTTGGCAATTTGATCTCTGGTGCCTCTGCCTTTTCTGAAACCTGCTTCAACATCTGGGAGTTCACGGCTCACATATTGCTGAAGCCTGGTTTGATAATTTTGAGCAAGACTTTACTAGCGTGTGAGATGAGTGCAATTGTGTGTTCATTTGAGCATTCTTTGGCATTGCCTTTCTTTGGGATTGGAATGAAGACTGACCTTTTCCAGTCCTGTGGCCACTGTTGAGTTTTCCAAATTTGCTGGCATATTGAGTGCAGCATTTTCACAGCATCATCGTTCAAGATTTGAAATAGCTCAACTGGAATACTGAATGAGGAATTCCCCAGGTCGGTAGGTGTCCAGTATGCTACTGGAGATCAGTGGAGAAGTAACTCTAGAAGGAAGGAAGGGATGGAGCAAAAGCAAATCCAATACCCAGTTGTGGGTGTGATCGGTGATAAAAGCAAGGTCCGGTGCTGTTAAGAGCAATATTGCATAGGAACCTGGAATGTTAGGTCCATGAATCAAGGCAAATTGGAAGTGGTCAAACAGGAGATGGCAAGAATGAACATACATTCTAGGAATCAGTGAATTAAAATGGACTGGAATGGGTGATTTTAACTCAGATGACTATTATATCTATTACTGTGGTCAGGAATCCTTTAGAAGAAATGGAGTAGCCTTCATGGTCAACAAAGGAGGCCGAAATGCAGTACTTGGATGCAATCTTAAAAACGACAGAATGATTTCTGTTCGTTTCCAAGGCAAACCGTTCAATATTACAGTAATCCAGGCCTATGCCCCAACCAGTAACGCTGAAGAAGCCGAAGGTGAATGGTTCTATGAAGACCTACAAGACCTTTTAGAACTAACACCCAAAAAAGATGTCCTTTTCATTTTAGGGGACTGGAATGCAATAGTAGGAAGTCAAGAAACACCTGGAGTAACAGGCAAATTAGGTCTTGGAGTACGAAATGAAGCAGGACAAACGCTAATAGAATTTTGCCCAGAGAACGCATTGGTTATAGCAAGCACCCTCTGCCAACAACACAAGGGAAGACTCTACACATGGACATCACCAGATGGTCAACACCGAAATCACATTGATTATATTCTTTGCAGCCAAAGATTTAGAAGCTGTATACAGTTAGCAAAAACAAGACCAGGAGCGGACTGTGGCTCAGATCATGAACTCCTTATTGCCAAATTCAGACTTAAATTGAAGAAAGTAGGGAAAACCAATAGACCATTCAGATATGACCTAAATCAAATCCCTTATGATTATACAGTGGTAGTGAGAAATAGATTGAAGGGACTAGATCTGATAGATAGAGTGCCTGATGATCTTTGGACGGAGGTTCATGACATTGTACAGGAAACAGGGACCAAGATCATCGCCATGGAAAAGAAATGCAAAAAAACAAATGGCTGCCTGAGGAGGCCTAACAAATAGCTGTGAAAAGAAGAGAAGTGAAAAGAAAAGGAGAAAAGGAAAGAAATAAGCATCTGAATGCGGAGTTCCAAAGATTAGCAAGGAGAGATAAGAAAGCCTTCCTCAGCGATCAGTGCAAAGTAATAGAGGAAAACAACAGAATAGGAAAAACAAGAGATCTCTTCAAGAAAATTAGAGATATGAAGGGAACATTTCTTGCAAAGATGGGCTCGATAAAGGACAGAAATGGTTTAGACCTAACAGAAGCAAAAGATATTAAGAAGAGGTGGCAAGAATACAGAGAAGAACTGTACAAAAAATATCTTCACGACCAAGATAGTCACGATAATGTGATCACTGACCTAGAGCCAACATCTTGGAATGTGAAGTCTAGTGGGCGTTAGAAAGCATCACTACTAACAAAGCTAGTAGAGGTGATGTAATTCCAGTTGAGCTATTATTACCTTACCCCTGCCAAAAAAGTTGAGTTTAGACCATCAAAACTACAGTATTAAACAAAAACAAATCCTCCGAATTATACTTTTTTTCTTTAGTTTTGTTTTTAAATATTGTAGTTTTGCTAGTCCAACTTCTACTTTAGATTTTTAATCTTTGCTTTTTGGTAGTTGTTATTAATATTTTACCTTTACGGATCTAATCTTAAGTACCCATTTTTATCTAGGAGTGAGATTAGTGGCTTGATTACTCTCTCCCCCTTTTAATTCACCTCTTTCTCCACTAGGTCACCTCTATTTCGTCCTTCCACCTTATCTTCTGTTACCAACTCTCCGAATTTCTCTGTGTGTTCTGGTCTGTGAGAAAGATAGTACTACTTTGATCTATCCTTCTCCTTTTGATTCCCCTTTTTCTCCACCATTTCACCTCTATCTCCTTGATCTTTCTTCTCTTCTCCATCCATATAACTCTGTGAGCCTCTCTGAGGGTTCCAGAATGTGGAGAGCACATAGGGAATGGTATACTGGCTCGATTGCTCTCTCCCCTTGTGATTCCCCCTCTCCGCCTTCTGGTCACCTCTATCTCCTTCCTCCTTCTTCTCTTCTGCATGTAATTCTGCAAACCTCTCTGGGAATCCCTTACTGTGGATAGTCTTTTCATCGTTAATCTAGAAGTTGTATCATTGGTGCTGTATGGATGTAGAAGTCCTGAGGCTACTGTGAGAATAAGACTCTAAACCAGAAGCAGGAGGCTTAAGCCCAAAACCTGAGAACACCAGAGAACTCCTGACTTCAGGGAATATTAACTGGTAAGAGATCATCCGAAAGCCTCCATACCTACACTGAAAGCAAGGATCACCCAAGAGTCAACAAGTTCCAGACAAGGACATACCACACAAATTCTCCAGCAACACAGGAACATAGTGCTGAGCTTCAATATACAGGTTTCCCAAAGTCACACCAATCCCATAGATATCTCAAATCTCACTACTTGACACTTCATTGCAATCCAGATAGAATAAACACAGTTCCACCCATAAGAACACAGACACAAACTCCACGAATCAGTAAATTAACAATGATCAAACACAAAGAACAGATATTAAATGCTCCGTGGGAAAAACAACAAATAACACACGAAGGGATTCCCATAAGAATAACAACTGATCTTCCAGTAGAAACTCTTCAGGTGAGAAGGGAATGACAGGACATATTTAAAGTGATGAAAGAGAAAACCTACAACCCAGATTACTGTACCCAGCTAGGATCACATTCAAATATGAAGGAGAAATCAAAAGCATTACGCACAAGTCAAAGCTAAGAGAATTCAGCACCACCAAACCAGCTCTTCAACAAATGCTAGAGGATCTTCCTTAGACAGGAAACACAGAAACAGTATATACACTCGAACCCCAAACAACAAAGCAAATTATGATGGGATACTAATATCAATAATTACCTTAAATGTAAATGGGTTGAATATCCCAAACAAAAGACAATGACTGGAAAAATGGACACAAAAGCAATACCACATTATATGGTCTCTACAAGAGACCCACTTCAAAACAAGGGACACAAAAAAGTGATCAAAAGTGAAGGGCTTTAAAAACATATTACACTTAAATGAAGACCAAAAATATAAAAAAGCAGGAGTAGCAATACTCATATCAGATGAAATAGACTTTAAAATAAAGGCTGTGAACAGAGACAAAGAAGGACACTACATCATGATCCAAGGATCACCCCAAGAGGAAGATATAACAATGATAAACATATATGGACCCAACATAGTGCATTGCAATAATGTAAGGCAAATGCTAACAAGTATGAAAGGGGAAATTAACAATAACACAAAAGATCAACTAAACAGAAATTAACAAGGAAACACGAACTTTAAATGACACAATGGACCAGTTAGACCTAGTTGATATCTATATGACATTTCACTACAAAACAATCAATTTCATCTTTCTCTCTAGTGCACATGGAATCTTCTCCAGAATACGTCATATCCTGGGCCATAAATCTAGCCTATGTAAATTCAAAATCAATTAAAACCATTCCAATTATCGTTTCTGACCTCAATGCAGTAAGATTAGATCTCAATTACAGGGGGAAAAAAAGCTATTAATATGCCAACATATGGAGGCTTTTGAATAACCAAAAATCACAGAGGAAATAAAAAGAAGAAAAATATGCTTAGAAAGGAGTGAAAAATGAAAGCACAACAACCCAAAACCTATAGGACACTGTAAGAGCTGTGCTAAGGGAAGGTTCGTAACACTTCAGGTTTACCTCAAGAAACAAGAGAAAAGTCAACTGAATAACATAACACTACACCTAAAAAAACTAGAAAAGGAATAAATGAACAACCCCATGGTTAATAGACTGAAAGAAACCTTCAAAGTTAGGGCAGAAATAAATACAAAGGAAAGAAAAGAGAACATAGAAATGAAAAAGAAGAAGGAAAAGTTGCTTCTTTGAGAAGATAAATAAAACTTATAAACCATTAGCCAAGCTCATCACGAAACAAAGGGGAAGAATGAAATCAAGAAAATTAGAAACAAAAATGGAGAAATCACAAAAGACAACACAGAAATACAAAGGATCATAAGATACTATCAGCAACTATCAGCAACTATATACCAATAAAATGGACAGTTTGTAAGAAATGGATAAATTCTTAGAAAAGTCTAACTTTCCAAATATGAACCAGGAATAAATAGAAAATCTTAAGACATCCACCACAAGCAAGGAAATTGAAACTGTAATCAAAAATCTTTCAGCAAACAAAAGCCAAGGACAGACGGATTCACAGATGAATTCTCCCAAAAATGTAGATAAGAGCTAACATCTATCTTACTCACACTCTTCCAGAAAACTGAAGAGGAAGGTAAATTTCCAAACTCATTCTATAAGGCCACAATCATCCTAATGACTAAACCAGACAAAATGAATAGTGAAGTCACTTAGTCGTATCCGATTCTTTACAATCCCATTGACTATAGACCACTGGACTCCTCCATCCGTAGGAATGTCCAAGCAAGAGTATCTGAGTGGCTTAACCATTTCCTTCTCCAAAACCAGACAAAGATGCCACAAAAAAGAAAACTACAGGCCAGTATAACTGATGAACATTGATCCATCTATCCTTAACGAAATTCTAGCAAGCAGAATCTAACAACATATTAAAAAGTTCATACATCAGGACCAAGTGGAATTTATTCCAGGAATGCAAGGATTCTTTAATATTTGAAAATCAGTCAATGTAACACAGCACATGAACACATTGAAAGATAAAAACCATATGATTATCTCCATAGATGCAGAAAAAGCCTTTTGCAAAATTCAACATCCATTTATGGTAAAAACCCTTCAGAAAGTAGGGAGAGAAGGAACATACCTCAACATAATAAAAGCTATATATGACAAACCCACAGTAAACATCAATGGTGAAAAATTGAAAGCTTTTTCCTGAAGTCAGGAACAAGGAAAGGGTGCCTCACCACTGCTATTCCCCGTAGTTTGTTTTTAAAGATTTGGCCACAACAATGAGAGAAGAAAAAGAAATACAAGGAATGCAGATTGGGAAACAAGAAGTAAAACACTCACTCTTTGCAGATGACATGAACCTTTATATAGAAAACCCTAAAAACTTTCCCAGAAAATTACAATTGTTAATCAATGAATATAGTAAAATTGTAGGATATCAAATTAACATACAGTAATCCCTTTCATTCCTATAAGCTAATAATGAGAAAACACAAAGAAAAATTAAGGAAACAGTTCCATTCACCATTGCAACAAAAAGAAAAAGAAAAACAACTTAGGAATATATCTGCCTAAAGAAACAAAGCCCCCTTACTTCATGGGAAATAGATGGGAAAAACAGTGGAAACAGTGTCAGACTTTATTTTTTGGGCTCCAAAATCACTGCGGATGCTGATTGCAGCCAGGAAATTAAAAGACACTCATTGGAAGGAAAGTTATAACCAACCTAGATAGTATATTAAAAAGCAGATACATTACTTTGCCAACGAAGGTCCATCTAGTCAAGGCTATGGTTTTCCCAGTTGTCATGTATGGATGTGAGAGTTGGACTGTGAAGAAAGCTGATCGCTGAAGAATTGATGCTTTTGAACTGTGGTGTTGCAGAAGACTCTTGAGAGTCCCTTGGGCTGCAAGGAGATCCAACCAGTCTATTCTAAAGGAGATCAATCCTGGGTGTTCACTGGAAGGACTGATGCTAAAGCTGAAACTTCAATACTTTGGCCACCTATGCAAAGAGTTGACTCACTGGAAAAGACTCTGATGCTGGGAAAGGTTGGGGACAGGAGGAGAAGGGGAAGACAGAGAATGAGATGGCTGGATGGCATCACCGACTCGATGGAAATGAGTTTGAGTGAACTCCGGGAGCTGGTGATGGATAGGGAGGCCTGGCGTGCTGTGATTCATGGGGTCGCAAAGTGTTGGACACGACTGAGTAACTGAACTGAACTGAAAGAAATAAAACAACTATATATAGAAAACTACAAAACACTGATAAAGTGTTTTTTAGTTCCCCATCTTCCAAACAGTACTTTGTCAATTCAGTTTCACCAAAGAAGATCAGGCATGGGGTTTAAACCTGCCGTAGGCTTTTTTTTTTTTTTTAACACATTTTATTTATTTACTTTATTTTAATTGGAGGCTAATTACAGTATTGCTTTGGTTTTTGCCATAGTTTGACATGAATCCACCCCGGGTGTTCATGTATTACCTATCTTGAACCTTGCTCCCACCTCCCTCCCCATATCATTACTCTGGGTCATCCCAGTGCACTAGGCCCAAGCAGCCTGTATCATGCATCAAACCTAAACTTGCGATTCTTTTCACGTATGACAATATACATGTTTCAGTGCCATTCTCCCAAATCATGTCACCCTGTCCCTCTCCCACAGAGTCCAAAAGACTATTCTATACCACCATGTCTCTTTGGCTGTCTTGCATACCAGGTAATTGTTACCATCTTTCTAAATTCCATATATATGCGTTAGTACACTGTTTTGGTGTTTTTCTTCCTGGCTTACTTTACTCTGAATAATAGGCTCCAGTTTCTTCCACCTCATTACAACTGATTCACATGTATTCTTTTTAATGGTTGAATACTTTGGCCACCTCATGCGATCAGTTGACTCACTGGAAAAGACTTTGATGTTGGGAAAGGTTGGGGGCGGGAGAAGAAGGGGACGACCAAGAATGAGATGGCTGGATGGAATCACCGACTCTGTGGACATGAGTTTGAGTGAGCTCCGGGAGTTGGTGATGGAAAGGGAGGCCTGGTGTTCTGTGATTCATGGGGTCACGGAGAGTCAGGCATGACTGAGCGACTGAACTGAGCTGAACTGAATGCTCCATTGTGTACCACAGCTTTCTTATCCATTCATCTGCTGTTAGACATCTAGGTTGCTTCCATGTCCTGGCTATTATAAACAGTTTTTCAATGAACATTGTGGTACATGTGTCTCTTTCAGTTCTGGTTTCCTTGGTCTTTATGCAGAGCCCTGGGATTGCTGGGTCTTATGGCAGTTCTATTTCCAGTTTTTTAAAGAATCTCCATACTGTTCTCCACAGTGGCTGTGCTAGTTTGCATTCCCACCAACAGTGTAAGAGTGTTCCCTTTTGTCCAAACCTTCTCCAGCATTTAATGCTTGTTTACTTTTGGATAGCAACCATTCTAAATGGTGTGAAATGGTACCTCATTGTTGATTTGATTTTCATTTCTTTGATTAAGAGTGATGTTGAGCATATTTTCATGTGTTTGCTAGCCATCTGTATGTCATTTTTGGAGAAATGTTTGTTTAGTTCTTTGGCCCAATTTTTGATTGGGTTATTTATTTTTCTGGAATTGAGTTGCAGAAGCTGCTTGTATATTTTTGAGATTAATTGTCACTTGCTTCATTTGCTATAATTTCCTCCTATTCTGAAGGCTCTCTGTGCACTTTGCTTATAGTTTCCTCTGCTGTGCAGAAGCTTTTATTTTTATTTAGGTCCCATTTGTTTATTTTTGCTTTTATTTCCATTATTCTGGGAGGTCGGTCATGGAGGATCCTGCTGTGATTTATGTCGGAGAGTGTTTTGCCTATGTTCTCCTCTAGGAGTTTTATAGTTTCTGGTCTTACGTTTAGATCTTTAATCCATTTTGAGTTTATTTTTTTGTATGGTAGTAGGGAGTGTTCTAGTTTCATTCTTTTACAAGGGGTTGACCCGTTTTCCCGGCACCACTTGTTAAAGGGATTGTCTTCTCCATTGAATATTCTTGACTCCTTTGTCAAAGATAAGGTGTCCATTGGTGCGGGGCTTTATCTCTGGGCTTTCAATTTTGTTCTATTAATCTATATTTCTTTTTTTTTTTTTAAGAGAGAGAAAAATATTTTGTTCATAGTACTCTGTCAGTAGCTAAATTTTCACAAGTCACTATAAAACAGGATATCAACAAATCAAACATGCTTGTATACTTCACCAATTTATTTTTTATTGAAATATAGTTAATTTACAGTATTCTCTTCAATTCTTTAGGACAAAAAATCGTCGTTTGAGATATTTCTTTGGCTTTGAGCAAAGTGACACAGTGAAATTGAGGACTTCTTACTTTGTAGTTTGCTATTCATGAGATATGTCAATACCATACTGTCTTGATGACTGCGGCTTTGCAGTAGACCCTGAAATCCGGCAGGTTGATTCCCCAACTTCCATTCTTCTTTCTCAAGATTGCTTTAACTATTTGAGGTTTTTTGTATTTCCATACAAATTGTGAAATTATTTGCACTAGCTCTGTGAAAATACCATCGGTAGCTTGATAGGGATTGCATTGAATCTATAAATAATTTTGGGTAGTATACTCATTTTCACAATACTTATTCTTCCAGTCCATGAACACGATATATTTCTCCATCTATCAGTGTTCTGTTTGATTTCTTACACCAATGTTTTATACTTTTCTATATATAGGTCTTTTGTTTCTTTAGGTAGACATATTCCTATTTCATTCTTTTATTTGCAACAGTGAATGGAATTGTTCCATTAATTTCTCTATTTTCCCTTTATTAATATATAGGAATGCAAGGGATTACTGTGTGTTGATTTTATATCCTGCAACTATTCTATTAGCTCTAATAATTTTCTGGTAGAGTCTTTAGGGTTTTCTGTGTAGAGGATCATGTCATCTACAAACAATGAGAGTTTTACTTCTTTTCCAATTTGAATTCGTTTTATACCTCATTCTACTCTGATTGCTGTGGTCAAACTTACAAAACGATGTTTAATATTAGTGGTGAGAGTGGGCACCCATGTCTTGTTCCTGACATTAAGGGAAATGCTTTCAATTATTCATCATTGAGGGTAACGTTTGCTATGTGTTTCATAGATAGCTTTTATTATGTTGAAGTATGTACCTTCTATTCCCGCCTTCTGGAGGGTTTTTATCATAAAAGGACTGAATATTCTCAAAGGCTTTCTCTGCATCTATTGAGATAATCCTATAGTTTTTATTTTTCATTTTGTTAATGTGGTGTATTACACTGATTGATTGGTGGATATTGCATCCCTGGGATTAAGCCCACTTGGTCATGATGTATGCTCTCTTTAATGTGTTTTTGGATTCTGATTGCTAGGAATATGTTTAAGATTTTTGCATCTATGTTCGTCAGTGATATTGGCCTGTAGTTTTCTATTTTTGTGGCATCTTTGTCAGGTTTTGTTATTAGGGTGATGTTGGCCTCATAGAATGAGTTGAAAATTTACCTTCTGCAATTTTCTGGAAGAGTTTGAGTAGGATAGTTGTTAGCTTTTCTCTAAAATTTGGAGAATTCAGCTGTGAAGCCGTCTGGATCTGGGCTTGTGTTTGCTGGAAGATTTCTGAATACTGTTTCAATCTCCGTGCTTGAAATGGGCCTGTTAAAATTTTTCTATGTCTTTCTGGTTCAGTTTTGTAAAGTAGTACTTTTCTAAGAATTTGTCCATTTCTTCCAAGTTGTCCATATTATTGGCATATACCTGCTGATAGTAATCTCTTGTGTTCCTTTCTATTTCTGTGTTGTCTGTTATGATCTCTCCAGTTTCATTTCTAATTTTATTGATTTGGTATCTCTCCCTTTACTTCATGATGAGTCTGGCTAGTGGTTTATCAATTTTATTTACCCTCTCAAAGAATCAGCTTTTAGCTTTGTTGATTTTTGCTATGGTCTCTTGTTTCTTTTGCATTTACTTCTGGTCTAATTTTAAAGATTTATTTCTTTCTATGAACACTGGGTTTCTTTATTTCTTCTTTTAATAGTTGCTTTAGGTGTAGAGTTAGGTTATATAGCTCATTTTCTCTTGTTTCTTGAGGTATGCCTATATCGCTATGAACCTTCCCCTTAGCACTGCTTTTTCAGTGTCCCACAGGTTTGGGGTTGTTGTGTTTTCATTTTCATTCCTTTCTATGCATATTTTGATTTCTTTTATGATTTCTTCTATGATTTGTTGGCTATTCGGCACCATGTTGTTCGGCCTCCATATGTTGGAATTTTTAATAGTTTTTCTCCTATAATTGAGATCCAGTCTTTCTGCATCAATCTGGTCAGAAAAGATGCTGGAAATTATTTCTTTCTTTTTTTTTTTTTTTTTAACTTACCAGGGCTAGGTTTATGCACCAAGACGTGATCTACCTTGGGTAAGGTTTCATGTGCACTTGAGAAATGGGTGCAATTCATTGTTTTGGGGTGAAATATCCTATAGACATCGTCTAGGTCTAACTGGTCTATTGTATCACTTAACATTTGTTAATTTTCTGTTTAGTTGATCTATCCATAGGTGTGAGTGGGGTATTCAAGTCTCCCCCTATTATTCTGCTTTTGTTAACTTCCCCTTTCATACTTGTTAGTATTTGTCTTATGTATTGTGGTGCTCCTATGTTGGGTGCATATTTATTTATAATTGTTATATCCTCTTCTTGGATTGATCCTTTGATCATCATGTAGTGTCCTTCTTTGTCTCTTTTCACAGCCTGTGTTTTAAAGTCTGTTTTATCTGATATGAGTATCGCTACTCCTGCTTTCTTTTCGTCTCTATTTGCATAAAGTATCTTTTTCCAGCACTTCATTTTCAGTCGGTATGTGCTTATATTGCTGTGTTTGGGGTAGCCTTTCCGTCTTCCGGTAGTTTGTGGAGTTCTCTTTATTGTGGAGTTTCCTCGCTGTGGGTGGCATTGGACAGGTGGCTTGTCAAGGTTCCCTTGTTAGCAACGCTTACGTTGGTGTTCTGGTGGCTGGAGCTGTATTTCTTCTCTCTGGAGTGCAATGAAGTGTTCTGTAATGATTTATTAGATTTCGATGGGTTTGGAGTGACTTTGAGCAACCTGCATATTGAAACTCAGGGTTATTTTCCTGTGTTGCTGGAGAATTTTTGCGGCATCTCTTGCTCTGGAACTTGTTGACCCTTGGGTAGTGCTTGGTTTCAGTGTAGGTATGGAGGCGTTCGATGAGCTCCTATGGATTAATATTCCCTGAAGTCAGGAGTTCTCTGCTGTTCTCAGGATTTGGACTTAAGCCTCTTGCTTCTAGTTTTCAGTCTTATTCTTGCAGTAATCTCAAGACTTCTCCATCTGTCACTTCCAAGGCAGTTCCCTCTGTTTTAGCTTCTTCAGCTTCCTGTTCTCTTCAGTGTCTAATTTCCGACATGACACAAGGCAGCGGTGGAGGAAACGTTTTTGGCTCACTTGTTCAGTCATGCTGTGGGGAGGGAGGAACGCTGCAAACAAATATCACTGGTGTCTGTGGGGAGTGCTTGCAGTGTCTCAGCCACACTGTTTTTGTCCCCACTCACAGCGTGTGTGCTTTCCCTGTTTATACTGCTTAGGCTCTAGGTTGCTCTGCCAGGAAGAGTCTGAAGCCTTCCCTGGGTTGTATGCACTTCCCAGGTCTAAACTGCTCAGATTCAGGTACTCGGGCACTCCTCAAAGGCTCAGACTTGGTTGGGCCTGCGTTTTGTGCCCTTCTCTGAGAAGCTCAGGTGACCAGATGTTTGGCGAGCGTGGTCACTGTGACTTATCTCCTCCCAAGTCCCTGCCCCTGTGTTTTCTGAGTGTACAACCAGTGTACCTTCTCAGGTGGATGTAGACTGGCCAGAATCCCAGGAAGTCTTGGTTAGCAATGAAGCCTGCCTGCAGTTTGGTATCAGATGCCTCTCTGAGGGCGCGATTGACCCCTTCTAGCTCTGGCTTCCCTACCCTGCCTGTCTTGGCAGGGATAGAGCATCCACAACTGGCTAGCTCTGCTCAGTCCTTTGTTCAGTGAGCGTGTCTAGCAGTGTCTTAAGTTAGGACTTTTCACCTTTTCACAGGGTAGCTATCCCACAGTCTGCTTTAGTAATTCAAGTTAGTTCCCTGATATTGCCCTCGGGGCATTCAGGCCCGATCCTACTCTAAACAATGCAGCCCATGCCACCCTGCCCAGCCCCTGTTTTCTAGTGGGGAATGCGTGTGTCTGCGCTGCTTCTCCACTGGGAGTTACCATTGGACACAATCTGTGGGTTTTAATTATTTATTTATTTTTCTTCCCGGTTATGTTGCCCTCTGAGCTTCCAAGCCTTGCCACAGACTTGTCAGTGAGTGTTTCCTGATGTATGGAAACTTCTCTCTCTCTCTCTTTTTTTTTTTTTTTTAAGCCTACCTTCCCCGGATAGATCTCCATCACTACCTCTTTTGTCTCTCTTTTTATATTTTATTTTACTTCCTGCCTCCTTTTGAAGAAAATGAACTGCTTTTCTGGGTGCCTGATGTCTCTGCCAGCATTCAGAAGTTGGTTTTCTTGGAATTTACTAAGCAATCAAATGTTCTTTTGATGAATTGGGGGGGGGGATGTGGTCTCCCCATCCCATTCCTCTGCCATCTTTCTCCCTCCGCTGTTTTAACACATTTTAAAGGAGTCGTTCTGGAACGTCAATCTCCCATCTGTAAAAGAGAATAAAACAGCATCCACTGTCATGGCTTCTTTCACCAGGAGGTGTCCCTCCCTACTCTAGAAGTGGATAGAGACCGACTTTTCACCAAAGCTTTCCTTTCCTGGTCGGACTTATTCTGTTCCTTACCAACAAAGGGGTGTTTCGTGTCCCTCCCAGTTATACCACCGAGGCAGAATGGAGCTGCACCAGGGATAGACCTGATGGCATCCCAGACTGCTTTCTTGTTACTTATCACCAAGACCCTTGTTTGATTTGCACTTTACTCAGATACCACCTAGAGTGTAACAGAGTAGCTTTCTCAGAATGTTTCTCAAACGAGGACTACTAGGGGAGGCATCCATCTAATGTGTACCTGTGCACATTCCTGAGTATTCGTGACCACACTAGAAGCAGTGAGTCATAAAGGAACCATCAAGAACCAAGATGTCCCATCTGAGTTTCACCACGCTAGTATGTTTGAAATCAAAAGAGGTGGTAGAGGGTTGGCCAGCAAGGAAAAAGTGAATTTTCTCCTCCAGTTACTAGGGCCAAGACTTTCAGTTCATTTTCACAGATTCTACAAAACAACTATCTATATAATAGAAACTGAAACCACTGAGGGGCTTTGTCTGGTTTGTTAAGAGCTAGCACTACCAAAGGAAGAAGTTCATTGCTCTTCCAATTCATATAGATCTGTCAATCAGAGGCACAGCCATGACAAAGCCTCATTTCCAGGTCGTTAGCCCCTGAGGCAGGCAACGAAGTGGGTTGGTGTTGAAGCTAGAGTTCCAAATCATTTCCAAACGTGTTTCTGTAACTTTTGCCACCTAACAAGGCTAGGTGTTTACATACATGGGGTCTAAGTAAAAGTACACAGCAACAGCATGTCTCTCAAGTCCCTTGAAAGTGAATAATCTGACAGATTAGGCTAGTTATACTTCCTGATGCGATTATGAAATGGTCGAAGAGATCAGGAAAAGGTGACCTAGAAAGGAAAGTTCTGTCCACACACTTCACCAATTTCGAGCCACTCCCTTCACAGGGATGTTGTTTGTCTCTTGGTATTGGCTGTTTGGTATAAACCCCTGAGAAGGCACCCCTTTTGCGGACTAATTTCAGTCATTATGAGGCACTGAGAAACCACAGAGCAGGGCTCAAGGTTCATTCCTGCAAGTTGTCATTCATTCACACAATCACACTGAAGAGTTAGTAAAATAAAGCAGAAAACATGTATATTGTGAAAGCAGAGAGGGTAGAGCTCTGGAATGTTACCACCTTGTCCTGAAGATCCTGTTTGTGTTGATAGATTAAGGTGAAAGATAAGCCACCTAAAAATGACTAGAGTTAAGCTTGAGTTTAGGGAAGTTACTGGATACAAAATTAACCTAAAGAAATATCTTGCCTTCTTATACACTAACAGCAAAAGGACAAAAATTTAAATTTAGGAAGCAGTCCCATTCACCACCGCAACAAGTGGAATGAAATTCCTGGGAATATGTCTACTTAGGTAGGGATAATACTGGTGTGCAGCAAAGAATAAGGAAGAAATGAAATGAATCAAAATAACACAAAGAAATGGAGAGACATACTGTTCTCTTGCAGTGGAATAATCAATATTGGGGAATGCTTACACTACAAAGAGGAGTTTACAGGTTCAGTATAATTCCTATGCAATTACTAACAGCACCTTTCACAAAAGTAGAACAGAAACAGTTTACATTCCTCAGCAGACAAATCCATAAATGAGCTTCCTTTCAGCTTTGGTCAAACCACGTCATGCTTTCTACAGCCATTAGTAAGTTTCCTCTGCTCTTCCTTAGTAGTATACTGAACACATTCTGAACTGGAGGACTCAACTTTCAGTGTCATTGATGGTTTTTTCTTTTTCTTTTTTTCTGCCTTTTTACACATTCATGAGGGAATCAGGGCAAGTGTACTGGAGTGGTTTGCCATGCCATTCTTCAGCGGATAACTGGAGTCACTCCTTCAGTTCAGTTCAGTTCAGTTCAGTCGCTCAGTCATGTCCGACTCTCTGCGACCCCATGAATGACAGCACGCCAGGCCTCCCTATCCATCACCAACTCCCGGAGTACACTCAAACTTATGTCCACAGAGTCGGTGATGCCATCCAGTCATCTCATTCTCTCTCGTTCCCTTCTCCTCCAGCCCCCAACCTTTCCCAGCATCAGAGTCTTTTCCAGTTAGTCAACTCGTCGCATGAGGTGGCCAAAGTATTGCAGTTTCAGCTTTAGCATCAGTCCCTCCAATAAACAACCAGGATTGATCTCCTCTAGAACGGACTGGTTGGATCTCCTTGCAGTATAAGGGACTCTCAAGAGTCTTCTCCAGCACCACAGTTCAAAAGCATCGATTCTTCGGCGATCAGCCTTCTTCACAGTCCAACTCTCACATCCATACATGACCACGGGAAAAACCATTGCGTTGACTAGACAGACCTTGGTTGGCAAAGTAATGTTTCTGCTTTTTAATATACTATCAAGGTTGGTCATAACTTTCCTTCCAAGGAGCAAGTGTCTTTTAATTTCATGGCTGCAATCAGCATCTGCAGTGATTTTGGAGCCCAAAAAAACAAAGTCTGACACTGTTCATGCAAAAAGATAACCTCAAGATGGATGAAAGACCCAGATATAATGCCAGCCAGTTTAAATCTATAACATTAGGAGAAAGTATAAGTACCCTCTTTAACATAAATTTATCAACATATCTTTTTTTTAAATCTTTGACCTACCTCCTACTTTAATGAAAATAAAACAAAAATCAGCCAAACAAGTGCAACCTAAGTAAACTTAAATGGCTTGCACAGCAAAACGACAAATAAGACAGAAAATGATTCACACTATGAGAGAAAATATTTTCCAATGAAGGAAATTACAAGAGGTTAAATTCCAAAATTTGCAAGTAGCTCATGTTGCCCAATAACAGAAAAACGAACAACCCAATTGAAAAAAATTGGACAGAAGAAGAAGTACACATTTCTCTCAAGAAGATATAGAGATGGCCAATATGTATGAGGAGATGCTCAAAATCACTCACTGTTAGAGACAAGAAAATAAAAACTTCAATGAGATATCAACTCTCATTGGCCCTAATGGCAATTATCTAAAAATCTACCAAAAAAATAAATCCTAGAGAGGGTGTGAAGAAAAGAGAATCCTTCTCTCCTCCTGCTTGGTATATACGTTGAAGGAGTCACTATGGACAGCAATATGAAGGGTCCTTTAAAAAATAATAATGCAACTACCTTATGATCCACAATCCCACTACTGGTCATATACCTGAAGAAAATCTTAACTCCAAAAGATACATAGCCTCAAATTGATGATGGCAATAATTACAATAGCTAGCACCTGGAAAAAACAAGTGTCCACCTACAGAGAAATATATAAAGACAATTTGGCACATTGTTGAAGATTTGATGTGTTAGAACTGTGGTGCTGGAGAAGACTCTTGAGAGTCCCTTAGACTGCAAGAAGATCCAACCAGTCCATTATAAAGGAGATCAATCCTGGGTGTTCATTGGAAGGACTGATGCTAAAGCTGAAACGCCGATACATTGGCCACCTCATGAGACGAGTAAACTTACTGGAAAAGAGTCAGATGCTGGGAGGGATTGGGGGCGGGAGGAGAAGGGGACAACAGAGAATGAGATGGATGGATGGATTCACCGACTCTATGGACATGAGTTTTAGTGAACTCCGGGAGTTGGTGATGGACAGGGAGGCCTGAGGCTCTGTGATTCATGGGGTTGCAAAGAATCAGACACGACTGAGTGACTGAACTGAACTGAACTCATACAATAGACTATGACTCAGTCTTTTATTTTTTATTTTATTCATTTATTTATTTTTATTGGAGGCTAATTACTTTAGAATATTGTGTTGGTTTTGCCATACATTGACATGAATCCGTCCCGGGTGTACAGTTGTTCCCCTTCTTGAACCCCCCGTCCCTTCTCTCCTTATCCTCCCTCTGTATCATCCCCGTGCACCAGCCCCGAGCATCCTATATCATGTGTCGAACCTGGACTGCTGATTCATTTCACATATGATAATATACATGTTTCAATGCCATTCTCCAAAAACATCCCACCCTCACCCTCTCCCACAGAGTTCAGTCTTAAAGAGGAAAGAAGTTAGGTTATTTGTAGAGATGTATGTGGATTCAGAAAAGGTCATATCAGTTCAGTTCAGTTCAGTCTCTCAGTCGTGTCTGACTCTTTGCGACCTCAAAACCACAGCACACCAGGCATCCCTGTCCATCATCAGCTCCCGGAATTTATTAAAATTCATCTCCATCGAGTCGGTGATGCCATCCAGCCATCTCATCATCTGTCATCCCCTTCTCCTCCTGCCTCTAACCTTCCTAGAATCAGGGTCTTTTCCAGTGATTCAACTCTTCGCATGAGGTAGCCAAAGTATTGGAGTTTCAGCTTCAATATCAGTCCTTCCAATGAATACCAAGACTGATCTCATTTAGGATGGACAGACTGGATCTCCTGGCAGTCCAGGGGACTCTCAAGAGTCTTCTCAAACACCACAGTTCAAAAGTATCAGTTCTTAAGCACTCAGCTTTCTTCACAGTCCAACTCTCACATGAATACATGACTACCGGAAAAACCATTGTCTTGACTAGATGGACATTTGTTGGCAAAGTAATGTTTCTATTTTTTTAATGTGTTATCTAGGTTGGTGATGGATTTCCTTCCAAGGAGTAAGTGTCTTTTAATTTCATGGCTACAGTCACCATCTGCAGTGATTTTGGAGCCCCCCAAAGTAAAGTCTGACACTGTTTCCTCCTTTCCCCCATCTATTTGCTATGAAGTGATGGGACCAGGTGTCATGATCTTAGTTTTCTGAATGTTGAGCTGTAAGCCAACATTTTCACTCTCTTTTATTTTCACCAAGAGGCTTTTGAGTTCCTCTTCAATTTCTGCCATAAAGCTGGTGTCATCTGCATACCTGAGGTTACTGATATTTCTCCCAGCAATTTTGATACCAGGTTGGGCTTCTTCCGGCCAGCGTTTCTTGTGATGCACTCTGCATATAAGTTAAATAATTAGGGTAACAATATACAGCCTTGATGTATTCCTTTTCTTATTGGGTACTAGTCTGTTGTTCCATGTCCGGTTCTAACTGTTGCTTCCTGACCTGCATATAGGTTTCTCAAAAGGCAGGTCAGGTGGCCTGGTATTCCCATCTCTTTCAGAATTTTCCATAGTTTATAGTGATCCACATAGCCAAAGGCTTATGCATAGTCAATAAAGCAGAAATAGACTTTTTTCTGGAACTCTCTTGCTTTTTCAACGATCCATCAGACGTTGGCAATTTGATCTCTGCTTCCTCTGCCTTTTATAAAACTAACTTGGACATCTGGATAGTCACGGTTCACATATGGCTGAAGCCTGGCTTGGAGAATTGCATTACTTTAGCATGTGAGATGAGTGCAATTGTGTGGTAGTTTGAGCATTCTTTGGCATTGGAATGAAAACTGAATTTTTCCAGTACTGTATTCATTGCAAAGTTTTCCATATTTGGTGACAGGTTGAGTGCAGCCCTTTCACAGCATCAACTTTCAGGATTTGAAATAGCTCATTTGGAATTCCATCACTTTCACTAGCTTTGTTCATAGTGATGCTTTCTAAGGCCCACTTGACTTCACTTTCCAGGATGTCTGACTCCAGGTCAGTGATCACACCATCGTGATTATCTTGGTTGTGAAGGTATTTTTTGTGCAGTTTTTCTGTGTATTCTTGCCACCTCTTCTTAATATCTTCTGCTTCTCCTAGGTCCATACCATTTCTGTCCTTCATTGCTCCCATCTTTGCATGAAATGTTCCCTTTGTATCTCTAATTTTCTTGAAGAGATCTCTTGTCTTTCCCATTCTGTTGTTTTCCTCTATTTCTTTACCTTGATGGCTGAGGAAGGCTTTCTCATCTCTCCTTGCTATTCTTTGAATCTCTGCATTCAAATGGGAATATCTTTCCTTTTCTCCTTTGCTTTTCACCTCTCTTCTTTTCACAGCTATTTGTAAAGCTTCCTCAGACAGCCAGTTTGCTTTTTTTCATTTCTTTTCCATGGGTATGGTCTTAATCCCTGTCTCCTATACAATGTCACGAACCTCCGTGCATTTTTCATCCGGCAGTCTGTCTATCAGATCTAGCCTCTTAAATCTAGTTCTCATTTCCACTGTATAATCATAAAGAACTAAATTGCAAAAAGGATAACAATTATTACATACTAACAAATATATAGACTCTAAAAAACTGGTAGAGATTATCTTATTTGAGAAGCAGTTATAGGGACACAGATATAGAGAAGAAATATAAGGATGCAGGAAGTAAACGGTTGGAGGTGGAAGCTATTGGAAGATGGTAACTGACACACATGTGCTTATGATGCCTATGTGCAACACAGGGAACTCTACCTAATGCACTGTGGTGACCTAAATTGTGAGGAAGTCTAAAATTGAAGGTTTAGATATATGGTTATTGTTCCATCACTAAGTCATTTCTGAGTCTTTTCTACCCCACAGGATGCAATATGCAAACATTGTGGTTTAGAGTACAAATTAGCGAAGTATTCTTAATCAGTTATACTCTAATAAAATTAATTGTTCAATGTATATTAATGTTTTAACCAAAATAGCATAAGTTTTGGTGGATCTCACATCAATTTGGAAGTCAAAATAAGAAATCTAACTGTCAGTATCTTACTGAAAAATTCAATTGTCATCCAACTATATAATACACTTATTAAGAAAATAGTAAAATCAAGCTCAATGTGATGTACATATATTAGTGTATATGTGCATGTTAAAAGACTAAAAGTTTTTTTTTTTTTTTCCCAAAAAAGAAAATCTACTTTAAAAGTGGTGGCAACAGAACCACTATCAGTAACCTGGATATTATCGACACAGGTTACCTTTCGGTCTATTTGTTATGTTTTAATTTTTTGTGTACTTAATTCTATTCAAAATCTTCTTTCATACGTGTATTCTATGTCTCACAAAATATTTTACTAAGCACTTGTGAAAATCTGTACACAAACTTTTGTGCAAGAATATGGTATTCTCTCTCCTTTACATTTGAAAACTTGGCACAGATATTCCCAAATGAAATATGGAATGCTCAATATTAAACATTTGAAACTCTACACGTAGATTTTCCTACAAGAAATAGGGACCTTTGTATATTTCACAAAGAGAAAAGGATTGCATAATTTTCTGTTGAAACCTTTGTTTCTCTATATACTCACATTGAAAATCAGAATAAATATTTTCTGAAATATAATATGAAATTTTATACATTTTATATATGGTAACCTGAAAAAAGAAATTCAAACATGAAATATTAAGTTTCTATATTTCATATATGGACACTAGAATGCTGATTTAAATACATGATATATAGAATTCTCTAAGTGCCATATATTGAATTCTGGTCCTACCTATTCTGAAATGTGTATTTCATCTTTAATTCCATATATCATGTTGAAAACCTGTGCTCAAAATTTATGCATGTAATATAGAAAAATAAAATATTATATATTCATTTATCAAATGAAAAATGTATCAAATTTCATGGAGGGAAATCTGTCCCAAGATTTTCATATGTGAAATTCAGAGATTTCCCAATTTCATATAGGAAAATCCAAATCCAGATTTTCATATGCAAAGAATTCAGTATTATGGGTAGCAAAATCTTTGACAAACTTACACATGTTAAATCAACAGAAATTAATATTGTGTGTACAGATTCTTCACACAGAATTTTACAGGAGAAATACAGATTTCCATATATTATGTGTGTGTGTATATATTCATTTCCATATATTATGTGTAAAATAATAAGCTCTTGGAGTTTTATATGCTAAATTCATATGCTAAATACAGAGAATGGTATTTTGTTTGTAGAAATCTGTGCACATATTTTCCCTATGGAAAATACAGTATTTCATATTTTATTAAAAATATACACTGAGACTTTGCCATTTAAAATATAAAATTCAACATTTCATCTGAGAGTATCTATGCCCAGTTGTTCACATGTGAAATATAGGAAAGTCGATATTTCATATTGTGTAATATATAAAATTTCAAATTTATGTGGGAAAATCTGTACCTACATTCTTATGTGAAATATAGAGATTTCAGACAGAAAATTCTCCTCTGTACAAATTTTCATTGAGATATAGAGAATGCCATATTTCATCCAGGAAATTCATGATTTATGTTTTCATATGTCATATATAAAGAATTCCATATTTCATTTAGGATCATCTGCACTCTAATCTGCTAATGTTAAACATAGATTATTCCATATTTTAGACAGGAAAATAGCAATATTTTTCCTATGTGAAATATAGAGGATTCCACATTTCATGTAGATAATCTGCACTCAAATGTTTAGATATGAAATACAGCAAATTCTAAATTTCATTTTGGAACATCCGCATCCATTTCCAAATGCAACATACAGAGGCTTTCATGTACTTCACACAGAAACAACATCGTCCAGATTTTCTTATACAATATATAAAGGATTCCAAATTTCATGTTTGGAAATCCAAAACATTACCACATATAAAATGCTAGAATTTTCATATTTCACATATGAAAAGCTTTCTGTAGATTTTCATATACATTTAGGAAAATTACAAATATTGTATATGAAAATAGCCAGACAGATTTGAATACACAAAACAGAAATATCCATATTTAGTCTATTAAGAACTGAACACAAATTCTCAGTAAGACAAATAGAAATTTTCATATTACATCTCAGTAAAGTGCTCACGGATTTTGACATGTATGATCCCTTGAAATTGTATTGTAAATAGGAATATTTGCACCCATACATCTCTCTGTGAAATACAGAGAAACCCAAGTTTCTCTGAGAAAATCTGCATTCAACTTTTCACATATGAACTGAGGAGAATTTCATATTCTCACACTTATACATGTGTAATATTGAGAAATCCATATTTCACAGGGAAAATATCACCTGGACGTTCATGTATGAACTATAGATAATTCCACATTTTCTGTTGGAAAATCTGCAGCTAAATATTCATATGTGAAATACAGAGAATTCCATACTTCAGTGTGGAAATTCTGGGGCTAAATTTTCAATGTTAAATACATTGGATTCCCACTTTCATTTGAGAAAATGTGTGATTATGTTTTCATATGTGATATGTAGATAAATAGGGGCCCATATGGTCATATATGCATGCATCATAATTCCATGCCCTATATCAGAAAACTGAGCCCAAAATTTCCTATGTGATATGAAGGAAATTTTATGTTTCTGAACCAGATTTTTGATAGGTGAAATACAGTAGAGAATTCCATACTTCATGTAAACACTGGTAGATCTTAATATTCATAAGTTATATCTAGAGAAATACATAAGGGTAATTGCCACTCAGATTATATGCATAAATGATATCTAGAGAATTCCATATGGAAAAATTGCCACCCACAATTTGATATGCAAACCATAGAGAATTCCATATTTCATGTAGGAAAATCTGTGATAAGATGTTCATATGAGAAATATACCAAACCTATATTTTATGTAGGGATATCTACTCCAAGTGTTGATATGTTAAATAAAGAGTACCAAAAGTATCATATAGAAAAATCACCCCTCTGATGCTCATAAGTGAAATAGAAAGAAAGGCGTATTTCACTTAGGAATATTTTCATCCTAAATTGATACATGAAACCTAGAGAATACTTTACGGCATGAAAATAATCTGTGTCAAGAAGTTCATATGTGAAAAAAAAATATGATTCCATATTGGATATAAGAATATTTTCAAATATGAGTGTAAATTTCAAGTTAATCTTGTATATCGTGTGGAAAAATCCATGTTTGGATTTTATTTGAGTAATATAGAGAAACCCATATTCACTTAAGAAAAAATATCTATCCCAGATTTTCCAACGTGAAATAATGAAATTTCCCAATTTCATGTAGGAGAATCAACATTCAGATTTTCATAGGTAAAATAAAGAATTCAGTAAGTCCTGGAGGAATATCTTTGATAAGATTTTCATATGTGAAATATAAGATAATTAAATTTTGAATGTACAAAATTCTGCACAGAGAATTTTAAAGAAGACATACAGACTCCATATGTCATGTACGATAATAAGCTCTTGGATTATCATACGTTAAACACAGAGAATTCTGTACTGCATATGGAAACTCTGCACAAACTTCCATATGGAAAATATACAGTATTTTATATTGCAGCTAAATATCCTATTCAACATTTCTTCTGAGAAAATTCTGTCGAGATGCTCACAAGTGAAATGTAAGGAAATAAACATTTCATATATAGGTTAACTGGCTCCCATACAATCATCTATGTAATAAGGAAAATTCCAAATTTCATATATGAAAAAAGGTGGGAAAATGTTCAGATGTGAAAGTATAGAGAAATCCCTTTTTTATATAGGATGATCTCTACCATTTCATAATTGAAAATAAAAAATTCCATGTTTTATGGGAATCTTATGGACAGAGAATCCTGAAAACTACAAGCCAAGGTCACAAAGAGTCTAACACGAATATAGCAACTGAGCATGAATAATTCACGTAGGCAAAGAAACTAGTTTAGTATATTAAATTCAGAGAATTCCATATTTAATTAGGAAAATCTGTGTCCAGATATTCATACATGAAATATATCTAATTCAGTTCATCATATAGGAAAACCTTATAGCTTATAAGTGACCGATAGAGGGTTGCAAGTGTCATGCAGGGAAATTGCACACCTGAATTTAGACACTTGCACATTTCTTGTTGGAGAATTTACATCCATATTTGCTCATGTGAAATAGAAAGAATATGAAATTTTCTCTAAATGTATATTCCAGAGTCCATATTTTTGTATGATAAATTGCAGAATTCCATATTTCATGGGAGAGAATTGGCATGCAGATTTTCATATGTAAAATAGGGACTTCAGTACTATGTTTAGAAAATCTTTTAGAAGTTTCATATTTGTGAAATATACAGAAGTCAATATTTTATACAGACAATACACTCATTCAGCTGAAATTGACCCTGAAGTATGCAGAAGTTCACGGGTTATGGAAGAATATCTGGGCCCAGATTTTCCTATGGGCAATACAGAGAATTCTATATTTCATGTAGGAAAATCAGTGATCATAGCTTACATTTGAAATATAGAGTATTCTGTTTATATGTGGGAAAATAGACACCCATATGGGAAAGAAAGAAAATTCCATATTTTATGTGGAGTAATCAGTGCTTCGATTTTTCTATGTAAGAATAGAAAATTCCAAAATTCCTCATGGAAAATCATGGCCAAGGTTTAATATGTGAAGCATACAAAATTCCACATTTCATGAAGGATATTGATGATGAGATTTTCATGTTTGCTAAAGATATGTATTCACCTTGCTTATTTAACTTATATGCAGAGTATATCATGAGGAACGCTGGGCTGGAAGAAGCACAAGCTGGAATCAAGTTTGCTGGGAGAAATATCAATAACCTCAGATATGCAGATGACACCACCCTTATGGTAGAAAGTGAAGAGAAACTCAAAAGCCTCTTGAAGAAAGTGAAAGAGGAGAGTGAAAAGGTTGACTTGAAGCTCAACATTCAGAAAACAAAGATCATGGCATCTGGTCCTATCACTTCATGGGAAATAAATGAAAAGACAGTGGAAACAGTGTCAGACTTTATTTTTTTGGGCTCCAAAATCACTGCAGATGCTGATTGCAGCCATGAAATTAAAAGACGCTTGCTCCTTGGAAGGAAAGTTATGACCAACCTTGATAGTATATTAAAAAGCAGAAACATTACTTTGCCAACCAAGGTCTGTCTAGTCAAGGCAATGGTTTTTCCCGTGGTCATGTATGGATGTGAGAGTTGGACTGTGAAGAAAGCTGATCGCCGAAGAATCGATGCTTTTGAACTGTGGTGTTGGAGAAGACTCTTGAGAGTCCCTTATACTGCAAGGAGATCCAACCAGTCCATTCTAAAGGAGATCAATCCTGGTTGTTCATTGGAGGGACTGATGCTAAAGCTGAAACTGCAATACTTTGGCTACCTCATGCGACGAGTTGACTCACTGGAAAAGACTCTGATGCTGGGAAAGGTTGGGGGCGGGAGGAGAAGGGGACGACGGAGAATGAGATGGCTGGATGGCATCACCAACTCTGTGGACATGAGTTTGAGTGTACTCCAGGAGTTGGTGATGGACAGGGAGGCCTGGCGTGCTGTGGTTCATGGGGTCGCGGAGAGTCGGACACGACTGAGCGACTGAACTGAACTGATTGCATAAAATATATAGTTAATAGTGGAAATATATCCTTAGATGTTTAGATATGCAATATAGACAGTCCCATATTTTTTGGATGATTACCTGGGCACAGGTTTTCACATGTGAAAGAGAAAATTTTTTTGCAATCATAGAACTTTTGCCTAGAGTTTTGTCTAGAGTTTTATACACTAAATTCAGGAAATTCCATATTTTATGCATTAAATTCTATCCATACTTTCACACATGAAATATTTTAAATTCAATAATTCATTTAAAAAACCTCCACACACGTTTTCATATACAACATCTGGAAAGTGACATTTTTCATGTAAGAAAATCTCTGGTTTTCATACTTTTATCATATTGAGAATTCCATACTTCATGTAGAAAAATCTACCATCTGATAAACCTATGTAAAATAAGGAGGATCCCATAACTCATGGAGAAATTTTGGTGCATAGAATTGATATGTGAAACAAAGTTAACTGTTTAGTTAATTAAAGTGGAAATCCTGGACCCGTATTTTCATGCATGAAATATAGATAGGAAATATTTAACATGAAAATAAGTCAAGATTTCATATGTAAAACAGATCATTCCATATTTTATACAGAAAATCTGGGCATGTTTAAAATTTATGAAATATAAAACATTCCCAATTACATGGAGGAAAGTCTGTACCTGCATTCTTATGTGAAATATAGAGAATTCATGTGTAAAATTCTCCTGTGAAAATGTTTTCATACAAATAATAAAAGTACCACATTTCATCTAAGAAAAACAGTGCTTAGGTTTTTCCTATGTGAAATATAGAGAATTTCAAATGTCATTTAGGATGATCTGCACCCTAATCTGCTAATAGCAAATAGACAGTGCTCCATATTTTAGATAGACACTGATATTTTCACATGTGAAATTTAGAGGATTCCACGTTTCATGTAGAAAACAGCACCCAGCTGTTCAGATATGAAATATACAAATCCCAAATTTCATTTTGGAACATCTGCATGTCAAATTCCAAATGTAACATAAAGAAGCTTTCATGTCTTCACGTAGGAAAAACTTTGCCCATATTTTCATATACAAAATGGACAAACCCCATGGTTCATGTTTGGAAGTCTGAAGCTATTTTAACATATATAATGTTAGAATTTTTATATTTTGTATGCTAAAAACTGTAAGTAGATTTCATATAAATTCAGTAAAATGACATATTTTTATGGAAATCTTTTATACTTTATATGGAATCCCAGTTTGTATATAAAAAACAGGGAAATTTACATATTTTACTCTATATATGATGCTAAAAAACCTGTGCTCAGGTTTACATATATTGAATGCAGAGAATTTCACGTTTCATACAGGAGAAGGTGTATGCAGATTTTTGTAGGCAAAACATAGAGAACCCTACTGTAATTAATTTGTTTACAGGATTCCTGTGTTAAGCACAGAGAATTCCATATTTCTTATAGGGAAATCAGAGTCCAGACTTTCATATGAAGAGTAGAAAACTTTTCATGTTTCATGTAAGAAAAGATGAGCCCAAATTTCCTATGTGAAATACACAGCGTCCTGTATTTCAGGTAGGTGGTTGCCATCTGGATTTTCATAAAAGAAAAGGAGAGAATTCCATTTTTCCTGTTAAAACTGGAGCTCATGTATTCATATATGATATACAGAAAATCTGAAATTTCATGTAAGAAATTTGTGTCCAGAGTTTCAAATCAGAAATAGAGTTTATTCTGTTTCATATTGGAAAATATGCACTCAGTTTTCCATATTAACAATATAGGAAATTCCATATGTCATGCTTGAAAGCCTAAGTGATTCCTTTATATTTAAAATATCAAATACTCCTATCTTACACATGAATATTTGGCTTTAGGAGTGCGTATAAATTTTTTACTTTCCAAATATATTT
Organism: Moschus berezovskii; assembly: GCF_049115385.1. Classification (NCBI taxonomy): domain Eukaryota; kingdom Metazoa; phylum Chordata; class Mammalia; order Artiodactyla; family Moschidae; genus Moschus; species Moschus berezovskii. The sequence continues at coordinate 18,071,996 of NC_142489.1, read as the reverse complement.
ATGAAAATTTACCCACATTTTCCTATGAATTATAACGCAATCCATATTTCATCTATCAAAACTGTATCCTAGTTTACATATGTGAAATATACACCTCATATTTCATGTAAGAAAATCTTATGTGTAATATACAACTTTCAAAAGTCATGTCAAAAAAGCTTTATTCAGATGTCCATATATGAAACACAGATAATTTCATATATTAAATTGAAAAATTATACTCATATACTCATATTAAAATATACACAATTATATATTTTATGTAGTAAATTCAATCTGCAGAATTTCATATATATAATATAGATAAATCCATATTTCACCACACCTAGGATGAATATATTAATTATATGTAATGTCATTTTTCATGTCAGAAAATCAAGTCAGTTCTCATTTGTTAATTACAGAGAACACAAGGTTCCCTGTTGGAACATCTATGTACAAATTTTCATATGTGAAATGTGGAGAATCATATACTGCTGTAGAATAATCAGTGCAATTAGATATGTATTCATAGAGAACTCCGTATTTCATAGAAGAGAACCAGCACATTGATTTCCATACAAAAATTTGGAGAAATAAATGACTCATGTATAAACATGCACACACAGAATCATACATGAACTAATAGTGAGTTCTAATTATCACTTAGGAAAAGGTGTGTTCATCTTTTCATGTGCAAAATAGATGACAAAACCTATGCGTGAAGGAAAATCTAAAGTTTTCATCAATGATTTTTCCATATTCATGTAGGTAAATCAGTGCACAGAGTTCATTAAACATTTACAAAATTTCCGATTATCTTGTGAAATATACCCACCCAGATTTTAAAATATAAAATTGGAAAATTCCATGTTTCACTTCAAACTTTAATGTTTCAAATCACCATCAATATTTTCACACAGGAACTATAAGGAATTCTTTATTTTCATTTAGGAAAACATGTTTGCAGATCTTCATGTTAGCAAGAAAGAGAAATCTATGTTTCATATAGAAATATCCTGGGGTTGATTTCCTTTTTATGTGAAACATAAATCTTCCAAAATGTGTTTACAAAATTCAAGACCAATATAGTTTCATATGGGAAATTCAGAGATTTTATATTTCATGTAGAAAATTCCATATTTTAAGAAAAAATATTAGGACTTGATTTTATCTTGGTAACATATAAAATTCTGTATCTCATGTGTGGAAAGCTACACCTACATTTTCACATGTGAAATACAGAGATTTCACGTTGATTTTAAGAATACCTTCCCCCAGTTTTCAAATGTGAAGAATACAAAATTCAAAATTTATACAAGCAACATCCCCCCTTTTTATTTTGTCCCAGTTTTTTTTTTTTTTTTCACTCCCTCTTCAATCAAGTCAAGCACCTCTTCCACCTCTGCTAATTATCCTGGAAAGTTCCTAACCTTGGGCTTTGCTCCTGAGGACAGCCTTGCAAAGAGGTGGGAGGTTTGGAAGTGCTCACTATGGAGAGCTGAGAAATGAACAACAATGTTCTGTATTCTCGATTCACCTTGGACAGATTCACAGTGCTATTCACTTTGGCATGATTCTATCCTCTGTGCTTTCTTTCCAGAAACCACAGACAAATAGCATACGGCTTTGTGCTCAGCTGACTTGGGAAAACCCCATCTCTGCCTGCACCTCTCAATATCATTATTTCTCAACTCCATGCCCTCATCACATATAAGTCATGTGCAGTTGAGATATCACACAAATTTGGGGCCAGGTGGGTGACAATAAAGTCAAACGAAACTGATTCTAAACACGATAATGAGTAAAATTAACATACCTGAGATATGGAGAGGGTCAGGTGGATAGAAAATGAAGCAGTTGAGAATAAGTAATGGTCTCAATCACAGGGGAGAGAATGTGTTGCTGTTCCAGGAAATCATGCCCAACACTTTGGACTAGACCCCATGGACTAGAGCCTGTCAGGCTTCCTTTCACTATGTCCCAGAATTTGTTCAGATTCATGTCTATAGCGTTGGTGAAGTTATCTAACTGTCTCAACACGTGCTGCCCATCTCTCCTTTGACCTTCAATATTTTCCACCATCTTAGCCTTTTCTAATGAGTCAGTTCTTTGCATTAGGTGAACAAAGGAAAAAAGAACACTAAAAGACATCTAACTTTTAAGAGGAAAGATCTTGAAACACTTTAGGATAGAGATGTAATAAAAGTTTCTGATGAAATGCAAGACCCATTCATAATAAAACCTGTATATAACTTGTGGGAACAGAAGGAACAATCTGCAAACTAATAAAGGCCGCATGTGGATAAACTCACTGCAAACATGATTCTCAATGGTGAAAACCTCTAAATGTGACCCCTAATTCATGAATGAGACAAAAATACCCACTATCACCACTGGTATTCAGCATAGACTTTGGACTCCTCATTATATCAATCAGATTAGAAGAAATAAAATTTCAAACAAACGGGAAAAGGAGTAAAACTGCCACTGCTTACACATGCTACACTACTATGCCTGGAGATCCAAAGATGCCACCAGAAAATTATTAGAGCTGATCAATGAGTTTAGGGGTGTTGTTAGATATAAAATTAATACGCAGAAATCCCTTGCATTCCTACACACTCACAACAAAATATAAAAAATAGAAATGAAGGAAACAATCCCATTCACCATGGAAACAAGAAGAGTAAAATTCCTGGTAATAAACCTTCCGAGGCAGGGGAAAGACTGGTGTGCAGAAAATAATAAAGCATGGAAGAAACAAAGCAAAGCTGACACAAAGAGATGGAGAGATGTACCATTCACTTGCACTAGAAGAAACAATATTATGAAAATGGCTACACTAAAAAAAGCAGTTTACAGTTTCAACGCAGTTGCTATCAAGATATCAATGGCATTTTTAACAGAACTAGAACAAAATATTTTTGCAACTAGTATGGAAATGTGAAATACCTTGAATAGCCATACAAGCTTGAGAAAGAAAACAGAGCTGAAGGAATCAAGTTTCCTGACATAAGTCAAAACTACAAAGCTACAGTAATCAGTACAGCACGGAATGGGCACAAAGCAGAAATGTAAGCCATTGGGATGGATAGAAACCCTCATCATTGCTTGTCCCAAGTGGTCATCTAATCTCTGACAAATGAGACAACAATATACAATGGAGACTACATAATCTCTTTCATAAGTGATGTTGGAATATCTGGACAGCTAAAAGTAAAAGAATGAAATTAGGACACTGGCTTGTTGTGACGCCATGGAGTGTGGCATGCCAGGCTTCCCTGTTCCACATCATCTCCTGAAGGTTACCCAAGTTCATGTCCATTGCATCACTGATGCAACCCAATCATCTCATCCTTGGTGTCCCCTTCTGCTTTTGCCTTCAATCTTTCCCAGCATCAGGATCTTTTCCAATGAGTTGTCTCTTCACATAAGGTGGGCAAAGTATTAGAGCATAAACTTCAGTAGCAATCCTTCCAATGCCTATTTCAGGGTGATTTTTTTTTAAGACTAACTGATTTCTTCTCTTTCCTGTCCAAGAGACTCTCAAGAGTCTTCTCCAGCACCATGGTTGAAAAGCATCAGTTCTTCAGTTGTTCTGCCCCCTTTATGGTCCCTCACACAACAGTATATGACTATGGGAAAGACCATAGCTTTGACTTTAACAGACCTTTGCCAGCAAAGTGATTTCTTTCATTTTAACACTTTATCTAATTGTGTCATACATTTTCTGTAAAGAAGCATTCTAATTTCATGGCTGCAAACACAATCTGCCTTGATGTCGATGTCAGAGCCCAAGAAGAGGAAACCTGCCATTGTTTTTTGCTTTTACCCCTTCTCTTTGCGATGAAGTGATGGGACTGGAGGTTGTGATCTGAGTTTTTATACCATGGAGTTTTATGTCTGCTCTGACAGGACAAATGGTAAAGCATCTGCTTACAAGGCGGGGGAGCAGAGTAAGACCGTGGGTTAGGAAAATTCCTTGGAGAAGAAAATGAAAACCCACTCCAGTACTCTTGCCTTGCAAATTCCATGGGCAGAGGAGCCTGTTAGGCTATAATCTCAAAGAGTGGGACACGACTAAATGACTTCACTTTCACTTTGCACTCTTCAAAAGCTTTTGCTTACTTCACTGTTTATAATAAGGGGTTTCAAGATGGGAAACACATGTACACCCAGGGCAGATTCATGTCAATTGGCAAAACCAATACAATAATATAAATAATTAGCCTCCAATTAAAATAAATTAATTTTTAAAAAAGAAAGTAAAAAAATATAAATGAGTAATAAAGTAAACCATCCTGTCACCACTGCCAAAAAAAAAAAAAAAAGCCTTTGCACTCCTTCATCTTCATTAAGAGGTGCTTTAGTTCATCTTCTTTTTTCTATCATTAGAGTGATAGTCACACACATATTTGAGGTTGTTGACATTGTCCCCAGTAATCTTGATTCAGCTTGTAAGTCATCCAGTCTGGCATTTTTCATACTTTGCTATGCATATAAGTTAAATGAACGAGGTGACAATCAAAAGCCTTATCATACTCCTTTCTCAACCCTGAAATAGTCAGTCATTGCATACTTGGCCCTAACTATTGCTTCTGGACCAGCCTACAGGTCAAGTATGAAGGAGACAGGTAAAATGCTCTGCTATTCCCATCTCTTTAGGAGTTTTCCGCAATTTATATGTTGCACATACTATGATTTTACAGTGGTCAATGAAAAACAGGCAGAGATTTTCTGGACTTTATTTGGTATTTCTATGATCCAGTAAATGGTGATCATTTGATCTGTGGTTCCTCTGATGTTTATATTCCCAGCTCAAACTGGAAATTCTCAGTTCATGTAATGCTGAAGACTAGCTTGAAGGAATTTGAGCATAACTTTACTATCATGGGAGATGAGTGAAATTGAGTGGTGGTTTGAACTTCATTTAGGACTGCGATTCTTGGAAATTTGGATAAGGATTAACCTTTTCCAGTCCCCTGATCACTGTTGCCACCATTTTGATTGCAGTACTTTGAGAGTGTTTAGGATTTCAACAGTTCTGCTGGAAGTCCATCACCTCCACTAGCTCTATGGTCAGAAATGCTTCTTAAGACTTGACTTTACATTCCAGAATGAGTGTCTGTGGGTGAATGCTCACACCTTTGTGATTATCTGGCTTATTACGTTTTTTTTTTTTTTTTTCCTACAGTTTTTCTCTGTATTCTTTCTATCCTGTCTTGATCTCTTCTGCTTCTTTAGTCCTTTACTGTCTCTGTCCTTTATTATGTCCATCTTTGGAGGAAATGTTCTTTTGATATTTTCAATGTTCTTGAATAGATCACTGGTATTTCCCTATCTCCTTGCTTTCTTCTATTTATCTCCATTGTTTATTGAAGATACCCTCTTGTCTCTTGAATTTCTCTGAATTCTGCATTTAGTTGGGCTATCTTTATATTTTTCAGTTGTTTTCTGCTTCTCGTCTTTCCACAGCTATATATAAACCCTCCTCAGAAAATCACTTTGTCTTCGAGCTTTTCTTTTTTTTGGATGGTTTTGTTCACTGCTTCCTCCCTGTACAACATTTTGAAGCTCCTTCTGTAGTTCTTGGGGAACTGTTTACTAGATTTAAGCGCTTGAAACTGTTTGTGATTTCTGCTGCATTTTCCAGAGGCAATTTGATTTTTGTTATACCTGGCTAGCCTAGTGGTTCCAACTCAATCAACTCTTTCTTTATTTTAAAGCTGAACTTTGTCATGAGAAGCTGATGGTCTGAGCCACAATCAACTCCAGGTCTTGTTTTTGCTGACTCTATACAGCTTCTCCATCTTGATTGCTACCTAGAATAACCAAGCTGATAGTCCTTACAGACCTTTTGGTGAGATTCATGTGTAAAGTCGGTTCTTGTGACATAGTTAAAGAATGTTTTCTCTGACCAGTGCATTCTCTGGGCGTAATTCTATTTGTCTTTGCCCTGCCTCATTTTGTACTCCAAGGTCAAAGTTGCTCCAGTTTGGTCCAGGTATTTATTGACTTCATTTGTTTTCATTGTCCTCCCATATGGTGATGGGGACATCTTTCATTTGGTCATAGTTATAGGAGTTCTTGTAGTCTTCATCAAACTGATCAATTTCAATTTCTTTGGATCAGCTTTCGGGACTTAGACTTGGATACAGTGATGTTGAATATTTTGCCTTGGAAACGAACTGAGATCATTCTGTTGCTTTTGAGGTTGCTCCCAAATACTGCATTTAAGACTCTTTGGTTGATTATGAGGGCTACTCCTTTACTCCTATGAGATTCTTGCCCACTGCAATAGACAAAATAGTCATCTGAATTAAATTCACCCATTCCTCTTCATTTTAGTTCCATGAATCCTAGTTGATGTTTACTCTTGCTTTCTCCCGTTTGACCCCATCCAATTTACCTTGATTCTTGGGCCTATCATTCCTTGATCTTATACATTATTGTTATTTGCAGCATCAGATTTTACTTTCATCATCAGACATATCCATAACTGAGCTTCATTTCCTCTTTCATCTCACCACTTTATGCTTCCTACAGCCATTAGAAATCGTCCTCTGCTCTTTCCCAGTTGCATTTTGGACAGCTTCTGAACCGGGAGAGACACCTTTCACGGTAATATATTATTGCCTTTTTATAGAGTTAATTAATGGGTTTCTCGTGGTAAGTGTATTGAAGTGTTTTGCCATACACTTCTTCAGTGGATCACCTTAAGTCACTCCTTAACATTATGCAAAAAGATAAACTCAAACTGGATTAAATACCTACATATAAGGGCAGTCACTCTAAATCTATATTATTGGAGGAAATCATAGGTAGAACACATTTTCACATAAAATTGAGAATGTCAATTTTTTTTTTCTTTTTAAATCTAGCTCCTAAAGCAATGTTGAATTGATGCTTTTGAACTGTGGTGTTGGAGAAGACTCTTGAGAGTCCCTTGGACTGCAGGGAGATCCTACCAGTCCATTTTAAAGGAGATCAATCTTGGGTGTTCATTGGAAGGACTGATGCTAAAGCTGAAAGTGCAATACTTTGGCCACCTCATGCGACGAGTTGACTCACAGGAAAAGACTCTGATGCTGGAAAATATTGAGGGCGGGAGGAGAAGGGGATGACAGAGAATGAGATGGTTGGATGGCATCACCGACTCTATGGACATGAGTTTGAGTGAACTCTGGGAGTTGGTAATGGACAGGGAGGCCTGGCATGCTGTGATTCATGGGGTCACGGAGAGTCAGACACGATTGAACGACTGAACTGAACTGAAAGCAATGAAGATAAAGTTAAGAATAACCAAGTAGGACCTAATTAAACTTAATAACTTTCACACAGCAACACCATAAGCAAGACAGAACACAATTTTCATTGTGGGAGAAAACATTTGCAAATGAAGGAAACGAAAACAGATTAATCGCCAAATAAGCAAATAACACATGTGGCTGAATAGCAGAGAAACGAACAACCCCATTGGAAAAAAATGGACCGAGATGAAAGAGACGTTACTCCCAAGAAGACTAACAGGTTTTCAATAACATAAGAGAAGATGCTCAACATCACTATTAGAAAAAAAGGGAAAAAAAAAAAAAAAAACCTTCAATGAGGTAGCACCTAACACTGGCTTGAGTGACCCTTATCAACAAAAACAACAAAAATCTACAAATAAATAAATTCTACAGAGGGTGTGGAGAAAAGGTAACCCTCCCAAGTGGCTTGAATGGAAAGAATCCAGCAGTAATGCAGGAGACTTGGATTCAATCCCTTGGTTAGGAAAACTCCCCTGGAGAAGGGAATTGCCCTGAATATTTTAATTGAGATTCTGAATTGAGGAACTCAGATTCCTCAGAAGAAGCATTCTGGACTAGAGAATTCCAGTCTGTCACAAAGATTTGGACATGGCTACGTGACGTTCACTTTCACTTTCTTTCCAGTCCTGCTGGAAGGAATATTCACTGATACAACCACTATGTATGCAGATCAGTACGGAGAGTCTTTAAAAATCTAGGAATGAAGAAACTATATGATCTAGCAATTCCACTTCTGGGATTGTTGGGATTTACCTTAAAAAAAAATCATAATTACAAAAGATGCATAACAACAATATTGATGGCTCCAGGATTTACAACAGCAGAATTCTGAAGCAACAGAAATGTCCATTTACAAAGGAATGGATAAAGATAATTTGGTATACATATAAAATAGGACATTACACAATCAAAAAATAAATGAAATTGGGTCATTTGTAGAAAGGTGGATGGACTGAGAAAGAGTCCTGTATAATGAAATAAATTAGAAAAAGAAAACAAATATCACTTATTAACATATATATAAACTCTTAATATATTATATATATAACATATTTTATCACATATATTATATATATAACATAACTATATAACATAGACTGTTTATATAACATAAACTTTTAATATATTGTATAATATATATACTTATATTTCATAGTATATATATTATATATAACATAACTTTATATAAAATTGTTTATATATATGCATATATATAAACTCTATCAGTTCAGTTCAGGCGCTCAGTCATGTCCAACACTTTTCGACCCCATGACCCACAGCACACCAGGACTCCTTGTCCATCACCAGCTCCCGGAGTTCACCCAAACCCATGTGCATTGAGTTAATGATACCATCCAACCATCTTATACTCTGGCAACCCCTTCTCCTCCTGCCCTCAATCTTTCCCAGCATCAGAGTCTTTTCAAATCAGTGAGCTCTTCGTATCAGGTGGCCAAAGTATTGGAGTTTCAGCTTAAACATCAGTCCTTCCAATGAACACCCAGGACTGATTACCTTTAGGAAGGACTGGTTGGATCTCCTTGCATTCCAAGGCACTCTCAAGTGTTTTCTCCAACACCACAGTTCAAAAGCATCAGTTCTTCTGCACTCAGCTTTCTTTATAGTCCAACTCTCACATCCATACATGATCACTGGAAAAACCATAGCCTTCACTAGATGGACTTTGGTTAGCAAAGTAATGTCTCTGCTTTTTAATATGTTGTCTAGGTTAGTCATAACATCCTTCCAAGGAGTAAGTGTCTTTTAATTACATGGTTGCAATCACCATCCGCAGTGATTTTGAAGCCTAGAAAAATAAAGTCAGCCACTATTTCCACTGTTTTCCCATCTATTTGCCTTGAAGTGATGGAACCGGATTCCTTGATCTTAGTTTTCTGAATGTTGAGCTTTAAGCTTTAAGTTGTCTTAAAGAGATGCTATGACTCTTTCACTTTCATCAAGAGGCTCTTTATTTCTTCACCTTCTGCCATAAGACTGGTGTCATCTGCATATCTGAAGTTACTGATATTTCTCCTGGCAATCTTGATTCCAGCTTGTACTTCCTCCAGCCCATGGCTTCTCATGATGCACTCTGCTTATAAGTTAAACAAACTGTAAAGATGATCTTATAAGAGAAGCAGAAGTAGGGCCACATTTATAGAGAAGAAATTTATGGATATCAAGGATAAACAATGCTGGTGGAAGGAATTGGAGATTGCAACAGACAGCTGTAACTATTGATGTATATATATATATGTATGTATATATATATATATGTATATATATATATATGTATATATAATGTATATATATATATTCACCTTGCTTATTTAACTTATATGCAGAGTACATCATGAGGAACGCTGGGCTGGAAGAAGCACAAGCTGGAATCAAGATTGCTGGGAGAAATATCAATAATCTCATATATGCAGATGACACTACCCTTATGGCAGAAAGTGAAGAGGAACTCAAAAACCTCTTGAAGAAATTTAAAGAGGAAAGTGAAAAGGTTGGCTTGAAGCTCAACATTCAGAAAACAAAGATCATGGCATCTGGTCCCATCACTTCATGGGAAATAGATGGAAAAACAGTGGAAACAGTGTCAGATTTTATATTTGGGGGCTCCAAAATCACTGCAGATGCTGATTGCAGCCATGAAATTAAAAGACGCTTACTCCTTGGAAGGAAAGTTATGACCAACCTTGATAATATATTAAAAAGCAGAGGCATTACCTTGCCAACAATGGTCCGTCTAGTCAAGGCAATGGTTTTCCCCGTGGTCATGTATGGATGTGAGAGTTGGACTGTGAAGAAAACTGATCGCCAAAGAATTGATGCTTTTGAACTGTGGTGTTGGAGAAGACTCTTGAGAGTCCATTGTATCGCAAGGAGATCCAACCAGTCCATTCTAAGGGAGATCGATTCTGGGTGTTCATTGGAAGGACTGATGCTAAAGCTGAAGCTGCAATACTTTGGCCACCTCATGCGACGAGTTGACTCACTGGAAAAGACTCTGATGCTGGGAAAGGTTGGGGGCGGGAGGAGAAGGGGACGACCGAGAATGAGATGGCTGGATGGCATCACCGACTCTGTGGACATGAGTTTGAGTGAACTCCGAGAGTTGGTGATGGACAGGGAGGCCTGGCATGCTGTGATTCATGGGGTTGCGGAGAGTCAGACACGACTGAGCTTCTGAACTGAACTGAACTGAACTGATATATATATATATATATATATATATATAGAGAGAGAGAGAGAGAGAGATAGAACAGGGAACATCACTGTGTTGGTGTGAATCAGAAAGAAGTCTCAAAATGAGAGGATAGATGTATGATTGTTGTTCAATCACTTAATGGTGTCCGAGTCTTTGGAACCATTGGATTGCAGCATGGTATAATTTTGCTGTAGAGTGGAAACTAATAAAAGAATATTAAGCAATTATGCTCCAATAAAAATTTAAATTTCAAAGTATATTCAACTAAAAAAAGGCATACCTCTTACTGCTTCTCATGTTATTTATGAATTCAAAAGAAGAACTCGAAATATGTATACCTTAATGACTAATTGACTATAAAGCCCTGTAAACTGAATTTTATTTGATAATGCACTTATTACGAAAATAGTAGGAATAAAAATAACTGTAAAGTACAGAAATTAGTGTATATGTGTATGTCAAAAGGTTGAAAGATTTTCCCAAAAGAAAAAATACCGTTTAAATAGGTGGCAACAGAACTATTATCAGTCACCTGGATTTAGTTATTCAATTGATTCTTTAATATGTCTGTTTTATTTGCACACAAAGTCTTTTAATAACCTGTTATGGATGAATGTTAAACGTCTTTTACCCATTCATTTTAAAAATATAAGTTTTTCATTAACAAGAAAAGTATATTTCCAAAATGTTTAAACATATATATATATATATGTATATATAAAACTTTTTATATATATATATATAATAGGTTTTTTAAGTTGGACTGTAAAGAATGCTGAGTGCCAATGAATCAATGCTTTTGAACTGTTTATGTTGGAGAAGTCTCTTGAAAGTCCCTTGGACTGCAAGAAGATTCAACCAGTCCATCTTAAAGGAGATCAGTCTTGAATGTTCATGCAAAGGACTGATGTTGAAGCTGAAATTCCAATACTTTGGCACCTGATGTGAAGAACTGACTCATTTGAGAAGACTCTGATGCTGGGAAAGATGGAAAGCAGGAGGATAATGGGATGTCAGAGGATGAGATGATTGTATGACATCACCTACCCAATGGACATGAGTTAAAGTAAACTCCAGGAGTTGGCGACGGACAGGGAGGCCTGGCATGCTGCAGTCCATTGGGAAGCAAATAGTCTGACATGACTGAGCGACTGAACTGAACTGAAGCCTTAACACAAGGTAATCTGAGTGCCAGTTTTCCTACATTATGTATGACATCTTCTGAATTTCATAGATAAAATTCCAAGTGCAAATTTTTCTACAGAAATTATAATTCTCTCTCTGTCATAATTAGATATGTGGGCAAAATTTTCCTATATGAAATAATGGCACTGTATACCTCACATATGAAAATATGTATGTAGTTTTCCTGAAGGAATGTGGAATTCTCTGTATTTCACATTTGAAAATTTTGGCACATACTTTTCAAAATGAAAATTCTGTATATTTCACAAGAAAATATGTGTACCTATTTTCCTATATGAAATATGAAATTGTATATATTTCACATAAAAAATAATGTGGGCTTTTCTACATGAAATTTGTAATTTTGCATATGTGACATATGAACCTCTGACCATAGATTTCATTACACTAAATACCGTATTCTATTTCAGGTATGCAAACCAGAGCACTCACATTTCTACTTTTATACGGAATTCTCTATATATCACGTATGAAAATCTTAGCACTGATTTAACTCAGTGAACTATGTAATTACCTATGTTTCATAAAGGTAAATCTGGGTTAGGATTTCCATGCAGGTATTATTGAAATCTCTATTTCACAATGAAAATCTGGGCAATGATAATCCTTCATGAAATATGGAATTCTCTATTATTGACATGTGAAAATCTAGGCACTGAGCTTTTTCCCCTGAAATATGATTTTTTAAAATATTTCACATTGAATATCTGGATGTAGTATTAACCCCTTGAAAATTAGATTATCCATATTGTTCATACGAAAACTTTGGTCTATTTTCCTACATGAAATATATATTCTCTAGATTTCATATATGAAGATTTTGGTGTAGATTATCCTACATGAAATAAAGAATTCTCCACATTTCACATATGAACATCTAGTTGACAATTTTATGTGAAAGATGGAATTCTCTGTATTTCACATTTGAAAATCTGAACGGACAGTTTTCCTAGAGGGAATGTGGAAGTCACTATTTTTCACACGTACATCTGAATGTAGATTTTCCTACATGAAAAAAGGAAGTCTCTGTATTTAAATTCTTTACCATCTAAGCGACTAGGAAAATTGAACAGTTCTTTGAAGACCTACGAGACCTGCTGGCATTATCACCAAAAAAAGATATCCTTTTCATCACAGGGGAGCAGAATGAAAAAGCAGGAAGTCAAGAGACACCTGGAGTAACAGGCAAGTTTGGCACTGGAGTACAAAATGAGGCAGGACAAGGCTAAGATTTTTGGCAAATAGAAATGCTAAAATTGGAAACACTGACAGACAATTTTCTTGGGCTCCAAAATCACTGGGGACAGTGACTACAGTCATGAAAACAAAAGACCCTTGCTCCTGGGAAGAAAAGCTATGACAAACCTGGGGGCAATGGATTGAAAAGCAGAGATATCACTAGCTGACTTTTGTCCACATAGTGAAAGCTATGGTGTTACAGGAGTTGCGTGTGGCTGTGACATTTCAGCTATAAAGAAGGGTGAATGCCAAAGAAATGAGTCTTTGGAACTGTGATGCTGAAGATGACTCTTCAGAGTCCACTGGACAAAAAGGCGATCAATCCACACTACAAGATACTAACCTGAATATTCATTCGAATGGATGATGTTGAAGGTCCAATATTTGGGGTGCCTGATGTGAAGAGCTGACTCATTTGAAAAGCCACTGATGCTGGGAAAGATTGATGACAGAAGAAGAGGGTGATGGAGGATAAGATGGTTGGATGGCATAACTGACTCAGTGAACGAGTTTGAGCACACTGTGGGTCATAGTGAAGGACAGGGAAGCCTGGAGATCTCAATCCATGGTGTCACAGATAGTTGTGATTGACATCCAGGAGTAGATGGTTCTGCCTAATATATGGAATTCCCTATATTTCACATATTTCAATCTGCAGATTTTCTTCTTCAGCATGCAACATGTGGAGAAAACTGATGTCCTGATATTCAAAGGTGAAAGAGAGATAACTGTATAACTAACACAGGAAAATCTGCACCCAGACTTTCAAATGTGGAATATAAATAATGACATGTTTAAGTCATAAAATATGTGCTCAGATTTAGACGTAGAAAATGATGAGAATTTCATCTTTCACGGGGGAAAATCAATGCCCATACTTTCTTGTGTTAAATATACACAGTCTCATATTTTATGTAGGAAAACCTGCACCCAGATACTCATATAGATAGTTCCATATTACGTGTATGAAAACTGGCATCCAGATTCCCATACATGAAATATAAAGACTTCCATATTTTCTGTGGAAAAATCAAAATCACATAATTCAAATATTAAGAGAGAATTAAAAATCATATAGAAATATTGACAGTCAGTGTTTCAGATATGAAATATAGATTACTCCATATCTCATGTAGGGAAGTCTTCAACCAGATTTTCATTATTGAAACATAGAGAATTCCAAATTGCTTTAGAACAATCTGTGACCAAATATTCATATACGAAAAATAGATGATTCAATATTTGGCAAGTTAGGCCAGATTATACGTTCTGAATCATAGAAAATTCATACTTTATGTGTGAAAAATCTGTCCACAAATTTTCATATGTGATATATTGACATTCATATTTCACATAAGAAAATCTGTTCCCAATTGTGAAAGAGACAGATTTTTATATTGCATGTTGGAAAACATCCATTCAAATTTTCTTCACTAAAATAAAAATTTTGTGTCTCAAGCAGGACAGATTTTCAGATGTAAAATATAAAATTACATTATATCTTAAGGAAAATTAATGCCAATTTGTTCAAATGTTACATGTAGAGAATTCCATAATTCATGAAGAAAAATCAAGATTTTCAAATGAGAAATATGAAAAATTACACATTTCATGTTAGAAACTGTAGACTGTATTTATATGTATGAAATAGAGAGATTTTTATCTGTCATGGTAGAAAATTTGCATCCAGAGTTTCAAAAGTGAAATACAAAGAATTCCACACTTCATGCAGAAAGACCTGTATCCATATTTAATATGTGAAATATAGATTTAAATAGATATGAAATATATATTTTATATTCCTGTATTTTCACTTGGAAAATCTGTCCCCAGATATTCATAAGTGAATTACAGAGAATTTCATATTTCATGTCCTAAAGTCTGCACTTATATTTTCATATGGAAAACTGAGAATCTCATCTTTCAAGTGGGAATATCTGGTGTCATATTTCAATACATGAAATATAGAAATTTCCATATTGCACCATAATCATATGTGAGATATAGATAATTGATATCTCCTAGAAGAAAATTTTCTCTCAGACTTTCATGTGTGCAATGTACAATATTCCATATTGCATGCCAAAATTTTTATAGAGATTGCATAATTCTCATAGGAAAATTTAAGCCCGGATATTCATATGTGAAATGTAGAATTCCATATTGCATATCAGAATATGTATGCCTAGAATTCAATATAGGACACATAAAAAATATAATCTACTTACTTAAACCTTCATTCAAATGTTCATATGTAAAATATCAGTTCAGTTCAGTTCAGTTCAGTCGCTCAGTCGTGTCCGACTCTCCGCGACCCCACGAATCACAGCACGCCAGGCCTCCCTGTCCATCACCAACTCCCGGAGTACACTCAAACTCATGTCCACAGAGTCGGTGATGCCATCCAGCCATCTCATTCTCCGTCGTCCCCTTCTCCTCCCGCCCCCAACCTTTCCCAGCATCAGAGTCTTTTCCAGTGAGTCAACTCGTCTCATGAGGTGGCCAAAGTATTGGAGTTTCAGCTTTAGCATCAGTCCCTCCAATGAACATCCAGGATTAATCTCCTTTAGAATGGACTGGTTGGATCTCCTTGCAGCATAAGGGACTCTCAAGAGTCTTCTCCAACACCACAGTTCAAAAGCATCGATTCTTCAGCGATCAGCTTTCTTCACAGTCCAACTCTCACATCCATACATGACCACGGGAAAAACCATTGCCTTGACTAGACGGACCTTGGTCGGCAAAGTAATGTCTCTGCTTTTTAATATACTATCAAGGTTGGTCATAACTTTCTCTCATTTTTCATGTATGAATATCTCACTTCAGAATATTATAAGGAAAATGAACACCATTCTGTGTTTCATGATTCAAACTACTCATTCAGATTTTCATAGGCAAATAAGGGTAATTAATATTTAAATAGAAAAATATACACAGGTTTTCACTGTGAAATATAGAGAGGTTCATGTTTCCTTTAGAAAAATGTATGTCTAGGCTTTCAAATATTAAGTACTGAGCAGTCCATATTTTATATGGGAAAATCTGTACTCATGTTTCCAAATGTAAAATAAAGAGTATGGCATATTCATGCAAGAAATATTTTGTCCAGATTTTCATACACAGAATAAAGAGCATTTGCCTCTTGAAGGAAGCTGCCATTTGATCCATCACAGAGCCACCGAGAAGATGACCCACAAACTGCAAAACGATTATACCAAAGAAATTTTCGCACTGTTACTAAAGTTGTAAGACTCACAGAAGATTTCCAAACCTGGGTATCTATAAAAAGGACAGAGAACCTCCAGGGAATTTGACTCTGCAGGCCAGTGGGATTTAATGGCAGAACTTCCACAGGACTGGGGAAACAGACTCTTGGAGGACCCAAGCAAAACCTTGTGTGCACCAGGAGCCAGAAGAAAGGAGCAGTGTTCCCACAAATGACTGAGTTGGACTTCCCTGTGAAAGTCCAGGAGTCTCTGGTGGAAGCGTGTGTCAACACTTTGGCCTCAGACCAAACCACCTGGAGGGAACACAGCCTCCCCCATGCATAGAAAATTGGATTAAATATTACTGAGTGTGGCTCTGCCAATCATAATAAGACCCAGATTCCCCCGGTCATTGTCTCCCATCAGGAAACTTCCATAACTCTCTTTTCCCTATCCATAAGAGGGCAGACAGAATGAAAACCACAAACAGAGAAAACTAAACAAACTGATCACATGGACTACAGCCTTGTCTAACTCAATGAAACTATGAGCCATGCTGTGGAGGGCTGCCCAAGGTGGACGGGTCATGGTGGAGAGTTCAGACAAAATGTGGTCCACTGAAGAAGGGAATGGCAAACCACTTCAGTATTCTTACCTGGGGAACACCATTAACAGTATGAAAAGGCAAACAGACGTGACACTGAGAGATGAACTCCCCACGTCAGTACGTGTCCAATATGCTACTGCAGAAGAGTGGAGAAGTAACTCCAGAAAGAATGAAGAGTCAGGGCAAAAGTGAAAAGAGTGCCCAGTTGTGGATGTGACTGGTTATGGAAGCAATGTCCAATACCATAAAGAACAATATTGCATAGGAACTGGAATGTTAGGTCCATGATCACGGTAAACTGGATGTGATCAAACAGGAGATGGCAAGAGTGAACATTGACATTTTAGGAATCAGTGAACTAAAGTGGAATGTAATGGGTGAATTTAATTGAGAGAATCATTACATCTACGACTGTGGGCAAGAATCCCTTAGAAGAAATGGAGTATCCCTTATAGTCAACTAAAGAGTCCAAAATGAAGTACTTGGGTGCAGTCTCAAAAATGACAATGATCTCGGTCCATCTCCAAGGGAAATCATTCCATATCACAGGAAGCCAAATCTAAACACCAACCGTTAATTCCAAAGAAGTTAAAGTTGAATGGTTCTGTGAGGACCCACAAGACCTTCTAGAACTAATACCCCCAAAAAACTTGTCCTTTTCATCATAGGGGACTGGGATGCAAAAATAGGATGTCAAGCCAACAATACAACAAAGCTACAGTCATCAAGACAGCATGGTACTGGCCCAAAGGCAGAAATATAGATCAACAGAACAAAACAGAAAGCCCAGAGATGAATCCACACATCGATGGACAATTGATCCTGGACAAATGAGGCCAAAACATACAATGAGAAAAGACAATCTCTTGAGCAAGTGGTGCTGGGAAAACTGGTCAACTACGTGTAAAAGAATGAAACTAGAACACTTTCTAAGACCATACAAAAAATAAACTCAAAATAGATTAAATATGTAAATTTAAGACCAGAAACTAAATCGCCTGAGGAAAACATAGGCAGAACACACTCTTGCATAAATCACAGCAAGATCCTCTATGACCCACCTCCCACAGTAATGGAAATAAAAGCAATAATAAATAATCAGTACCTAATTAAACTTTAAAGCCTTTGCACAATGATAGAATCTATAAGGTGAAAAGGCAGCCTTCAGAATGGGAGAAAATAATAAACAGCTGACTAAGAATCAATCTCCAAAATATACAAGCAGCTCATGCAGCTCAATGCCAGAAAAGTAAATGACCCAATCAAAAAATGGGCCAAAGATCAAAACAGATACTTCCCAAAGGAGACATACACATGGTAACAAACGCATGAAAAGATGCTCCATGTCACTCATTATTGGAGAATTGTTAATCAAAACCACAAAGAGCTACCATCTCATGCCAATTAGAATAGATGCCATTGAAAAGTGAAAGGAAAATGCACTGGTCATAGAAAACACCAATCTTCCAACAACCCAAGAGAAGACACGACACATGGACATCAGAAGATGGTCAGCACCAAAATCATACTGGTTATGTTCTTTGCAGCCAAAGATGGAGAAGCTCTATAGAGTAAGCAGAAAGAAGACCAAGTGCTTACTGTGGCTCTATCAGGACCTCCTTATTGAAAAGTTCAGATTTCAATTAAAGAAAGTGGGGAAAACCCATAGGCCACTCAGGTATGACTTAAATCAAACCCATCATGATTATACAGTAGAAGAGAAAATAGATTCAAGGGATCAGCTCTGACAGGCACAATGCTTAAAACTATGGTTGGGGGTTCCTAAACTTGTACAGGAGGCCATGATCAAAACCACCCAAAAAATGAAGTGCTGAAAGTCAAAGGGTTGTCTGAAAAGATTTTAAAAAGAGCTGAATAAAGAAGAGAAGCTAAAGGCAAAGGAGTAAAGGAATAAGATGCACACATCTGAATGCAGTGTTCCAAAGAATAGCAAGGAGATATAAGAAAATAATTCTTAAGTGAACAATGACCGCCCCCCCCCAAAAAAAAATGAGGGAAACAATAGAACGGGAAACACTAGAGCTCTCTTTTTTAAAAAATTAGAGATACCAAGGGAATATTTCCTGCAAAGATGGGCACAGAAAAGGACAGAAAAACTATGGACCGTTTCGGAAGGAGTAGCTATTAAAAAGAAGTGGCAAAAACAGACGAACTATATAAAACCGAAGAATAAAAGAGATCTTCTGATCAGTTCAGTTCATTTCAGTTCATTTCAGTCGCTCAGTCATGTCCGATTCTCCGATACCCCATAAATCACAGCACGCCAGGCCTCCCTGTCCATCACCAACTCTCGGAGTTCACTCAAACTCATGTCCACAGAGTCGGTGATGCCATCCAGCCATCTCATTCTTTGGCGACCCCTTCTCCTCCTGCCCCCAATATTTCCCAGCATCAGAGTCTTTTCCAGTGAGTCAACTCGTCGCATGAGGTGGCCACAGTATCGCAGTTTAAGCTTTAGCATCAGTCCTTCCAATGAACACCCAGGATCGATCTCCTTTAGAATGGACTGGTTGGATCTCCTTGAAGTCCAAGAGACGCTCAAGAGTCTTCTCCAACACCAAAGTTCAAAAGCATCAATTCTTTGGCAATCAGCTTTCTTCACAGTCCAACTCTCACATCAATTCATGACCATGGGAAAACCATAGCCTTGATTAGACGGACCTTGGTTGGCAAAGTAAAATCTCTGCTTTTTAATATACTATCTAGGTTGGTCATAACTTTCCTTCCAAAGAGTAAGCGTCTTTTAATTTCATGGCTGCAATCAGCATCTGCAGTGATTTGGAACAACAACAACAACAAAAAAAAAATCTGACACTGTTTCCACTGTTTTTCCATCTATTTCCCATGAAGTGATGGAACCAGATGCCATGATCTTTGTTTCCTGAATGTTGAGCTTCAAGCCAACCTTTTCACTCTCCTCTTTCACTTTCATCAAGAGGCTTTTGAGTTCCTCTTCACTTTCTGCCATAAGGGTGGTGTCATCTGCATTTCTGAGGTTATTGATATTTCTCCCAGCAATCTTGATTCCAGCTTGTGCTTCTTCCAGCCCAGCGTTCCTCATGATGTACTCTGCATATAAGTTAAATAAGCAAGGTGACAATATACAGGCTTGACGTACTCCTTTTCCAGTTTAGAACCAGTCTTTTCTTCCATGTACAGTTCTGACTGTTGCTTCCTGACCTGCATACAGGTTTCTCAAGAGGCAGATCAGGTGGTCTGGTATTGCCATCTCTTTCAGAATGTTCCACAGTTTATTGTGATCCACACAGTCAAAGGCTTGGCATAGTCAATGAAACAGAAATGGATGTTTTTCTGGAACTCTCCTGCTTTCTCCATGATCCATCGGATGTTGGCAATTTGATCTCTGGTGCCTGTGCCTTTTCTAAAACCTGGTTGAACATCTGGGAGTTCACAGTTCACATATTGCTGAAGCCTGGCTTGGAGAATTTTGAGCATGACTTTATTAGCGTGTGAGATGAGAGCAATTGTGTGGTAGTTTGTGCATTGTTTGGCATTGCCTTTCTTTGGGGTTGGAATGAAGACTGACCTTTTCCAGTCCTTTGGACACTGCTGAGTTTTCCAAATTTGCTGGCATATTGAGTGCAGCACTTTCACAGCATCATCTTTAAAGGTTTGAAATAGCTCAACTGGAATTCCATCACCTCCACTAGCTTTGTTCGTAGTGATGCCTTATAACCCCCACTTGCCTTCACATTACAAGATGTTTGGCTCTAGGTCAGTGATCACGTTATCATGACTATCTTGGTCATGAAGATCTTTTTGTACAGTTCTTCTGTGTATTCTTGCCACCTCTTCTTAGTATCTTCTGCTTCTGTTAGGTCCATATCATTTTTATCCTTTATCGAGCACATCTTTCATGAAATGTTCCCTTGGAATCTCTAATTTTCTTGAAGACATCTCTTGTTTTTCCTATTCTGTTGTTTTCCTCTATTTCTTTGCACTGATCACTGAGGAAGACTTTCTTATCTCTCCTTGCTATTCTTTGGAACTCTGCATTCAGATGCTTATATCTTTCCTTTTCTCCTTTGCTTTTCGCCTCTCTACTTTTCACAGCTATTTGTAAGGCTTCCTCAGACAGCCATTTTGCTTTTTTGCATTTCTTTTCCACGGGGATGGTCTTGATCCCTGTCTCCTGTACAATGTCACTAACTTCCGTCCAGAGTTCATCAGGCACCCTATCTATCAGACCTAGTCCTTAAAATCTATTTCTCACTTCCACTGTATAATCATAAGAATTTGATTTAGGTCATATCTGAATGGTCTAGTTGTTTTCCCTCCTTTCTTCAATTTGTCTGAATTTGGCAATAAGGAGTTCATGATCTGAGCCACAGTCAGCTCCTGGCCTTGTTTTTGCTAACTGTATAGAGCTTCTATATCTTTGGCTACAAAGAATATAGTCATTCTTATTTCGGTGTTGACCATCTGGTGATGTCCATGTGTAGAGTCTTCTCTTGTGTTGTTGGAAGAGGGTGTTTGCTATGACCAGTGCGTTCTCTTGAAAAAACTCTATTAGCCTTTGCCTTGCTTCATTCCATGCTCCAAGGCCAAATTTGCCAGTTAGTCCAGGTGTTTCTTGACTTCCTCCTTTTGCATTCCAGTCCACTATAATGGAAAGGAAATCTTTTTTGGGTGTTAGTTTTAAAAGGTATTATAGGTCTTCATATAACCTTTCAACTTCAGCTTCTTCAGCGTTACTGGTTGTGGCATAGTCCTGGATTATTCTAATATTGAATGGTTTGCCTTGGAAACGAACAGAAATCATTCTGTTGTTTTAAAGATTGCATCCAAGTACTGCATTTCGGACTGTCTTGTTGATCATGATGGCTACTCCATTTCTTCAAAGATATTCGTGCCCACAGTAGTAGATATAATGGTCATCTGAGTTAAATTCACCCATTCCCGTCCATTCTAATTTACTGATTCCTAGAATGTCTATGTTCACTCTTGCCATCTCCTGTTTGACCACTTCCAAGTTGCCTTGACTCATGAACCTAACATTCCAGGTTCCTATGCAATAATGCTCTTTACAACACCGGACCTTGCTTCTATCACCGATCAAATCCACAACTGGGTATTGGATTTGCTTTTGCTCCATCCCTTCATTCCTTCTAGAGTTATTTCTCCACTGAGCTCCAGTAGCATACTGGGCACCTACTAACATGGGGAATTCCTCATTCAGTATCCTATCATTTAGCCGTTTGATACTGTTCATGGGGTTCTCAAGGCAAGTATCCTGAAGTGGTTTGCCATTCCCTTCTCCAGTGGACCACATTTGGCTGTGGTCCATGTGATCAGATCGATTAGTTTCCTGTGATTATGATTTAATTGTACCTGCCCTCTGATGCCCCCTTGCAATACCTACCGTCTTGTTTGGATTTCTCTTACCTTGAGTGTGGGATATCTCTTTACAGCTGCTCCAAGAAAGCGCAGCCATTGCACCTTACCTTGGATGAGGGGAATCACCTCAAGGCCGCCCCTCCTTACCTTGAACGTGGAGTAGCTCCTCTCGGCCCACCTGCGCCCACACAGCCACCGCCTATTGGACGTGGGGTAGCTCCTCTTGGCCGCCGGCCCTGGCCTCAGGCGTGGGGTCGCTCCTCACTGTCGCACCTCTTTGCATTGTCCGTTGAGCCAGGGCAGAGTCTCTCGCGTCTGTGCCACTGGGGCCGGCTCTCTCTAATGACCCATTTTAACACGATGGTGTTATCACTCACCTAGAGCCAGACATGTGAAATGTGAGGGCACATCGGCCTTAGGAAGCATCACTATGAATAAAGCTAGTGGAGGTGATGGAATTCTAACTGAGCTATTTCAAGTCCTAAAAGGTGATGCTGTGAAAGTGCTGCAATCAATATGCCGGCAAATGTATAAAACTCAGCAGTGCCCACAGGACTGGACAAGATCAGTTGTCATTCCAATCCCCAAGAAAGGTACTGCCAAAGAATATTCAAACTATTGCACAATTGCGCTCATTTCTCATGCTAGTAAAGCAATGCTCAAAATTCTCCAAGTGAGGTTTCAACAAAACTGAAACAAGAAATTCCAGATATTCATGCTGAATGTAGAAAAAGGAAAAGGAACCATTGATCAAGTTGCCAACATACACTGGATCATAGAAAAAGAAAGAGAGTGAAGAATAATATCCATTTCTGCTTTATTGACTATGCCCAGGAGTACGTCAAGTCTGCATATTGTCACCCTGATTATTTAACTTATATGCAGAGTACATCATGAGAAATTCTGGGCTGAAAGAAGCACAAACTGGCATCGTTTGCCTGGAGAAATATCAATAACCTCAGATATGCACATAACAACACCTCTATGGCAGAAAGTGAAGAAGAACTAAAGAGCCCCTTGGTGAACGTTAAAGAAGAGAGTGAAAAAGATGGTTTTATGCTCAACATTCAGAAAGTTAAGATCATGACATGTGGACCCATCATTTCATGGGAAATAGATGGGGAAATAGTGGAAACAGTGTCAGGCTTTATTTTTTGGGCTGCAAATCACTGCATAAGGTGATTGCAGCGATGAAATTAAAAGACATTTACTCCTTGGAAGGAAAGTTATGACCAATCTAGATAGCATATTAAAAATAAGAGATATTACTTTGCAACAAAGGTCCATTTATTCAAGGCTATGGTTTTTCCCATGGTCATGTATGGATGTGAGTGTTGAACTGTGAAGAAAGCTGAGTGCCGAATAATTGATGCTTTTGAACTGTGGTGGTGGAGAAGATTCTTGGGAGTCCCTTGGACTGCAAGGAGGTCCAACCAGTCCATCATAAAAGGAGATCAGTCATGGGTGTTCATTGGATGGACTGATGTTAAAGCTGCAGCTCCAATACTTTGGCCACCTCATGTGAAGTTTTGACACATTGGAAATGACCCTGATGTTGGCAGGGATTGGGGGCAGAGGGAGAAGGGGACGACACAGGATGAGATGGCTGGATGGCATCATCGACTCAATGGACATGAGTTTGAGTGTACTCTGGGAGTTGGTGATGGACAGGGGTGCCTGGCGTGCTGCGATTCATGGGGTTGCAATGAGTTGGATACGACTGAGAGATTGAACTGAACTAAAGCCATTGACAATGTAGCTCACAAAAAAAAAAATGCTGGAAAATTCTCCAAAGATGCGAATACCAGACCACCTTACCTGCCTCCTGAGAAGGTTGTATGCAGGTCAAGAAGCAACAGTAGAACCAGACATGGAACAATGGACTGGTTGTAAATTGGACAGATATATGTCAAAGCTATATATTGTCACCATGTTTACTTAGTGCAGAGTACATCATGCAAAATGCCAGAGCACAAGCTGGAGCCAAGATTTCTGGGAGAAATATCAATAACTTTAGCTATCAAAATGACAATGCCCTAATGGCAGAAAGAGAAGCAGAACGAAAAAGCCTCTTAATGAATGTGAAAAAGGAGAGTTAACAAGCTGGCTTAACTCAACATTCAGATATAGAAGATCATGCCATTTGTTTTCCTTCCTTCAATGCAAATAGATTGGGGAACAATGGAAATCCAACAGACTTTATTTTCGTAGTCTCCAAAATCACCACAGATGGTGACTGCAGCCATGAAATTCAAAGATGCTTGCTCCTCGAAAGAAAAGCTCTGAGGAACCTAGACATATTCAAAAGCAGAGCCATCATTTTGCCAACAAAAGGTCGTCTCCTCAAAGCTGTGGTATTTTCCAGTAGTCATGTATGGATATGAGAATTGAACTCTCATAAAATAATCTCACAAAGAAAATTGAGTGTTGAAGAATTGATGCCTTTAACTGTGGTGTTGGGGAAGTGTCTTGAGAGTCCTTTGTGCTTTAACTCTCAAGATTTCAGTCAGCTGAAGCTTGGAGTCTGTCACAGCCCAAGACCCTTAATGAACATGCCTGCAAATTAAATTGTTAGTCACTCACTCATGTCTGACTCTTTGCAACCTCATGGACCACCAGGCTCCTCTGTCCATGGAATTCTCCAGGCAAGAACGCTGGAGTGGATTGCCATGTCCTCTTCTGGGGATCTTCCTCAGGTAAGTCTGTAGTGTTACAAACCTTCCCTTAACACAGTTTTTACAGTGTCCTATAGGTTTTGGGTTGTTGTGTTTTCATTTTTCACTTGTTTCTATGCATATTTTTCTCTTTTTATTTCCTCTATGATTTTTGGTTATTGAAAAGCCTCCATATGTTGGCATTTTTAATAGTTGTTTTTTTTTTCCTGTAATTAAGATCTAATCTTACTGCACTGTGGTCAAAAACGATGATTGGAATGATTTCAATTATTTTTTTTTAATTTACCAAGGCTAGTTTTATGGCCCAGGATATGATCTATCCTGGAGAAGTT
Source organism: Moschus berezovskii (assembly GCF_049115385.1). Classification (NCBI taxonomy): domain Eukaryota; kingdom Metazoa; phylum Chordata; class Mammalia; order Artiodactyla; family Moschidae; genus Moschus; species Moschus berezovskii. The sequence continues at coordinate 18,046,843 of NC_142489.1, read as the reverse complement.
TCCATGTGCAATTGAGAAAAAGGTGAAATTGATTGTTTTAGAGTGAAATGTCCTATAGATATTAACTAGGTCTACTGGTCCATTGTGTCATTTAAAATTTGTGTTTCCTTGTTAATTTTCTGTTTATTTGATCTATCCATAGGCTTGAGTGGGTTATTAAAGTCTCCCACTATTATTTTGTTATTGTTAATTTCCGCTTTCGTACTTGTTAGCATTTGTCTTACATATTGCAGTGTCCTATGTTGGGTCCATATATGTTTATAATTGTTATATCTTCTTCTTGGAGTGATCCATTGATGATTACGTAGTGCCCTTCTTTGTCTCTCTTCACAGACTTTATTTAAAAGTCTATTTCATCTGATAAGAGTATCTCTACTAGTGAATTTTTTTTTTAATTTTTATTTAATCTCCATTTGTGTAAAATGATTTTTCCAGATCTTCACTTTCGGTCACTTTTATGTGTCCCTTGTTTTAAGGTAGGTCTCTTGTAGACAGCATATATCTTGGTATTGTTTTTATCCATTCAGTCAGTCATTGTCTTTTGTTTGGGATATTCAACCCATTTACATTTAAGGTAATTATTGATAAGTAGTATCCCATTGCCAATTACTTTGTTCTTTAGGGTTTGAGTTTGTATACACTTTCTGTGTTTCCTGTCTAGGGAAGATCCTTTAGCACTTGTTGAAGAGCTTGTTTGCTGGTGCTGAATTCTCTCAGCTTTTACTTGTCTGAAAAGCTTTAGATTTCTCCTTCATATTTGAATGTGATCATTTCTGGGTACGGTAATCTGGGTTGTATATTTTCTCTTTCATCTCTTTAAATATGTGCTGCCATGTCCTTCTGACCTGAACAGATTCTATTGAAAGATCAGCTGTTGTTCTTATGGGAATCCCCTTGTGTGTTATTTGTTGTTTTTCCCTTGGAGCTTTTAATACCTGTTCTTTGCATTTGATCTTTGTTAATTTACGAGTCATGGAGCTTTTGTCGGTATTCTTATGGGTGAAACTGGGTTTCTTCTCTCTGGATTGCAATGAAGTGTCCAATAGTGAGTTTTGAGATGTACATGGGATTGGTATGACTTTGGGAAGCCTGTATATTGAAGCTCAGCACTATGTTCCTGTGTTGCTGGAGAATTTGTGTCGTATGTCTTTCTCTGGAACTTGTTGGCTCTTGGGTGATCCTTGCATTCAGTGTAAGTAGGAGCTGACTGTTTCTAAGATCGTGAACTCCTTATTGCCAAATTCAGACTGAAATTGAAGAAAGTAGGGAAAACCAATAGACCATTCAGATATGACTTAAATCAAATCCCTTATGATTATACAGTGGTAATGAGAAATAGATTTAAGGGACTAGATCTGATAGATAGAGTGCCTGATGAACTCTGGACGGAGGTTCGTGACATTGTACAGGAGATAGGGACCAAGAACAGCCCCATGGAAAAGAAATGCAAAAAAGGAACATGGCTGTCCGAGGAGGCCTTACAAATAGCTGTGAAAAGAAGAGAAGTGAAAGCAAAGGAGAAAAGGAAAGATATAAGCATCTGAATGCAGAGTTCCAAACAATTGCAAAGAGAGATAAGAAAGTCTGCCTCAGTGATCATTGCAAAGAAATAGAAGAAAACAGAATAGGAAAAACAAGAGATCTCTTCAAGAAAATTAGAGATTCCAAGGGAACATTTCCTACAAAGATGGGTTCGATAAAGGACAGAAATGGTATGGACCTAACAGAAGCAGAAAATATTAAGAAGAGGTGGCAAGGTACACAGAAGAACTGTACAAAAAAGATCTTCATGACCAAGATAGTCACGATAATGTGATCACTGACCTAGAGACCAACATCTTCGAATATGAAGTCAAATGGGCCTTAGAAAGCATCACTACGAACAAAGTTATGGAAGGTGATGAAATTCCAGATGAAATATTTCAAACTTGAAAGATGATGCTGTGAAAGTGCTGCAGTCCACAGGACTGGAAAAGGTCAGTCTTCATTTCAATCCCAAAGAAAGGCAATGCCAAAGAATGCTCAAACTACCGCACAATTGCACTCATCTCACACGCTAGTAAATTCATGCTCAAAATTCTCCAAGCCAGGCTTCAGCAATATGTGAACTGTGAACTCCCAGATGTTCAACCAGGTTTTAGAAAAGGCAGAGACACCAGAGATCAAATTGCCAACATCCACTGGATCAGGAAGAAAGCAAGAGAGTTCCAGAAAAACATCCATTTCTGTTTCATTGACTATGCCAAGCCTTTGACTGTGTGGATCACAATAAACTGTGGAACATTCTGAAAGAGATGGCAATACCAGACCACCTGACCTGCCTCTTGAGAAACCTGTATGCAGGTCAGGAAGCAACAGTCAGAACTGTACATGGAACAAAAGACTGGTTCCAAATAGGAAAAGGAGTACGTCAAGGCTGTATATTGTCACCTTGCTTATTTAACTTATATGCAGAGTACATCATGAGGAACGCTGGGCTGGAAGAAGCACAAGCTGGAATCAAGATTGCTGGGAGAAATATCAATAACCTCAGAAATGCAGATGACACCACCCTTATGGCAGAAAGTGAAGAGGAACTCAAAAGCCTCTTGATGAAAGTGAAAGAGGAGAGTGAAAAGGTTGGCTTGAAGCTCAACATTCAGAAAACAAAGATCATGGCATCTGGTTCCATCACTTCATGGGAAATAGATGGAAAAACAGTGGAAATAGTGTCAAACTTAATTTTTTTGGGCTCCAAAATCACTGCAGATGCTGATTGCAGCCATGAAATTAAAAGACCCTTACTCCTTGCAAGGAAAGTTAGGACCAATCTAGATAGTATATTAAAAAGCAGAGATATTACTTTGCCAACCAAGGTCCATCTAGTCAAGACTATGATTTTTCCCGTGGTCATGTATGGATGTGAGTTGTACTCTGAAGAAAGCTGATCGCCGAAGAATTGATGCTTTTGAATTTTGGTGCTGGAGAAGACTCTTGAGAGTCCCTTGGACTGCAAGAAGATCCAACCAGTCCATTCTAAAGGAGATCAATCTTGGATGTTCTTTGGAAAAACTGATGCTGAAGCTGAAACTCCAATACGCTGGCCACCTCATGAGAAGAGTTGACTCACTGGAAAAGACTGATGCTGGGAGGGATAGAGGGTGGGAAGAGACAGGGACGACAGAGAATAAGATGCCTGGATGGCATAACCGACTGGAATGACTTGAGTTTGAGTAAACTCCTGGAGTTGGTGATGGACAGGGAGGCCTGACGTGCTGTGATTCATGGGGTCGCAGAGAGTTGGACACGACTGAGCGACTGAACTGAACTGAACTGAACTGAGATGTAAAAGAAGGAAAGTAGTACATTTTCTAACGCCACAGACAAAAGGAAACTAAAATTTGATTAAAGATTCAAATACATTACTAGAAACTATAAAATTCCTAGAGGAGAACATATTCAAAATACTCTCTTACATAAATCACAGTAGGATCCTCTATGACACACCTTCCAGAGTAATGGAAATACAAGCAAAATTGAATAAACCAGACCTAATTAAACTTAAAAGCGTTTGCACAATGAAGGAAATGAAGAGCAAGGTGAAAAGACAGCCATCAGAATGGTAGAAAATAACAAATGAAGCAACTGGCAACAAATTAATCTCAAAAATATAAAAGCACTTCCACACAAGAAAAATGAATGACCCAATCAAAAAATTGGACAACGAACTGAAAAGACGTTTATGCAAAGACATACAAATGGCTAACACACACATGAAAATATGCTCAACCTCGCTTATTATCAGAGAAAGGCAAATCATAACCACAGTGAGAGATCATTCCCATTCGTCAGAATGGCTGCTATCAAAAAGTCTACAAACAATTAATGCTGGAGAGGCTGCAGAGTAAGGGAACCGTCTTAGACTGTTGGTGGGAATGCAAACTAGAACGGCCACTAAGGACAACAGATTCCTTAAAAAAATAAACTGGAAATTGAATTGCCATACAACCCAGAAATCCCACTTCCGGGGATACACACTGAGGATACCAGAACTGAAATACACATGTGTACCCCCAATGCTAATCACAGCACTGTTTACAATAGCTAGGATATGGAAGCAACCTAAATGACCTTCAGCATACAAACAGGAAAGAAAACGGTGCAACATATGACTCAGCTATTAAAAAGAACGTAGTTGAATCACTTCTATTGAGGTGGATGAAACGGGAACCTATTATACAGAGTGAAGTATGTCAGAAGGAAAAACAACAATAGATTATATTAATGTATATATATTGAAATTAGAAAGATGGTAATGATGACCACATATGTGAGGCGGCAAAACAGACACAGATATAAATAAGAGACTTTTGATGTCTGTGGGAGAAGACCAGGGTGAGATTATTTGAGAGACTAGCATTGAAACATGTAGATTATGATATGTGAAATAGATCACACGTCCAACTTTGATGCATGACATAGGGCACTCAACGCCAGTGCACTGGGAAAACCCTGAGGGATGGGATGGGAAGAAATGTGGTAGGGGTTTCAGGATGGGTAAGATATGTACACCCATGGCTGATTCAAGTCAATATATGGCAAAAATTACCACAATACTTCAACGTAAATAGCCTCCAATTAAAATAAATATATTAATTTAAAAGAAAAAGACCTATGTATGTGTTGTCTACAAGAAACCCACTTCAGACCTAAAGACACATATAGACTGAAAGTGACAGGATGGAAAAATATATGCCATGCAAACATGAATCAAAATAAAGATGGAATAGGAATTCTCATATCATACCTTAAACTAAAGGGAATTACAATAGATAAAGAAGGACACCACCTAGTGATGAAGGGATCAATACCAGATGAAGACATAGCAATTGTAAACATCTATGACCCCTGGTGGCTCAGAGGTTAAAGCATCTGCCTCCAATGCGGGAGACCCGGGTTCAATCCGTGGGTCAGGAAGATCCCCTGGAGAAGGAAACGATAACCCTCTCCAGTATTCTTGCCTGGAGAATCCCATGGATGGAGAAGCTTTGTAGGCTACAGTCCACGGGGTCGCAAAGAGTCGGACACGACTGAGCGACGGAACGGAATGAAACGGAACAGATTGCCCCCAACATAGGAACACCTGAATACAGAAAACAAATACGAACAGACATTAAAACAGATACTGATAGTAAAACAATCATGGTCGCCTTTCTCACCCCACTCACACTAATGCACAGATCATCAAAACAAAATTAATACAGAAACACATGTCTTAAAAGATACATAAGATGAGATGAATCTCATTGATATCTTCAGGACATGCCATCCAAATGGAGCAGAATACACCTTCTTCTCAAGTGCACATGGAACATATTCCAGGATAGACAACATCTTGGGTCCCATATCAAACCTCAGTAAAATTAACAAAATTAAAATTGTATCAAGCATCTTTTCTCACCACAACACTATGCGAAGAGATATCAATTAGAAGAAAATTAAAAGCTGTAAGAAACAGGAACACGTGGAGATTAAACAACAGGTTTCTAAGTAACCAAAATGTTACTGAAGAAATCAAAATCGAAAAATGTTAAGAAAAAAAGGACAATGAAAAGATGACAACTCAAAACCGATGGGATGCAGCAAAAGCAGATCTAAGAGGAAAGTTTGCAGATTTAAAATCGTAATTCAAGAAACAAGAAAAGCATCAAAACAGGTCAGATCAGTTCAGTTCAGTCACTCAGTCGTGTCCGACCCTTTGCGACCCCATGAATCAAGCAGGCAAGGTCTCCCTGTCCATCACTAATCCTGGAGTTCACTCAAATTCATGTCCATCGAATCGGTGATGCCATCCAGGCATTTCATTCTCTGTCGTCCCCGTCTCCTCCCACCCCCAGTCCCTCCCAGCATCAGACTCTTTGCCAGTGAGTCAACTCGTCTCATGAGGTGGGCAAAGTATTGCAGTTTCAGCTTTAGCATAAGTCCTTCCAATGAACACCCAGGATTGATCTCCTTTAGAATGGACTGGTTGGATCTCATTGTAGTACAAGGGACTCTCAAGAGTCTTCTCCAGGACCACAGTTCAAAAGCATCAATTCTTCAGCGATCAGCTTTCTTCACCGTCCAACACTCACATCCATACATGACCAATGGAAAAACCACAGCCTTGAGTAGATGGACATTTGTTTGCAAAGTAATGTCTCTGCTTTTTAATATGCTTTCTAGATTGGTCATAACTTTCCTTCCAAAGAGTTCAGTTCAGTTCAGTCGCTCAGTCGTGTCTGACTCTCTGCGACCCCATGAATCACAGCACGCCAGGATTCCCTGTCCAACCCCAACACTCGGAGTTCACTCAATCTCATGTCCACAGAGTCTGTGATGCCATCCAGCCATCTCATTCTCGGTCGTCCTCTTCTCCTCCTGCCCCCAACCTTTCCCAGCATCAGAGTCTTTTCCAGTGAGTCAACTCGTCGCATGAGGTGGCCGAAGTATTGGAGTTTCAGCTTTAGCATCAGTCCTTTCAATGAACACCCAGGATTTATCTCTTTTAGAATGGACTGGTTGGATCTCCTTGCAGTCCAAGGGACTCTCAAGAGTCTTCTCCAACACCACAGTTCAAATGTATCAATTCTTCGGTGATAAGCTTTCTTCACAGTCCAACGCTCACACCCATACATGACCACGTGAAAAACCATAGCCTCCACAAGATGGAGCTTGGTTGGCAAAGTAATGTCTCTGCTTTTTAATGTGCTATCAAGGTTGGTCATAACTTTCCTTCCAAGGAGTAAGCGTCTTTTAATTTCATGGTTACAATCAGCATCGGCAGTGATTTTGGAGCCCAAAAATATAAAGTCTGACACTGTTTCCAATGTTTCCCCGTCTATTTCCCATGAATTAATGGGACCAGATGCTGTGATCTTAGCTTTCTGAATGTTGAGCTTCAAGCTAAATTTTTCACACTCTTTCATTTTCTTCAAGAGGCTTTTTAGTTCCTGTTCACTTTCTGCCATAAGGATGGTGTCATCTGCATATCTGAGGTTACTGATATATCTCCCGGCAATCTTGATTCCAGCCTGTGCTTCTTCCAGCCCAGTGTTCCTCATGATGTACTCTGCATATAAGTTAAATCTGCAGGGAGACCATTTACATCCTTGACATACTCTTTTTCCTATTTAGAACCAGTCTGTTTTTCCATTTTCATTTCTAACTGTTGCTTCCTGACCTGAATATAGATTTCTCAAGAGGCAAGACAGGTGTTCTGGTGTTCCCATCTCTTTCAGAATGTTCCACAGATTATCGTGATCCACACAGTCAAAGACTTTGGCATGGTCAATAAAGCCAAAATAGAGAATTTTCTGGAACTTTCCTGCTTTTTCCATTATCCAGCGGATGTTGGCAATTTCATTTCTGTATCCTCTGCCTTTTCTAAAACCAGCTTGAACATCTGGAAGTTCACAGTTCACGTATTACTGAAGCCTGGCTTGGAGAATTTTGAGCATGACTTTACTAGCACGTGAGATGAGTGCAATTGTGCGGTAGTTTGAGCATTCTTTGGCATTGCTGTTCTTTGGGATTGGAATGAAGAGTGACCTTTTCCAGTCCTGTGGCCACTGTCGTTTTTCAAATTTGCTGGCATATTGAGTGCAGCACTTTCACAGCATCATTTTCCAGGACTTGAAATAGCTCAACTGGAATTCCCTCACCTCCACTAGCTTTGTTCGTAATGATGCTTCCAGTGGCCCACTTGAATTTGCATTCCTAGATGTCTGGCTCTAGGTGAGTGTGAGTGATCACACCATCATGATTATCTGGGTCGTGAAGATATTTTTGTACAGTTCTTCTGTGTATTCTTGCCACCTTTTCTTAATATCTTCTGCTTTGTTAGGTCCATAACATTTCTGTCCTTTATCGAGCCCATCTTTGCATGAAATATTACCTTGATATGTCTAATTTTCTTGAAGAGATCTCTTGTCTTTCCTGTTTTGTTGTTTTCCTCTATTTCTTTGCATTGATCACTGAGGAAGTCTTCCTTCTCTCTCCTTGCTATTCTTTGGAATTCTGCATTCAAATACTTATATCTTTCCTTTTATCCTTTGCTTTTCACTTCTCTTCTTTCCACAGATATTTGTAAGGCTTCCTCAGACATTCATTTGCTTTTTTGCATTTATTTTCCATGGGGATGATCTTGGTCCCTGTCTCCTGTACAATGTCACAAACCTCCGTCCTTATTTCATTGGGCACTCTCTCTATCAGATGTAGTCCCTTAAATCTATCTCTCACTTCCACTGTATAATCATAATGGATTTTATTTAGGTCATACCTGAATGGTCTAGTGGTTTTCCCTACTTTATTCAATTTAAGTTTGAATTTGTCAATAAGGAGTTCATGATCTGACCCACAGTCAGCTCCTGGTCTTTTTTTGCTAACTGTATAGAGCTTGTCCATCTTTGGCAGCAAAGAGTATAATCAGTCTGATTTCGGTGTTGACTATCTGGAGATGTCCATGTGTAGAGTCTTCTGTGTTGTTGAAGGAGAGTGTTTGCTATGACCAATACGTTCTCTTGGAAAAACTCTATTAGCTTTTTCCCTGCTTCATCCTGTGCTCCAGAGCCAAATTTGCCTGTTACTCCAGGTGTTTCTTGACTTCCTACTTGTGCCTTCCAGTCTCCTTTAATGAAAAGGGCATCTTTTCTGGGTGTTAGTTCAAAAAGGTCTTCATAGAACCGTTTACCTTTGGCTTCTTCAGCACTACTGGTTGGGACATATGCTTGAATTACTGTAATATTGAATGGTTTGCCTTGGACACGAACAGAGATCATTCTGTCGTTTTTGAGATTGCTTCCAAGTACTGCATTTCAGCCTCTTTTGTTGACCTTGATTGCTACTCCATTTCTTCTAAGGGTTCCTACCCACAGTAGTAGATATAATGGTCATCTGAGTTAAATTCATCCATTCCAGTCCATTTTAGTTCACTGATTCCTAGAATGTTGACATTCACTCTTGCCATCTCCTGTTTGACCACTTCCAATTTGCCTTGATTCATGGACCTGACATTCCAGGTTCCTATGCAGTATTGCTCTTTACAGCATCGGAGCTTGCTTCTATCACCAGTCACATCCACAAATGTGTATTGTTTTTTCTTTGGCTCCATCCCTTCATTCTTTGTGATGTTATTTCTCCACTTGTCTCCAGTAGCATACTGGGCACCTAACGACCTGGGGTATTCCTCATTCAGTATTCTATCATTTTGCCTTCTTATACTATTCATGGGTTTCTTAAGCCTCATATACTCAAGTGGTTTGCCATTTCCTTCTCCAGTGGACCACATTCTATCAGACATCTCTACCATTACCCGCCCATCTTGGGTGGGCCACACAGCATGGCTTAGTTTCACTGAGTTAGACAATGCTGTGGTCCATGTGAAAAGCATCGAATAGACAATACCAACTGAGTCCTAAAACAACTGATAAAGAAGACAAAAAGAAAATAGTCAAAATTGTACATGGAAAGAAATCGTAAAGATCTGAGCAGAAATAAATGAAAAATAAATAAAAGAAACAAGAGCAAAGATCGATAAACTAAAAGCTGGTACTTTGAGAAGATAAACAAAATTGACAAACCTTTATCCAGACTCATCAAGAAAAATAGCGAGAAGAATCACATCAACAAACTTAGACATGGAAAAGGAGGTGTTACAACAGAAAACACAAATACACAGGATTACAAGAGACTGTTACGAACAAATCTATGACAATAAAATGGATGACCTGGAAGAAATGGACAGATGCTTAGAAAATCTAAATTTTCCAAGACTGAACCAGGAAGAAATAGAAATTATGAACCACTCAATTACAAGCTCCAAATCCAGGCTGTGATAAAATAATAATAATAATAATAATTCCCAAAAGACAAAAGCCCATGACCAGATGGCTTCACAGGTGAATTCTATCAAACACAAAGAGATGAGAAAATGCCTATCCTTCTAAAACTCTTTCAAAAAATTGCAGAGGAAGGAACATTTCCAAACTCATTCTTCCAGTATATCCTGATACCAAAACCAGAAAAAGACAAGACCAAATTGGAAAACAAAAGGCCAATATCACTGATAAACATATATTCAAAAGCATCCTCATCAAAATTTTAGCAAATAGAATTCAACAACAAATAAAACCATGTTCAATTTGGGTTTATTCCAGGGATGCAAGGATTCTTCGATATTCGCAAATCAATGTGAGAGACCATATTAACCAAAGGAAAACTAAAAACCATCTGAAAACCTAAATAGATGCAGAAAAAACCATTCAATTTAAAAATTTTAAATTATGAAAGTAAAAAGAAATAAAGTTTAAAAAGAAATAAACTAAAAAAATGGAAATAGTTAAAATAACTCAAATGTCCGTCAACTGGTGATCGAATAAATAAAAGATGCAATGCAAAATTATTTGGCTATCAAATTAATGGAGTTCTTTTACAAGTTTTAGCATGCTAGAGTTCTGAAATTATATTAATTAAAAGAAGTCAGGAACAAAAGGCTGTGTATTGCATTATTCTGTTCATGTGAATGCATATGTCCCAGATTAGGTAATTATCTAAAGACTGAAAATAGAGGAGCGAATACAAGGACCCAGATGAAGGAGGAAATGGTAAATGTCTGCCAACTGGAGAGTGTTTCTCATTGGAGTGATGGGAAATATTCTAGAGTGAGGCTGTGGTTATGGATATTCCACCTATGAATAAGTTACAAGTCAATGAATTATACAACTTAATTATTACATTCATGGTACAGGTACAACATGTAAATAAATAAAATGTTTTTTTTTTAATAAAAAACAACTACTGAAATTAACTTCTACATCTAGGAATATTACCCTTCAAAAACAAAGGAGTAGGAGATATTCTCATATTAACAAAAAGTCGGGGAATTCATTCTCTGCAGATACCTTACCTGTAAGAAATGTTAAAAGAAGTTATTTACACAGAATAAGATGATATTGAGAAACTATGAGTTAAGAAAGACTGTTATGTTGAAGTTTGACAGAAACCAACAAATTTCTGGAAAGCAATTATCCCTCAGTGAAAAATTAATTGAAAAAATAAACGAAGGCAAATGGAAATGAAATTTTTTTTTTTTTTTTTTTTACTATTATTAATTGGTAAAAGATAAATGCTTGTTTGGGTTTTTCCATCTTTGCTTTTCACAAATTATGAATCTTCGTAATTAAAGTGGGTTTCATGTATAAAAAATCTATTTTCACTCAGTGGAAAAGAATTCGCCTGCAATGCAGGAGCCATAGCAGATGCGAATGCCATCACTGGGTGAGGAAAATCCCGTGCAAGAGAGCATGACAACCCACTCCAGTATTCTTGCCTGGAGAATCCCTGTGAACAGAAGAGACTAGTGGGCTTACAGTCCATGGGGTGGCTAAGAGTTGGACACCACTGTACAAGTAAACAACAACAGACGCATATTTCTAACAGAAATTCCGAAGATACTAAAAATAGATGAGAAAATTCTCAGCCTAAACAAAGCAAAACAAATAAGCAAAAAACCTAGATTGTAGAGCTGACTTAGAAAATTATTTCTGCCATAAAATGTCTCCCAACAGTAGTGTAAACAGTGTGTTCCACACAAGAGAGAGGAGTAATATTTAATACTCACTCAACAGAAAAACATTCCAGTTACATTCATAAATTAAAGGAAATTAAAATGTCCAAAAATCAAACATAGTATAAAATCTACTGGGTTTTTTTTATGTCTAATTAAGACAGAAGACTCTACACATGGACATCACCAGATGGTCAACACCGAAATCAGATTGATTATATTCTTTGCAGCCAGACATGGAGAAGCAGTATACAGTTAGCAAAAAGAAGACCAGGAACTTACTGTGGCTAAGATCATGAACTCCTTATTGCCAAATTCAGACTTAAATTGAAGAAAGTAGGGAAAACCATTAGACCATTCAGATATGACCTAAATCAAATCACTTATGATTATAGAGTGGAAGTAAGAAATAGATTTAAGGGACTAGATCTGATCAAGAGAGTGCCTGATGAACTCTGGACGGAGGTTCGTGACATTGTAAAGGAGACACGGACCAAGACCATCCACATGGAAAAGAAATGCAAAAAAGCAAAATGGCTGTCTGAGAGGCCTTACAAACAGCTGTGAAAAGAAGAGAAGCGAAAAGCAAAGGAGGAAAGAAAAGATATAAGCATCTGAATGCAGAGTTCCAAAGAATAGCAAGGAGAGATAAGAAGGCCTTCCTCAGTGATCAATGCAAAGAAATAGAGGAAAACAACAGAATAGGAAAAATAAGAGATCTCTTCAAGAAAATTTGAGATTCCAAGGGAACATTTCATGCAAAGATGGGCTCGATAAAGGACAGAAATGGTATGGGCCAAACAGAAGTAGAAGATATTAAGAAGAGGTGGCAGGAATACACAGAAGAACTGTGCAAAAAAGATCTTCACGACCAAGATAGTCACGATGGGTCATCACTCACCTAGAGCCAAACATCTTGGAATGTGAAGTCAAGTGGGCCTTAGAAAGCATCACTGCGAACAAAGCTAGTGGAGGTGATGGAATCCCAGTTGAGCCATTTCAAGTCTTGAAAGATGATGCTGTGAAAGTGCTGCACTCAATATGCCAGCAAATTTGGAAAACTCACCAGTGGCCACAGGACTGGAAAAGGTCAGTCTTCATTCCAATCCCAAAGAAAGGCAATGCAAAGGAATGCTCAAACTACCGCACAATTGCACTCATCTCACATGCTAGTAAAGTCATGCTCAAAATTCTCCAAGCCAGGCTTCAGCAATATGTGAACGGTGAACTCCCAGATGTTCAAGCAGGTTTGAGGAAAGATAGAGGCACCAGAGATCAAATAGCCAACATCCGCTGGATTATGGCGAACGCAAGAGAGTTCCAGAAATACATCTATTTCTGCTTCATTGACTATGCCAAAACCTTTGACTGTGTGAAACACAATAATCTGTGGGAAATTCTGAAAGAGATGAGAATACCAGACCACCTGACCTGCCTGTTGAGAAACCTGTATGCAGGTCAGGAAGCAACAGTCAGAACTGTACGTGGAACAACAGACTGGTTTCAAATAGGAAAAGAAGTACAACAAGGCTGTATATTGTCACCTTGCTTATTTAACTTATATGCAGAGTACATCATGAGGAATGCTGGGCTGGAAGAAGCACAAGCTGGAATCAAGATTACTGGGAGAAATATCAATAACCTCAGATATGCAGATGACACCACCCTTATAGCAGAAAGTGAAGAGGAACTTAAAAGCCTCTTGATGAAAGTGAAAGAGAGTGAAAAGTTTGGCTTTAAGCTCAACATTCAGAAAACAAAGATCATGGCATCTGGTCCCGTCACTTCATCGGAAATAGATGGGGAAACGGTGGAAACAGTGTCAGACTTTATTTTTTGGGCTCCAAAACACTGCAGATGCTGATTGCAGCCATGAAATTAAAAGACGCTTACTCCTTGGAAGGAAATTTATGATCAACCTTGATAGTATATTAAAAAGCAGAGACATTACTTTGCCAACACAGGTCCGTCTATTCAAAGCTATGGTTTTTCCTTGGTCAAGTATGGATGCGAGAGTTGGACTGTGAAGAAAGCTATCACTGAAGAATTGATGCTTTTGAACTGTGGTGTTTCAGAAGACTCTTGAGAGTCCCTTGGACTGCAAGGAAATCCAACCAGTCCATTCTAAAGGAGATCAATCCTGGGTGTTCATTGGAAGGACTGATGCTAAAGCTGAAACTCCAATACTTTGGCCACCTCATGCGAAGAGTTTACTCACTGGAAAAAACTCTGACGCTGGGAAGGATTGAGGGTGGGAGGAGAAGGGGACGACAAGAATGAGATGGCTGGATGAAATCACAGACCCTGTGGACATGGGTTTGAGTGAACTCCGGGAGTTGGTCTTAGACAGGGAGTCCTGGCATGCTGTGATTCATGGTGTCGTGGAGAGTCGTACACGACTGAGCGACTGAACTTCACTGAACTGAACTGAAGATTATAAAATTGTAAGGGAATTTTTAAGAAAAAACACCTCTGTCAGTTTAAGCAGCCCCCAATGAATAGCTGGACATGACTGAGCGACTGAATTGAACTGAATTAGCCCCAATGAACGTAATTTTATTTTCTTTTTCCATTGTTTCAAAATAATTGACAACTTAGAATGACTTTGGAAGAGGAATAATATGGCAGAGGAATAGGATGGCGAGACCACTTTCTCCCCACAAATTCATGAAAAGAACATTTGAACACTGATTAAATCCCATAAAACAACTTCTGAATGCTTTCAGAGGACATCAGGCACCCAGAAAAACAGCCCATTGTCTTCGAACGGAGGTAGGAAAAAACATAAATGATAAAAAAGAGACAAAAGAGGTAGGGATGGAGCTCCATCCTGGGAAGGGAGGTTTAAAAAAGAGAGGTTTCCAAACACCAGGAAACACTCTCACTGGCTAGCCTGTGGCAAGCCTTGAACCACAAAGGGCCACATAACCAGGAGGAAAAAGAAAAAATAATTAAAAACCACAGATTATGCGCCAAATGGTAATTCCCAGTGGAGAAGCAGCGCAGACTCCTTCACCCGTAATTAGCAAGCAGGGGCTGGGCACGGAGGAGCCAGCTGAACTGCTTAGAGAAAGGGGTGGGCCTGAATGCCTGGAGACCAATCTGAGAGAACTAACTGGGGATAGCAGAGCAGACTGTGAGATAGCTATCCCACAAAAAGTGGAAAACCCTAACCTAAGACTCTGCCAGTTCCTCTCACGAAACAAACGACTGAGCAGAGCTAGCCAGCTTCAGACGGCTCATCCCCCCCAAGACAGGCAAGGGAGGGCAGCGAGAGCCAGAAGGGGGCAACCGCGGCCCCAGAGAGGCTTCTGATACCAAACTGCAGACAGGCTTCATTGCTAACCAAGACGTCTTGGGTTTCTGGTTTGTCGACATTCGCCTGAGAAGGTGCTCTGGTTGTACACCCAGAAAACCAAGTGGGAGGGTCTAGGGAGGCGATAAGTCGCAGTGACTGTGCTTGCCAAACTCCTGGTCACCTGAGCTGCTCAGATCAGGGAAGTGCACAAAACGCAGGTCCAACCAACTCTGCGCCTTTGTAGAGTACCCGAGTACCTGAACCTGAGCGGCTTAGACCTGGGAAGTGCATACAATCCAGGGAAGGCTTCAGACTGTTCCTGGCAGAGCAACTTAGAGCCTAAGCAGTATAAACAGGGAAAGCACACACGCTGTGACTGGGGACAAACATAGAGTTACTGAGACAATGCAAGCACTCCCCACAGACGCCAGTGATATTTGTTTGCAGCTTTCCTCCCTCTGCACAGCATGACTGAACAATTGAGTCTTAAAAAGTGTCCACCACTGCCCCCTTGTGTCATATCGGAAATTAGACACTGAGGAGACCAGCAAACTGAAGAAGCTAAAACAGAGGGAACTGCCTTGGAAGCGAAAGATGGAGAACTCTTGAGGCTACTGCAAGAATAAGACTGAAAACTAGAGGCAGAAGGCTTAAGTCCATATCCTGAGAACAGCAGAGAAATCGACTTGAGGGAATATTAATCCATAGGAGCTCATCGCATGCCTCCATACCTACACTGAAACGAAGCATTAACCAAGGGTCAACAAGTTCCAGAATAAGGGATACCACAAAAATTCCCCAGCAACACAGCAAAATAGCCCTCAACTTCAATATGCATGTTGCTCAAAGTCACTCCAAACCCATCAACATTTAATAAATCATTACTGGACAGTTCATTGGACTCCAGAGAGAAGAAATCCAGCTCCAACCACCAGAACACCAACGTATGCATTGCTAACCAGGGAACCTTGACAAGCCACCTGTCCAATGCCACCCACAGAGAGGAAACTCCACAATAAAGAGAACTCCACAAACTACCGGAAGATGGAAAGTCCACCACAAACACAGCAATAGAAGCACCATGAAGAGACAGAGAAATGCCCAGCAGGTAAAGGAACAGTAAAAATGCCCACCAACCCAAATAAATGAGGAAGAGATAGGGAATCTACCTGATAAATATTCCCAATAGTGGTAGTGAATATGATCCAAAATCTTGAAAACAAATTGGACTTACAGATAAAAAACCTGGAGACAAGATTCGAGACGATGGAAGAAAGGTTGAACAAGGATCTAGAAGAAATAAAAAGAGTCAATATACAATGAATAATGCAATAGATGAGATTAAAAAAAAAAAAACAACTCTGGAAGGAACCAACAATAGAATAACGGAGGCAGAAGATAGGAAAAGTGAGACAGAAGATAGAGTGGTAGAAATAAATGAAACAGAGGAAAAAAGAAAAGCGAATTAAAAGAAATGAGGACAATCTCAGAGACCTCTGGGACAATGTTAAATGCCCCCAAATTGGAATCATACGACTCTCAGAAGACGAAGGCAAAAAGAAAGACCATGAGGAAATACTTGAGGAGATAATAGTTGAAAACTTCCCTTGGGGAAGGAAATAATCACCAAAGTTCAAGAAACGAAGAGAGTACCAAACAGGATAAACCCAAGGCGAAAAATTCCAAGGCATATATTAATCCAATTAACAAAGATCAACACAAAGAACAAATATTAAAAGCAGCAAGGGAAAAACAATAAATAACACTCAAGGAAATTCCCATAAGGATAACAGCTGATCTTTCAATAGAAACTCTTCAGGCCAGGAGGAAATGGAAGTATATACTTGAAGTGTTGAAAGAAAATAACCTACAGCCCAGATGACTGAATCCAGCAAGGGTCTCATTCAAATATGAAGGAGAAATCAAAAGATTTACAGACAAGCAAACCAGAGAGAATTCAGCATCACTACATCAACTCTCAAGCTAAAGGACTTTCTCTAGACATGAAACACAGAAAGGGTGTATAAGCTCGAACCCAAAACAATAAAGGAAATGGCAATGGGATCACACTTATCAATAATTACCTTAAATGTAAATGTGCTGAATACCCCAACCAAAAGACAAATACTGGCTGAATGGATACAAAAACAAGACCTCTATATATGATGTCTACAAGACATCCACCTCGAAACAAGAGACACATACCGACTGAAAATGAAGTGCTGGAAAAAAGATACTTTATGCAAATAGAGACCAAAAGAAAGCAGGAGTAGCAATACTCATATCAGATAAAATAGACTTTAAAACAACGGCTGTGAAAAGAGACAAAGAAGGACACTACATAATGATCAAAGGATCAATCTAAGATTGATAAATCCATATATTATAAATCAATATATATTATATTGATATAATCCATTTATTATAAATCCATAAATTATGATTCCATATATTATAAATTCATATATATCAATATATATTATATTGATATAATCCATATATTATAAATTCATATATATCAATATATATTATATTGATATAATCCATATATTATAAATGAATCCATATATTATAAATAAATATGTACCCAACATAGGAGCACCACAATATGTAAGAAAAACGCTAACAAGTATGAAAGGGGAAGTTAACAAAACACAATAGTGAGAGACTTGAAAAACCCACTCACACCTTTGGATAGATCAACTAAACAGAAAATTAACAAGGAAACACAAACGTTAAATGATACGATAGATGAGTTAGACCTAGTTGATATCTATAGAATATTTTACCCCGAAACAATGAATTTCACCTTTTTCTCAAGCGCACATGGAATCTTATCCAGGGTAGATCACGTCTCGGTGCATAAACCTAGCCTTTTTAAATTAAAAAAAAAAAAAAAAAATTGAAATATTTCCTAGCATCTTTTCTGACCACAATGCAGAAAGATTAGATCTCAATTACAGGAGAAAATCTATTAAAAATTCCAACATATGGAGGCTGAACAACACAGTGCTGAATAAACAACAAATCATAGAAGAAAGCAAAATATACATAGAAAGTGATAAAAATGAAAACACAACAACCCAAACCTGTGGGACACTGTAAAAGCAGTGCTAAGGGGAAGGTTCATAGCAGTACAGGCATACGTCAAGAAACGAGAGAAAAGTCAACTATATAACCTAACTCTACACCTAAAGCAACTATTAAAAGAAGAAATAAAGAAACCCAGGGTTCACAGAAGGAAATAAATCTTTAAAATTAGACCAGAAGTAAACGCAAAAGAAACAAGAGACCAAAGCAAAAATCAACAAAGCCAAAAGCTGATTCTTTGACAGGGTAAATAAAATTGATAAACCACTAGCCAGACTCATCACGAAGTAAAGGGAGAGATACAAAATCAATAAAATCAGAAATGAAAACGGAGAGATCATAACAGACAACACAGAATTACAAAGGCTCACAAGAGACTACGATCAGCAATTATATGCCAATAACATGGACAAATTCTTAGAAAATAACAACTTTCCAAAACTGAACCAGGAAGAAATAGAAAATCATAACAGATCCATCACAAGCATGGAAATTGAAACAGTAAACAGAAATCTTCCGGCAAACAAAAGCCCAGATCCAGAAGGCTTCACAGCTGAATTTTCGAAATTTTAGAGAAGAGCTAACAACTATCCTACTCAAACTCTTCCAGAAAATTGCAGAAGGTAAATTTTCAACTCATTCTATGAGGCCAACATCACCCTAATAAGAAAACCTGACAAAGATGTCACAAAAACAGAACACTACAGGCCAATATCACTGATGAACATAGATGCAAAAATCCTAAACATATTTCTAGCAATCAGAATCCAAAAACACATTAAAGAGAGCATATATCATGGTGAAGTGGGATTAATCCAAGGGATGCAAGGATTCTTCAATATCCACCAATCAATCAATGTAATACACCACATTAACAAAATGAAAAACAAAAACTATATGATTATCTCAATAGATGCAGAGAAAGCCTTTGAGAAAATTCAATTTATGATAAAAAACCCTCCAGAAGGCGGGATTAGAAGGAACATACTTCAACATAATAAAAGCTGTATATGACAAACACATTGCAAACATTATCCTCAATAGTGAATAATTGAAAGTATTTCCCCTAAAGTCAGGATAAAGACATTGGTGCTCACTCTCATCACTAATATTCAACATCATTTTATATGTTTTGACCACAGCAATCAGAGCAGAATAGGATATAAAACGAATCCAAATTGGAAAAAAAGAAGGAAAACTCTCATTTTTTGCAGATGACATGATCCTCTACACAGAAAACCCTAAAGACTCTACGAGAAAATTATTAGAGCTAATCAATGAATAGAGTAAAGTTGTAGGATATAAAATCAACACAAAGAAATCCCTTGCATTCCTGTACATCAGGAAAGAGAAAATAGAGAAATTAAGGGAACAATTCCATTCACTTTTGCAAATAAAAGAATAAAATACTTAGGAATATACCTACCTAAAGAAATGAAAGACCTATACATAGAAAACAATAAAAAACTGGTGAAAGAAATAAAATAGAACACTGGTAGATGGAGAAATATATAGTGTTCACGGACTGGAAGAATAAATATTATGAAAATGAGTATACTACTCAAAATTATTTATAGATTCAATGCAATCCCTGTCAAGCTACCAATGGTATTTTCACAGAGCTAGTGAAAATAATTTCACAATTTGTATGGAAATACAAAAAATCTCAAATAGTCAAAGCAATCTTGAGAAAGAAGAATGGAAGTGGGGGAATCAACCTGCCCGACTTCAGGGTCTACTACAAAGCCACAGTCATCAAGACAGTATGGTACTGGCATATCTCATGAAAAGCAAACTATAAATTAAGAAGTCCTCAATTTCAATGTGTCACTTTGCTCAAAGCCAAAGAAATATCTCAAACCACTATTTTGGTCCATAAATTCCAGATGACAAAGAATTGAAGAGAATACTGTAAATCAACTATATTTCAATAAAAAATAAAATTGTTGAAGTATACGAAGCATGTTTGATTTGTTGATATCTTGTTTTATAGTGACTTGTGAAAATTTAGCTACTGCCAGATGAGTACGAATAAATATTTTTCTCTCTCTTAAAAAAAATATATATATAGATCAATGGAACAAAATAGAAAGCCTAGAGGTAAAGCCCTGCACCAATGGACACCTTACCTTTGACAAAGAAGGCAAGAATATTCAATGGAGAAGACAATCCCTTTAACAAGTGGTGCCAGGAAAACTAGTAAACAGCTTGTTAAAGAATGAAACTAGAACTCTCCCTACTACCATACACAAAAATAAACTCAAAATGGATTGAAGATCTAAATGTAAGACCAGAAACTATAAAACTCCTAGAGGAGAACATAGGCAAAACACTCTCCGACATAAATTACAGCAGAATCCTCCATGACTGACCTCCCACAATAATGGAAATAAAAGCAAAAATAAACAAATGAGACCTAATTAAAAATAAAAGCTTGTGCACAACAGAGGAATCTATAAGCAAGGTGCACAGACAGCCTTCAGAATAGGAGGAAATTATAGCAAATGAAGCAAGTGACAATTAATCTCAAAAATATACAAGCAGCTCCTGCAGCTCATTTCCAGGAAAATAAATAACCCAATCAAAAAAATGGGTCAAAGAACTAAACAGACATTTCTCCAAAAAAGACATACAGATGGCTAACAAACACATAAAAATATGCTCAACATCACTCTTAATCAAAGAAATGCAAATCAATCAACAATAAGGTTCCATTTCACACCAGTCAGAATGGTTGTTATCCAAAAGTCTACAAGCATTAAATGCTGGAGAAGGTTTGGACAAAAGGCAACTCTCTTACACTGTTGGTGGGAATGCAAACTAGCTGAACCACTGTGGAGACCAGTGTGGAGATTCTTTAAAAGACTGGAAACAGAACTGCCATACCACCCAGCAATCCCAGGGCTCTGCATACAGACCAAGGAAACCAGAATTGAAAGATAAACATGTGCCACAATGTTCATTGCAAAACTGTTTATAAAAACCAGGACATGGAAGCAACCTATGTCCATCAGCAGATGAATGGATAAGAAAGCTGTGGTAGACAATGGAGCATTACTAAGCCATTAAAAAGAATAAATGTGAATCAGTTGTAATGAGGTGGAAGAAACTGGAGCCTATAATACAGAGTAAAATAAGCCAGAAAGGAAAACACCGATGCAGTATACTAAGGCAGATATATGGAATTTAGAAAGATGGTAACAATAACCTTGTATGCAAGACAGCAAAAGAGACATTGTAGTATAGAACAGTCTTTTGGACTCTGTGGGAGATGGAGAGGGTGGCATGATTTGGGAGAATGGCACTGAAACATGTACATTGTCCTATGTGAAACGAATCGCCAGTCCAAGTTTGATGCATGATACAGGCTGCTTGGGCCTGGTGCACTGGGATGACCCAGAGGAATGATATGGGGAGGGAGGTGGGAGCGGGGTTCAAGATAGGGAACACATGAACACCCGGGGTGGATTCATGTCAAAGTATGGCCAAACCAAAGCAATACTGTAATTCAGTTCAGTCTCTCAGTCGTGCCCAACTCTTTTTGACCCCATGAATCACAGCATTCCAGGCCTCCCTGTCCATCACCAACTCCTGGAGTTCACTCAAATTCTTGCCCATCGAGTCGGTGATGCCATCCAGCCACCTCATTCTCTGTCGTCCCTGTCTTCTCCCGCCCCCATCCTTTTCAGCATCAGAGTCTTTTCCAGTAAGTCAACTTGTCGAATGAGGTGGCCAAAGTATTGGAGTTTGACCTTTAGCATCAGTCCTTCCAATGAACACCCAGGATTGATCTCCTTTAGAATAGACTGGTTGGATCTCCTTGCAGCCCAAGGGACTCTCAAGAGTCTTCTGTAACACAACAGTTCAAAAGCATCAATTCTTCAGTGATCAGCTTTCTTCACATTCCAACTCTCATATCCATACATGACCAGTGGAAAAACCATAGCCTTGACTAGACAGACCTTGGTTGGTAAAGTAATGTCTCTGCTTTTTAATATACTATCTAGGTTGGTCATAACTTTCCTTCCAAGGAGTAAGCAAGCATCTTTTAAGTTCATGGCTGCAATCAGCATCTGCAGTGATTTTGGAGTCCAAAAAAATTAAGTCTGACACTGTTTCCCCTGTCTTCCCATCTATTTCCCAAGAAATGATGGGACTTTGTTTCTTTAGGTAGGTATATTCCTAAATTGATTTTTTTTCTTTTTGTTGCAATGGTGAATGGAATTGTTTCCTTAATTTTTCTTTGTGTTTTTTCATTATTAATGTATAGGAATGAAAGAGATTACTGTGTGTTAATTTGATATCCTATAACTTTACTATATTCATTGATTAACAATTGTAATTTTCTGGGAAAGTCTTTAGGGTTTTATATATAAAGGTTCATGTCATCTGCAAAGAGTGAGTGTTTTACTTCTTGTTTCCCAATCTGTATTCCTTGTATTTCTTTTTCTGCTCTGATTGTTGTGGCCAAATCTTTAAAAACAAACTATGGTGAATAGTAGTGGTGAGGCACCCTTGTCTTGTTCCTGACTTCAGGAAAATGCTTTCAATTTTTCACCATTTACTGTAATGTTTACTGTGGGTTTGTCATATATAGCTTTTATTATTTTGAGGTATGTTCCTTCTATCCCTGCTTTCTGGAGGGTTTTTATCATAAATGGATGTTGAATTTTGCCTAAGGCTTTTTCTGCATCTATGGAGATAATCATATGGTTTTTATCTTTCAATTTGTTCATGTGCTGTGTTTCACTGAGTGATTTGCAAATATTAAAGAATCCTTGCATTCCTGGAATAAATCCCTCTTGTTCATGATGTATGAAATTTTTAATATGTTGTTGGATTCTGCTTGCTAGAATTTTGTTAAGGATAGATGCATCAATGTTCATCAGTTATATTGGCCTGTAGTTTCCTTTTTGGTGGCATCTTTTTCTGGTTTTGGAGAAGGAAATGGTAAGCCACTCCGGTACTCTTGCTTGGACATCCCCACGGATGGAGGAGTCTGGTGGTCTACAGTAAATGGGATTGTAAAGACTTAGATACGACTAAGCGACTTCATTATTCATCTTGTCTGGTTTTGTTATTAGGATGATTGTGGTCTTATAGAATGAGTTTCGAAATTTACCTTCCTCTTCAATTTTCTGGAAGAATGTGAGTAACATAGGTGTTAGCGCTTATCTACAAATTTGGGAGATTCATCTGTGAATCCGTCTGTCCTTGACTTTTGTTTGCTGGAAGATTTCTGATTACGGTTTCAATTTCCTTGCTTGTGATGGATCTGTTAAGATTTTCTATTTATTCCTGGTTCATGTTTGGAAAGTTAGACTTTTCTAAGAATTTATCCATTTCTTCCAAGTTGTCCATTTTATTGGTATATAGTTGCTGATAGTCTCTTATGGTCCTTTGTATTTCTGTGTTGTCTTTTGTGATTTCTCCATTTTCATTTCTAATTTTGTTGATTTCACTCTTCCCCTTTTTTCTGGATAAGCTTGGCTAATGGTTTGTCAATTTTATTTATTTTCTCAAAGAACAAACTTTTCCTTCTTTTTCATTTATATGGTCTCTTTTCTTTCTTTTGTATTTATCTCTGCCCTAACTTTTAAGGTTTCTTTCCTTCTGTTAACCCTGGGGTTGTTCATTTATACCTTTTCTAGTTGTTTTAGGTGTTCAGTTCAGTTCAGTTCAGTTCAGTCGCTCAGTCGTGTCCGACCCTCCGCGACCCCATGAATCACAGCACGCCAGGCCTCCCTGTCCATCACCAACTCCCGGAGTACACTCAAACTCATGTCCACAGAGTCGGTGATGCCATCCAGCCATCTCATTCTCCGTCGTCCCCTTCTCCTCCCGCCCCCAACCTTTCCCAGCATCAGAGTCTTTTCCAGTGAGTCAACTCGTCGCATGAGGTGGCCAAAGTATTGCAGTTTCAGCTTTAGGTGTAGAGTTAGGTTATTCAGTTGACCTTTCTCTTGTTTCTTGAGGTAAGCCTGTAGTGTTATGAACCTTCCCTTAGAACAGCTTTTACAGTGTCCTGTAGGTTTTGGGTTATTTTGTTTTCACTTTTCACTCCTTTCTGTGCATATTTTTTCTTTTTTTATTTCCTCTATGATTTTTGGTTATTCAAAAGCCTCCATATGTTGGCATTTTTAATAGCTTTTTTTCCCTGTAATTGAGATCTAATCTTACTGTATTGTGGTCAGAAATGATGATTGGAATGGTTTTATTGTTCTTGAATTTACCAAGGCTAGATTAATGGCCCAGGATATGATTTATTCTGGAGAAGATTCCATGTGCACTTGAGGGAAAGGTAAAATTGATTGTTTTGGAGTGAAATATCCTATAGATATCAAGTAGGACTAACTGGTCCATTGTATCATTTAAAGTTTGTGTTTCCTTCTTAATTTCTGTTTAGTTGACCTAGCCATAGGTTTGAGTGGGATATTAAAGTCTCCCACTATTATTATGTTATTGTTAATTTCCCCTTTCATACTTGTTAGCATTTGCCTTACATATTCCAGTGTCCTATGTTGTGTCCATATATATTTATCATTGTTATATCTTCTTCTTGGGGTGATCCTTTGATCATTATGTAGTGTCCTTCTTTGTCTCTGTTCACAACTTTTATTTTAAAGTCTATTTCATCTGATATGAGTATTGCTACTCCTGCTTTTTTATATTTTTGGTCTCCATTTTCGTGTAATATATTTTTCCAGCCCTTCACTTTCAATCACTTTTTTTGGGTCCCTTGTTTTGAAGTGGGTCTCTTGTAGAGAACATATATCATGGTGTTGCTTTTGTATCCATTCTTCCATTCATTGTCTTTTGTTTGGGATATTCAACCCATTTAAATTTAAGGTAATTATTGATATCAGTATCCCACTGCCATTTGCTTTGTTGTTTGGGGTTCAAGTGTATATACCGTTTCTGTGTTTCCTGTCTAAGGAAGATCCTTTAGCTTTTGTTGAAGAGCTTGTTTGGTGGTGCTGAATTCTCTCAGCTTTTACTTATCTGTAAAGCTTTTGATTTCTTCTTCATATTTGAATGTGATCCTACCTGGGTACAGTAATCTGGGTTGTAGGTTTTCTCTTTCATCACTTTAAATATGTCCTGTCATTCCCTTCTCACCTTATCTGTAAAGCTTTTGATTTCTCCTTCATATTTGAATGTGATCCTACCTGGGTACAGTAATCTGGGTTGTAGGTTTTCTCTTTCATCACTTTAAATATATCCTGACATTCCCTTCTCACCTGAAGAGTTTCTACTGAACGATCATTTGTTTTTCTTATGGGAATTCCCTCGTGTGTTATTTGTTGTTTTTCCCATGGAGATTTTAATATCTGTTCTTTGTCTTTGATCGTTGTTAATTTACTGATTCGTGGAGCTTGTGTCTGTGTTCTTATGGGTGGAACTGCGTTTCTTCTCTCAGGATTGCAATGAAGTGTCCAGTAGTGTGATTTGAGATATCTGTGGGATTGTTGTGACTTTGGGAAGCCTGTATATTGAAGCTCAGCACTATGTTCCTGTGCTGCTGGATAATTTGTGTGCTATGTCTTTGTCTGGAACTTGTTGACTCTTGGGTGATCCTTGCTTTCGTGTAGGTATGGAGGCATTCGGATGATCTCTTACCAGTTAATATTCCCTGAAGTCAGGAGTTCTCTGTGGTTCTCAGGTTTTGGGCTTAAACCTCCTGCTTCTGGTTTAGAGTCTTATTCTCACAGTAGCCTCAGGACTTCTACATCCACACAGGACCAATGATAAGACTTCTAGGTTAATGATGAAAAGACTCTCCACAGTGAGGGACACCCAGAGAAGTTTGCAGAATGACATGGAGAAAAGAAGAGGGAGGATGGAGACAGAGGTGACCAGAAGGCAGAAAGGAGGAATCACAAGAGGAAAGAGCAATCGAGCCAGTAAAGCCTTCCCTATGTGCTCTCCACATTCTGGAACCCTCAGAGAGGCTCACAGAGTTATATGGAGAAGAGAAGAAGGAGGAAGGAGATAGAAGTGAAATGATGGAGAAAAAGGGGAATCAAAAGAAGGATAGATCAAGGTAGTACTATCTTCTCCACAGCCCAGAATACACAGAGAAATTTGCAGAGTTGGGAACAGAAGAGAAGGTAGAGGGAGGAAATAGAGGCGACCTGGTGGAGAAAAAGGAGAATTAAAAAGGGGAGCAAGTAATCCAGCCAGTAATCTCACTCCTAGATAAAAATAGGTATTTAAGATTAGATTTGTAAAGGTAAAATATTGATAACAACTACCAAAAAGCAAAGATCAAAAATCTAAAGTAGAAGTTGGACTCGCAAAAATACAATATTTAAAAACAAAACTAAAGAAAAAAAGCATATTGGGGGGATTTTGTTTTTGTTTAATATTGTAGTTTTGATGGTCTAACCTCTACTTTTTTGGCAGGGGTAAGGTAATTATATGTTATAAAAATGAAAATTAAAGGCAGTATAGAGGACATAAAAAATAAAAATTAAAAAAAAATGATAGTAATAAAAATGCATCTAGGAATTTCTTTGGAGTTGTTGCAGACAGTGTGGGTTCAGTTCAGTTTCAGACAGTTCCTTGTTCCAGCTTAGATCTTGTTCTCAAGATCTAAAGGAGCCTCCAGTGTAGTTGGTATTATCTACAGTGTTTATTCTGTTTCACCTCTCACTTCCAAAGTGGTTCCCTCTGTTTGTTTGGTTTCTTCTGTTCGCTGGTCCCTTCAATGTCTAATTTCCACCCTAACATAAGAGCAAGAAGTGGTCTCTTATTCAGGCTCATTTTTTCAATCGTTATATGAGGAGGGAGGAACACTGCAAACAAATATAACTGGCGTGTGTGGGGAATGCTTGTAGTGTCTTGGACACCCTGGGTTTGCCCCTGCTTTTGGTTGTGTGCTTTCCCAGTCTACACTGTTCAGGCTCTAGATTACTCTGCAGGGAGAAGACCCTGAGTTGCATGCACTTTCCTGATCTAGGCCACTCAGATCCAGGTTCTCATGTACTGCCCAAAGATGCAGACTCAATTGGGCTTTTTTTTTTTTTTTGTATGCTTCCCAGTTCTGAACAGTTCAGACAACCAGGTGCTTGGCTAGTGTCCTCTCCCTGGCAGTGAGCTCACTTTATCTCCTCTCCGGTCCCAGCTGCTTGGTTTACTGGGTGACAGCGTGCGCCATCTCTTTTGTGTCTCTACTGGGGAGCTGATCTCTTCCTGCGACACTCCCGGTGGACGACAACTGTGTAGAATTCCAGGAAGTCTTGGTTAGCAACTGGAAGCCTGTTCACAGTTTGATAGGGGATGCCGTCTCTGGGGCCAAGTTTGTCCCTTTCTTGCTCTGGCTGCCACCCGCCTGCCCCCTCCTCCTGAGCTGGATGGGCTGGTCCATATCCGGTACACTCTCCTCTAGTATGGCTCTAGTCCTTTGTTCTGTGAGCGGCCCGGCAGTACCTCAGGTTAGGGCTTTTCTGGGATAGGTCTCTCTCCGTCGCTCACTCTCTCCCCACCCCCTCATATTGCTCTCAGGGCATTCAGGCCTGGTCCTTACCTAAGCAGCTCAGCCCACTCCTCCATGTTCAGCCTCCTCTTCCTGGTGGTGTATGTAAGCAAGTGTCTGGGGTACTTCTCTGCTGAGAGTTTTCATTAGGCACATAATCTGTGGGTTTTATGTATGTCTGTATGTATTTTCTTCCTAGGTACATTGCCCTCTGAGATACCAAAACTCCCCACAGACCCGCTGGAGAGAGGGTTTCCTGGTGTTTGGAAACTTTTTCCTCTTTAAGACTCCCTTCCCAGGAGGGCTCTCCATCACTAACACTCCTTTTATTTTATATTCTGTCCTACCTCCTTTTGAAGAAAATTGGCTGCATTTCTGGGTGCCTGATGTCCTCTGCAGCGTTCAGAAATTATTTTGTGGAATTTGTTCAGCGTTCAAATGTAATTTCTCTGGATTTTTGGGGGAGAAATTGGTCTCCCCGTCCTATTCCTCTGATCTTAGGATGACACCCCCACCCCGCCCACTGACTTCAAATTATGCCAAGTTTGTTGACAGAGAATAGGGAGAGAAGGAAATTCTGGTACATTCCTAGATAGAGTACGGGAGGCTCCCCATAATTTTACTGACATTCACCTTCATATTACAGAGGGAGAAATAATTCTAAAAATAGATTTCTCACTCATTTGACTCCAGATTTCTTCCATTAGTTATGCAAACAGGTATTTGGGCCAAAATAAACTAGAAAAACTGTTGCAGATATATCAGATGGTATATTATAGTAGAGAATATGAGGAGGAAAATAGGGGGGGAAATCCAGCAAAAGCCTGAAGCCAAAACAACCTATGTTTGAACTGCTCTGAAACAGCCTGAGAAAAATAACCAGAGGAACACAGGTGAAAAAGGATTGGCTTGCTATTACTGAGAAAAGGAGGGACATTTCAAGAGGTTTTCCCCTCAGGCATCTAAGGCTCCCTGTCTTGTCTTCAAAGAACCATACTAGAGAAGAGACTTACCTCTGAGGTATAGGCCCCAGTCATCAGACTCTCAAGAGAATTGCCACTACACACAAGCCCCCATCTTAATAACATCTAAGGAACACCAGGTATTAAGCACTCTGTGGGGGCTAATCAGTTGATACCTTTCGGAAACCAGGGCAAGTTTCTATGTAATCACTGAAGCCTGTGGTATACTTTCCTCCTATCTGCTATTATACTCGAGCTGTCAGGATGAGCCAAACGCTATTATGTTCTGTTCAGTTCAGTACAGTCGCTCAGTCTTGTCTGACTCTGTGACCCCATGCATCACAGCATGCCAGGCCTCCCTGTCCATCAGCAACTCCCGGAGTTCACTCAAACTCATTTGCATCAAGAAGGTGATGCCATCCAGCCATCTCATTCTCTGTCGTCCCCTTCTCCTCCTGCCCACAATCCCTCCCAACATTAAAGTCTTTTCCAATGAGCCACCACTTCACATCAGGTGGCCAAAGGATTGGAGTTTCAGCTTTAACATCAGTCCTTCCAATGAACACCCAGGACTGATCTCCTTTAGAATGGACTGGTTGGATAATCTTGTAGTCCAAGGGACTCTCAAGAGTCTTCTCCAACACCACAGTCCAAAAGCACCAATTCTTTGACAATCAGCTTTCTTCACAGTCCAACTCTCACATCCATACATGAACACTGGAAAAACCAGAGCCTTGACTAGATGGACCTTGGTTGGCAAAGCAATGTCTCTGTATTTTTATTATGCTATCTAGGTTGGTCATAACTTTCTTCCCAAGGAGTAAGCGTCTTTTAATTTCATGGCTGCAATCAGCATCCACAGTGATTTTGGAGCCCAAAAAAATAAAGTCTGACATTGTTTCCACTGTTTCCCCATATATTTCTCATGATATAATGGGACAAGATGCCATGATCTTCGTTTTCTGAATGTTGAGCTTCAAGCCAACTTTACTCTCCTCTTTCATTTTCATCAAGAGGCTCTTTAGTTCTTCTTCACTTTCTGCCATAATGGCGCTGTCATCTGCATACCTGAGGTTATTGATATTTCTCCCGGCAATCTTGATTCCATCTTATGCTTCTTCCAGCCCAGCGTTCCTCATGATGAATTCTGCATAGAAGTTCAATAAGCAGGGTGACAATATACAACCTTGATGTACTCCTTTTCCTATTTGGAATCAGTCTGTTGTTCCATGTCCAGTCTTAACTGTTGCTTCCTGACATTAAAATGTAACTAGGACTCTGTGTTAGTTTCTCATGGGTTCCTAATGATGCCAGAGTCTCCCTTATCCCTTTAGGGGATAGTTAGCCTAAGCAAGTTCCAGGCCACTGTTTTCATGAATATGGAACCTTTTCTTTTAAAATGAACAATAATGTGAATATTAAGGAGTGGGCTGATGGGAAAATTATGGTTCGAGCACAAATGCTGTTCCTGTTATTACCAACTTCATAGACCTTGTTCATACCAAGCTCAAAGACCTATTTCACTTCAAACGTAGTATCCATTACAGCCTGAGTTTAAGGAAAGAACAAAATCTTAGTGTACTGACTTCTCATCATGTGAGTGGGATCTTAAACTCGATAATTCAAAGCAACACTGTTTTTAAAGCTGTTGTAACACCACCACCTCATGCAACGAATTGACTCACTGGAAAAGACTCTGACGCTGGGAAAGGTTGGGGACGGGAAGAGAAGGGGACGACAGAGAATGAGATGGCTGGATGGCATCACCCACTCTGTGGACATGAGTTTGAGTGTACTTTGGGAGTTGGTGATGGACAGGAAGGCCTAGCGTGCTGTGATTCATGGGGTCGCAGACAGTCGGACACGACTGAGAGACTGAACTGAACTGAACTCAAGGAGTGTCAAAAGTTCTAGGAATAGAATATCACTTACCCAACTCCAATCTTCAGGAAAGGTAGATAAAGAGCTATGGCATCATTAAGAGGAATTTACATAATTAAATTCAGGAAACACCAAACTGTTTGTTTAAATGTACCCACACCTTTAATGAAGGCTCAGTCTCCCCCCCACCTCAAAAAAAGGGGAATTATCCCAATGACAGACATTTTAATGCACAGATATTGCTATAGATCCTAAAGCTTTAGAATTAGCTCCATGACTCAGCTTTCAGCTCTTCAAACTCCTCATCAACTGAAGGGGTCTCCTAATGGTGGGATTCTTCACTTCAAGGAAAGTAATTTCTTAAACTCTGTGAATACCTTCAACAACAGCAATCATATGTGACAGTTTTTCTTGATCTGAGGACATCTAAAAATCCTAAAATGGAGTCATGTAACTATGGACATAATGTAACTCTAAATTTTGATTGTGTTTTAATTTGGTTTAATGACTCTTTTATCTTTCATCTCTAACTTTAAAGCAGGGTTTATTTCTAACTGTGTGAAAGTTTTTAAGTTATAAATGAACAGGCTCCTACAATTGCCGCAGCCTCTCCAAACTATTATTTGGGGTCCCTGGTCCAGAGACTCTCAATATGAGGGTTAAAATAGATGCTGATTAATTTAGGGATGAAGCCCCATCACATCATGAAGTACCTATGGAATGAAAATGACACCCTTTTCCCTTGGCAACATAATTCTCCTAAAAAGAAAAGGGGATAATGAGAGAGTTAATTCCTAGGTGGAATGATAATTCCAGAGGCCCTGAGGAGGAGAAATAATTTTGAGGTTCTCAAAGAGGAGATAGAGGCCTGAAATTCTCAAGGAGTAGGAAAGGACAGGCTTTTATATTTTAATTTTTCTCCTATAGTCCTTAGTAAGGATTATATAACAACATCATATCCTGCTTGAGAACAGTTTCTCCTTCTTGAAAACATTCTGACTAAACTTGATATTAGAATGTATATTACGGGAGTGGGTCTAGTAAGTTCTAATCCTGTTACCTTAAAATGTAAATTGTGGAAGTGGTCTGGTAAACTTTTTTACAACCTTGAGACATTCTTTGGATTTATTGTTATAACAAAATGAAATAGTATAGAGCTGTCTTGCTTAGACTACTCAGGGGCACTCTGTCCTCCTTCTGATATCTATTTCAGAAGCTATCTCTTTCCCAATTCATTCTTCGATAAAATTCTGCAACACAAAACTCATGAATGATCAAGTGTGGTTCCTGTTGCTGAGGCAAAACCTGTTTCTTCAGAGATCAGGAATCTGACACTGTTCACAATAAGTGGGTAATTCTCAATCTTCCTATTATTCCATTAACTCTGTTTTATTCAGTCACACTGAACTTCCAGTCTGTGTTCTGTTCTTCTTGGTCTCACTGCCTGTGCATCTGCCATTCTTCTGCTTCCCTTGATTTTTATCTTTTTGTTAATGGCCTTTGATATATGGTTTTAAATTACTCATGAAGTTTTCTTCTGACTTTACAGATTGTTATAAGATTACTGTTTTAGTTGAGCTGTTCAATTTTCTTTGATAGACTGTTTTCTCTGATTGGAATGAATTATCATATCCCATATCTATTTTTCCTTCTGACTTTACTCGCCTTGCTTCATGAGTAGAGGTCTCCATTAAGGGGGGGAGGGTGGTGGTGGAAATGTCTGAATAAGGAATTATGGAATTAACAAGAAAAAGTAGTGATATTTTCTCCTCGCTGAACATTTCTTGTAGGGATAGCATAAAATATGGAATGGGTGATAGGATGATAGATGCCGGCCCCAGTGCAACCGACCAGGATAAGAGGTGCCACCGACAGGAGCTACCCCACGTCGAACAGGCGGTGGCTGCGGGGTCGCAGGAGGGCCGAGAGGAGCTACTCCACATTCAAGGTCAGGAGAGGCGGCCTTGAGGAGATACCCCTCATCCAAGGTAAGATACAGCGGCTGCAGTTTTCTGGAGTGGCTGTGAAGAGATTTTCCATGACCAAGGTAAGAGAAACCCAAATAAGAAGGTAGGTATTGCGATGGGGCATCAGAGGGCAGACACACTGAAATCATAATAAGAGGAAACTAGTTGATCTGATCCCATGGACCACAGCCGAATGTGGTACGCTGGAGAAGGGGATGGCAAACCACTTCAGTATACTTGCCTTGAGAACCCCATGAACAGTATCAAAAGGTAAAATGATAGGATACTGAAGGAGGAATTCCCCAGGTTGGTAGGTGCCCAGTATGCTACTGGAGATCAATGGAGAAGTACCAATACCCAGTTGTGGATGTGACCGATGACAGAAGCAAGGTCCGGTGCTGTAAACAGCAAAACAGCATAGGAACCTGGAATGTTAGGTCCATGAATCAAGGCAAATTGGAAGTGGTCAAAGAAGAGATGGCAAGAGGAAACATAGACATTCTAGAAATCAGTGAATTAAAACGGACTGGAATGGGTGAATTTAACTCAGATGACCATTATCTCTATTACTGTGGACAGGAATCCCTTAGAAGAAATGGAGTAGCCATCATGGTTAGCAAAAAAGTCCGAAATGCAGTACTTGGATGGAATCTAAAAAATGACAGAATGATTTCTGTTCGTTTCCAAGGCAAACCATTCAATATTACAGTAATCCAGGCGTATGCCCCAACCAGTAATCCTGGAGAAGCCGAAGTTAATCGGTTCTATGAAGATCTACAAGACCTTTTAGAACTAACACCCAAAAAAAAGATATCATTTTCATTATAGGGGGCTGGAATGCAAAAGTAGGAAGTCAAGAAACACCTGGAGTAACAGGCAAACTTGGCCTTGGAGCACGGAATGAAGCAGGGCAAAGGCTAATAGAGTTTTGTCAAGATAAAGCACTGGTCATAGCAAACACCCTCTTCCCACAACACGAGAGAAGACTCTACACATGGACATCACCAGATGGTCAACACCAAAATCAGATTGATTATCTTCTTCGCAGCCAAAGATGGAGAGGCTGTATACAGCTAGCAAAAAGAAGACCAGGAGCTGACTGTGGCTCAGATCATGAACTCCTTAATGCCAAATTCAGACTTAAATAGAAGAAAGTTGGGAAAACCATTCAGATATGACCTAAATCAAATTCCTTATGATTATACAGTGGAAATGAGAAATAGATTTAAGGGACTAGATCTGATTGATAGAGTGCCTGATGAACTCTGGATGGAGGTTCATGACATTGTACAGGAGACAGGGACCAAGACCATCCCCATGGAAAAGAAATGCAAAAGAATGAAACGGCTGTCTGAGGAGACCTTACAAATAGCTGTGGAAAGAAGAGAAGCGAAAAGCAAAGGAGAAAAGGAAAGATATAAGTATCTGAATGCAGAGTTCCAAAGAATAGTAAGGAGAAATAAGAAAGCCTTCCTCAGTGATCAATGAAAAAAAATAGAGGAAAACAACAGAAAAGGAAAAACAGAGATTTTTTTTCAAGAAAATTAGAGATTCCAAGGGAACACTTCATGCAAAGATGGGCTCGATAAAGGACAGAAGTGGTATGGGACAAACAGAAGCAGAAGATATTAAGAGGTGGCAAGAATACACAGAAGAACGGTACTAAAAAGATCTTCACGACCAAGATAGTCACGATAACGTGATCCCTGACCTAGAGCCAGACATCTAGGAATGTGAAGTCAAGTGGGCCTTAGAAAGCATCACTGCGAACAAAGCTAGTGGAGGTGATGGAATTCCAGTTGAGCTACTTCAAATCTTGAAAGATGATGCTGTGAAAGTGCTGCACTCAATATGCCAGCAAATTTGGAAAACTTAGCAGTGGCCACAGGACTGGAAAACGTCTGTCATTATTCCAATCCCAATGAAAGGCAATGCGAAAGAATGCTCAAACTACCACACTATTGCACTCATCTCACACGCTAGTAAAGTCATGCTGAAAATTCTCCAAGCCAGGCTTCAGTAGTATACTAACCATGAACTCCCAGATGTTCAAGCAGATTTTAGAAAAGGCAGAGGCACCAGAGATCAAACTGTCAACACCCGCTATACCATGGAGAAAGCAAAAGAGTACCAGAAGAGCATCTATTTCTGCTTTATTGACTATGTCAAAGCCTTTGACTGTGTGGATCACAATAAACTGTGGAAAATTCTGAAAGACATGGGAATACCAGACCACCTCACCTGCCTGTTGAGAAACTTGTATGCAGGTCAGGAAGCAACAGTCAGAACTGGACATGGAACAACAGACTGGTTCCAAATAGGAAAGGGAGTGCTTCAAGGATGTATATTGTCACCTTGCGTATTTAACTTATATGCAGAGTACATCATGAGGAACGCTGGGCTGGAAGAAGCACAGGCTGGAATCAAGACTGCCGTAGAAATATCAAAAACCTCAGATATGCTGATTGCACTACCCTTATGGCAGAAAGTAAAGAGGAACTCAAAAGCCTCTTGATGAAAGTGAAAGAGGAGAGTGAAAAAGTTGGCTTGAAGCTCAACATTCAGAAAACAAAGATCATGGCCTCTGGTCCCATCACTTCATGGGAAATAGATGGAAAAACAGTGGAAACAGTGTCAGACTTTATTTTTAGGGGCTCCAAAATCACTGCAGATGCTGATTGCAGCCAGGCAATTAAAAGACGCTTGCTTCTTGGGAGGAAAGTTATGACCAACCTTGAAAATATATTAAAAAGCAGAGACATTACTTTGCCAACCAAGGTCCGTCTAGTCAAGGCTATGGTTTTTCCAGTGGTCATGTATGGATGTGAGAGTTGGACTGTGAAGAAAGCTGATCGCTGAAGAACTGATGCTTTTGAATTGTGGTGTTGGAGAAAACTCTTGAGAGTCCCTTGTACCGCAAGGAGATCCAACCAGTCCATTTTGAGGGAGATTGATCCTGGGTGTTCATTGGAAGGACTGTTGTCAAAGCTGAAACTGCAATACTTTGGCCACCTCATGCGACGAGTTGACTCACTGGAAAAGACTCTGTTGCTGGGAAAGGTTGGGGGCGGAAGGAGTAGGGGACGACAGAGAATGAGATGGCTGGATGGCATCACCGACTCTGTGGACATGAGTTTGAGTGAACTTCGGAAGTTGGTGATGGACAGGGAGTCCTGGCGTGCTGTGGTTCATGGGGTCGCGGAGAGTCAGACACGACTGAGCGACTGAACTGATAGGACCTAGCGGGTGATATGCTGAAGCCATCCTTGAACTACAGCACCAGCAGCCATAGTTCTGCATAGTTCTAGCAACATGCTACAATATGGATGTATTTTCCTCTGCTACACATTAATTGAATTTGACACCAACCAGCCCCTGCATGACTACCTCATGGTCACTGATGCTTCCGTGTACACCCAGCACCTCTATAAACCAGGACCATGTACTTCATACTTTAGTGATATCTACAAAGAATAATAATGTGCCTAATACTTATTGATCTTGTTCTAAACCATGTCCAGGAGGAATAAGTGATTAAACTTATTAATCTGCAACTGGTTTTGCATGCCTATGGTTTCTGTGCCTATTTGGGACTTGCGAATGCCTGATCTCTAGAATCTCCTACAACAAAAATCAACATTGGATGTATTGCCTTTATTCCTGGAGCCCTGAGGGATAATCAGTGACACTATCTCATTGGCATCTTTACTGCCATCACCAAGGCGACACAAGTTCTGCAGCATTATTAGAGTTAGAAGGAAGTTCTTGGAGATGAGTTCTAGAAAAATAAATGAAAATGTAGTAAAGTTACTGAGTCAGATATGCAGATTTATGACCCACTTCTTGGCAATGTACTCCATTCTTTTACCTTTTTCTCCTGCTTGACGTGTTGAAACAGTAAAGAATGGAATGCACTTTGGTTTTGGGCTTAGAGAAAAAAAATGGGACTCAAGACATTTTGAAGTAATCCAGATTGCTAAACATTTCCCTTTTATGTTTCATTGGTCTCTTCTATTCCTTGACTCATCCCAGTCCACAAGTGTAACTTTAATTTCAGAGAGACTCTCTGGAGCAAGGAGCTTATACAGTTTGGTTTATTTTGAAAGAGATGCAATAAAATGCTTGGGTAATGTTTTTCTTCAGCTTTACACGTCTAACTTAATGGAGTAGAGAATGGAAACCCACTCCAGTTTTCGTGCCTGAAAAATCCCATTGACAGAAGTGCCAGGTGCGATACACTCATTGTTTTTTAGAGTCACACAGGACAGAACACACACACTTGCACATTTACTTATGTTCAGATACAAATTGTCTTTCTTTTTAATAGGTCTCCATGTGGTACACACTGAAGTTAATAAGCATTTTTCTCTAAATTATCTTTGTGAATTTTTATAAACTACTGTCTGTTTCTTTTCCTAAAAAAAAAAAAAAATTACCTACCTTTTGGCAAGAGGTTTGCGTCCTTTTCTCCACTGACGTTTTGGAATTTCTTTCCTATTACTAGAAATATGGATTTCTATCTTGCTTTGGCTATATGAGATCTCATAAACTGGTATACGATTCGTTGATTGGGAAACAATAACCTCGAACAAATTTCCCCTTTCTAGAGCAATGGAAATCTCTGGAACTGAGAGGAATTGACAACACTGAGACCCACATTTATATCTTCCTTTCCTAGGACAGGACTCCTTAATAACAGACATAAACAGGTCTGTCGTATCACTAGAGAGCCACTAGAACTAATTTTCCATGTGTGTGTGGCTCTGTTTTTTCGTCTTTGGAATGCTGTCATGCCTACTTTTATGTCACAATTTAAAGCGGTTTTAGATTTAACTGTATTCCACAATCCATCCATACAAGAAGGTGAATCTCTATAATATTCTTTTCCTCTGAGCCTCTAGGCCTTGCCAGAGAATGTATCAGGAAGGGTGAGAGTCCTGTTTGTGAGGGAGTTCTCAAGCATTAGTGAAGTTTCCCCAGGATTTTAGCATATTTCCCATTTTCATAGTATAATAAGGTTTATAAGATACATTAAGTGTGGTCACAATTGTCTCAATGAGTAACATATAAGAAGTACTGATTGAGGTATCTGGAGACTCAGGAGAAGATGGACATTACATGAAGAAGATGAAAGGATGATCCTCACATTCCTTTAGCTCCTGGTGTCAGAAGCAATGGGATAATCTGATTGCTAGAGTAAAACAAATGAAGATGGCTAATAAGGTCGTAAGTAATCCTGTCATGAGACTAAGGAAAAAGTTGAAATGTGTCATTAAGATTTGAAATCCAGCAGGATCTTAATATGTAGGCAGGATAATTATGAAGGGAGGGACTGACTTAATGAGAATTAGATAGGAGAAATAGGAACTTATTGATACCTATGATAGTGACAATAGTCTTGTTTGGGCGTGAGAGTTGGACTATAAGAAAAGCTGAGTGCTGAATAATTGAATTGTGGGATTTCAGAAGACTCTAACTGTGCATCCTAAAAGAAATCAGTCCTGAATATTCTTTGGAAGGACGGATGCTAAAGCTGAAATTCCAATGCTTTGGCCACCTAATGTGAAGAAGTGACTCACTAGAGAAGACCCTGATACTGGGAAAGATTGAAGGCAGAAGAGGAAGAGGACAACACAGGATGAGATGGTTGGATGGCATCATGGGCTCAATGGATAGGAGTTTCAGAAATCTCTGGAGTTGCTGATAGGCAGGGAAGCCTGGCATGTTGCAATCTATGGGGTCACAAAGAGTCACACACGACTGAGAGACTGAACTGAACTGGACTGATGACCAATGATCTGTTTACACGTTTTGCTGATTTCTCTCCAGAGTTTTCCCCACAATACTGTGTCAGTCTACTAACTTATGGCTCACTTTCCCATGGCTTTTCTTTATTTGCAACACTCCTCAGAAGTTGACTTGTCTGTTTTTTTTTTTTTTTTTTTTTTTTTGCATTTCATCTTCCTTTCATTTATCTGAGTGTGTCTGGTATGGCAGGAGGAGTTACTATAAAATAGGCTATATTGAGTAGCAGGAAGTCATTCAGCAACATTGGTACAGCTGGGAAAATTAGAAAAAAATTTAATACAAAAAATGGGACTTCCAAGTGTGTACATTCTTCGTTTTGTATCAGTAGAGAAATATTCAAAGAGAAAAAAAAATTCCAGGTCTGTTGTTTATGATTTTATAAATGAAATATTATGAGGAAACTCCCATAAGCCTCTCATCCTTACGAATCAGGGGACAGACAAAATGGAAGCCACAATTGCAGAAAACATACCTAAGTGATCACTTGGACAGAGTCTTGTCTAACTCAATGAAGCTATGAATCATACTGTGTAGGGCCACCCAAGATATTCAGGTCATGGTGGGAATTCTCATGAAACATGGTCTACTGGAGAAATTAACGTCAAACCACTTCAGTACTCTTGTCTTGAGAACCCCATGAACCAAATGAAAAGGTAAAAAGAAAGGTCACTGAATGATGAATTCCAAAGGCTGCTAGTTGCACAATATGATGGATTGATGGAGGGAGGTTACAGGAAGTGGTGATCAGAATCATCCCCATAAAGAAGATACACAAAAAGTCAAAATGGTTGTCTGAGGAGGGCTTTCAATTTGCTTTCTTTCTACTGAAGAAGAGATGGGAAAGGCAACAGGCAAAATGAAAAGATATGTCCATCTGAAAGCAGAGTTACAAAGAATAGAAAGGAGAGCTGAGAAAAAATTCCTAAGTGATAAATTTAGAGACACAGAAAAACAACAGACTGAGAAGGGCTATAGATCTCTTCCAAAAATTTAGACATACCAAGGGAATATCCCATGTAAAGATGGGAAGAATAAGATGAAAGGGTATAGACCTAAAGGAAGCAGAAAATATTAAGAAGAGGTGGCAAGGATTCACAGAAGAACTTTAGAAGAAAGATCTTATGATAACCACAGTGGTGTGATCACTCATCTTGAGCTAGCTATCATGGAATATGAAGTCAAGAGGGCCCTCCAAAGCATCACTACAAACAAAGCTATTGGAGATGATGGAATCCCAGCTAAACTATTTCAAACCCCAAATAATGAGAATGTGAAAGTGCTGTACATGATATGGTAGCCAAATAGGAAAAATTAGCAGTGACCACAGGATAAGCAAACATCAGTTTCATTCCTATTTCAAAGAAACGTCATAGAAAACTTACCGAAATGTTCACACAGTTACACTCCTTTCACACGCTATCAAGTTCAGTTCAGTTCAGTTCAGTGGCTCAGTCTTGTCCGATTCTCTGCGACCCCATGAATCACAGCACGCCAGGCCTCCCTGTCCATCACCAACTCCCGGAGTACACTCAAACTCATGTCCACACAGTCGGTGACGCCATCCAGCCATCTCATCCTCCGTCGTCCCCTTCTCCTCTCGCCCCCAACCTTTCCAAGCATCAGAGTTTTTTCCAGTGAGTCAAATCATCGCATGAGGTGGCCAAAGTATTGCAGTTTCAGCATTAGCGTCAGTCCCTCCAATGAACATCCAGGATTGATCTCCTTTAGAATGGACTGGTTGGATCTC
Organism: Moschus berezovskii; assembly: GCF_049115385.1. Lineage (NCBI taxonomy): Eukaryota > Metazoa > Chordata > Mammalia > Artiodactyla > Moschidae > Moschus > Moschus berezovskii. The sequence goes on along the minus strand of NC_142489.1, from coordinate 18,007,028 downwards.
CTTGTAGTATAAGGGACTCTCAAGAGTCTTCTCCAACACTACAGTTTAAAAGCATCGATTCTTTGGCGATCAGATTTCTTCACAGTCCAACTCTCACATCCATACATGACCATGGGAAAAACCACTGCCTTGACTAGACGACCTTGGTTGGTAAAGTAATGTCTCTGCTTTTTAATATACTATCAAGGTTGGTCATAACTTTCCTTCCAAGGAGCAAGCGTCTTCTAATTTCATGGCTGCAGTCAGCATCTGCAGTGATTTTGGAGCCCCAAAAAATAAAGTCTGACAGTGTTTCCACTGTTTTTCCATCTATTTCCAGTGAAGTGATGGGACCAGATGCCATGATCTTTGTTTTCTGAATGTTGAGCTTCAAGCCAACCTTTTCACTCTCCTCTTTCACTTTCATCAAGAGGCTTTTGAGTTCCTCTTCACTTTCTGCCATAAGAGTAGTGTCATCTGCATATCTGAGGTTATTGATATTTCTCCCAGAAATCTTGATTCCAGCTTGTGCTTCTTCCAGTCCAGCGTTCCTCATGATGTACTCTGCATATAAGTTAAATAAGCAAGGTGAAAATATACAACCTTAACTTACACCTTTTCCTGTTTGGAACCAGTCTGTTGTTCCATGTCCAGTTCTAACTGTTGCTTCCTGACCTGCATACAGGTTTCTCAAGAGGCAGGTCAGGTGGTCTGGGATTCCCATCTCTTTCAGAATGTTCCACAGTTTATTGTGATCGACACAGTCAAAGGCTTTGGCATAGTCAATGAAGCAGAAATAGATGTTTTTCTGGAACTCTCTTGCTTTCTCCACGATCCAGCGTATGTTGGCAATTTGATCTCTGGTGCCTCTGCCTTTTCTAAAACCTGCTTGAACATCTGGGATTTCACGGTTTACATACTGCTGAAGTCTGACTTGGAGAATTTTGAGGATGATTTTACTAGCGTGTGAGATGAGTGCAATTGTGCGGTAGTTGGAGCATTCTTTGGCATTGCCTTTCTTTGGGATTGGAATGAAGACTGACTTCTTCCAGTCCTGTGGCCACTGCTGAGTTTTCCAAATCTGCTGGCATATTGACTGCAGCACTTTCACAACATCATCTTTCAAAAGTTGAAATAGCTCAACTGGAATTCCATCACCTCTACTAGCTTTGTTCGCAGTGATGCTTTCTGAGACCCACTTGACTTCACATTCCAAGATGTCTGGCTCTAGGTCAGGAATCACGTTATCGTGACTATCTTGGTCGTGAAGATCTTTTTTGTACAGTTCTTCTGTGTATTCCTGCCACCTCTTCTTAATATCTTCTGCTTCTGTTAGGACCATACCATTTCTGTCCTTTATCGAGCCCATCTTTGCATGAAATGCTCCCTTGGAATCTCTAATTTTCTTGAAGAGGTCTCTTGTTTTTCCTATTTTGTTGTTTTCCTCTATTTCTTTGCATTGATCACTTAGGAAGGCTTTCTTATCTCTCCTTGCTATTCTTTGGAACTCTGCATTCAGATGATTAAATATTTCCCTTTCTCCTTTGCTTTTCGCCTCTCTTCTTTTCACAGCTATTTGTAAGGCCTCCTCAGACAGCCATTTAGCTCCTTTGCATTTCTTTTACATGGGGATGATCTTGGTCCCTGTCTCCTGTACAATGTCACGAACCTCCATCCAGAGTTCATTAGGCACTCTATCTATCAGATCTAGTCCCTTAAATCTATTTCTCACTTCCACTGTAAAATCATAAGGGATTTAATTGAGGTCATATCTGAATGGTCTAGTGGTTTCCCCTACTTTCTTTAAGTCTGAATTTCGTAATGAGGAGTTTATGATCTGAGCCACAGTCAGCTCCTGGTCTTGTTTTCGCTAACTGTATACAGCTTCTCCATCTTTGGTTGCAAAGAATATAATCAATCTGATTTCGGTGTTGACCATCTTGTGATGTCCATGTGTAGTGTCTTCTCTTGTGTTGTTGGAAGAGGGTGTTTGCTATGACCAGTGCATTCTCTTGACAAAACTCTATTAGCCTTTGCCCTGCTTCATTCCGTGCTCCAAGGCCAAATTTGCCTGTTACTCCAGGTGTTTCTTGACTCCTACTTTTGCATTCCAGCCCCCTATAATGAAAAGGACATCTTTTTTGGGGTGTTAGTTCTATAAGGTCTTGTAGGTCTTCATAGAACCGATTAACTTCGGCTTCTTCAGCATTACTTGTTGGGGCATACGCCTGGATTACTGTAATATTGAATGGTTTGCCTTGGAAACGAACAGAAATCATTCTGTCATTTTTTAGATTGCATCCAAGTACTGCATTTCGGACTCTTTTGTTGACCATGATGGCTACTCCATTTCTTCTAAGGGATTCCTGCCCACAGTAGTAGATATAATGATCATCCGAGTTAAATTCACCCATTCCAGTCCATTTTAATTCACTGATTCCTAGAATGTCTATGTTCACTCTTGCCATCTCCTATTTGACCACTTCCAATTTCCCTTGATTCATGGACCTAACATTCCAGGTTCCTATGCAATATTGCTCTTTACAGCCCCGGAACTTGCTTCTATCACTGGTCACATCCACAACTGGGTATTGGTTTTGCTTTTGCTCCATCCCTTTATTCCTTCTATAGTTATTTCTCCACTGAGCTCCAGTAGCATACTGGGCACCTACCGACCTGGGGAATTACTCATTCAGTATCCTATCATTTTGCCCTTTGTTACTGTTCATGGGGTTCTCAATTCACGTATACTGAAGTGGTTTGCCATTCCCTTCTTCAGTGGACCACATTCGGCTCTGGTCTATATGATCAGATCGGCTAGTTTCCTGTGATTATGATTTCAGTTTGTCTGCCCTCCGATGCCCCCTCGCAGTACCTACAGTCTTATTTGGGTTTCTCTTACCTTGGTCATGGAAAATCTCTTCACAGCCTCTCCAACAAAGTGCAGCCACTGTACCTTACCTTGGATGAGTGGTATCTCCTCAAGGCCGCCCCTACTGACCTTGAACGCGGAGTAGCTCCTCTCGGGCCTCGGCCCTGGCCTCAGGTGTGGGGTAGCTCCACACGGCCGCTCTTCTTTGCGTGGTTAGTTGCGCCGGGTCCGGCATCTCTCGCTTCACGTCTGCGCTGCCGGGGCCGGTGTCTCTCGCATCGCGTCTGCGCCACCGGGGCTGGATTCTCTAAATGCTCAAATTCACCAATCTAGTCTACAAGAGTAAGTGCACTGATAACTTCCAGATGTTCAAGCTGAATTTAGAATAGACAGAATAACAAGAAAACAAATTGGCAACACCCATTGGCTCATAGAAAAGACAAGAGAATTCCAGAACAAGCAAATCTACTTCTACTTCATTGATTATGCTAGGGCCTTTGATAGTGTACATCAGAACAAACTGGAAAATTCTTAAGAAAACAGAAATACCAGACTTCTTTGTTTGCCTTGTGAGAAATCTGTATACAGGTCAAACAGCAACAGTTAAAACGAAACAAGGAGCAATACACCGGTTGCATCTTGCAAGAAAGCATTCGACTGAGGCTATATATTGTCACCCTGATTATTTAAATTATATGCAGAGTACATCATGCATAAGGCTGAACTGGATGAAGCACAATATGGAATCAAGACTGATGGGAGAAATAGCAATAACCTCAAATATACAGATAACACCACCCTTCAGGCAGAAAATGAAATGTAACTAAAGAACCTCTTGGCTAGATAGAAAAATCTGTCTTAAAATCCAACATTCAATAAATGAAGATTGTGGCACATACTCTCACTACTTCATTGCAAATAGATGAGGAAACAATGATTTTGGGCTCCAAAATCACTGCAGATAGTGACTGTAGTCATGATTTAAAAGACCCTGTTCCTTTGAAGAAAAACTGTGATAAGGCTAGAAAGTGCATTAGAAAACAGATACAGTACTTTGCCAACAATTGTCTATGGAATCTAAGCTATGGTTTTTCCTGTAGTCATATATGTATGTATGTGAGTGTTGGACCAGAAAGAAAACTGAGTGCAGAACTGATGCTTTTTAACAGTGGCATTGGAGAAGTCTCTTGAGAGTCCCTTGGATTGCAAGAAGATCAAGCCAGTCAATCCTAACGGAGATCAGCCACGACTATTCATTGGATGGACTGATATTGAAGCTCCAAACATTAGCCAGCTGATGCAAAGTTCAAATTCTTTGGAAAAGACCTTGATGCCCAGAATATATTGCAGACTGGAGGAGCAGGTTGGAAGACATCAGTTCAGTTCAGTTCAATTCAGTCACTCAGTTGTGTCCGACTCTCCACGACCCCATGAATCACAGCATGCCAGGACACCCTGTCCATCACCAACTCCTGGAGTTCACTCAAACTCATGTCCACAGAGTCGGTGATGCCATCCAGCCGTCTCATTCTCTGTCCTCCCCTTCTCCTCCCACCCCCAACCCTTCCCAGCATCAGAGTCTTTTCCAGTCTTTTCCAACTCGTCGCATGAGGTGGCCAAATATTGCAGTTTCAGCTTTAGCATCAGTCCTTCCAATGAACACCCAGGATTGATCTCCCTTAGAATGGACTGGTTGTATCTCCTTGCAGTCCAAGGGACTCTCAAGAGTCTTCTCCAACACCACAGTTCAAAAGCATCAATTCTTCGGCGATCAGCTTTCTTCACAGGCCAACTCTCACATCCATACATGACCATGGGAAAAACCATAGCGTTGACTATGGCATCACCGACTCAATAAACACGAGTCTGAGAAACTCCAGGAGCTGGTGATGAAAAGGGAAGCCTGGAATGTTGCAGTCCATGGGGGTCACAAAGATTTGACATGAGAAATCCACTGAAGATAACTTAATTGAAATATTTGTGAAAGAACGTTCTATCTATAGGTGAATCATGGCTCCAACTCCATTAAGTATGCTATGTGTTGGGACAAATCTGAAAGAGAAGTCTCCTACAAGTCCCCCACCCAAAAAATACTATGTCCTGAATTTCTAAGTGGTGGCACTACACTTGGTCTAGTATTCTGAGGTATGAAGATTGCTAAATTTGGCTGAGGCCAAAGTTCAGGTTAGTTTATTAAATATTTGAAAAGTATTCTCTAGGTCTGCAGGCAGGTTTGGCATTTTCCCCACCCAATGAAACAGCCAGACCCAGCTCTGAAATCTCCGTTTGATTCTGCTCTCCATCTTCCTCCATCTAATCAACAACTTGTAGCACTCTCTGTCACTTGCCCTGGAAATGTTCTTTGTTCTTGCAGTCTTAATCATCTTCCAAGAGTGCACGTATACTGTCCATATTTTGAGCTGTCGGAAGATTGAATGAAAACATTTCAGAAATGGAAATTTGAGCCTGCAAAGAGGCCTGAACTGAAACTTCTTGATTAAGTTCCATAGAGAGAACTGCACTGTCTTATCACTAAGTTGAATGTTATAAGTGATTTGAGTCCTATCGACTGTATCATGTGGGAGATGACCATTTTCTCTCTGAAACTGGCACTAAAGTCTTCTATATTACTTCACTTTGGTTGCACTTCAGATCCAAGGTGTCCTTTCCCTGGTACTGTTACTTGCAAATATTAACAGTTATGTATGTCTTGGGCATGACGTGCTGGAGTACAGACTCTGTCTTTTAGATTTGACTAATAGAAGGTCAAGAGGTTTTTTGTTTTATTTTATTTTATTTTGCTTTTTTCCCTCTAATTGGTGAACGTGAAAGTGAAGTTGACCAGTCGTGTATGACTCTTAGCGACCCCATGGACTATAGCCTACCAGGCTCCTTCATCCGTGGGATTTGGCAGGCAAGATTACTGGAGTGGGTTGCCATTTCCTTCTCCAGGAGATCTTCCCTACTCAGGCATTGAACCCGGGTCTCCCGCATTATAGGCAGACGTTTTACAGTCTGAAACACCAGGCCTGTGGCCTCTAGTTGATAGTGGACTTCAAATGTACCCTCACAATCGATACTGGGAATATGTGTCTGGCATGGGCTGCAGGTGTTAATGGTCATCTTGCTTCAAGTTGTTGTATTGCTGCTCATAACAGCCCTTCTTGTGGTTGAGGACCATCTATGCATCTCCATTGATTGGAGCCCTTCAGTTTGGATTGGATTTTTTTCCTATATATTTAAGATATTTAGTCTAAAACCTAGAACTGTGGTCTCTTGGGCTTCTCAGGCATCGAGAGGGTTGGAGATAAGAGTGGCAGTCATAAACTACAAATCCTGCCATAGAGATGCTGACACAAACATCCCTGGCCAATTGTCTGGTGTAAAGGGCCAGGTGGCTCCAACGGTTTGGGAGGATTTGTTATCCTCTAGGCTGCCATATGGCTAATGCAGCCTAGTGTTTTGGGTTGGGAATGTTTAGGTTGGCATGGTTACCACAACTTCACAACTTTGTGATTTCCCCAAAGTAACAGGAAGTAAAACCTTGGCCACGACCACTTTTCTCCTAAGGAATTAAACATGATGTATGGAAAAGATAAGTGGAGAGGGTTGTGTGTTTTCAATGTCAGTCTGTTTACCCCTGTGCTTATTTTCTTCTACCAGTTCCTGTAAATTATGATCATTGTAATATTTCCTAGGTCATCTTTAACCATGACTCAGGAATAAGTATTAAAACAGCTGAATTCTAAAGAAAGAATGAAACCCTTAGGGAGCACTAGGACTTTGTGGGGGTAACCAATCGATGGATAAGTGAGTTCTTTGCCAGTTTCCATTCCCTGAAACCTTATGTAAGAAAAGGAGACTTCTTTTGGTATTGACAGATGCTTTTCAAGAGAAGCACATATATTGGTTTGCTAAAGCTGCCACATGAGTTTGAGTGAACTCCGGGAGTTGGTGATGGACAGGGAGGCCTGGCGTGCTGTGATTCATGGGGTCGCGGAGAGTCGGACACGACTGAGCGACTGAACTGAACTACACTGAAAGCTGCCATAACAAAGTGTCCTATACCAGGGAGCGTCAAGAAGTGTATTCCAAACTTCTGAGGTTCAAGGCAGTAATTAAAGCCAGCTGATTTGTTTTCATCTGAGACCTCTTTTGGAGTTTTACTGGCCATTTTCTGGTTTTGTCTTCACATAGTAATGTTTCTGCTTTGTCTCTGATTTTCTTTTCTTACAAAGTGCCGATCGTATTAACTCAATTACCAATCTAGAGGTCCTATTTCTAAATAGGGTCAGAAAGAACTATAATTTCCTCACAGTTTCACTAAATATAGAGAGAGTTAGAGCTTCAACATGCAAATTTCGAGAGAAAACAACTCATTATATCATATTGAGTCTCTTCTTTCCATTTGGTACTGCTGTATATGCATCTGTTTAACATGTTCATCCCAGTAGACAGGACTCCTGAACACAGAAAGCAGCTGGTTAAGAAAAATGGGTTGTGCAGGGATAATATAGATGAAACCAAATTTCAGTTTTTGTTTGTTTGCTTGTTTGTTGTTAACCAATCTAGAAATCCTCACCACAAAGACATAATGGAAGGAAAACTGTTCTGTTTGTGAATGAATGTTAAGCCATAAGATGATGCTCATGATAAGGAAACGTCTAAAAAATTGTAAAGACAAAAAGATATACTCTATCTATTTATGCTAGCAAATAAGTTCATTACAGAATTTTGAAACTAACAGATAGACTTAATGACAGCATTTTTTCAGTGTGTCTAGATTCACCTGGTAATTGGGGTAACCATCAGCCTTTCGTAGTTTGTTTTGCATAGAAGAATACATCTTCTCATACTTGCATGAAAGAGTGTGTGTTTGAATATGGTTTCAGATAGTCAACTAATTTCCAAAACTTTGAGAGATAAGGTGCTACTGTTACGAAATAGCCATGTGCCCAACATAGTTAGGCTAAGCAATATCACAACATAAGTGTTTAAAACCAAGGTGTTTTTATTGCAGGGCTATTTTTGTTGTAAGAAATTGGGTGGGTTCAGAAAAACATCTATTTCTGCTTCATTGACTATGCCAAAGCCTTTGACTGTGTGGATCACAATAAACTGTGGAACATTCTGAAAGAGATTGGAATCCCAGGCCACCTGACCTGCCTCTTGAGAAACCTGTATGCAGGTCAGGAATCAACAGTTAGAACCGGACATGGAACAACAGACTGGTTCCAAATAGGAAAAGGTGTACGTCAAGGGTGTATATTGTCACCTTGTTTATTTAACTTATATGCAGAGTACATCATGAGGAACGCTGGGCTGGAAGAAGCACAAGCTGGTATCAAGATTGCTGGGAGAAATATCAATAACCTCAGATATGCAGATGACACTACCCTTATGGCAGAAAGTGAAGAGGAACTCAAAAGCCTCTTGATGAAATTGAAAGAGGAGAGTGAAAAGGTTGGCTTGAAGCTCAACAAGACTTTGTTCTTTTGGGCTCCAAAATCACTGCAGTTGCTGATTGCAGCCATGAAATTAAAAGACGCTTGCTCCTTGGAAGGAAAGTTATGACCAACCTTGATAGTATATTAAAAAGCAGAGACATTACTTTGCCAACCAAGGTCCGTCTAGTCAAGGCAATGGTTTTCCCTATGGTCATGTATGGATGTGAGAGTTGGACTGTGAAGAAAGCTGATCGCCGAAGAATTGATGCTTTTGAACTGTGGTGTTGAAGAAGACTCTTGAGAGTCCCTTATACTACAAGGAGATCCAACCAGTCCATTCTAAAGGAGATCAATCCTGGATGTTCATTGGAGGGACTGATGCTAACGCTGAAACTCCAATACTTTGGCCACCTCATGCGACGAGTTGTCTCACTGGAAAAGACTCTGATGCTGGAAAAGGTTAGGGGCGGGAGGAGAAGGGGACGATGGAGAATGAGATGGCTGGGTGGCATCACCGACTGTGTGGACATGAGTTTGAGTGTACTCCGGGAGTTGGTGATGGACAGGGAGGCCTGGCGTGCTGTGGTTCATGGGGTCTCGGAGAGTCAGACACAACTGAGCGACTGAACTGAACTGAACTGATGCCTTTGAAAAAGGCTAACAGGCCTGGCATGCTGTGATTCATGGGGTCGCAAAGAGTCGGACACGACTGAGCGACTGAACTCTGAAGAGAACCCATCCCCACAGCTTTCAGCAAAGCCCATGTATAGGAAAGTTGAGGGAAGGGTGTGATTAGCTGTTGCAACCATCTTCCTGTAGACCCTCTGTTCTTGAGGTAAAGTTAGGGTCAGGTAACAGTGTTCCTGTAAACTTCCACAGAAATAAATATAATTTCCTTTCCTGAAAGGAAAGGGGTCCACCTTTGAATTTCACCTTCCAAGGTCCTGGTTAGGAGGATGGTTTCCCTGTGCATGCTGGCTCTCCTGCCTGGGAAAAATGTATCCAGCACCCATTCTTGGTCCTGTCACAAGTGCCCACTCTCAGCTGAGGAGTTATGTCTCAGTTCTCTCTGCCTTCCTCTTACCAAGATCCTCATACTATACCCACGCATCTTCAGTAAGGAAAAGATGTGCCCAGTATGCAGTTGGCCTTCAGTCTCCTCAGTTTAGCCAAATGGGACACCAGATCCCACAGACACTGACCCATGCAAATTGCCACGACGTCATGAATGTGGGGATGGGACACATTGGCTATTACTTTGAAACCTGGACCAAGTCCGTGAGTGGCTCTAGCAAGGACTCTGAGCCTCTGCAAGACACAATCTGTTTTGAAACTCTGCTGCTCGCTACTCAGCCCAAGGCCAGAGAACATGGAGGGTTGCAATACATCTTTCACTACACTCTGCTGAGAGGTTTGCTTTTGGTGGAGTTGGACTTCAAACTTCACTTATGCTCCTGTCCTAAGGGCTGCTATTCCATGTCCATCCTGCCTCTGTTATAGTATTCTGTGTTGAGATTATTCGACCTATGACTAAAAGTTGGTAACCTGGATCATCGTGGTCCATTTCCACTAGCTTAGAAACCACACTTCACTCTCTGTTTCTATAATTCAGGTATTTTAACAGCATCATGTGATTATTAAAATTTTGCTTCTTCTAACTTAAGCACTTTACCTAGTATAATGTCCTCAATAACATATATAGTGCAAACAGGGCAAACGTTTATTTATTCTTTGATGGAGGTATAGTTGATGCACTATTTTTAACCATTTTTTATTGAACTATAGTCACTTTAAAATTTTGTTTTCTTTAAGTAAGTCAAAGTGAATCAATTTCATCTGTACATATTCATTTTTTTGATTCATTTTCCATTTCCGTCATGATAAATCAATGAATAGAGTCCTTTGTTCTTTTGTATTTTTTTCAAACTGTAATTTTTTTTATCAGAAGTATAAATGCTATATAATACTGTGATGATTTCTACCATTTATCAACATTAATGTGTCACAGATATCAATGTGTCCTTTCCATCGTCAAGCCACTCCCACATCCATCTCTACCCTATTCTTGGTTGTTCCAGAGCACTAGCTTTGGAAGATCTACTTCAAGTTTCAGAAAACCTAAATGATGATTTTCTGCGTTATATATGTAATATTCTATATTTCACATGAGAAAATATGGGTGTAGCTTTCTCTATGTGAAATAAGAAATCTGTGTTTCATGTTTGAAAATCTACTTATATATGTCTTTTATCATATATTAAATCTTGTATGTTTCACATATGGATAAAGGTACACACATTTTTCTTTCCTCAATATGTAACTCTAGATACTTCATATGTGAAAATTGTGCCCACATTTTCCTGGTTGAATTGTAAAATTGTGTATATCCTATATAAACATCGCAATCAAGTTTTACTGACATGAAAGATGTAATTAAGATATGGGAAAGCAATATGTGTTCAGAATTAGCTCTATTTCAAAAATGAAATTCTGGACACCCCTGTTTCTTCATGAAATATGGAAGTCTTTGTATTGCTCATTTATATCAAAACAACATTTTTTTCACATGAAGTATGAACATATTTGTATTTCTCATGTATGTCTAGACAACGATTTCTCCTATCAAATTCTCTATATGTCGCATATAAAAATCTAGGAAGTAATCCTTCTTCATGGAAGTTGGAATTCTCTACATTTACATCTGAAGATCAGAATGGAGAATTTCCTAGGAAATAAGGAAATCTCTCTATTTGTATGACTCACTGGTATTTCAGCTAATGAAACACCTGTGTTCCCTCTTTACATTCGTGTCCCTTTGCCTGGAGCTAACAGATTTTGGGCCAGGTTTTCCAGGATGATTTAGTTAGGAGGTACATGTGGGGACCAGACAGAGAGCCAAGGGAAGTGATATACTCCTTCCTCAGAGATTGACTGCATTCCTAACACTGCTGTAACCCAAGGCACAAGTTTTTGGATGGACTCTGCAGCAGCTGACAGAAGATGAGGTCAGTGTATGTGCCACCCAACCCCACTCCCTGCCCAAGACTTGCAGTTTGAATCCAAGGTGAACACCTCTGACCCTCAGGGCTACCTTGTCTCACCAGTGTGGACTCCTCGGTACAGGCAGTCACCCACTGCCCCAGAGGCAATTTGAGGAGGGTTGTAGTATCAGGTTCCTAATCCTTGATTTTGTTATTACTGGCCCTGCTGTCCCACTCACTGCTCAGGTTTTTCTCCATTGTTTCTCACTGAAACAGTTTCTGAGGACTCACCACAACTTTGTCTTGAGACGATTTTGGCAATGGGGTCACGGCTGCCAGATTGCCCATTGTTACAAGGGGGTTGTTCCCATGAGAAAAGGCCTGTCAATTCCATTTGGTTGGTTCATGATAGGGTGTGGAGGTCAGGGTGTAGAAGTGAGTCCCCTCTCACCATCATATGCATGTGTGATGTCATAAGGTTCTGGGACAAGCATGTTTCACATTCTCTTCTCATAGGTTGTAGGCAAGAAAAAAATTAGTGGGGAATGGCTGAGCTTAGGGGAACCTGCTGTGCTTTGGTGTCCAGTTCCTTTGCAGTTCTGGGCCAATACCAGTGCCACATGGAGAGTGAGACCAGAGGAGGTGGGAACACCCCTTGACCAACCTGAATCTGCTTAGTTGTGAGTGTGGGCCTGCAAGGTGCATGGGGCTCTGGACCCGCTGATATGGTGGATCCATCTGGGAATGTTTCACGGACAAGGTGGCACACCGGGTGAGGAGGCCACTGTTATTAGTGGGGAGGCGGTGGAGGAAAGCAGGGCCCTGAAAGAGCGAGAAGTGTCGGGAATTGTGTAAGAGTTCCAGCTTCTGGTTGAAGACCTTGCATTGAGGAGTTTCGAGAGATGGCAGAGGAGGAGCAGGAGCAGGAGTCCTCCCAGGTGTATGAGCAGAAGCTGGAGGAGTAGGGCCAGGAACATCCAAGAACAGGAGTCTAGAGTGACCAGCCCCCACTGGAATTACAGAAGATGTTGGTGGCCCTACAGGTGGATCTGAGCTCTGAGAATGAGAAAGACCCCAAAGCCTATCTTTGGCTCCAGAGGAAGGGCCATCTGAGGAGATGGCATCCCTTTAATCAGAGAAGTGCCATCATCCAGGGCACCGCTGGCTTCTGGGCCAATGTCGTGTATTCACTGCCACTTCTTGGGGGTCAGTAGCTCAAGAGGAGTAGAAAGAACAGGAGCAGGAGAGGGCCAGGGGTGATGGCACCTGTCAGGAGATGGGGGCCAAATGAATTGGGGGCTCTGGGAATTGCGATCTCCAAAGGCACAGTGCCAGAACAGCCTTGGAATCACTATACCTGTATGTCTGAGCAAATGTCTATAGGAAAGTCCTTTCAACTCGCATTTGAATAGAAGCCATACAGTTTGGCAGGGAATGCATGTCCTCAGTGACCAGAGACAGTGTACCAGAGTAGCGTTTCCAGGGAGTTATTCTTGAAATTCTGGGTTATCCAGGAAAGTAGTAGGGTATTGCAAGGTCAGATTGTTCTGTTAAAACAACTGGCAACTCCAGAATGAGGTGACTGTTAAGGAGTATCTCATTAGCATCAGTTGTAAGAGAAAGCTCCTTGGGTGTCAAGGGTAGGGGCAGAAAGGCGTGGGTTTAATTTGGCAGATGATTTTCGTCCATCTTTCATACTTCTTTTCCTGCATGATACCGAGCATCTCATTCCACTACAACTCAGCAGTACGCACGATTTGAAAAGTTGCTTATGAGCTACAGTGAAAGACACTGGCATTCATGGCCTGGGGAGGACAGGAATTCAATCTGTGGCCACATAGGATGCTTCATCATTTGTGTAATAAGGTTTTATTTTGTGTAATAAGAGTAAAACAGAGATAATGAAATCTTCTGACATAGACATTAGAAGGGGGCAGAAAGAGTGACCCCTTGCCTTTCTTTAGTCAATGTTTACATAAGTACTAGCAGTATGCTAATTAGAGAAAGAAAATGTCTCAAAACTCAGAGATCCTCACCCACAACATATATTTTGAGATAACATTGACACAATGTGTTTTGTTCTGCCCCATAAAATGGCTTAGCTTTCCCAGCAAACACACCACCTCATTACAATAAATTAAGAGAAAATTTATGTTAGACAAACATTCTGCTTTGTCAAATAGGTTATGAGTCTTAGGCAGAACTGCCTGGAAAAAAACAGAGCAAAGGGAAAGTGCATAGTTCATTAACACAGCTTAAGAAAAATATTTCTTTATTAAAAAAGTCATTGGTTGGATTAAGACCTGAGAAAAGTTAAGTTCAGTTCTAATCAGGTGTCCTCATGGCAGCACAGAATTTTAAAGGAAACCTCCTTTTAAATCTGTATACAGAAGAGGAAACAATGTAAATTTATAGTTTGTTTCCTCCTGCCACTTAAGAGAGAGATAAAAATTTCTGATGCTTGTGGCCTATTTCTCCCATTTGAAGACCACTGGTCTTCTTGCCTGTTACCGTCTAAGGACTGATGGTAATGCAAACAGCCACTGGATCTAGCTGGAGTGCAGTTGTGGGATCAAACTGAGCCTCAACAGAATTGGAAATCGATATGGAGAAATTGCCAGCGAACAGGGTAGCTCAGCGTCCCAGGAGTCCTGTGAGGACTTTGCTCGTTTCCTGGAAGATCATCATCAAGAATCTATGTTCCAAACCATTTCACTATTAATTGAGGAAGAAGGCTTCTCCATGAGAGGTAACTGGGAGGAGGCCAAGTTAGGAGACTGGAAGCTGGGCAATGACATTTTTTTTTTTTTTTACAGGAATGTGGGTCATTTATTAACCCTATGGAGAAACTGATCTTCCATGGACCACAGAGTGATACCAGGCATAAGGGAATCAGGATGAGCCAGAAGTGTGAAGAACTATGCACTAGGGAAGACTGAGAGAGATGAAGCACCTTAACCGGCCAAATTCACTACTCAGATTACAAAATGATTCGGTTGCACTGAGCCTCTCGGCTGTCATTCAATGGCCAATAAACTCACTCAGAGTCTCAACTTAAATTTAGGCTCAGTTACTATTCCTCTTGAAAGCCCCTTTTCACAAAAGTTAGTGTTGCAATTTGTACAAACAAATGACCCACATTCCACCGTTGGTTTCTCTTTTTTGATCGCATGTGAGAGTTGGACTGTGAAGAAAGCTGATCGCCGAAGAATTGATGCTTTTGAACTGTGGTGTTGGAGAAGACTCTTGAGAGTCCCTTGTACCGCAAGGAGATCCAACCAGTCCATTCTAAGGGAGATCAATCCTTGGTGTTCATTGGAAGGACTGACGGTAAAGATGAAGCTGCAATACTTTGGCCACCTCATGCGACGAGTTGACTCACTGGAAAAGACTCTGATGCTTTGAAAGGTTGGGGGCGGGAGGAGAAGGGGACGACCGAGAGTGAGATGGCTGGATGGCATCACCGACTCTGTGGACATGAGTTTGAGTGAACTCCGGGATTTGGTGATGGACAGGGAGTCCTGGTGTGCTGTGATTCATGGGGTCGCGGAGAGTCGGACACCACTGAGCGACTGAACTGAACTGAACTGAACCTGTAATTTCCTTTGCATCTCTCTCACACCCCCAATCCTTCTGAGATTACTGGCCTTTGTGCAGTACTACGGTGAATAACCTTTTTATTAATTTATTTCATGCAATTGGAGGGTAATTACTTTACAATATTTTAATGGTTTTTTCCATGTATCAAGGTTTATCAGCCCGAGGCATACAGGTATTCCACACACACACACACACATTTCTCGAATCCCCTCCCAACTTCTTGCTCACTCTCTCTCTCTCTCTCTGGATTATCCCAGAGCACGAAGTTGGGTCTCCAGCTTCCTGTGTCAAACTCACACTGGTCATTTATTTCACATTTATATGGTAATGTCTATATTTCTGCGCTAGTCTCTCAAATCTTATTCCACCCTCGCTTTATCCCTTTCATTCCAGAAGTCTATTCTTTAGGTCCGATTCATATAGGATGCCTTGCATATAAGATTGTCAGCACGATCTTTTTAAATTCCAAATACATACATTGATATCCAGTATTTGTCTTTCTCTTTCTGACTTTACTCTGTAAATGAGGCTCCTTATTCATCCACCTCATTAGAAGTGAGTCAAACGCATTCACTTTTATATCTGAGTGAAATAAATGAGCTGAGTATGTAGACCACATCTTCCTTATCTATTCATCTACTATTATGTCTACATTTTGCTGCATGAAGTTTTGAAATTCTGTAGAAAATCAATGTGTCCTTTCTCCTACATTAAATATGATATTCTCAGTATTTCCTAAATCTAACTCTGTGTCCGGATTTTTTCACATATTCACATATAATATAAAATCATTTCTAATTCCCCTCTGACAAACTGGATGCAGTTTTTCCCTCATAAAATATGGAACCTCTGAGGTTCATTCGTGAAAATGGGTGCAGATAATCTTACCAGAATTTTGGAATCATCTAAATTTCACATATAAAATTAAGGCACAACTTTTCTTATTTTTTTAATTAGATATTTTATTTATTTTCTAAATTTATTTATTTTAATTGGAGCCTAATTTCTTTACATCATTGTACTGATTTTGCCATACATTGACATGTATCTGCCCCGGGTGTACATTTGTTCCCCATCCCATCCCTCTGGTTCATCCCAGTACACCAGCCCCGAGCATCCTGTTTCATGCATCGATCCTGGACTGGCGATTCATTTCCACATGATAATATACATGTTTCAATGCCATTCTCCCAAATTAACCCCACCCCGGGCCCTCTCCCACAGAGTCCACAGACTGTTCTATACATCTGTGTCTCTTTTGCTGTCTCGTATACAGGGTTATCAGTATCATCTTTCTAAATTCCATATATATGTGTCAGTATAGTGTATTGGTTATTTTCTTTGTGGGTTACTTCACTCTGTATAATAGGCTCTAGATTCATACAACTGTTTCATGAAATAAGGTATGCCTATACTTTGGCCACCTCATGCGAAGAGTTGACTCACTGGAAAAGACCCTGATGCTGGGAAAATTTGGGGGCGGGAGGAGAAGGGGACGACGGAGAATGAGATGGCTGGATGGCATCACCGACTCTGTGGACATGAGTTTGAGTGTACTCCGGGATTTGGTGATGGACAGGGAGGCCTGGCGTGCTGTAATTCATTGGGTCGCAGAGAGTCGGACACGACTGAGCGACTGAAATGAACTGAACTGAACTGAACTATATGTCATATATTTCCATCTAGGTGTTGATGTATCTAACTTAAATATGGGGTTCTCTGTATCTCACATACTTAATTCTGCAGGCAGAGTTTCCTACATGCAATATGGAATTCTCTATATTTCACACATATTCACATGACAAGGAGATTTTGACATGGAAATTTTGGAATTTTGTTTCTTTCTCATATGAAAATCAAACTACAGAGTGTGCAATAAGTCATACACTTTGAGTGCAGATTTGTCCATGAAATATGGAACATTCTGTTTCAATATGGAAATCTTGTATCAGATATACTTGTATAAAGTTGAGAACACTTGTATTTGATAAAAGAAATCTGGACACCAACTTTTCACCTCTTGTCGTGCCAGATGCTCTATTTCCCATATAAATAGCTGGGTGTTGATATTCCTTCCTGAAATGTGGAATTATCTGTACTTCCCTTATTAAAGTATGAGCCCAGGTGTAATTTCTGATTTGGGAATAGTTTATAGTCTACATTGGAAATTATGGGTGCTGTTATTCATAAATTAAATATGTAATGAGAATGAATACTAAATGTATAACAGTTGAAATTTTAGGCATGGATTTTCCTGCATGAAATATGGAACTCAACACAGTGAAAGGAAGTACTGAATTTTTTATATTACATTTATTAATTTCTTTGTGTGCTTTTTCCTGGATGGCCAGTGAAAACTCAGGACAGTGGGTCCACAAATCGGGGATTACATCAAGAAAAATAAAGAAGTTCACAATTTCTGCTGTGTTGTTTTGTATGTTTATACTGGGAAGCAGGTGTGAGGGTTTGAGAAGTCATTAACAGTGTATCAAGTGATATGCGGCTCTCAAAGCCCTCCCTGTGGATGCCAAGGTTCCTAATCTCTGATGAAACACACGATCGGTCAGAAACGGAAGACCTGTCTAGAACACAAAAATTCCATGCCCGGGGAATCTGCCACTTCTGGGTCAAAGTTGTGGGCCCATTGGGTGCTTGTGGCATCCATTTTATCTGGGCTATGAGAAAAAGAATTGCAGATCTGGAGGCATGGGTACAAACTATATTTACTGGATAATAGGTGTTGGCTGCAATCCTGCCAATCAGTTCCTGATTTATGGGTGATGTCCCTGTTGTTCTGATGAGCACAAATTGATACTTGGTCTTACTTCCAGCTGTCTTAATCAGAATTGTCATTAGCACCATGGACGGACTCTTCAGAAAAATGGGTTGTGTGCTACACAGTTCCCGTCCAAAACACTGAGTGAATTTGGGGGTGAGGTTGTTGGGATCTCTAAGTGCTCATGCTAGTCCTAGCTAGCAGACTGTGTTTTCCAGGAATAAACTAATTTTCAGGAGTCCAAGATGAATGTACATTCTAAAGGAGATCAGTCCTGGGTGAAACTCCTATACTTTGGCCACCTCATGCGAAGAGTTGACTCAATGGAAAAGACTCTGATGCTGGGAGGGATTGGGATCAGGAGGAGAAGGGGACGCCAGAGAATGAGATGACTGGATGGCATCACAGACTCGATGGATATGAGTTTGAGTGAACTCCAGGAGTTGGTGATGGACTCGGGGGCCTGGAGTGCTGTGATACATGGGGTCACAAAGAGTCGGACACGACTGAGCCACTGAACTGTTCTGAACTGAAGATGGATTTCAGGGCCTTCTGGATAGAATAGCACCTCCTTTTGGGAATACTTTGATATGAACAGACTGGGGTTTTTTGGCCTTCGTACATTCTGGGTTAGCAGAAGATGACACCATGCAAGTCCCAAATTAAATTCAGATGATGTTGGAAGACGCTAGACTAGATTTTGTCTTCCAGCCCTGTCACCTCTATCATCTAGAGACTCCTTAACCCAAAGCAGTTTGTAAACCATTCCCAGATGGCAGCCTTGATGAGATAGCATGAAGAAGACATGCTTTGCTGCTACATGATGAACTTGAATGTCAGACTGGAGACAATGGCATGCGACTGGATGGTGAGTGTGAAGGGGCAGGTACACATTTTGCCCCTGAAAAGAGGAAAGAACAGCTTTCCTGTAATGAGGTTTCACACCCCACCTACCTTGAGTTTGTCCTGGCAAGTGGAGGAACTCAGGCAACCCACGGATTGATGCAACAGCACACTGTTCTTTCTCAAGAAGCCGTGGCAGTGAACTGATTGTTAAGGAGTAGTCAGCATCACTGGTATGAGGCAGCACCCTGGATATGGAGAGTGGGGACTGAAAGGGATAGGTGAGCCTTGGTAGGTGATTTAGGTCCTTCCCCCATACTCTTCTGTCGTGGAGGATCCTGAATCAGCAAGTCATCCCCCTCCAATTCAGTTTCAAAAGGGATTTGAACGTAAAACCTACAGTCCCACAGGCACCACAATTGCAGCAACAACGTGAATTTCTTCAGGTTGTTCTGTGACCAAAATTTAGCAAGATCTATCAGGATTGTAGACGTGGGCTGCCTCTTCGCCTGCACAGAATTGGCAGTTCACTACGGAGTTCTTGGTGAGCTCAGGGTCTGACCAAACTTGTGCTGACCTTGCTGGTTTCCCTGGCATATCATCATTCAGGTTCTGGGGCCAAAATACTCAGTACTAGTTCAGGTAGAAGGCCACACCAGAAAAGGTAACTGAGAGGAGGCCAAGTGAGGAGACTGGGGGATGGGCACTGACAGGCATGTTCCCAGGAACCTGGGTCATTTATTTCCCTTGTGGAGAAACTGAGCATCTGTGTAACACAGAGTGACACCAGAGCACGAGGGCAGCTGGATGAGACAGCATGTGTGTACACCTACTGAAAAACAGGTTCTCACTAGGGAATCTTGGGCTAGATGAAGCACCCTGACCGTACAAAAGTCACTACTCAGATTTACAGATGACTCAGCTGCACTATGCCTCTGAACTCTCATTCCATGACCAAAGACCCCAACTACAGGTGCTTCTTCATTTTCGGCTCAACTTCTATCACTCTTCTGAACAAATCAGTGAGTCTCCTTTCTACAGAGCTGTGCCTCACTATCCATCATTCGTTTTTCTTTTCATCATCGCACTTACTTTGGATGTGATTTGGCATCTCTCTCTCCTCCCACAATCGTTCCGAGGATCCTGGCAATTGTGCAATATTATGGTGAATAATCTTTTCATTCATTTATTCATTGTAATGAAAGGTAGCTACGTTACAATATTGTGAGGGGTTTTGCATTAATAAGATGAATCAGTCCAAGCTATACATGTGTTCCTCACACACAACCCTTCCTTAATCCTCCTCCCAGCTTCCTCCTCACTCACTCTTTCTGGGTTGTCCAGAGCACGACTTGGTGTGTCCTACGTCCTCCACCAAATTCCCACTGGTCATTTATTTCACATAGACATGGCAATATATAAGTTTCAGTGCTATTCTCTCAAATCATCCTACCCTCGCCTTATCCCACTCAGTCCACAAGTCTGTTTTTTATGTCCGTGTTTTAATCGATGCCCAGTATGTAGGATTGTCAGTTCCAACTTTTTAAAATTTCAAATACATGGATTGATATTCAGTATTTTTTTTTCTATTTCTGACTTTATATAAGAGGCTCCATGTTCATCCACCTCGTTTAAAGTGAGTCAAAAACATTCCCTTATATAGCTGAGTTCAGCTCAGTTCAGTTTAGTTCAGTCGCTTAGTTGTGTCTGACTCTCCGCGACCCCATGAATCACAGCACGCCAGGCCTCCCTGTCCATCACCAACTCCCGGAGTTCACTCAAACTCATGTCCACAGAGTCAGTGACGCCATCCAGCCATCTCATTCTCGGTCGTCCCTTTCTCCTCCCGCCCCCAACCTTTCCCATCATCAGAGTATTTTCCAGTGAGTCAACTCGTAGCATGAGGTGTCAAAAGCATTGCAGATTCAGCTTTAGCATAAGTCCTTCCAATGAACACCCAGGATCTATCTCCCTTAAAATGGAGTGGTTGGATCTCCTTGCGGTACAAGGGACTCTCAAGAGTCTTCTCCAACACCACAGTTCAAAAGCATCAATTCTTCAGCGATCAGCTTTCTTCACATTCCAACAATACTGCTTTCTTGTGTATCAGTTCAGTTCAATTCAGTCACTCAGTCGTTTCTGACTCTCCGTGACCCCATGAATCACAGCACGCCAGGCCTCCCTGTCCATCACCAACTCCCGGAGTTCACTGAAACTCATGTCCATCAAGTCTGTGATGCCATTAAGCCATCTCATTCTCTGTCGTCCCCGTCTCCTCCCACCCCCAATCCTTCCCAGCATAGGCACCATAAATTATTTTCCCATTCATCTTCCTCTGTGTTCAGGTTTTACTACCTGATGTTTTGAAATTCTGTTGAAAATCAGGTCACCCATTTTCCTACATTAAATATGAGACTCTCAGTCCTTCCAAGACCCAACTCTGAGCCCATTTATCACATATAATGCCATTATTTTTATTTCACTTATGACAATCTGCGTGCAGATTATTCCACCATGAAATGTGAAAACTCCGTAATTCATTCATGAACCTGGGTGCAGATCATCTGCCCTGAATTTTGCCATTATCTAAATAAATCTCACATATAAAAGTCAAGGCACACATTTTTTTTGCATAAAATACTGTATGTTTTATGTACCATATTTCTCCATCAAGGTGTCAATGTTTCTAAAGCAAATATGGAATGCTGCATATCTCACATAGTTAAATTTGCAAGCTGCGTTTCCTACATGCAACATAGAATTTTCTCTATTGCATATATATTATTTTTAATTCACTTGATGAGGAATTTGTGATATGGAAAATTGAGGTTTTCTTCATTTCTCATATGGAAACAAGGCTATAGAATGTGTAAAGGTACATATGAAGTGCACATATTTCAGATATGAAAATTTGATTACAGATATTGACCGTAATATATGAATTTCTTATATTTCAAATATGGAAATCTTACCTCAGATATTCTTATATGAAATACAGAATCCTTCTATTCCATAAAAGAAATCTGAACACTGTTTTTTCTCCCTATGTCAGGACAGATGTGACATGTAACCTATGCATAGCTATGTGTAGATTTTCTTCTCTTGAGTGTTCTGTGGAATTCTCTGTTATTTTCCTTATTAAAATATGAGCCCGGGTTTAATATTTGAAATAGGGAATGTTTTATTCTACATTTGAAAATATGGCTACATTTTATGTGTAATGAGATGGAATACCCTATATATGTCATTTGAAAAGCTTGGCATAGATTTGCCAGCAGGCAATATGGAAATCAAAGTACAGGGAATGAAATTTTGAATTCTTTATATTACATAAAGAAATTTCTCTGTATACACTTTCCTACACTATATATGGAATCCCTGTATGTCACCTTTGAAAATATGGACATTCGTTTGTCCTCCATTCAATACTAAATTATCAATCAGTTCTGCTTTGTTCAGTCACTCAGTCCTGTCTGACTGTTTGAGAACCCATACACTGCAGCAGGCCAGGCCTCCCTGTCCAACACCAATTTCCAGAGTTCATGCAAACTCATGTCCATTGAGTCTGTGACGCTCTACAACCATCTCATCTTCTGTTATTCCCTTCTCCTCCCGCCTTCAACTTTCCCAGCCTCATGGACCTTTGTAGTTAGTCTGTTCTTTGCATCAGATGGCCAAATTATTGGAGTTTCAGCTTCAGCCTGAGTCCTTCCAATGTATATTCAGTACTGATTTCCTTTAGAATGGACCACTTGGATTTCCTTTCTTTCCCAGAGACTCTCAAGAATCTTCTCGGAGGGGAAAGGAACAAGATGGTGGAGGAATAGGACGGCGAGACCACTCTCCCCCACAAATTCATCAAAAGAACATTTGAACACGAGTAAAGTCCACAAAACAACTTCTGAATGCTGGTAGAGGACGTCAGGCACCCAGAAAAGCAGCCCATTGTCTTCGAAAGGAGGTAGGAAAAAACATAAAAGATAAAAAGCGAGACGAAGTAAGGACGGAGCTCCGTCCTGGGAAGGGAGGCTTTAAAAAGAGAGAAGTTTCCAAACACCAGGAAACACTCTCACTGGCGAATCTGTGGCAAGCCTTGGAAGCTCAGAGGGCCACATAACCCTCTTTTTCTTTTAAGATTTTTTTAAAACCCACAGATTACCCACCAAACGGTAACTCCCAGCGGAGAAGCAGCGCAGACGCCTGCATACGCCATTAGCAAGCGGGGGCTGGGCAGTGAGGAGCCTGCTGAACTTCTCAGAGAGAGGACTGGGCTTGATTGTCGCAAGAACAATTTGAGAGAACTGGGGAGAGCAAAGCAGACTGTGGGATAGCTTCCCCATGAAAAGGTGGAAAGCTCTAACCTATGACTCGGCCAGCCCCGCTCACAGAATAAAGGACTAAGCAGAGCGAGCCAGCTGCGGTCGGCCCATCCCCCATCCCCCACCGAGACAGACAGGGAGCGCAGCCAGAACCGGAGGGGGCAACCGCGGCCCCAGAAAGGCATCTGATACAAACTGCACACAGGCCTGTTGCTAATCAGGACTTCTTGGGCTCGGGCCGGTCGATATCCCCCTGAGAAGGTGAACGGGTTGTACACACAGAAAACTGAGTGGCGGGCACTGGGGAGGCGATAAGTCGCAGAGACCGCGCTCGCCAAACACCTGGTCCCCTGAGCTGCTCGGACCGGGGAAGGCACAAAACGCATGCCCAACCAAGTCTGCGCCTTTGTGGAGTACCTGAGAACCTGAACTTGAGCCCCTCAGACCTGGGAAGTGCATACAAACCGGTGCCGGCCTCGGACAGTTCCCGGCAGAGCAACCTAGAGCCTGGGCAGTATAGACTGGGACAGCATAGGTGCTGTGAGCGGGGGCAAACCCAGTGTGGCCGAGACACTGAGAGCACTCCCCACAGACGCCAGAGATATTCGACTGCAGCGTTCCTCCCTTCCCAGAACAGGACTGAACAACTGAGCCTTAAAAAGTGTACACCCACCCCCCTAGTATCAGGGCGGAAATTAGACACTGAAGAGACCAGAAGACAGAAGCTAAAACAGAGGGAACCACCTTGGAAATGACAGATAGAGACGTCTAGAGACTACTCCAAGAATAAGACCAAAAACCAGAGGCAAGAGGCTTAAGCCCAAATCCTGAGAACACCAGAGAAGTCCTGACTCCAGGGAACATTAATCGATAGGAGCTCATCAAACGTCTCCATACCTACGCTAAACCCAAGGGTCAACAAGTTCCAGAGCAAGACATACAACGCAAATTCTCCAGTAACACAGGAAACTAGCCCTGAGCTTCAATATACAGGCTGCCCAAAGTCACTCCAAACCCACTGACATCTCATAACTCATTACTGGACACTTCATTGCACTCCAGAGAGAACAAATCCAGCTCCACCCACCAGAACACCGACACAGGCTTCCATAACCAGGGAACCTTGACAAGTCACCTGTCCAACCCCACACACAGCAAGGAAACTACATAATAAAGAGAACTCCACAAACGGCCAGAAGAGGGAAAGGCCACCCCAAGCAAAGCATTATAAGCAAGATGAAGAAGCAGAGAAATACCCAGCAAGTAAAGGAACAAGATAAATGCCCACCAACACAAACAAAAGAGGAAGATATAGGGAATCTACATGAAAAAGAATTTCGAAATTTGGTGGTGAAAATGATTCAAAATCTTGAAAGCAAAATGGAGTTACAGATAAATAACCTGGAGAAAAGGATTGAGAAGAAAGGCTTAATAACGACTTAGAGGAAATAAAAAAGAGTCAGTATACAATGAATAATACAATAGATGAGATCAGAAACACTCTGGAGGGAACAAACAGTAGAATAACAGAGGCAGAAGACAGGATAAGCGAGCTAGAAGATAGAATTGTAGAAATAAATGAAACAGAGAGGAAAAAAGAAAAACAAATTAAAAGAAATGAGAACAATATTAGAGACCTCTGGGACAATGTTAAACGCTCCAACATTCGAATCATACGAATCCCAGAAGAAGAAGACAAAAAGAAAGACCATGAAAGAATACTTGAGGAGATAATAGTTGAAAACTTCCCTAAAATAGGGAAAGAAATGATCACCCAAGTCCAAGAAACCCAGAGAGTCACCAACAGGATAAACCCAAGGCGAAATACTCCTAGACACATATTAATCAAATTAACAAAGATCAAACACAAAGAACAAATATTAAAAGCAGCAAGGGAAAAACAGCAAATAACACACAAGGGGATTCCCAAAAGGATAACAGCTGATCTTTCAACAGAAACTCTTCAGGCCAGGAGGGAATGGCAAGACATAATTAAAGTGATGAAAGAAAATAACCTACAGCCCAGACTACTGTACCCAGCAAGGATCTCATTCAAATATGAAGGAGAAATCAAAAGCTTTACAGACAAGCAAAAGCTAAGAGAATTCAGCATTACCAAACCAGCTGTCCAACAAATGTTAAAGGATCTTTTCTAGACAGGAAACACAGAAAGGGTGCATAAACTCGAACCCAAAGCAATAAAGAAAATGGCTACGGGATCGTACTTATCAATAATTACCTTAAACGTAAATGGGTTGAATGCCCCAACCAAAAGACAAAGGCTGGCTGAATGGATACAAAAACAAGACCCCCATATATGTTGTCTGCAAGAGACCCACCTCAAAACGAGGGACACACACAGACTGAAAGTGAAGGGCTGGAAAAAGATATTCCATGCAAATAGAGACCAAAAGAAAGCAGGAGTAGCAATACTCATATCAGATAAAATAGACTTTAAAACAAAGGCTGTGAAAAGAGACAAAGAAGGAAACTACATAATGATCAAAGGATCAATCCAAGATGAAGATATAACAATTATAAATATTTATGCACCCAACGTAGGAGCACCGCAATATGTAAGACAATTACTAACAAGTATGAAAGGGGAAATTAGCAATAATGCAATAATAGTGGGAGATTTTAATACCCCACTTACATCTATGGATAGATCAACTAAACAGAAAATTAACAAGGAAACACAATCTTTTAAATGATACAATAGACCAGTTAGACCTAATTGATATCTATATGACATTTCACCCTCAAACAATGAATTTCACCTTTTTCTCAAGTGCACATGGAACCTTTTCCAGGATAGATCACATGCTGGGCCATAAATCTAGCCTTGGTCAATTCAAAAAAGTTGAAATCATTCCATGCATCTTTTCTGACCACAATGCAGTAAGATTAGATCTCAATTATGGTAGAAAAACTATTAAACATGCCAACATATGGAGGCTGAACAACACGCTGCTGAACAACGAACAAATCATAGAAGAAATCAAAAGAGAAATCAAAATATGCGTAGAAATGAATGAAAATGAAAACACAACAACCCAAAACCTCTGGGACACTGTAAAAGCAGTGCTAAGGGGAAGTTCATAGCAATACAGGCACACCTCAAGAAACAAGAAAAAAGTCAACTAAATAACCTAACTCTACATCTAAAGCAACTAGAAAAGGAAGAAATGAAGAACCCCAGGGCCAGTAGAAGAAAAGAAATTGTAAAAATTAGGGCAGAGATAAATGCAAAAGAAACAAAAGAGACTATAGCAAAGATCAACAAAGCAAAAAGCTGGTTCTTTGAGAAGGTAAATAAACCTGACAAACCA
This sequence comes from Moschus berezovskii, assembly GCF_049115385.1. Classification (NCBI taxonomy): domain Eukaryota; kingdom Metazoa; phylum Chordata; class Mammalia; order Artiodactyla; family Moschidae; genus Moschus; species Moschus berezovskii. Next base: position 17,980,879 of record NC_142489.1, on the reverse strand, counting down.
CTAGCCAGACTTATCAAGAAACAAAGGGAGAAGAACCAAGTCAATAAAATTAGAAATGAAAATGGAGAGATCACAACTGACAACACAGAAATACAAAGGATTATTAGAGAATACTATCAGGAATTATATGGCAATAAAATGAATAACCTGGAAGAAATGGACAAATTCCTAGAAAAATACAACTTTCCAAAACTGAGCCAGGAAGAAATAGAAATATTGAACAGACCCATCACAAGCACGGAAATTGAAACTGTAATCAAACATCTCCCAGCAAACAAAAGCCCAGGTCCAGACGGCTTCACAGCTGAATTCTACCAAAAATTTAGAGAAGAGCTAACACCTATTCTACTCAAACTCTTTCAGAAAATTGCTGAGGAAGGGAAACTTCCAAACTCATTCTATGAGGCCACCATCACCCTAATCCCAAAACCTGGTAAACACCCCACAAAAAAAGAAAACTACAGGCCAATATCACTGATGAACTAGATGCAAAAATCCTTAACAAAATTCTAGCAATCAGAATCCAACAGCATATTAAGAAGATCATACATCATGACCAACTGGGCTTTATCCCAGGAATGCAAAGATTCTTCAATATCCGCAAATCAGTCAACGTAATACACCACATTAACAAACTGAAAAATAAAAATCATATGATTATCTCAATAGATGCAGAGAAAGCCTTCAACAAAATTCAACATCCATTTATGATAAAAACCCTCCAGAAAGTGGGAATAGAAGGAACATACCTCAACATAATAAAAGCTATATATGACAAACCCACAGCAAACATTATCCACAATGGTGAAAAACTAAAAGCATTTCCCCTAAAGTCAGGAACAAGGCAAGGATTCCCACTCTCACCATTACTATTCAACATAGTTCGGGAAGTTTTGGCTACAGCAATCAAAGGAGAAAAAGACATAAAAGGAATACAAATTGGAAAAGAAAAATTAAAACTTTCACTGTTGGCTGATGACATGATCTTCTACACAGAAACCCCAGAGACTCTACCAGAAAACTATTAGAGCTAATCAATGATTACAGTAACCTTGCAGGATATAAAATCAACTCTCAGAAATGCCTGGCATTCCTATACACTAATAATGAGAAAATAGAAAGAGAAATTAAGGAAACTATTCCATTCACTGTTGCAACGAAAAGAATTAAATACTTAGGGATATATCTACCTAAGGAAACAAAAGACTTGTACATAGAAAACTATAAAACACTACTGAAAGCAATTAAAGAGGACACTAATAGATGGAGAAATATACCATGTTCATGGATTGGAAGAATAAATACTGTAAAAATGAGTATACTACCTAAAGTAATTTATAGATTCAATGCAATCCCTATCAAGCTACCAAAGGTAGTTTTCACAGAACTAGAACAAATAATCCCACAATTTGTATGGAAATACAAAAAACCTCGAATAGCCAAAGCAATCTTGAGGAAGAAAAATGGAACTGGGGGAATTAACCTGCCGGACTTCAGGCTCTACTACAAAGCCACAGTCATCAAGACAGTATGGTACTGGCATAAAGACAGAAATATAGATCAACGGAACAAAATAGAAAGCCCAGAGATAAATCCACGCATCTATGGACACCTCATCTTTGACAAAGGAGGCAAGAATATAAAATGGAGAAAAGACAGTCTCTTTAATAAGTGGTGCTGGGAAAACTGGTCAGCCACTTGTAAAAGAATGAAACAAGAACACTTCCTAACACCATACACCAAAATAAACTCAAAATGGATTAGAGAGCTAAATGTAAGACCAGAAACTTTAAAACTCCTAGAGCAGAACGTAGGCAAAACACTCTCCGACATAAATCACAGCAGGATCCTCCATGACTGACCTCCCAGAATATTGGAAATAAAAGCAAAAATAAACAAATAGGACCTAATTAAAATCAAAAGCTTCTGCACAGCAAAGGAAACTATAAGCAAGGTGAAAAGACAGCCTTCAGAATGGGAGAAAATAATAGCAAATGAAGCAACTGATAAAGGTTTAATCTCCAAATTATACAAGCAACTCCTGCAGCTCAATTCCAGAAAAATAAATGACCCAATCAAAAAATGGGCCAAAGAACTAAACAAACATTTCTCCAAAGAAGACATAAAGATGGCTAACAAACACATGAAAAAATGCTCAACATCCCTCATAATCAGAGAGATGCAAATCAAAACCACAATGAGATTCCATTTCAGACCAGTCAGAATGGCTGCTATCCAAAAGTCTACATGCAATAAATGCTGGAGAGGATGTGGAGAGAAAGGAACCCTCTTACACTGTTGTTGGGAATGCAAACTAGTACAGCCACTATGGAGAACAGTATGGAGATTCCTCAAAAAATTGGAAATAGAACTGTCGTATGATCCAGCAATCGCACTCCTGGGCATACATACCGAGGAAACCAGAATTGAAAGAGACACGTGTACTCCAATGTTCATTGCAGCACTGCTTGTAATAGCCAGGACATGGAAGCAACCTAGATGTCCATCTGCAGACGAATGGATAAGAACGCTTTCGTGCATATACACAATGGAGTATTATTCAGCCATTAAAAAGAATACATTTGAATCACTTCTAATGAGGTGGATGAAACTGGAGCCTATTATACAGAGTGAAGTAAGCCAGAAAGAAAAAAACACCAATACAGTATACTAACACATATATATGGAATTTAGAAAGATGCAAATGATAACCCTGTATACGAGACAGCAAAGGAGACAGAGATGTATAGAACAGTCTTTGGGACTCTATGGGAGAGGGTGAGGGTGGAATGATTTTGGAGAATGGCATTGAAACACGTATGTTGTCATATGTGAAACGAATCACTAGTTCAAGGTCAATGCATATTATAGGATGCTCGGGGCTGGCATGCGGGGATGACGCAGAGGGAAGATAAAGGGAGGAGGGAGGTGGGAGCGGGGGTTCAGGAGGGGGAACTTATGTAAACCCGGGGCAAATTCATATCAATGTATGGCAAAACCAACCAATATAATACTGTAAAATAATTTGCCTCCAATAAAAAATAAATTAATTACCTAAAAAAAAATAATAATCTTCTCCAATAGGACAATTAAAAGCATCCAATCTTCCATGCTCAGCTTCCTTTCAAGCCCAACATTCACATTCCTACATGACTTTTGGGGAAACCATAGCTTTTACTATACAGCCATTTCCTGGCAAATTAACGTCCCTGTTTTTAACATGTTGTCTAAGTTGTTCATAACTTTTCTGACAAGAAGCCAGCATCTTTGAACTTCCTGGCTGTAGCCACCATTTGCAGTGATTTTTGTTGTTAATTCCACAATCACCACACAAGGAATACAATTCAGAGTCAGAAGGTATGGATTCCCCAGATGACGGAGCTTCTTTGTTCTGATGGAGCTTCCGCTTTTGAAATATCGTGTGTTTCAGCTCACAGTAGACCCTTTAGTGGGTCCAAGGATTGTGGCTTAAAAGCCCCACACCACTTGATTTCCTCTGGGTGACTCCTCAAACCTCAACACCTTCCTCCCAGTACAAACACATAACAACACAGCAGACATTCTGAGCTTGTTTATGTCTTTTAAGGTCATTTCAGATTTGTGGATCCACTGTACTGAGTTATCATCAACCATTCTTTCCAATTTCAAGTCCTGAACATAGGTACTATGGAAATATATTAACAAGTCTCCTGCTCTCTGTAGATGCCTTGTGCCTCCTCTTCTGGTTGCTCCAAATCTCATGTACTGCTGTCTTCTTGTCGGCATCTGCAATGGCCTGGATACACACAAACACACACACAAACAGAGGCAACACAAGCATGTGCATGGAAACATACACATGTAGGGCACAGGTGTTTCAGTAGTTGAAAATTCCTTGGCACAGCAATGTGGGAAATGGAGTCTCTAGGCACTATATCCTGCCCTTGTGGTATCCTTTTCCATTTCTTTCCACAACCCTTCAGTATTGGCCTGAACCAGCCTTAAGCCATTATAACTTTGCCTGTGCAGTGGTGGTGAAAGGCCACATGGTGAGTGTGGAAATTGAGAGAAGACCTCAACATCAGCCAAGATTTAATGGTATACCCTAATACCAAAACCAGACAAGGATGCCACAAAGAAAGAAATCTACATGACAATATCAGTGGTGAACACAGATGCAAAAATCTTCAACAAATTTCTAGCAAACAGAATCCAACAGCATATTAAAAAGATTATACATCATGACCAATGGGGGCTTTATAGCAGTGATGCAAGGATTTTTCAATATTTGCATATCAACCAATGGCATATACCACGTTAACACATTGGAAGGCAAAAAACAAAACAAAACATGATTTTATCAATAAATGCAGAGGAAGCCTTTGACAAAATTCAACATCAATTTATGATGAAATCCTCCTGAAAGCAGGCATAGAACACACATACCTGGATATAATAAAAGCCATCTATGATAAATCCACAGCAAACAGTATCCTCAATGATAAATAACTGAAAGCATTTACCAAAGTCAGGAATAAGACGTGTGCCCACTCTCACCACTACTATTCAACATAATTGTTTGTTTTAGCCACAACAATCAGAGAAGAAAAATATATAAAAAGAATGAAGATTGAGAAAGAGCAAATAACACTCTCCCTGTTCGTAGAGAACATGATATATATCAAATAAATAAATAAATAAAGACACCAGCAGAAAATTACTAGAGTTAATCAATGAATATTGTAAAGTGGCAGTATATAATCATAGCATACAGAAATCCCTTGCATTCCTATACACGAATAATGAGAAAACAGAAAGAAATTAAGGAAGCCATTCCATTCAACATTGCAGAGAATAGAATAACATACTTAGGAATATATCTACCTAAAGAAACAAAAGATCTCTACATAGAGAACTATAAAACACTGAAAGAAATCAAAGATAACACAAGTAGATGGAGAAATATATCATGTTCATGGATTGGAAGAATCAGTATAGTGAAAATAAGTATAATACCCAAAGCAATCTATGGATTCAGCAATCCCTATCAAGCTACAAATGGTAATTTTTAAGAGAACTGAAAAATAATTTCACAATTTGTATGGAGGAAAAAACAAAGAAACAGAAAAACCTTGACTAGCAAAAGTAGTCTTGAGAAAGAAGAATGGACCTGGAGGAATCTACCTGCCTGACTTCAGAGTATACCACAAAGCTACAGTCATCAAGACAGTATGCTACTGGACAAAGACAGAAATATTATTCTTTGATCAATAGAACAAAGCAGAAAACAAAGAGATAAATTCACACAGCTATTGACACTTTCTCTTTGACGAAGGAGGCAAGAATACACAATCAAGAAACAACAATCTCTTTACCAAATGGTGCTGGGAAAATTGGTCAACCACTAGTAAAAGAATGAAATTTGAACACTTCCTAGCACCACATTAAAAAATAAACTCAGAATGGATTAAGGATCTACATGTAAGATGAGAAACTCCAAAACTGCTAGAGAAAAACAAAGGCAAAACCCTCTCTGACATAAATCACAGCAGGATAGTCTATCAACCACCTCCCAAAGTAATGTAAATAAAAAGAATAAACAAATAGGAATTAAGTAAATTTAAAAGCTTTTGCACAATGAAGAAACCTATAAACAACATGAAAAGACAGCCTTAAGAATAGGAGAATATATAGGAAACTAAGCAACTGACAAAGAATTAACTTCAAATTATACATGCAACACATTCGGCTCAATTCTAGAAAAACAAACAACGTATTAAAAAAGTAGGCCAGAGAGCTAAACAGATTGTTCTCCAAAGAGGACATACAGACAGCTAACAAACACATGAAAAGATGCTCAATATCCCTCATTACCAGAGAAATGCAAATCTAAACCACAATGAGGTACCATCTCATACCAGTCACAATGCCTGCTATCAAAATCTCTACAAACAATAAACGCTGGAGAGGGTATAGAGAAAAGTGAACCCTCTTACACTATTGGAGGGAATGCAAAGTGCACAGCCAGTATGGAGAATGGTGTGGCGATTCCTTAAAACCCTGGAAATAAACCTGCCATAAGACTCAGCAATTCCACTGCTGTGCATAATACACACCGAGGAAATCAGAATTGAAAGAGACGTGTTCACCCCAATGTTCAATGCAGCACTGTTTACAATAGCTAGGACATGGAACCAACCTAGATATCCATCGGTACATGAATGGGTAAGGAAACCTGGTACATATACACAATGGGATATTACTCAGCTGTTAAAAACATTTGAATCAGGTCTAATGAAGTGGATGAAACCAGAGCCTATTATACAGTGAAGTAAGTCAGAATGAAAAACACCACTACAGTACACAAATGCCTATAAATGGAATTTAGAAAGGTGATAACAATGACCCTATGTGTGAGACAACAAAAGGGACTCAAAGTTAAAGACAGACTTTTGGATTCTGAGGGAGAGGATCACATTGAAACATGGATTTTACCATATGTGAAACAGCTTTCCAGTCTCTGTTTGATTCATGAGACATGGTTCCCTGCTCCGGTGCACTGGGACAACGCTTGTGGGTGGCATGGGGAGGAAGGTGGGAGGGGGATTCAGGATGTGGGACACACGTGCACCCACGGCAGATTTACGTGAATGTATGGAAAAAAGCACTACAATATTGTAAAGTAATTAGCCTCCACTTAAATAAATTAATTAAAACAGAACAAAGCAAAATTTAATGGTACACCAGAGAGGAACGCTTCTGACAGCTAGGCTTTCCCAGGAGGAAGGGCAGGAGAGAAGAGCCAAGGTAATCTCAAACTCATTGAGCTGCAGGAGGCCGTAGGTTGGCAGAACCTGGGGAATACTTATTCTGACAAAGGTGCTTAATTCACCCTGCCTGCATCAGGATCACCTAGGACTCTCATGCTATACCCACAGATGCTCTGAGTGAGATTTGGACACAGGAAGTCCCCAAGACCCCCAACTCAGACTGTCACCATCTACCTTCATGATCTGAATCCAGGCTCGGCAGCCATCCTGCATGAACCTAGCTTCTCCATTTGGGAAAGGAGAGTGTCCCAGGCTCTACAAGTCTGTGACTTCAGGGACCACCTCCTGTTTCCCTCAAAACCTGTGTACCTATCAGGTACCTTTAATGGTAGGGCTTTCCTCCCAGGGATAATACTGCACGGGACAGACCGACAGTCATCGGAGATATAATGCTGGCAACATGAAAAAGGTCAGAGCACATCTGAAGAGGCCCCAAACCCTCTCATGTGTAGCCAAGAACTCCAATATCCATCTGCAATTCTGGGGAAGGCCCAGAGTGATACCACGTCTCCAATCCTGATCAATCCTGGTCAGTTGTGGTTTGACAACCAGTTGAGAAAGTAAAGGCTGCTGGTGTCCAGACTAAGGCTAGGAGCTCCCCATCCATAATCTCAGAAAAAGTGGACTGAATTGGAATGATATACCCTATACCCTGGGAGTGGACAAGTGGGACAGGGAAGGATCACACAGGAGGAGCATCCACTCCCTCCACCACCCACCCACAGTGACTGGGAGCCACATCATACCAGTGATGTCATGGTAGTACTCCTTCATGATGACTGCATTCCAGAAGTAAGGGTTGTCACAAAAGGAAAATATCAGGTTACAGTTGGACTGGGGATGGACTAGTTCCTGCATATGCCAGGACCAGGAGGAGGGAAAAGATGCAAGCTTCTAGGATCCTCGGCTTGCATGCCAGGAAGGCATCAAAGCGTTCTGCTTCTCTTCTCCAAACACTCACACTGCACGTGCACAGATAATATGATACGCCTTTTCCCCCACCTTCCCTGCACAGCACCCTCACCCACCTAACTTCAACCTTCCTCACTCACTTTCCAATTAATCATGTCCATAAGGAAGTCTTTATCTTGGTCACTGATCATGAGATACATCTGTGGGTGGTTCATAAACTGCATTAGGTCAAGGAGCCAGTACAAGTACAAAAGCAAGTACAGTGGAACAGGCATCGTCAAAGGATGTGGGCATTACTGCTTTCTAGACCGTGCCACTGACATCTCCATCCCCTGGCATACCATCAAATATGCTCATAGTTATATGTTCCCCATGGTCCTCTAGGTCCCTTCTCTACATTCACTGAGGGAGGGTCTGTGTCTTACGGTTTCTGGTTTCTGATCTGCCTGGTCTGTGTGTGCTGGGTAGTGGCATGTCACTGCTTAAAACATCAGTATCTGCAGTCCCTGTACCATGCCTTGTCTGCAGGCACGTGTATCCTGTGTGTTTGTGCACACGTGTGTGTGTGTGTGTGTGAGTTAGTGTGTTTTGCAAGAGATCTCTAGGACTCTGACCTTCTCCCTGTCTTCACCATAGGGCATTCAGATATGTCTGGAGTTGTGTGGTCCTAATTAGGGATGAAAAGAGTGGCTCCTTTCTGTTCCACCTTAGGTGAATGGACAATGTCCTACTTTTACACTGCACTAGCTGGAACAACTACAGGGGCTCTGAATGACCAGGTTGGGTTATGGGACTCTGAATGTCTCTGCTGCTTTCCAAGATAATCTACAATTACAATAATAAGATTTTGAGAATGATGTTCTGGCATACTGTCTCTGGTCACACAAAGTTTCAGCTCCAGGGTACCACTTCCATTCAGATTCAGGCCATAATGAGTCACCCAGAGTCATGGATCAGACACACAAGTGGAGACATGCCCTGGCTTTTCTGGCACTTGACTTTGGAGCACAACACTCCTCCCAGCCCCCACTTCCCTCCACCCCATGGGCTTGCCTGTGCCCTCACCCACATTCCTCCTCCTGCTCCTGCTCCTTCTCTCCTCCAGAAACAACCGACCCTAAGAAGCGGTAGTAAGGATATGACTTTGCGCCAGGAGCCAGGAATGCCCTGGATGATTCTAATTCTCCGAGACAAGCGACTCTTTTCCTTTGAAGGTTCTTCCACCTGAGCGGAAAGTAGGCCCTGCTGTAATTTTCACTCCCACAGCTCAGCTCTACTTGTGGGAAAGGCAATGCCTCCAGCGCCCGAAGTTGGGGCAGAGTGGGCTAATTCCTCGGGCTCCATGTCTTGGGTTTTCCTGGTCCTTCTCCTCTGGGTTCTCCTCACACTCTTGAAAGGACAGCAGCTCCTGTTCCTCCGCAACTGACACCAGCTTCACCTCCTCCATGATGTCTTCCAATAGCGGTTGGAGGTCTTGCCAGAAACCCGCCATCTCTCCTTCCTGCAAAGTTTCGCCTTTCTCCACCACCTCCTACCTGAAAACAGTGCCCTCCTTGCCTGGTGTCCCCTGCCTCCGCTCCCTGTAATGTCCCTGATGGCCCCACCGAGCCAACAGTTCGTATGGCTCATGCGGCCTGAAAACCAGTCTCTCAATTAAGAAGATTCAAGCTCCCAGGGGCACTCCAGATTTCCTTTGGTTTTCCTCTCCTTGTGGCCCTGGCCATGTTTCAGGTTTGTGAAGGAGGTGGGCCTATAATCAAAGAAACTGGCTGTCACAGCGGGCCCACTGGCTTCAGTCACTCCCCACCAATTGATTACTTGCCAACACTAACAGAAGCGAAGGTAAGGCACACAAGCAGATCCTTGCGTCATCACCCATGCGTAGTATGTTGGTGGGAAGATCCTGACTTTTACACGCTGACCTTCCAAACTCTTCAAGAACCAATCAAATGGAGTCTAAAGGCATTTCCTAAGGTGCACTCTGGCCGCAGTGAGCCAGATGCCCATCTCTGATCAACACAAGCATACCCTACACAAAGTGCAAATAGGGGAGGCAGGTGTTTCAGTAGCTGAAGAACCAGTGGTTCTTGTAAATATAGAGATTTCCATATTTCTTATAGGAAAATCTCATTTCTGATTTTCAACTGTGAAATATAGAGAAGCCCTACTTCCATGAAGGAGGATTAACCAAGATTTTGACACAGGAAATACAGAGAATTCCGTATTTCAGTTTGAAAATTGGTTCTCTTGATATATGGTTAAGAAATACCAAGAATTCCATAACTCTTGAAGAAAGAGTGGTGGCCAGATTTTCTCTGTAAAATAGATATAATTTCAATTCCATAACGATTCTCTGTATCTTAAGAAAACCAATGCCAATGTTTTCATATGTGAAATATAGATAATTCCATATTTCATTTAAGAAAATCACCACCCAGATTTTCGTACGTGATATATAGGGAACTCCACATTTTGGGTAAGAAAAATAGCATGATACAGGATGCTCGGGGCTGGTGCCCTAGGATGACAGATTGGGATGACTTGAGAAGGGATGTAGGAGAGGGTTCCAGATGGGGAACACATGTAGACCCAGGGCAGATTCATGTCATTGTATGGCAGAATCAATACAGTAATATAAAGCAACTAGTGGTCATGTATGGATGTGAGAGTTGGACTGTGAAGAAAGCTGATCATCGAAGAATTGATGCTTTTGAACTGTGGTGCTGGAGAAGACTCTTGAGAGTCCCTTGGACTGCAAGGAGATCCAACCCGTTCATTCTAAAGGAGATCAATCCTGGGTGTTCATTGAAAGGACTGAGGCTAAAGCTGAAACTCCAATACTTTGGGCACCTCATGCGACGAGTTGACTCACTGGAAAAGACTCTGATGCTGGGAGGCACTGGGGGCAGGAGAAGACAGGGACGACAGAGAATGAGATGGCTGGATGGCATCATAGACTCGATGGACGTGAATTTGTGTGAATTCCGGGAGTTGGTGATGGACAGGGAGGCCTGGCGTGCTGTGATTCATGGGGTCTCAGGGTCGGACACGACTGAGCGACTGAACTGAACTGACTAAAATTAAAAATAAAAATAAAAAATAAAGAAAGTATATGATAAAACGTATAAAAAAGAGAGAAAAACAATGCCAAGTTTTTCATATGTGAAATATAATTAATGCCATGTTTCATCTAAGAAAATCACCACCCAGATTTTCATATATGATATATAGAGAAATCCACATTTTGGGTAAGAAAAGTAGCATCCGGATGCTTATAGTACCAGAAAATTCACTGTATTGTGTACTAAAATCAGAATCAAGATTTTCATATGTAACATATACAGAGTTTGATATTTAATTGAGTAAAATTGTCACTATTATTTTTTCAGATGTGAAATATACAGAATTCCATATTTTATGTAGGACTATGACTGCACTGATTTTGGTGTCTGAAATATACAGAATCCTAGATTTCATGTGGAAATGGTTTTTCATCTGTGATGTACATAAATTTCAGTCTTCATCTAGGAAAACTTCAGCAGATATTTTTGTATGTGATATAGAGAGTATGTTATATTTCATGTAGATAATGTGTGGACAGATTTCAAATGTGAAATGTAGACAATTCCATTTTTCAGGTGGGTTTTTCATATACGAAGTATAGAGAATATTTTCCATGGTTGTTGCAGTAATACCTGGCCATGATTTCCATATGTCATACATGAAAAATTTCTTATTTCATGCCTGATAATCAGTTTACACAATTCTATATGAGACATGGAGACTTCATATTTCATTAGGAAAGGCTATCCCCAGACTTCTATATGAGAATTACAGAAAATTACATATTTATGTTGGAAAATTGTATTACAGTTTTTTTATTATGAAATATTCAGAATTTCATATAGCATGGGAAAAAATATATATATGTATATATATATTGTGACCGTCATCTGTAAAATAGACCTCATTTCATGTTTCTTTTAGGAAAATCTATACTTTTAATTCCACATGTGAAACATATCAAATTCCATATTTCACATTTGAAATTGAATGCCTCGAAAAGGCTTGCTAATATTTAATTGTGTGAAGTATAGAGAATTCAATATTGAATGCAAGAAATATGAATGCCCATATTTCCAATGGTAGCACAGTTACATATATCATGTTGGAAAATATGCACATAGATATTCATAAATGTATCATAAAGAATTCACTGTTTAATTCCACTATATACCATATCCACTAAATAGCATACCATAACTACATATTTAATGCAGGAAAATCTGTGCCTGGATTTTCAAAAGAGATATATAGAGAATTCCATCTCATTTTTTATTTTCCTTAAAATAACATCACCCATATTTTCAAGTGTGACTGTAAATTCAGTTCAGTTCAGTCGCTCAGTCGTGTCCGACTCTTAGCGACCCCATGAACCACAGCACGCCAGGCCTCCCTGTCCATCACCAACTCCCGGAGTTCAATAAAGAACTACATATTTCAAAAAGTAAATCTGTGCTAATATTTTGATAAGGGTCATACAGAGAATTCCTTATTTCATGCAGGGAATTCTACACCCATCGTTTCATATGTAACACATAGCAAATTGTGGATAAAAATCAGTGTCCAGATTTTATAAATGAAATTATAAAGATTTTATATTTCATGTCATTTTATCTCAGCCATTTCCATATTTGATAATTAGAAAATTCCATATCATGTACAAAAGCTGCACTCAAGTTTTCCTATCTGCATGAAATATAGCCTATGTGTCTTGTCAGAAAACCTGCACCCTGGTTTTCTTATGTGAAATGAGCAATCCATATTTCTGTGTCAAAACTTGCTCAACAGGTTTTTATATTTGAAATATAGAGAATTCCATATTGCAGACAGGTAAATTTGCTTGCAGATTTAAATAGTAAGATACAGAGAATTCCATATATTAGCTAGAGATAGCTGCACCTAAATGGTGAAATATGAAATATAAAGAATACCATATTTCATGTAGGAAAGTATGTGCCTTGATTTTATATGTGAGATTTAGAGGATTCCAAACTGCACATGAGACTATCTGCACACTAGTTTCCCAAATGAATTACAGAGATTCCATATTCCATGTGAGAAATCTTTCACTCAAATTTTCAAATGAGAAATAGGGATGATTCCATATTTCATGCAGGGAAAATGACATCCACTTTTTCGTATGTGAAATATACAGATTTCTATAGTGAATGTGGGAAATCCAAAATCTAGAAATCCAGTTGTTACTAAAGGAATGTACATATTTTCATGTAGAAATATGGCACCCAGATTTTCAGGTGTGAAACATAGTTGATTACATATTTCTTTTTTTTTTTTTCTGCTTTATGTATTTTTTTTAATGTAAAGTAATCAGGCTCCAATTAAAATAAGTGAATTAAAAATAAATAAATATTATATATTTTATGTTGTGAAATCTTCACATGGACTTTTATAAGAGCAATCCAGAGAACTGCAAATTTCAATAGGGAAATCAGGGACCAGACAGTGATACAAGAAATAAGTTGATCCTATATTTGATTGTGTGTCCCAGATCTTAGTTTCTGAATAACAGACAATTCCAGTTTTATGTGTGAAAATCCTGACACAGATTTTCAAATATTAATAGAGGCTCTGTATTCATATGAGCAAATCTATTCTCATATTTTCAAAGATGAAATATACTGAATTCCATTTTTCATGTTGGAAGAACTTTACGGTGAAATATAGAGAATTTTATAGCTCAGCATAAAAATCATATTTTCTCAAATCACATAGAAAATTCTGTATTTCTTGTAGCAAAATGGATGTCGTTTTTCAAATATGAAATCCACAGAATTCTGTATTCATGAAAGAAAGCCACACATAGATTTTCAAAGAAGAAATATGAAAATTACACTAAAATTACATTTTGTGATTGAACTTTGGGAGTTGGTGATGGACAGGGAAGCCTGGAGTGATGTGATTTATATGTTGCAAAGAGTCGGACATGACTGAGTGACTGAACTGAACTTAACTAAACTGAATTACATTAAGATTATTGCAATGTCAATATTTTCATATTTCATGCCAAAAGTTCTGTGTGCATACTTTCATATGATATATAGATGTGCCCAGATTTTCATATGCGAAATATAGAATTTCATATTTCATGTAATAAAATCTGCATGTAGAGTTTCATATGTGAAACTGAGAATTTCGTCTTTCATGTAATACTAGATTTCAATATATAAAACATGAAATCGATAGTGCATCCATCAGTTCAGTTCAATTGCTCAGTCGTGTCCGACTCTTTGTGACCCCATGAATCAGCACGCCAGGGCTCCCTGTCCATCACCAACTCCCAGCGTTCACTAAAACTCATGTCCATCGAGTCGATAATACCATCCAGCCATCTCACACTCTGTCGTCCCTTTCTCCTCCTGTCCCCTATATTTCCCAGCATCAGAGTCTTTTCTAGTAAGTCAACACTTCGCATGAGGTGGCCAAAGTATTGGAGTTTCAGTTTTAGCATCAGTCCTTACAATGAACACCCAGGACTGATCTCCTTTAGAATGGGCTGGATGGATTTTCTTGTAGTCCAAGGAACTCTCAAGAGTCTTCTCCAACACCACAGTTCAAAAGCATCAATTCTTTGGTGATTAGCTTTCTTCACAGTCCAAATCTCACATCCATACATGACCACTTGGAAAACCATAGCCTTGACTAGATGGACTTTGTTTGGCAAAGTAATGTCTGTGCTTTTTAATATATTATCTAGGTTGGTCATAACTGTCCTTCCAAGGAGTAAGCGTCTTTTAATTTCATGTCTGCAATCAGCATCTGCAGCGATTTTGGAGCCCCCCAAAATAAAGTCTGACACTGTTTCCACAGTTTTCCCATCTATTTCCCATGAAGTGATGGGACCAGTTGCCATGATCTTTGTTTTCTGAATGTTGAGCTTCAAGCCAACCTTTTCACTCTTCTCTTTCACTTTCATCAAGAGACTTTTGAGTTCCCCTTCACTTTCTGCCATAAGGGTGATGTCATCTGCATATCTGAGGTTATTGGTATTTCTCCTCGTAATCTTGATTCCAGCTTGTGCTTCTTCCACCCCAGCGTTCCTCATGATGTACTCTGCATAGAAGTTAAATAATCAGGGTGACAGTATACAACCTTGACGTATTCCTTTTCCTATTTGGAACCAGTCTGTTGTTCCATGTCCAGTTCTAACAGTTGCTTCCTGACCTTCATACAGGTTTCTCAAGAGGCAGGTCAGGTATTCTGGTATTAGAAAATGTACCCTTAGGTTTTCCCATTTGAAATGTAAAATATTTCATGTCATTTTTCCTATACATATTTCTTGTCAGTGTATTTTTATTCAGATTTTGATACATGAAATATTGAAACTCTTATAGTTTCAGAGAGAAGTTTTACATACATATTTCATTAATGAAACAGAGAAAATTCCTTATTTCATGTAGGAATATCTAATTTTTCTATGGACATATAGAAAATTCCATGTTCCAGGTTCATAAATATCATCTTGATTGATACATGTGAAATAAAGTTGTTGACATTTAGTCACTCAGTCATATCCAACTGTTTGCAATACTGTGGACTCTATCACTCCAGGCCTCCCTATCCTTTACTGCCTCCAACACTTTGCTGAGACTCATGTTCATTGAAACAAGTGATGCTGTCCAACCATCTCACCCTCTGTCGCCCCAATCTTCTCCTGCCCTCCATCTACCCACATCGAGCCAATGATTTTCTTTTTCTTTATTTAAAGACAAGGCAGAACCTCATGTTTTTTCCCCATGAATCACTTCTTCACGCAAGGTAGCCAAAGTATTGGAACTTCAGCTTCAGCATCAGTCCAACCAATGAATATTTGGGGTTAGTTTCTTTTAGAATTGAGGCGGTTGGTCTCCTTCCTACCAAAGGTTCTCTCAAGAGCCATGTTCAGCACCACAGTTGCAAAGCCTCAATTCTTGGGCACTCAGCCTTCTTTCCAGTGATACTAGCACATCCGTACGTGTGTACTGGTAAAACCATCGCCCTGACTATGTGGACCTTTGTTGGCAAAGAGATGTCTCTTCTTTTCAGTACCTGTGTCTTGGTTTCTCAGGACATTTCTTCCCAGGAGAAGGTGTCTTTTATATTCATGGCTGTAATCACTGTTCCCAGTCATATTCAGTTCAGTTCAGTCGCTCAGTCGTGTCTGACTCTCCGCGACCCCATGAATCACAGCACGCCAGGCCTCCCTGTCCATCACCAACTCCCGGAGTACACTCAAACTCATGTCCACAGAGTCGGTGATGCCACCCAGCCATCTCATTCTCCGTCGTCCCCTTCTCCTCCCGCCCCCAACCTTTCCCAGCATCAGAGTCTTTTCCAGTGAGTCAACTCGTCGCATGAGGTAGCCAAAGTATTGCAGTTTCAGCTTTAGCATCAGTCCCTCCAATGTACATCCAGAATTGATCTCCTTTAGAATAGACTGGTTGGATCTCCTTGCAGTATAAGGGACTCATATTAGAGCCCTAGAAAACTGTCACTCTTTCCATTTTTACCCTTTCTATTTGTCAAAACATTGCTATTGGTTGCCCCACCTCTTTTTGAACACCACAGCCAAATACGCCTATTACTCCATGTATCTCTTGACTTCATGTTTTTATATTCCAGAACCATATAATGAAATGGACATCTTTTTTTTTTTTTATTCAGTATTAATTCTAAAAAGCCCTTAAGGTCTTCCTACAACTGGTCAAGTTCACTGGTAGCTTATGGTAAAGAAGTGAAGAGAGACAACGCATAGACTGCCGTTGTTCATGTAGGAAAATCAGCAACCAGATGGTCATGTTCAAGAGAGAGAACTCCTCATTCCTTGTAGTAAAAAAACCATCCTGAATATCAGCTGTGAAATACAGATAATTCTATATGTCATGAAGGAAAATCTTCAGCAAATATTCATACGTGAATTTTAGAGAATTAATATTTCAGATATGAATAGTGACACTGATTTGCCTATGTGAAATATAGGAATTCCATATTTCCAGTAGTCAACTTGGCGTCTGGATAGGTGATGTGACATACAGAGAATTCCATTTTTAGAGATGAAATTCTCTATATATAAAGAGATTTACAGATAAAGCATCTCTAAATAAGAGATGCTATGGTCAGCATCCCCCTAAGGGACCTGACTGATCATTGCAGAGGAATTGAAGTCCGTTCATTTCCTGTACACAGGCCATTTCAAAGTGGTTCTGTTCTCATCCTGCCTCCTGGTTAGAATACCTGCCAGCCTACCCCATTACCCCAGGGCTGTGGGGCTGCGAGTAGCTAGAGGATCATCCTAAGCCATACTTTGCAGAGTCCTGATAACTCAGGCATTCTGCCAAGACCTTAAAGAAGGATGTTTCAAATTGGCATACTCTGCAGGTAGCAGCTGCTTATGCTATAGTGCTGTCCGTCTCTAAAACCTTACAAAAACGGTAAGATGTGCTCATGTGCCTGGTCCTGTGGGAGAAAGAATACTGCTGTACTGGAGAAGGACAGAAAACTCTTTGTAGGGGCTGTCTATACCCCATTTCCGAGGCTGGTAATCTTGCCCATTCTGTTTCTTGCTCCTTTTCATCTCCCTGTATGGCCCTGAAGGTTTTCTTCCTGCCGCTCCTTTCTGCTTAGTGATACAGGGTGCAGCAGCATGTCTCCCCTTACAGCATCCTTTCTCGATGATATCCCTGGGCTTGATTCCCTGGCATCAGTGCTTTGGCTGCCCCACGGTTAATGTAGTTTACAGAAGTTTATTCATTATTTCGGTATTCATTTTCCTTCTCTCACTCAGGCCAGTTCTGACAGCTCATATGCACATTTCTGCTGGTAGGCACACACACATACATACATACAACACTAAAAGGAAATTTTCACATTTGCATATGATAATAGGCAAATTGTCATATCTTTGTTTTCCAGGGTAATGGACTTTGGTAAGTACCCCTATATTCTCTGGTTGTTTTCTTTCACTAACTTGTCATTCAAGTTAGTGTCCTGTTCTATATCCAATATTCATTCTGGAAGATTACAAATTTGGGGATTTACTCATGAGAAGGACTGACTTGGAAAGACGTTCTTTGGGCTTGAAATGTTCGTGGTGAACAGCTGATTGATGGGTGCTCATGTCATGTATTCTCTCATCACATTCTTTCACAATGCCAATCATTTTGGCTTGATTCCATTTCACATGCTTTCCTTCAAGGAACGACACAAGAAATAGCAAGTGGATTGGGATTGCACTGACTTGGAACTACCAATCTCAGCCTACACCTCTCAAAACCATTCCTAGTCGATGCTGGGCTCTTGTGGCAGGCCCAGTGTCCAATCAGGCCCAAGACCTTCTGATCAAGGCAATTCTGATCCTCCCAACTGTGTAATAGGCTGTTTTCAACTGTTTCCATTTTTCCCCCAAAGGTTGTCTCTCTGTAGCTGGGAAAGACCAATCTGATGTCTGGACCTCCAAAAGGGCAAAGAATATGTGACATGCCTATGTCTGAAACAAAATCATAATGAAGGTGCATGCAGATCCGAAGAACCTCTGCTGAAACAAGGCACTGAATGTGAGGTTAAAAAGGTCCAGTGGCCTCCCTTTTTGTCACCACTACACTTTATTTCTGCCCAATCATACCCATAGCTCCCACAAGGATTACACCCTGAGGAACCTGCCTGCCCTGGACCCACATCTCATGCTTCCATTGTGCAAAAAGCAGCATTCCTCTCCCAAATGCTCCAAGAGGGCTTGATTCCAGGCCAGGCCTCACTAACTTGCTAAATGCCAATGCTCTCCTTATGCTTCCCTCATCAGACTGTGGTAGATCTGCCTATAGTTCAGGATCCCTGCTAGCCTGAGACGTTGGCATACCACAAATGTGGCTAATGGTTGCGTTGGGGAACATCCAAGATTTCCCACTTCAAATCAAGGGTACCTGTGAATGTCTCACAGAACATATCTCCATAACAATGACCATGACAAAATCAGATATTGTACTCCAGGGAGATTATGAAAACCAACCCTCATGTGCAGACAGACCCACATTGTCCCTTTGCTATCCACAACCAAGGATGATACAAAAAGAAAGGAAATAATTCATGTTAGGATTTTGGGTATGAACAAGGACATGTCTTCATCTAGTCCCTAAGCCTGAAAAGCAGCAGACTCTGAACTGCTGCCATGGGCATCAATGTCTCCCGCTGTCCCAGGGTCACTTCATGCAAAGAGCCCACCACAAATCAGTTCAATTCACTTCATCCCTCATTTATCTGACATTTTGTGACCCCATGGACTACATCATGCCAGTCTTCACTGGTCATCTAAAACTCCCAGAGTTTGCTTAAACACGTGCCCATCAAGTGGGGATTCAATATCTCTTTTGCCATCCTTTGGAAAATTATGATGCCGTCCAACCATCTGATTCTCTGTCATCCACTTCTCCTGTCTTCAATCTTTCCCAGTATCAGGGTCTTTGACAGTGTCAGTTGTTCACATCAAGTGTCCAAAATATTGAATTTTCAGCTTCAGCATCCATCCTTGCAATGAATACTCATGACCAATTTCCTTTAGGATTGACTGATTTAATCTCCATGCAGTACAGGACTCTTATGACTCTTCTCCAATACTATAGTTCAAAAATGTCAGTTCTTCCAGTGCTCAGCTTTATGGTCCGAAATCCACAGCCATACATGACTCCTGGAAACACCATAGCTTTGACTAGATGGACATTTGTCAGCAAAATTATTTTCTGTGGTTTTTCAATAATGTCTATATTTGTCACAGAGTTTCTTCCAAGGAGCAAATGTCTTTCAATTTCACGGCTGTAGTCACCATCTACAGTGATTTTGAAGCCCAGGAAAGCAAAGCCTGTCACTATTTACACTATTTCCCCATCTATTTCTCATAAAGTGGTTGGACCGGATGCCATGATATTGAATGTTCAGTTTTAAGCCACCTTTTCAACTCCTCTCTTTCACTTTCATCAAGAGGCTTTTTATTTTTTCTTCACTTTCTGTCATAACAGTGGTATCATCGGCAAGCCTGTGATTTTTGATATTTCTCCCAGCAAAGTTGATTCCAGCTTGTGCTTCATCCTGCCCGGCATTTCACCTGATGTAGTGTGCATTTGAGTAAATTGGTGAAAATATAGAGTCTTGAGGTACCACTTTCCCCAACTCTGGAACCAGTCCTTTTTTCCAAGTGCATGGTACTATTGCTCCTTGAACTGCATACAGATTTCTCAGGAAGCAGGTCAAGGGGCCTGGGATTCCCATCTCTTGAAGAATTTTCCAGTTTTTCATGTTCCACAAGTCAAAGACGTTGGCATAGTCAATAAAGCAAAAATAGGTGTTTTTCAGGAACTGTCTTGCTTTTTCAATCATACAACGGGTGTTGGCAATTTAGTCTCCGGTTTCTCTGCCTTTTCTAAATCCAGCTTGAACCTCTGGAAATTATTCATTTGTTGAAACCTTCCTTGGAGAATGTCAGGCATTACATCTTGCTCTGTGTGAGAATGAGTGCAATTGTGGATTAGATCAAACAGTCTTTGGCATTGCTTTTTGGGGGATTGGAAGGAACTGACCTTTTCCAGTTCATTGGCCACTGCTGAGTTTTACAAATTTGCCTGCATATTGAGTGCAGCATTTTCGGAGCATCATCTGTTAGAATTATACATAACTCAACTGGATATTCATCACTTCCAACAGCTTTGTTCTTACTGATGCTTCCTAAAGCCTACTTGATTTTGTATTCCAGGATGTCTGGGTCTGTCAGGATGCGTTCAACTTTAAGGGATCCAATATATTGTCTTCTCTGTGTGCTGTTTCCCAAGGACTCTCTGTTCTTTATCAGTTCCTTCAAAGCAGGAAAGATCAGAGCTGCATGCAGTTCTCAGGACTGAGATCATGGGAAAGGACACCTGCTTGGATTCCCTTCAGTGACTCCCTTCGGTGACTCTCTTCAGTGGCTTTTTCCTGAAAGGACTATCCATTTTGTTGCAACTGGTGGAATTTTATTGTTCTTAATAGCTGAGTAATCATTTTACTGAAGATATATATGCATGTGTTTCTTCAAATAAAGTACCCTTGTTTCACTCAACATTTGGGTCCCCTGCCTTCTTTTCATCAATCCAGTCCCCAGTTCCCAGTCTACGATGACCGTGACAACGGGTGCCAGAACAGGAACATGGTGAACACCTTTGGCAAGCAGACGAAGTCACTGTTAGGACCTGTGGAGGTCGGAAATTGCAGGGTTATGAGAGAAACGGCTGGAAACACCCACCACCTTTCTACTTTACTTCATCATTTATTTAAGGTTCAATGACTTTTGGTTTCACATCAGCAGATAAAGGCTCATCTCCAAACAGTGGCTGAATAGAATACCTGGTTCCCTGATGAAGGTATTTTGGATTTAGAAATTTGAAACCGGGTAAAAGAAATGTTGAAGAA
This sequence comes from Moschus berezovskii, assembly GCF_049115385.1. Taxonomy (NCBI): domain Eukaryota; kingdom Metazoa; phylum Chordata; class Mammalia; order Artiodactyla; family Moschidae; genus Moschus; species Moschus berezovskii. Next base: position 17,959,667 of record NC_142489.1, on the reverse strand, counting down.
ACCACAAGATGGGGAATAAATAGTCCAACAAATTTCTGACCCTTGTGGACCCTAATTAAAGCCGTGACATTTTCATTTCAAGGCAATTCTAACTGCAACTTCCATATTCGTCAACAAGCTAGTGCTCATTATAGGAATATGAATTAGATGATGAGACTTTACATAAAGCCCAAATAGAGCAACATACAGTCTTTTTTTTTTTTTTAGGTAATTAATTTATTTTTTATTGGAGGAAAATTATTTTACAATATTATATTGGTTGGTTTTGCCATACATTGATATGAATTTGCCCCGGGTTTACATAAGTTCCCCCTCCTGAACCCCCCTCCCACCTCCCTCCTCCCTTTATCCTCCCTCTGGGTCATCCCCGCATGCCAGCCACGAGCATCCTATAACATGTATTGACCCTGAACTAGTGATTCGTTTCACATATGACAACATACGTGTTTCAATGTCATTCTCCCAAATTATCCCACCCTCACCCTCTCCCATAGAGTCCCAATGACTGTTCTATACATCTGTGTCTCTTTTGCTGTCTCGTATACAGGGTTATCATTTGCATCTTTCTAAATTCCATATATATGTGTTAGTATACTGTATTGGTGTTTTTCTTTCTGGCTTACTTCACTCTGTATAATAGGCTCCAGTTTCATCCACCTCATTAGAACTGATTCAAATGTATTCTTTTTAATGGCTGAATAACACTCCATTGTGTATATGTACCAAAGCTTTCTTATCCATTCGTCTGCAGATGGACATCTAGGTTGCTTCCATGTCCTGGCTATTATAAACAGTGCTGCAATGAACATTGGAGTACACGTGTCTCTTTCAATTCTGGTTTCCTCGGTGTGTATGCCCAGGAGTGCGATTGCTGGATCATACGACAGTTCTATTTCCAATTTTTTGAGGAATCTCCATACTGTTCTCCATAGTGGCTGTACTAGTTTGCATTCCCAACAACAGTGTAAGAGGGTTCCTTTCTCTCCACATCCTCTCCAGCATTTATTGCATGTAGACTTTTGGATAGCAGCCATTCTGACTGGTCTGAAATGGAATCTCATTGTGGTTTTGATTTGCATCTCTCTGATTATGAGGGATGTTGAGCATTTTTTCATGTGTTTGTTAGCCATCTTTATGTCTTCTTTGGAGAAATGTTTGTTTAGTTCTTTGGCCCATTTTTTGATTGGGTCATTTATTTTTCTGGAATTGAGCTGCAGGAGTTGCTTGTATAATTTGGAGATTAAACCTTTATCAGTTGCTTCATTTGCTATTATTTTCTCCCATTCTGAAGGCTGTCTTTTCACCTTGCTTATAGTTTCCTTTGCTGTGCAGAAGCTTTTGATTTTAATTAGGTCCTATTTGTTTATTTTTGCTTTTATTTCCAATATTCTGGGAGGTCAGTCATGGAGGATCCTGCTGTGATTTATGTCGGAGAGTGTTTTGCCTACGTTCTGCTCTAGGAGTTTTAAAGTTTCTGGTCTTACATTTAGCTCTCTAATCCATTTTGAGTTTATTTTGGTGTATGGTGTTAGGAAGTGTTCTTGTTTCATTCTTTTACAAGTGGCTGACCAGTTTTCCCAGCACCACTTATTAAAGAGACTGTCTTTTCTCCATTTTATATTCTTGCCTCCTTTGTCAAAGATGAGGTGTCCATAGATGCGTGGATTTATCTCTGGGCTTTCTATTTTGTTCCGTTGATCTATATTTCTGTCTTTATGCCAGTACCATACTGTCTTGATGACTGTGGCTTTGTAGTAGAGCCTGAAGTCCGGCAGGTTAATTCCCCCAGTTCCATTTTTCTTCCTCAAGATTGCTTTGGCTATTCGAGGTTTTTTGTATTTCCATACAAATTGTGGGATTATTTGTTCTAGTTCTGTGAAAACTACCTTTGGTAGCTTGATAGGGATTGCATTGAATCTATAAATTACTTTAGGTAGTATACTCATTTTTACAGTATTTATTCTTCCAATCCATGAACATGGTATATTTCTCCATCTATTAGTGTCCTCTTTGATTGCTTTCAGTAGTGTTTTATAGTTTTCTATGTACAAGTCTTTTGTTTCCTTAGGTAGATATATCCCTAAGTATTTAATTCTTTTCGTTGCAACAGTGAATGGAATAGTTTCCTTAATTTCTCTTTCTATTTTCTCATTATTAGTGTATAGGAATGCCAGGCATTTCTGAGAGTTGATTTTATATCCTGCAAGGTTACTGTAATCATTGATTAGCTCTAATAGTTTTCTGGTAGAGTCTCTGGGGTTTCTGTGTAGAAGATCATGTCATCAGCCAACAGTGAAAGTTTTAATTTTTCTTTTCCAATTTGTATTCCTTTTATGTCTTTTTCTCCTTTGATTGCTGTAGCCAAAACTTCCCGAACTATGTTGAATAGTAATGGTGAGAGTGGGAATCCTTGCCTTGTTCCTGACTTTAGGGGAAATGCTTTTAGTTTTTCACCATTGTGGATAATGTTTGCTGTGGGTTTGTCATATATAGCTTTTATTATGTTGAGGTATGTTGCTTCTATTCCCACTTTCTGGAGGGTTTTTATCATAAATGGATGTTGAATTTTGTTGAAGGCTTTCTCTGCATCTATTGAGATAATCATATGATTTTTATTTTCTGTTTGTTAATGTGGTGTATTACGTTGACTGATTTGCGGATATTGAAGAATCTTTGCATTCCTGGGATAAAGCCCAGTTGGTCATGATGTATGATCTTCTTAATATGCTGTTGGATTCTGATTGCTAGAATTTTGTTAAGGATTTTTGCATCTATGTTCATCAGTGATATTGGCCTGTAGTTTTCTTTTTTTGTGGGGTGTTTACCAGGTTTTGGGATTAGGGTGATGGTGGCCTCATAGAATGAGTTTGGAAGTTTCCCTTCCTCAGCAATTTTCTGAAAGAGTTTGAGTAGAATAGGTGTTAGCTCTTCTCTAAATTTTTGGTAGAATTCAGCTGTGAAGCCGTCTGGACCTGGGCTTTTGTTTGCTGGGAGATGTTTGATTACAGTTTCAATTTCCGTGCTTGTGATGGGTCTGTTCAATATTTCTATTTCTTCCTGGCTCAGTTTTGGAAAGTTGTATTTTTCTAGGAATTTGTCCATTTCTTCCAGGTTATTCATTTTATTGCCATATAATTCCTGATAGTATTCTCTAATAATCCTTTGTATTTCTGTGTTGTCAGTTGTGATCTCTCCATTTTCATTTCTAATTTTATTGATTTGGTTCTTCTCCCTTTGTTTCTTGATAAGTCTGGCTAGTGGTTTGTCAGGTTTATTTACCTTCTCAAAGAACCAGCTTTTTGCTTTGTTGATTTTTGCTATAGTCTCTTTTGTTTCTTTTGCATTTATCTCTGCCCTAATTTTTACAATTTCTTTTCTTCTACTGGCCCTGGGGTTCTTCATTTCTTCCTTTTCTAGTTGCTTTAGATGTAGAGTTAGGTTATTTAGTTGACTTTTTTCTTGTTTCTTGAGGTGTGCCTGTATTGCTATGAACTTCCCCTTAGCACTGCTTTTACAGTGTCCCAGAGGTTTTGGGTTGTTGTGTTTTCATTTTCATTCATTTCTATGCATATTTTGATTTCTCTTTTGATTTCTTCTATGATTTGTTCGTTGTTCAGCAGCGTGTTGTTCAGCCTCCATATGTTGGCATGTTTAATAGTTTTTCTACCATAATTGAGATCTAATCTTACTGCATTGTGGTCAGAAAAGATGCATGGAATGATTTCAACTTTTTTGAATTGACCAAGGCTAGATTTATGGCCCAGCATGTGATCTATCCTGGAAAAGGTTCCATGTGCACTTGAGAAAAAGGTGAAATTCATTGTTTGAGGGTGAAATGTCATATAGATATCAATTAGGTCTAACTGGTCTATTGTATCATTTAAAAGATTGTGTTTCCTTGTTAATTTTCTGTTTAGTTGATCTATCCATAGATGTAAGTGGGGTATTAAAATCTCCCACTATTATTGCATTATTGCTAATTTCCCCTTTCATACTTGTTAGTAATTGTCTTACATATTGCGGTGCTCCTACGTTGGGTGCATAAATATTTATAATTGTTATATCTTCATCTTGGATTGATCCTTTGATCATTATGTAGTTTCCTTCTTTGTCTCTTTTCACAGCCTTTGTTTTAAAGTCTATTTTATCTGGTATGAGTATTGCTACTCCTGCTTTCTTTTGGTCTCTATTTGCATGGAATATCTTTTTCCAGCCCTTCACTTTCAGTCTGTGTGTGTCCCTCGTTTTGAGGTGGGTCTCTTGCAGACAACATATATGGGGGTCTTGTTTTTGTATCCATTCAGCCAGCCTTTGTCTTTTAGTTGGGGCATTCAACCCATTTACGTTTAAGGTAATTATTGATAAGTACGATCCCGTAGCCATTTTCTTTATTGCTTTGGGTTCGAGTTTATGCACCCTTTCTGTGTTTCCTGTCTAGAAAAGATCCTTTAACATTTGTTGGACAGCTGGTTTGGTAATGCTGAATTCTCTTAGCTTTTGCTTGTCTGTAAAGCTTTTGATTTCTCCTTCATATTTGAATGAGATCCTTGCTGGGTACAGTAGTCTGGGCTGTAGGTTATTTTCTTTCATCACTTTAATTATGTCTTGCCATTCCCTCCTGGCCTGAAGAGTTTCTGTTGAAAGATCAGCTGTTATCCTTTTGGGAATCCCCTTGTGTGTTATTTGCTGTTTTTCCCTTGCTGCTTTTAATATTTGTTCTTTGTGTTTGATCTTTGTTAATTTGATTAATATGTGTCTAGGAGTATTTCGCCTTGGGTTTATCCTGTTGGTGACTCTCTGGGTTTCTTGGACTTGGGTGATCATTTCTTTCCCTATTTTAGGGAAGTTTTCAACTATTATCTCCTCAAGTATTCTTTCATGGTCTTTCTTTTTGTCTTCTTCTTCTGGGATTCGTATGATTCGAATGTTGGAGCGTTTAACATTGTCCCAGAGGTCTCTAATATTGTTCTCATTTCTTTTAATTTGTTTTTCTTTTTTCCTCTCTGTTTCATTTATTTCTACAATTCTATCTTCTAGCTCGCTTATCCTGTCTTCTGCCTCTGTTATTCTACTGTTTGTTCCCTCCAGAGTGTTTCTGATCTCATCTATTGTATTATTCATTGTATACTGACTCTTTTTTATTTCCTCTAAGTCGTTATTAAGCCTTTCTTCTCAATCCTTTTCTCCAGGTTATTTATCTGTAACTCCATTTTGCTTTCAAGATTTTGAATCATTTTCACCACCAAATTTCGAAATTCTTTTTCATGTAGATTCCCTATATCTTCCTCTTTTGTTTGTGTTGGTGGGCATTTATCTTGTTCCTTTACTTGCTGGGTATTTCTCTGCTTCTTCATCTTGCTTATAATGCTTTGCTTGGGGTGGCCTTTCCCTCTTCTGGCCGTTTGTGGAGTTCTCTTTATTATGTAGTTTCCTTGCTGTGTGTGGGGTTGGACAGGTGACTTGTCAAGGTTCCCTGGTTATGGAAGCCTGTGTCGGTGTTCTGGTGGGTGGAGCTGGATTTGTTCTCTCTGGAGTGCAATGAAGTGTCCAGTAATGAGTTATGAGATGTCAGTGGGTTTGGAGTGACTTTGGGCAGCCTGTATATTGAAGCTCAGGGCTAGTTTCCTGTGTTACTGGAGAATTTGCGTTGTATGTCTTGCTCTGGAACTTGTTGACCCTTGGGTTTAGCGTAGGTATGGAGACGTTTGATGAGCTCCTATCGATTAATGTTCCCTGGAGTCAGGACTTCTCTGGTGTTCTCAGGATTTGGGCTTAAGCCTCTTGCCTCTGGTTTTTGGTCTTATTCTTGGAGTAGTCTCTAGACGTCTCTATCTGTCATTTCCAAGGTGGTTCCCTCTGTTTTAGCTTCTGTCTTCTGGTCTCTTCAGTGTCTAATTTCCGCCCTGATACTAGGGGGGTGGGTGTACACTTTTTAAGGCTCAGTTGTTCAGTCCTGTTCTGGGAAGGGAGGAACGCTGCAGTCGAATATCTCTGGCGTCTGTGGGGAGTGCTCGCAGTGTCTCGGCCACACTGGGTTTGCCCCCGCTCACAGCACCTATGCTGTCCCAGTCTATACTGCCCAGGCTCTAGGTTGCTCTGCCAGGAACTGTCCGAGGCACCGGTTTGTATGCACTTCCCAGGTCTGAGGGGCTCAAGTTCAGGTTCTCAGGTACTCCACAAAGGCGCAGACTTGGTTGGGCATGCGTTTTGTGCCTTCCCCGGTCCGAGCAGCTCAGGGGACCAGGTGTTTGGCGAGCGCGGTCTCTGTGACTTATCGCCTCCCCAGTCCCCGCCATTCAGTTTTCTGGGTGTACAACCGGTGCACCTTCTCAGGGGGATATCGACCGGCCCAAGCCCAAGAAGTCCTGATTAGCAACAGGCCTGTGTGCAGTTTGTATCAATGCCTTTTTGGGACCGCGGTTGCCCGCTCTGGCTCTGGCTGCGCTCCCTGTCTGTCTCGGCGGGGAATGGGGGATGGGCCGACCACAGCCGGCTCGCTCTGCTCAGTCCTTTATTCTGTGAGCGGGGCTGGCTGAGTCATAAGTTAGAGCTTTCCGCCTTTTCGTGGGGAAGCTATCCCACAGTCTGCTTTGCTCTCCCCAGTTCTCTCAAATTGTTCTTGCGACATTTAAGCCCAGTCCTCTCTCTGAGCAGGTCAGCCGGCTCCTCACTGCCCAGCCCCCGCTTGCTAATGGCGTATGCAGGCGTCTGCGCTGCTTCTCCGCTGGGAGTTACCGTTTGGCGGGTAATCTGTGGGTTTTAAAAAAATCTTAAAAAAAAAAAGAGGGTTATGTGGTCCTCTGAGCTTCCAAGGCTCGCCACAGATTCGCCAGTGAGAATGTTTCCTGGTGTTTGGAAACTTCTCTCTTTTTAAAGCCTCCCTTCCCGGGACGGAGCTCCGTCCTTACTTCTTTTGTCTCGCTTTTTATCTTTTATGTTTTTTCCTACCTCCTTTCGAAGACAATGGGCTGTTTTTCTGGGTGCCTGACGTCCTCTGCCAGCATTCAGAAGTTGTTTTGTGGTCTTTACTCGCGTTCAAATGTTCTTTTGATGAATTTGTTGGGGAGAGAGTGGTCTCGCCATCCTATTCCTCGGCCATCTTGTTCCACCCCAACATACAATCTTTTAAAACTTTCCCAACATCCCTGTTCTGGCTGTCCCAAGGGCTCCTCCTCCTCTTGTAATGAACACGAAACCGAAGGTACCCCGATTCGAGGACAAGATGAATCTGATGTTGATACTTCTGATTCTCTCTTTGAAAGCCAACTATAGATATAGATGATATAGTTATATAGATATAGATGATGTAGATATAGATAGATAGATAGATGAAAATGATAAGCTCCTAAAATGCACTCATATTTATGAAAACAGACTATCCACTCATTTTCTTTTGTGACAAAGGCTTTCTGGTTTACCGGGTTTTCAATCTCGAGTCTCTGAGGCCAATGATCTTTTTCTCTATTCTGTGTTAAGAAATGGTAATGCTCAAGGGTAACTAATGCCTCAATACAAAGACGTTGATATTTCTCACATACAACAAATGAAAAAGGCTGTAACTATGTACAGACTTCCTTCTCCATTTACTAAAGAACTTCTAAACATTAAGGCATATTCTATTGGGAAATTTTGTTTTATTCTTTAGATAGACTGGGAGTTGCTATTTTCTGTAGTGCTGTCGGAAAGGAGGCCAAAATGAAATTTGAAAATCTGCTTGTATATGGAGAATGAAAAAGCAGGAATGTCAGAGAACCGTCATTCTGATTCGTGAGATCAGGAATGTTCTTGTCGTAACTCAGAGTCAGAAACTCAGAAAATGCAAATGTTAGCTGACCCAATGCCTACTTCCTTTAAAAAGGGGAATGAAGTGTGTTTTGTTTGTGGGGATAAGAGCTATTAAAAAAAAAATCATTGTTCTAAAAAACACACAGAAAAAAATTAAACTACTAAAAAGCCTCCGGGACTCTGCCCGCGAGGCTGTAAAGGGGTACATTGTTTCACCCCAACCCATGTCCATTGAGTTGGTGATGCCATCCAGCCATCTCATTCTCTGTCATCCCCTTCTCCTCCTGCCTACAATCCCTCCCAGCACCAGAGTCTTTTCCAGTGAATCAACTCTTCTCATGAGGTGGCCAAATATTGGAGTTTCAGCTTCAGCATCAGTCCTTCCAATGAACACCCAGGACTGATCTCCTTGGGATGGACTGCTTGGATCTCCTTGCCATCCAAAAGACTCTCAAGCCTTTTCTCCAACATCACAGTTCAACAACATCAATTCTTCAGCTATCAGCTTTCTTCACAGTCCAACTCTCACATCCATACATGACTACTGAAAAAAACATAGTCTTGATTTGACGGACCTTGATAGGCAAAGTAATGTCTATGCTTTTTAATATGCTATCTAGAATCCAATGCAATATATTCTCTAATCGTATAGCTATCGTTAATACAGCTGTTTGTTTTAAAATTTTTTAAACTTACTGCAAGGAGATATTTTGACAAAAGCAGAAAACCATTTCTAGGAACGGAAGGACACTTTTCTGCCTCTGCCTGTTTTGTATCAAGAAGGGATGACTAAACAACAGATATGGAAAATTAATATCACGGGGAAAGGGGCATGCTTGTATTTCCCAGATGGAGCAACGAAGTCATTTGGCTCCCTCTTCGGAAGATCCACTCCAAAGGAGCTAAGATAGAGGGGAAAAGGTGAAATCCCCTGGAGGAAGAGACTCCAGTACAAGCCATGGCAGCTTTAAAAATTTCCAAGAAAAGCCACACTAGATGTCATTGACCTCATGATCTCTCTATTTGGAGAAAAATAAAAACTCTTACTAATTACAGTGAAAATCTGGCTTCTGAACAGGAAATGTCCTGGAATTCTGAGAATATTTTTGTCGCTGTGTTTGCTTTGCTTGCTTTGGCTTTCCCCGCTGAGGTTGACTTGATTAATCACACTTAATGGGCCCCATGAACAGTATCAAACAGAAAAATGATAGGATAATGAATGAGGATTTCCCCATGTCAGTAGGTGCCCAGTATGCTACTGGAGATCAGTGGAGAAATAACTCTAGAAGGAAGGAAGGGGTGGAGCAAAAGCAAAACGAATACCCAATTGTGGATGTGACTGGTGATAGAAAAAACGTCCGGTGCTGTAAAGACCAATATTGCATAGGAACCTGGAATGTTAGGTCCATGAACGAAGGAAATTGGAAGTGGTCAAACCGGAGATGGCAAGCGTGAACATAGACAATCTAGGAATCCGTGAACTAAAATGAGCTGGAATGGGTGAATTTAACTCAGATGACCATTATATTTACTATGGTGGGCAGGAATCCCTTAGAAGAAATGGAGTAGCCATTATGGTCAACAAAAGAGTCCGAAATGCAGTTCTTGGATTCAATCTTAAAATGACAGAATGGTTTCTGTTCGTTTCCAAGGCAAGTCATTCAATATTACAGTAATCCAAGCCTATGCCCCAACCAGTAACGTTGAAGAAGCAGAAGTTGAAAGGTTCTATGAAGACCTACAAGACCTTTTAGAACTAACACCCAAAAAAAGATGTCCTTTTCATTATAGGGGACTGGAATGCAAAAGTAGGAAGTCAAGAAACACCTGGAGTAACAGGAAAATTTGGCCTTGGAGCACAGAATGAAGCAGGGCAAAGGCTAATAGAGTTTTGCCAAGAGAACACACTGGACATAGCAAACACCCTCTTCCAACAACAATAGAGAAGACTCCACACATGGACGTCACCAGATGGTCAAAACCGAAATCAGATTGATTATATTCTCTACAGCCAAAAATGGAGAAGGTCTATACATTTAGCAAAAACAAGACGAGGAGCTAAATCATGAACTCCTTATTGCGAAACTCAGACTTAAATTGAAGAAAGTAGGGAAAACCACTAGACCATTCAGATATGACCTAAATCGAATACCTTATGCTTATACAGTGGAAGTGAGAAATAGATTTAAGGGACTAAAATTGATATATAGAGTGACTGATGAACTCTGGACAGAGGTTCGTGACATTGTACAGGAAACAGGGACCAAGATCATCCCCATAGAAAAGGAATGCCAAAAAGCAAAATGGCTGTCTGAGGAGGACTTAAAAATAGTGAAAAGAAGAGAAGTGAAAAGCAAAGGAGAAAAGGAAAGACATAAGCATCTGAATGCAGAGTTCCAAAGAATAGCAAGGAGAGATAAGAAAGCCTTCCTCAGTGATCAATGCAAAGAAATAGAGAAAAAACAACAGAATAGGAAAAACAAGAGACCTCTTCAAGAAAATTAGAGATTCCAAGGAAAAATTTCATGCAAAGATGGGCTCGATAAAGGACAGAAATCGTACGGACCTAGCAGAAGCAAAAGATATTAAGAAGAGGTGGCAAGAATACACAGAAGAACTGCACAGAAAAGATCTTCATGACCAAGATAGTCACAATAACCTGATCACTGACCTAGAGCCAGACTTCTTGGGATGTGAAGTCAAGTGGGCCTTAGAAAGCATCACTACGAACAAAGCTAGTGGAGGGGATGGAATTCCAGTTGAGCTACTTCAAATCTTGAAAGGTAATGCTGTGAAAATGCTTCACTCAATATGCCAGCAAATTTGGAAAACTCAGCAGTGGCCACAGGACTGGAAAATGTCAGTCTTCATTCCAATCCCAAAAGAAAGGCAATGTCAAAGAATGCTCAAACTACTGCATAATTGCACTCATCTCACACTCTATTAAAGTCATGCTCAAAATTCTCCAAGCTAGGCTTCAGCAATATGTGAACCGAGAAATCCCAGATGTTCAAGCAGGTTTTAGAAAAGGGAGAGGCACCAGAGATCAAATTGCCAACATCCGCTTGATCATGGAGAAAGCAAGAGAGTTCCAGAAAAACATCTGTTTCTACTTCATTGACTATGCCAAATTCTTTGACTGTGTGGATCACAATAAACTGTGGATAATTCTGAAAGAGATGGTAATCCCAGACCACCTGACCTGCCTCTTGAGTAACCTGTATGCAGGTCAGGAAGCAACAGTCAGCACTGTACATGGAACAACAGACTGGTTCCAAATAGGAAAGAAGTACGTCAAGGCTGTATATTGCCACCTTGCACTTCTATGCGGAGTACATCATGAGCAACACTGGGCTGGAAGAAACGCAATCTGGAATCAAGATTGCTGTGAGAAATATCAATTACCTCAGATATGCAGATGACACCACACTTATGGCAGAAAATAAAGAGAAACTAAAAAACTTCTTGATGAAAGTCAAAGAGGAGAGTGAAAAATTTAGCTTGAAGCTGAGTTTTCAGAAAACGAAGATCATGGCATCTGGTCCCATCACTTCAAGGGAAACAGAAGGGGAAACAGTGGAAACAATGTCAGACTTTATTTTTTGGGGCTCCAAAATCACTGCAGATATGATTGCAGCCAGGAAATTAAAAGACGTTTACTCCTTGGAAGGAAAGTTATGACCAACCTAGATAGTGTATTAAAAAGCAGAGATATTTCTTTGCCAACCAAGTTCCGTCAAGTCAAGGTCATGGTTTTTCCCGTGGTCATGTTTGGATGTGAGAGTTGGAGTGTGAAGAAAGCTGATTGCCGAAGAATTGATGCTTTTGAAGTGTGGTTCTGGAGAAGACCCTTGAGAGTTCCGTGAACTGCAAGGAGATCCAACCAGTCCATTCTAAAGTGGATCTATCCTGGGTGTTCATTGGAAGGATTGATGTTAAATCTGAAACTGCAATACTTTGGCACCTCATGCGACGAATTGACTCACTGGAAAAAACTCTGATGCTGGGAAAGGTTGTGGGTGGGAGGAGAAGGGGACGACAGAGGATGAGATGGTTTGATGGCATCACCAACTCTATGGACATGTGTTTGTGTGAACTTCAGGAGTTGGTGATGGACCGGGAGGCCTGGCGTGCTGTGATTCATGGGGTCTCAGAGAGTTGGACAGGACTGAGTGACTGAGAATTGAACTGAACTGAACAGATTAGGCTTATATCCTAGGCCTCTTTTATTTAAAGTTGTAGAATGGACAGCTATAGAACCAATCATATCCACTAATGACACAGTACATATGCCTCCTCCTTGGTGATTGGAGGGGCCCTCTCTTCCTGAGGAAGATGGAAGACTAATAAACATTTCTCTAGGCTATGAAATCTTTCCTTTATGCATGGTCCCAGCAGAATTATGTATTAATATTAGGCAACAAAAATGGGCTTTCATCCTGCCTCCAAAAAAGAATTTCCTTACATTGCTTGGACTGTTTCCTGCCCTGTCCTTCTATGAAAACCATGCCAATACTACCCAAACTTTTGGAAAAGGACAAAAGTTGAAATGTAAGGGGTTTACATAAAAGGACTTTACATATATTCCTGTTTACTGGGATAGATGTCAAGCTAAATCATGGAAATTAATATTTCTGGCCAATTACACCACTGTTGATTGGGGAATCCATGGAATGTGGCTATCTAATTGCTCAGATGATCTTAATAATACAATGTGTGATTATGTTACTCAAGTAGAATGGAAGATTACGAATAGTTCAATGGAAAACTTCCATGCCAAAAGACTCTTTGTCTGGCTTGACAGCAAAATGGCAACTCCTCGTTCTCGAGTCATCCTCAATAAATTAATTGGACCTGAACAGTGGGACATCTGGAAACTTGATGTACATACTGAAAAACTTGGAACTTGAACTGGATATTTCAAAGGGACCATTCGTTGTCATAGTAACTGTTCCTTCTGTTGTAATCATTCATATTTTATACAAGCCTACATCCCCCTTCCTTTTGTTATAGCCATAGGGAACTCACAATTTAATACGACTTTATGTTCTGTGACTTGTATAGATTGCAAATTGTATACTTGTCTAAATTCCTCTATTTTTCTCTTAAAAAAGGAATCCCTTTTGATTATTCGTTCTCGGTATAGTCTGTGGTTGCCAAGTAGATCTCAGACGGCCCTTGGAAGAAGGTCCCATGGTAGAACTTCCCTCCCGGTTACTCTCTAAATTACTCCAACCATCTAAGCGATTCATTGAGTGACTAATTCTTGGCATCTGGGGACTAATAGCCATTTGCATCACTGCCGGAGTTGCAGGCATTGCTTTACAAATCTTAATTCAAACCCAAAACTTTATTCAAATTTGGACTAAAGATGCTGATACTGTATGGGCCACCCAGGCTCAGCCGGATGAGGACATTCAGGATAAAATACAAGAATTAAAAACAGGCAGCCAATTGGTCAGAGAACAATTAATAGATTTAAAAATGCAAATATGATTAAAATGTGATTGGAATTCTACACAGTTTTGCATTACTCCTGTTTGGTTCAACAATAGTGCTTATAACTGCTAACAAACCAAGTTTCATTTACAAGATATCCATAATAATCCTTCCTTCAATGTACAATTGTTGCAAAAGAAAATCTTTGAAATCTTCTGTAAGAGTCTATCCTCTTCCAAAAATTTGGAAACCTTAGCTGAACAGCTACCTGATCAATTATCTGGGCTAGTCACTTGAGGATGACGTCAAAGCATTACACATCGTATTGGATCTAGAGCTATAATGCTGATAATTATCATGGTGATTATATCTGTAGTATACTGATGCCTTTCAACTAAAATGTTCAAAATAAACATACTCAATTGGTCAGTGCCTTTTTCACAGAAGCATATGCAGTCACCCCTAATTATGAAAAAATAAAACAGGGAGAATAGTCAGGGGACGTTCAACTTTAGGGGATCCAGTATGTTTTCTTCCTTTGTGTACCATTTCTCAAGGACTCTCTGTTCATTCTCAGTTCCTATAAAACAAGGATGAGCAGATCTGCACGCAGTTCTCAGGAGTGGAATCATGCGAGAGGACACCTGCTTGGATTCCCTTCAGTGTCTCCCTTCAGTGACCTTGGACGTAAAGGATTAACCATTTTGTTGCAACTGGTGGAATTTCATTATTTTTAATGGCAGAATAATAATTTTATTGACGATATATAAGCATGCATTTCTGCAAAAAAAGTACCCTTGTTTCACTCGAGACTTCTGTCCCCTGTATCCTTTTCTGTCAACTCCAGTCACCAGGTCCGTGTCTACGAAGATCGTGACATGGGTCTAGTTGAGTGATGACACCATCATGGTTATCTGGTCATGAAGAGTTTCTTTGTAGAGTTCTCTCTATTCTTGACACATTTTAATAGTTTCTACTTCTGTTAGGTCCCTAATATTTCTGACCTTTATTGTGCACTTCTTTGCATGAAATCTTCCCATGGTATCTTTAATTTTCTTGAAGCGACCTCTAGTCTATCTGATTCTATTGTCAACCTCTATTTCTTGGCATTGATCAATGAGGAAGCTTTTCTTATCTGCCCTAGCTATTCTTCAAAATTCTACATTCAAATGGGTATATCTTTCCCATTCTCGTTTCATGTCCACTTTTCTCTCTCTCTCCTTTTTCTTTTTTTCTTCTTCTCAGCTAGTGTAAGGTGTCTTCAGAAAACCGTTTTGCCTTTGTGCATTTTTTGTCTTGGGGATAGTCTTCATTGCTGCTAGTGTACAATATTATGAGCCTCTGCCCTACGTTCTCCAAGAACTCTATTAGATTTCCAATGATAATCAAAAGGGCTTTTACTTAGGTCATACCTGAATGATCTAGGGATTTTCCCTACTTTTTTTGAAATAAGTCTGAATGTCTCTGTATAAGCTGATGATCTGAGCCACAGTCAGCTCCCAGTTTTGTTTTGGATGGCTGCATCGAGCTTCTCCATCTTCAGGTGTAAAGCATATAATCAGTTTGATTTCGGTATTAACCATCTTCTTGTGTGTATGTGTAGAGTTGTCTCATTTGTTGTTGGAAAAAAGTTTCCTATGACAGTGCTTTGTCTTGCCAAAACTGTGTAAGATATTGTCCTGGTTCATTTTGTACTCAAAGGCCAAACTTGTCTGTGACTCTAGGTATCTCTTGATGTCCTACTTTTGCATTTCAGTCCCCTATGATGAAAATGATGACTTTATGTGTGTGTGCTTGTGTGTGTGTGTGTGTGTGTTCGTTTTAGAAGATCCTTTTGATAAACATAGAACCACTCAACTTCATCTTCTTACTGACCTTCAGCTCAATTTCTACTTGAACATTGCTGGTTAGGACATAGATTTGGATTATTGTTCTATTGCATAGTTTGCTTTGAGAATCAGCAGAGATCTTTCTGCCATTCTTAAGAATGCAGCCAAGAACTGCATTTCACACACTTTCGTTGACTATGAGTGCTAAACCATTTCTTCTCTGGGATTCTTGCCCACCGTAGTAGATAAAATGGTCATCTCAATTAAATTTGCCCATTCCAGTCAATTTAAATTCACTGATTCCTGAAAGGTTGATGTTCACCATTGATATATCCTGTTTGACGAATTCCAAGTTTACTTGAGTCATGGACATAACTTTCTAAATTCCTATGCACTATTGTTCTTTACAGAGTGAGGCTTTACTTCCATCACCAGTCACTACCACAGCTGGGTGTGTTGTTTTTGTTCTGACTTCATCTCTTCATTGTTTCTGGAGTTACTTCTCCACTGATTACCAGAAGCACATTAACACCTACCAACATGGGGAGTACATCTTTCAGTGTCCCATCTATTTGCCTTTTCATACTGTTCATGGTGTTTCAAGGCAAAATACTGAAGCTATTTGCAATTCACTTCTCCATTGGCCCACGCTTTGTCAGAACCCTCCATCATGACCCATCCATCCTTGATGGTCCTACACAGCATGACTCATAGTTTCATTGCATTAGACAAAACTGTGATCCACTTCATCAGTTTGATTAGTTTTCTGTGATTGTGTCTTCCATTCTGTCTGCCCTCTAATGTATAAGCATAAAAGGCTTATAGAAGCTTTCTAATGGGAGGGACAGACTGTGATTGAACCTGAGTCCTTTTTATATAGGTGGGGCCATGTTCAGTAAATCTTTAATCTGATTTTCTGTTTGCAGCGGCAGGAGGGTGGGGTGCGGGTGGTTGTGTTCTACCCCTGTTGTTTGAACTGAGGATAAACTCTGGTATGAGTAATGAAAGTAATTGTGATACTCTTCAAAAGGGCTTGTGAAAGCACTGTTGTATTCAGTGCCCCTCATCCTGCTGCAGCCCACTCTCTGCCCACGCCTCTGCCGGAGACTCCTGGACACTCACAGGCAAATCTGGCTCAGTCTCTTGTGGGGACACTGCTCCTTATTCTTGTCTCCTGGTGCACACAAGGTTTTGTTTGTGCCCTCCATCAGTCTGCTTCAGTTCTGTGGAAGTTCTGTAATCAAATCCCACTGACGTCCAAAGCCAAATTTCCTGTGGGGTTCTCAATCCTTTTTCCAGACCCCCAGGTGAGGAAGTGTGCAGTGCTCCTAGAACTTCCTTAACAGTACGAGAATTTCTTCGGAATAATTATTTTTCAATTTGTGGATGTCTACTAGCTGGCTTTATTGTGGATTGAATGGAAAATTCCTCCAAGAGGGCATATGCCATAAACTGCATGACCCAGGCCTGTAGCAGCCAGAGACCCTCTCCCCTGTCAGGCCACTGCTAGACACATGCCTCTGCAGGAGACAGTCAATAACTGAAAGACAGGACTGACTCTGGGTCTGCCAGTCTCTGAATATTGCTTCACCAAATGTTTTCTGTTCCCCCTCTGAGTGTGGCTGGAAGGTATGGCTTCTAAACACAATTTCACCCCTCCTACAGTCTTCTTGGGACTTCTCCGTCCCCCCTGGATATTGTGTACATCTTTTTGGTGGGAATTGACATTCTCTTGTCCATCAACATTCAGTAGCAAGCTGCAATTTTGGAGCTCTCTCAGGAAAAGATAAGTGAACACCATTCTACTTGGCCATCTTTGCTCCCTCACAGGAACACACTGGCAAACAGGAAAAATCATATACCCCACAGCTGAACTTTCTTCACGTTTCTACACCACCAGTTATGCAGGGAGCACATGGATGGATTGCACGCTCACACACAGTACCCGAGGATGCCTGTGATTTCACGATGAAGGAATCTACCTGATCATGTCACTTGTCTCACAGGATGCTATCACTGGCCATATCAGAGAGGGAGTATGATTCCCTCTGGACGGGT
Source organism: Moschus berezovskii (assembly GCF_049115385.1). Lineage (NCBI taxonomy): Eukaryota > Metazoa > Chordata > Mammalia > Artiodactyla > Moschidae > Moschus > Moschus berezovskii. The sequence goes on along the minus strand of NC_142489.1, from coordinate 17,942,556 downwards.
CTGAAACAGCAGGAGTCCAGAGCCTTCCTCTAATATGTAAAAATTCTCCAGTGCAGTAGGCTATCTTTCTGTTCCTCCTCCTTCCAGTCTCTGCTCGTTTCGGAAAGACCTTGACCTCTTCAAAGTCTTGGATCCTGTTATAGCCATGCCCACCATTTCCACAGGATACCCCATTTCCCATAGACTAAAGAGTCCAAATACTATGCTTTAAAATACCCACACCATTGAATTTACACTGGGTGAGTTCTCAAAGCTTCCCCATCTGCTTCCTAGTAGAAATACACACATCAACGTGGCACAAACTGTGAGTTTCTTTATGTCTCTTGAGGTAAACCCAGATTTGTGGACCCACTGTCCTGAATTGTCACTGGCCATCCTTTCTTCATTCCTGTGCTGAACAGGAGCACCTCAGAGATGCATGGGCCAGTCTTCCCCAGTCTGTTGATGCCTCGTGCCTCCTTCTGCTTGCTGCATGTCTCGTGATCTCTCACCTTCATCTCCACTTCGGCTGTGGTTGGACACACAGGCACATACAGAAACACAAAAACACAGCCATGTCTACCCACGCATGTACACACAAATGTTCAAAAGCACAAGGAAGCATAGCAAACAGGGAACATAGGTGTTTCTGTAGCTGAAAAACCAGTGCTTCAAATCAAATTTAGATATTTCCATATTTCTCCAAGGGAAGTCTCCATTCTGTTCTCCAATATGAAATATAGAGTTGTGCAACTTCCAAAGTGGAGAATTAGCAACTAGGATTGAATAGAGTCAATACAGAGCATTTCACATTTCATGGACAAAATTCTGCTTTGACATATATTTGAGAAATACAACAAACTCTAAACTTGATGAAGAACAGAATTCCACATTAAATGCCAGAAAAACCCATGCAGATTTTCATACATGAGTAATAGACAATTCCACATTTTATGTAAGAAAAATAGAATCCAGATTTTCAGAGTGAAATAAAAAATACAAGTATCATGGAGTAATACTAGTATCACTATATTTGCATGTAAAAGTATGCTGCTGCTGCTGCTAAGTCGATTCAGTCATATCCGACTCTGTGCGACCCGACAGATGGCAGCCCACCAGGCTCCACCATCCCTGGGATTCTCCAGGCAAGAATACTAGAGTGGGTTTCTGTTTCCTTGTCCAATGTAAAAGAATCCGTTCAGTTCAGTCGCTCACTCGTGTTCGACATTTGCGACCCATGAATCACAGCACGCCAATACTCTCTGTGCATCACCAACTCCGGGAGTTCATTCAAACTCAGGTTCAGTGAGTCGGTGCTGCCATCCAGCCATCTCATTCTCTGTCATCCCCGTCTCCTCCTGCCCCAATCCCTCCCAGCATCAGTGTCTTTTCCAGTGCATCAACTAGTCGAATGAGGTGGCCAGAGTATTGGAGTTTCAGCTTTAGCATCAGTCCTTCCAGTGAACACCCAGGATTGATCCCCCTATAGAATGGACTGATTGGATCTCTTTGCAGTCCAAGGGACTAACAAGAGTCTTCTCCAAAACCACAGTTCAAAAACATAAATTCTTTGGCTATCAGCTTTCTTCACAGTCCAACTCTCACATCCATACATAACCACTGGAAAAACCATAGCATTGTCTAGACGAACATTTGTTGGCGAAGTAATGTCTCTGCTTTTTATTATGCTATCTAGGATGGTCATAACTTTCCTTCCAAGGAGTAAGCATTTTTTAATTTCATGGATGCAATCAACATCCACAGTGATTTTGGAGCCCAGAAAATAAAGTCTGACACTGTTAAAACTGTTTCCTCATCTATTTACCAGTGTGAACAGTTTGTGGAATTGCCTTCCTTTGGAATGGAATAAAAACTGCATGTTTCCTGTCCTGTGGCCACTGCTTCAGTTTAGTTCAGTCGCTCAGTCGTGTCCGACTCTCTGCGACCCCATGAATCACAGCACGCCACGCCTCCCTGTCCATCACCAACTCCAGGAGTTCACTCAAACTCATGTCCACAGAGTCGGCGATGCCATCCAGCCATCTCATTCTCTGTCGTCCCCTTCTCATTCCGCCCCCAAACTTTCCCAGCACCAGAGTCTTTTCCAGTGAGTCAACTCGTCGCATGAGGTGGCCAAAGTATTGCAGTTTCAGGTTTAGCATCAGTCCTTCCAATGAACACCCAGGACTGATCTCCTTAGAATGGACTGATTGGATCCCCTTGCAGTCCAAGGGACTCTTCCCCAGCACCACAGTTCAAAATCATCAATTCTTCGGTGATCAGCTTACTTCACAGGCCAACTCTCACATCCATACATGACCACGGGAAAAACTATAGCCTTGACTAGACGAAACTTGGTTGGCAAAGTAATGTCTCTGCTTTTTAATACACTATCTATGTTGATCATAACTTTCCTTCCAAGGAGTAAGCGTCTATTAATTTCCTGGCTGCAATCAGCATCTGCAGTGATTCTGGAGTCCAAAAAAATAAAGTCTGACACTATTTCCACTGTTTTTCAATCTATGTCCCATGAAGTGATGGGCATGATGCCATGATCTTTGTTTTCTGAATGTTCAGCTTCAAGCCAAACTTTTCACTCTCCTCTTTCACTTTCATCAATAGGCATTTTTGTTCCTCTTCTCTTTCTGCCATAGGGTAGTGTCATCTGCATATATGAGGTTATTGATATTTCTCCTGGCAATCTTGATTCCAGCTTGTGCTTCTTCAAGCCCAGCGTTCCTCATGATGTACTCTGCATACAAGTTAAATAAGCAAGGTGACAATATACATCCTTGACGTACTCCTTTTCCTATCTGGAACCAGTCTGTTGTTCCATGTACAGTTCTGACTGTTGCTTCCTGACCTGCATACAGGTTACTCAAGAGGCAGGTCAGGTGGTCTGGGATTACCATCTCTTTCAGAATTTTCACAGTTTATTGTGATCCACACAGTCAAAGGCTTTGGCATAGTCAATGAAGCAGAAATAGATGTTTTTCTGGAACTCTCTTGCTTTCTCCATGATCCAGCGGATGTTGGCAATTTGATCTCTGGTGCCTCTCCCTTTTCTAAAACCTGCTTGAACATCTGAGAGTTCACGGTTCACATATTGCTGAAACCTGGTTTGGAGAATTTTGAGCATGACTTTACTAGCGTGTGAGATGAGTGCAACTGTGCGGTAGTTTGAACATTCTTTGGCATTCCCTTTCTTTGGGACTGGAATGAAGACTGACATTTTCCAGTCCTGTGTCCACTGCTGAGTTTTCCAAATTTGCTGGCATATTGAGTGCAGCACTTTCATGGCATCGTCTTTCAAGATTTGAAATAGCTCAACTGGAATTCCATCACCAGCACTAGCTTTGGTCCTAGTGATGCTTTCTAAGGCCTACTTGACTTCATATTCCAAGATGTCTGGCTCTAGGTCAGTGATCAGGTTATCGTGACTATCTTGGTCATGAAGATCTTTTTTGTTCAGTTCTTCTGTGTATTCCTGCCACCTCTTCTTAATATCTTCTACTTCTGTTAGGTCCATACCATTCCTGTCCTTTATCGAGCCCATCTTTGCATGAAATGTTCCCTTGGAATCTCTAATTTTCGTGAAGAGATCTCTTGTCTTTCCCTTTCTGTTATTTTCCTCTATTTCTTTGCATTGATCAGTGAGGAAGGCTTTCTTATCTCTCCTTGTTATTTTTTGGAACTCTGCATTCTTACGCTTATATCTTTCCATTTCTCCTTTCATTTCACTTCTCTTTTTTTCACAGCTATTTGTAAGACCTCCTCAGACAGCCATTTTTTCTTGATGCATTTCTTTTCCATGGGGATGGTCTTGGTCCCTGTCTCCTGTACAATGTCAAGAACCTCAGTCCAGAGTTCATCAGGCACTCTATCTGTCAAATCTAGACCCTTAAATCTATTTCTCACTTCCACTGTATAGTCATAAGGGATTTAATTTAGGTCATAACTGAATGGTCTAGTGGTTTTCCCTACTTTCTTCAATAAGTCTGAATTTGGCAATAAGGAGTTCACGATCTGAACCACAGTCAGCTCCTGATCTTGTTTTTGCTAACTGTATATAGCTTCTCCATCTTTGGCTGCAAAGAATATAATCAATCTGATTTCGGTTTTGACCATTTGGTGATATCCATATGTAGAGTTTTCTCTTGTGTTGTTGGAAGAGGGTGTTTGCTATGACCAGTGCGTTCTCTTAGCAAAACTCTATTAGCCTTTGCCCTGTTTCATTCTGTGCCCCAAGGACAAATTTTCCTGCTACTCCAGGTGTTTCTTGACTTCCTACTTCTGCATTCCAGTCCCCTATAATGAAAAAGACATCTTTTTTGGGTGTTAGTTCTAAAAGGTCTTGCAGGTCTACATAGAACCTTTCAACTTCGGCTTCTTCAGCATTACTGGTTGGGGCATAGGCCTGGATTACTGTAACATTGAATAGCTTGCCTTGGAAAAGAACAGAAATCCTTCTGTCATTTTTAAGATGGCATCCAAATACTGCATTTCGGACTCTTTTGTTGACCATGATGGCTACTCCATTTCTTCTAAGGGATTCCTGCCCACAATAATAGATATAATGGTCATCTGAGTTAAATTCAACCATTCCAGTCCATTTTAATTCACTGATTCCTAGAATGTCTATGTTCACTCTTGCCATCTCCTGTTTGACCACTTCCAATTTGCCTTGATTCGTGGACCTATCATTCCAGGTTCCTATGAAATATTGCTCTTTACAGCACTGGACTTTGCTTCTATCATCGGTCACATCCACAACTGGGTATTGGTTTTGCTTTTGCTCCATCCCTTCATTCCTTCTAGAGTTATTTCTCCACTGATCTCCAGTAGCATACTGGGCATCTACCTACCTGGAGTATTCCTCATTCAGTATCCTATCATTTTGCCCTTTGATACTCTTCGTGGGGTTCTCAAGGCAAGTATACTGAAGTGGTTTGCCATTCCCTTCTCCAGTGGACAACATTCGGCTCTGGTCCATGTGATGAGATCGACTAGTTTCCTGTGATTATGATTTCAGTGTGTCTGCCCTCTGATACCCCCTCGCAATACCTACCATCTTATTTAGGTTTCTCTTACCTTGGGCGTGGCATATCTCTTCACAGCTGCTCCAAGAAAACGCAGCTGCAGCACCTTACCTTGGATGTTAGTTTTCCAAATTCCTTGCATACTGACTGGAGAATTTGAGACAATCAATTTTCAGGCTATGAAATAGCTGAACTGGAATTCCATCAGTTCCACTAGTTTTGTTCATAGTGAAGTTTCATAAGGATGGCTTGACTTCACATTCCAAGAGGACTGGCTCTAGGTGAGTGATCACATCATCGAGGTTATCTGGGTCATGAAGATTCTGTTAATATAGTTCTTCTGTATAACCTTGCCACCTCTTCTTAATATCTTCCACTTCACTGAGTTCCATGCAATTTCTGTCCTTTATGTTGAACATCTCTGCATGAAATTCTTCCTTGGTATCTCTAATTTCTTGAAGAGGTCTCTAGTCTTTCTCATTCCATTATTTTCCTCTATTTCTTACCATTAATCACTGAAGAAGGCTTTCTTATCACTTCTTCCTATTCCTTGGTCTTTGCATTCAGATTGTTATATCTTTAATTTTCTCCTTTGATTTAGCTTCTTTTCTCATCTATTTGTAAAGCATCTTCAGCAAACCATTTTGCCTTTATGTATTTCTCTTGAGGAGGTTCTTGATCACTGCCTATTGTACAATGTCACAATCCTCTGTCAGTAGTTCATCAGGCATTCTTTGTATCAGATCTAATCCCTTGAAATCAGTTTGTCACTTTCACCGTGTCATCATAAGGCATTTCATGTAGGACATAACTGAATGGTCTACTGGTTTTCCTTACTTTCTTCAATTTAACTCTTAATTTGGCAATAAGGAATTCATGTCCTGAGCCACTGTCCACTCCCAGCCTTGCTTTGCTGACTCTACAGATCTTCTGCATCTTTGGCTTTGAAGAAAAAATCAATCTGACTTCAGTATTAACCATATGATGAGGTACATTTGTAGTGTTCTCTCATGTTCCCAGAAAAGGGTGCTTGACATGAGCAGTGGGTCTCTTGGCAAATCTCTGTTAACCTTTGGAAGACTTCATTTTGTAATCTAAAGCCAAATTTTCCTCTTACCCCAGGTATCTCTTGACTTCCTACTTTTGCATTCCATTCCCTGTGATGGAAAGGTCATTTTTCTTGTCTGTTACTTCTAGATAGTCTTGTAGGTCTTCATAGAATCGTTCTAATTCAGCTACTTCAGCATGACTGGTCAGGACAGACTTGGATTACTGTGCTATTGAATGGGTTCCCTTGGAAAGAAACAGAGATCATTCTGTCGTTTTTCAGATTACCACCATATACTACATTGCAGACTCTTTGGTTGACTATAATGGCTACTTCGTTTCTTCTGAGGGATTCTTTCCTATTGTAGTAGACATAATGGTCACCTGAGTTAAATTCATCCATTCCCGTCAATTTTAGTTCACTGATCCCTAAAATGTCGAAGTTCATCCTTGACATCGCCGTTTTGACCCCTTCCTATTTACCTTGATTCATGGACCTAACCTTTAAAGTTCCTATGCAATCTTGCTCTTTACAGCATTGGGGTGTTCTTCCATCAGTAGTCACATCTGCATCTGGGTACTGTTTTGGCTTTAGCTCCATCGTGTCATTCTTTTTGGAGTTTTTTCTGCACTAATCTCCCATATCATATCGGGCAGCTAACAACCTTGGAGTTTGTCTTTCAGTATGCTATATTTTGCCTTTACATGCTGCTCATGGAGTTCTTCAGGCAGGGATACTGACGAGGTTTTCCATTCCCTTCTCCAAGGACCACGATTTGTCAGAACCCATTACCATGACCCATCCATCTTGGGTGGCCCCACAAGCATGGCACATAGTTTCATTGAGTCAGTTAGACAAGGCTGTGTCCCATGTGATCAGTTTGGTTAGCTTTCTGAGATTATGGTTTTCATTCTATCTGCCTTCTGATGGATAAGGTCAAGAGGCTGTGGAAGCTTCCTGATGGGAACGACTGAGTAAGGGAAACTGGTTCTTGTTCTGATGGGTAGAACCATGCTCAGTTCAGTTCAGTTCAGTGGCTCAGTCATTGACAAATCTTTGTGGCCCTATGCACTGCAGCATGCCAGTCCTCCCCGTCCATCACCAACTCATCGAGTTTACTCAAACTCATGTTCATTAAGTTGGCGATGCTCTCCAATCATCTCATCTTCTGTGTACTTTTATTCTCCCACCTTGAATATTTCCCAGCGTGAGGGTCTTTTCCAATGAGTCAGTTCTTCACACCACGTGGCCAAAGTATTGGAGTTTCAGCAGCAGCATCATTCCTTCCATTGAATATTCCGGACTGATTTCCTTTAGGATGGACTGCTTGCATCTCCTTGCCATTCAAAAGACTCTCAAGCCACTTCTCCATCATCACAGTTCAAAAACATCAATTCTTTGGCTTTCTTTATAGTCCACATCTCCCATCCATACATGACTACTGGAAAAACCATAACTTTGAGTAGACAGAAATATTTTGGAAAGTAATCTCTCTGATGTTTGATATGCTGTCTAGTTTGGTCATATTTTTCTACCAAAGAGAAAGCATATTTTAATGTTACGGCTGCATTCCCAATCTGCTGTGATTTTGAATACACCTCCACTCCCCAAACCCCACCCCTGGCCAAAAAATAAATAAATAAATAAAATCTCTCATTCTTTCCATTGTTTCACTTCTATTTGCCAGCAAATGATGGGACCGGTTGCCATGACCATTGTTTTTTGAATTTTGAGTTTTATGTCATCTATTTCACTCTCCACTTTCACTTTCATCAAGCGGCTCTTTAGTTCATCTTCCCTTTCTGCCATAAACTTGGTGCCATCTCCAGATAAGAGATTATGGATATTTCACCTGGCTATCTTGATTCCAGCGTGTGCTTTTGCAACCTGGCATTTCCCTTGATGTAATCTGCATATAATTTACATAAGCAGCATATCTGTATACAGCCTTGTCGTACTCCTTTCCCTTTGGATTCAGATTGTCATTCCATTTCCAGTTCTAACTTGCATCTTGACTTGCATGCAGATTTTTCAGGAAGCAGGTCATGTGGTCTGGTATTATCATCTCTTGAGGAATTTTCCATAGTTTGTTGTGACCCGTAGTCAAAGGCTTTGGTGTAGGCAATGATGCAGAAGTAGACTTTTTTCTTCTGGAACTCTCTTCCTGTGTTGCTGATCCAAAAGCTATTGATAATTTGATCTCTGGTTCCTCTACCTTTTAAAAATCAAACTTGAACACCTGGAATTTCATGGTTTATGTACTGTTGAAGCCTGGTCTGGAGAATTTCTATTATTATTTTGCTAGTGTGTAAGATGATTGCAATTGTGTGGTAGTGTGAACATTGTTTGGCACTGGCTTTCTTTAATGCAAACTGACCTTCTCCTTGTATAATTATGGGCCATTAATATGTGTATATTACAAAAACCATTCCAATATTTGATTACGAGGAATCTACTTAATTTTTTTAAACTAAATTATGAAAAAGGAGTAAAGAAAATAAAAGAATTCTACCTGGTGCTCTCTGATGACCTAAATGTGAAGGAAGTCTAAAAATTCAGGGATTTATGTACACATTAGTGTCATTCATTTTGATATATTACAAAAATGAGATTATATAATTTTTATAAAATAAAATTGCTTAAAGCAATATTACAAGTCAACTGTACCTCAAGCAGTGAACAAATAAATGGTTCCACCATTTGCAATATTTTGATCCTTGAGAATATGATGGTAAGTGAAATATTTCAGTTACAAGGTGACAGAAACTTTAATCACCTTAATGTGTTAGTTAATATATGTGAATTTAGGAAAAGTGAGTTGAAAATCGTTATCTGAGGATATTCAAAATGGACCACGATTGTTCAAGTTACGAACTTCTATCGTAGGTCAAATATTTCTTCAAGGAAGATGCTCTGATAGAGACAGGACAGACATAGATCTGCAGATCGTAGCTCAAGATTATTAGTGAATTTGGAAATACAACTGCAACCACAGTCACACTCTCAATGGTGTGTAGTAGAATATATATTTCTCCCATTGCTCAGGACCTTCTAGGCCTTCTACCCTAGGGCTGGGTAGTGAAAGGCAGAACTTCGGGACAGGCAAAAGGCTGCGTATTGCAGAGGCCCAGTTCCCTTGATGGAGCCATTCACTGGCCTTCACCAGGATTCGAAGAATAGCCAACATGTCTGATGCTCACTTCCATGACCTAATGGTTGTGGCAAACTGTAGGGGTAACAGTCTAAGAAACCCAACCCCCTTTTGGATAGTATGAGGAGACTGAGTGCCAACTGTGTTTCGGGCACCTGACTCCCTCATTATAATGACTGGACAATGTATGAGAACCTTGGAAAGAGAAGGACACAGAGAACAGTCCCAGCTGGGACTGGGCACTGATGGGAGAACCAAGACCAGACAGGTCTTGGTTGAGATCTAGCCTGCGCCCAGACAGGATAACCAGCCTTCGGAAGGAAACCCTCCTGTAACCAGGATGTTGGATGATGAAAGTCATTTTAGGATATTTCCTTTTAGGATATGGATTGATGTTTACTTCAGTACCGGTTTTCAGAAACAGTATTACCTGAGTGTGACCTTACCTCAATAACAGGATCTGACAGTAAGATATTTGCAACACCTAATCACAAACCTCACTTACCTTTCCTCTAAGTGAGCTGTGTTGAAAGCTTAGGAGTTTGCTGTAATTAAAGGCATAAGCCACACATCTTGCATTGTTCCGCAATGAAAACCTCTAGTATTTAAACGCAAATCTTTGGAAATAACTTAACCTTATAATATTGGGTATTTATTAGCAGTAGCATCTTATGTCTCAGTTCTGTGAATGAGACAGTGTCTCATTTCAAAACCACATTCTGTCATGTGTAAATGAGAAGTTTATCGTTTTCAAGTATAAAACAAATTAGCTGGTGCACTGGGATGAACCAGAGATATGGGATGGGGAGCGAGGTGGGAGTGGGGTCAAGATGGGGAACATATGTACATCCGGGGCGCATTCATGTCAATGTATCGCAAAACCATTACAATATTGTAAACTAATCAGCCTCCAGTTAAAATAAATACATTTAAAATAATGATAATAATAAAAAAAATTAGCAAAAACTGATGGCTACCTCCATTATCAAGTTAGTTAAGGACCAAATTACTGTGACAGATGTAATCAGGTCTATTTGAAGAATACTTATAACTTTGAAAATATTGTAATGAACTGATTTGCTGCTGCTGCTGCTGTGTCACTTCAGTTGTGTCCAACTCTGTGCGACCACATAGACGGCAGCCCACCAGGCTCCCCTGTCCCTGGGATTCTCCAAGCAAGAACACTGGAGTGCGTTACCATTTCCTTCTTCAATGCATAAAAGTGAAAAGTGAAAGTGAAGTCGCTTAGTCGTGTCTGACTCTTAGCGACCCCATGGACTGCAGCCCACCAGGCTCCTCCATCCATGGGATTTTCCCGGCAAGAGTCCTGGAGTGGGGCGCCATAAACATATATTTCGCTAGTATACCTATATAATATATAGTATTTTGACATTACAACAATTTTGTAGTTTGTATATGTGCATCACAATTTGGTTTAATACTTATATAAAATAAAGTTTTTCTTTACCTAATGCCTTTATGGAGAGGATATGGAGGTTAGCAAAAACTCTGCATCTTGTTTACAATTGTATGAGTCCCAAAGAACCCATTTTTCTTAAGAATCTGCATTCTAAATTGGGTAGATCAGATTAGTGGGATGAATACTCAGAAACAGATTAGCATAGAGTAGTAACAAGTAAAAAGAAGAAAATCAATATTTTAGAATAATGTTGTCCTCTCGAAATGTGTATTTTGAAGTGGGTGGAATCACCGACTCGATGGACATGAGTTTGAGTGAACTTCAGGAGTTGGTGATGGACAGGGAGGCCTGGCATGCTGTGATTCACGGGGTCACAGAGAGTCGGACATGACTGAGCTACTGAACTGAATTTACTTTACTTTGTACAGAGTCAAAATTGTGAGCAATGTGTAATTTCTTTCTAAACCTTTTTGCCAATAGGGTTTTTAGGTAGATATTTTGATATACAGGACTAGGTTTTTATCAGGAAAGGAGTGCAGATACAAAAAACACAGAGACATTTATATGTGAAGACAAAGCCATGTGATGATGTTTCACCATCCAAAAGAGGCCTCAGAAGAAAACAAATCTGGTAACCCTTTGATTACTGGCTAGATCCCTGGAAATATGAGAAAACATTTACTGAAGCTACCTGCTTTATGGCATGCTGTTACAGCAAACCTTGAATAGACATACACCACTACCTCTTGAAAATAAGCTTTCAAGTTCAAAAGAAGCCTACTGTTCGTACCCAGGTTCTCATGGAAAGGAAATTGTTAAAGAACTCTCTGACCCAAAAACTGATAATGTTTTCAGAATTTTAATAGGAAAAATCCCATTCTCCATTGCAAAGAGAAGTATAAAGTACTTAGGAATAAATTTACCTAAAGAAACAAAAGATCTGTATTTATGTATCGAAATGTAAAACACTCCAGAAATAAAGATAATAGAAACAGACAGAGAAATATGTCAGGTTCTTAGATCAGAAGAATCAATATGTGAAAATGAGTACACTAGCCAAAACACAATAAGTTCACTGCTATCTACCAGTGTTATTGCTGTTGTTGTTGTTGTTTCCACAGAATAAGAACAAACAGTTTCAACCTCTAATAGCCAAAGCAATCTTGAAAAAGAAGAATGGATATAGTGGGATCAAACTGGCTGATTTCAGGTTATACTACAGAGCTACAGTCATCAAGAAAGAAAGGTACCAGCACAAGACAAAAATACAGCTCAATGGAACAATATAGAAAGCCCAGAGATATATCCACACACATACGGACACTTTATCTTTGACAAAGGAGGCAAAAGTATATAAGGGAGGAGAGACAACCACTTTAAAATGCGCTGTGAGGAAAATGGTCAACAAATGTAAAAGAATGGTGCTAAAACACATTCTACCACCCTATACAACAATACACTTAAAATGGATTAAACATATGAACATAAGTCTAGAAACTATACAACTCTCAGAGGAAAACATAGGCAGAACAGACTCTAAAACAAATCACAGTATGATTCTATTTGAGCCTCCTGAGTGACAGAAATAAAAACAAAAACAAACAAGGAACCTCATTACACTTAAAAGTTTTACACAACGAAGGAAACAATAAGCAAGGTGAAATGGCAGCCTTCCAAATAAGAGAATATAATAGTAAACAAAGTAACTGACATCAAATTAATCTCCAAAATATACAAGCAGCTCATGCAGTTCAATACCAGAAAAATAAGCAATCCAATCAAAAAGTGGGACAAAGAACTAAAGAGATTTCTCCAAAAGAGACATACAGATGTCTAACAAACACCTGAAAATCTACTCAACATCACTCATTATCAGATAAACACAAATCAATACTACAGTGAGGTAACATTTCACACTAGTCAAAAAGCTACCATCAAAAACTACCATTAAAAACCTCTACAAGCCAGTAATGCTGGAAAGGGAGCAGAGAAAGGGAAACTTCGTACATTGTTGGTGGAAAGGCACACTAGTATGGGCACTATGGAGAACAGTGTGGAGATTTCTTACCTAAAAAAAAAACAAAAACAAAAATGGAAATAGAATTACCATATGACCCAGCGATCCCACTTCTGGTCATACAGACCAAGACAACTAGAATTCAATGAAACAAACGTACTTCAGTGTTCATTGCAGCACTATTTACTATAGCTTGGACATTGAAACAACCTTGATGTCCAGTTCGAAGATCAATGGTTAAGGATGAAGCTGTCATATACACAATGGAATATTCAGCTATTAAAAAAGGGACACGTTTGAGTCAGTGCTATGAGGTGGATGAAACTAGAGCCTATTATACAGAGGGAGGCAAGCCAGAAAGAGAAACACCAACACAGTATATGAAACCTTATATATGAAATTTAGAAAGAGGTAACAATGATGCTATAAGCGAGACAATAAAAGTGAGACTTATATAAAGAAAAGAATTTAGGACTATGTGGGATAAGGTGAGGGTGGGATGCTAGGAAAGAATAACATTGAAACATGAAACACTGAAACATGTATATTATCATATGGAGAACAGATAACCAGTTGAAGGTCATTGCATGAAGCAAGGCATGCAAAACTGGTGTTGTGGGACAACCCAGAAGGATGAGTCCATGAGATGGCTGACTGATATAGTAGTGTGGAGGAAGCTCTGATGGGAATTCAGTAACCATGAAAGTAGTTCACTTATTACAGAAATGTTTACTTATTACAGTAAAAAAAAAAAAAAAGTCTTTATCTCTCAGCTACCTCTCATTGACCCTATCCACTCATCAATACCCAGCCTAGAGGGAATGAACTAGCTTGATCTCAAATCTAAACCGGACATTCAAACTTCTGCATTAGGCTCATGAGACGAATGCTTATAACTTCATTGCCATCCACTTTTCTTTTACTGTAGTAATGAGTAGTCTAACCCACTGTGACTGAGGCCTTCAAATATGTCACTGTGGAGCCCATCCTTTCTTCTTCCTAACTTTATCTCCATGTTCCCCTGAGCATCAGGTGGCTCCATAAGTACTTCTTATCTGTTGCTCATGAAGTCAATTGAACAACCACCATGACCTCTTATCAATCTCATTAAAGTGTGAAATAGACAAATATGCTAAAAAGGCCTGGAAAACTTAACTAATACTGAGAACACCTTCAGAAAAGGGACTCTCAGCCTTCCTGACAAATTCTTGGTAAAGGTCATGTAACACGTGGGAAAGAATATGAGGAATATGTTCACTCTTGCTATGGAAAGAAGTGGGTAATACGATGGAACTAATAAGCCCTTTCACACATGACTTAAAAAATGATGAGACAGCATGGGAAAGACAGCAAACAAAGCCACACATATGCGGGGGGCAAAGTTCTTGTGCTTCTTTTGTTCTACGACAGACCTGTTCAATGCATAAAGCCTCCTGTTCCTAGAAAGGAAGAGATATATATGGGTATCAAGATTATAATTTCCTCTCAGTGCCAGATCTTTCCGTTGTGCTCCTTACTCATCTAGACAAGGGAAAATTTAAATTAGAGTTTATCATTCCCAAATAGGAAAAGAAACGTCCCAGTGGGCCAATTTCTATCAAGTCAAAACAGTGTCTTTATTTCATACACTAGGAAAGAAGTTTCAAATCTTGGATGGAGCAAAAGAAGCATAAGACTCTCCACAGAGGATACATTTTCGTTCCTTTCTTCTCCTTTTTCTCTTTTTTTGAAGGCAAAGAAACAGCCAGTGGACTTTAATAAAGTCACAGAGATAACTTAGAAAAATGTTAAGCCCTTCAGTGTGAGCGACACAAAGTCCTATGAGATAATACATAGAACACAATTGCATCTGACACGAAGTTACATGTTTGTTTGTATGTTCAGTCTTGTCCAACTCTGAAAAGAAATGGAATGTAGAACACCAAGCTCCTCTGCTCATGGGATTTACCAGGCAAAATAGTTATTTTCTGTGGCCATTTCCTACTCCACTGTTAGATGTATAGAATGAATAAAAATATTATCCATGACTTTTCTTACATCTGTCTCAACACAAAATAAATAAAACAGGCACTTTGCTCCAGCGAATCTTTCTGAAATTCCAAAGATGCAATTGTGAATGAGAAACGGTTCAAATATTGTGGACTCTCATGATCACAGCAAGGCAGATACAAAGTAAAGGAAAAGGTAAACTTTGAAACCTGACCTACCTTATAATTCAGTGAAGCTCATTTTTTGTTAAACCAATAACAACAAAAGTTCCCTTCTTTATCTCCTTTTAACAGCTAAAAATGGAGAAATAGGTAGATAGACGGAGTGGAGCTCAGAGAATTGGGACAGAAATCTCTGTATATGACCCAGTCAGTTTTCAAGGGTTTCACCTTTGTTTGCTTGCATGTTTGCTTGTTTGTTTTTAAAGAACTCATTTCCCAGAACTTCATAGAAACATTAATGATGCTGAAGATCTTGTGTCACCTTGGTGTTGGTGGTAATCATGACCACGAGCAAGTGACACTGATTTTCCCTCAGGGCTCCAGGTATAAATCAGTATGTCCAGTGTTTATGTTCTCCGTAAGAGGAGCCACAAATCAAATATCCAAAATCTGTGGGATCATGAAAATAACAAGAGAGTTCCAGGAACAAACAAACAAATAAACATGTTCTTCTACTTCATTGTTTATAACAAAGGTTTTGAGTGTGTGGATCACAACAAACGGTGGAAAATTCTTAAGGTGATAGGAACATCAGATCGCCTGACCTGCCTCCTAGGAAATCTGTATGCAGATCAAGAAGCACCAGTGAGAACCGGATGGAAAACAACAGACTGCTTCCAATTAGGGAAAGGATTATGACAAGGTTGCATATTGTCACTCTGCTTATTTAAATTATATGTAATGGTCACTTCAGTCACTCAGTCATATCTAACTCTTTGCGACCCATTAACCGCAGCACGCCGGGCCTCCTTGTCCACTACCAACTCCTTGAGTTTATGCAAACTCATGTCCATTGAGTTGATGATGCTATCCAATTATCTCATCCTCTGTCATCACTTTCTCTTCCTGCCCTCAATATTTCATAGCCTCAGGAAATTTCCCAGTGAGTCACTTAATCGCATCAGGTGGCCAAAGTATTGCAATTTCATCTTCAACATCAATCACTCCGATGAACACCCAGGACTGAACTCCATTAGGATGGACTGTTTGGATCTCCCTGAAGTCCAAGGGACTCTCAAGAGTCTTCGCCTACACCAAAGTTGAAAAGCGTCAATTTTTCAGCACTCAGATTTCTTTATAGTACAACTCTTACATCCATACATGCCCACTGGAGAAACCAAAGCCTTTACTAGATGGACCTTTGTTGGCAAAGTAATACCTCTGCTTTTTAATATGCTGACTAGGCTGGTCATAACTTTCCTTCCAAGGCGTAAGGGTCTTTTAATTTTAAGGCTGCAATCACCATCTGCAGCAGTCTTGGAGCCTAAGAAATAGTGAACGACGATTTCCACTCTTTCCGCACCTATTTGCTGTGAAACAATGGGACTGGATACCATGATCTTAGTTTTCTGAATGTTGAGCTTTAAGCGAATTTTTCACTATCCTCTTTCAATGTCATCAAGAGGTTCTTTAGTTATTTTTCACTTTCTGCCGAAAGGGAGGTGTCATCGGCGTATCTGAGGTTATTGATATTTCACCCAGAAACCTTGATTCCAGCTTGTGCTTCTTCCAGACCATCACTTCTCATGATGTCCTCTGCATATAAGTTAAATATGCAGGGTGATGATATACATCCTTGACGTACTCCTTTCCCTATTTGGAACCAGTCTGTTGTTCCATAGCCAGTTCTGTTGCTTCATCACCTACATACAAGTTTCTCAAGAGGCAGGTCAAGTGGTCCGGTATTCCCATCTCTTTCCAATTTTCCACAATTTATAGTGATCCACGCAGTCAGGGGCTTTGGCAGAGTCAGTAAAGAGGACATAGATGTTTTTCTGGAGCTTTCTTCCTTTTTTGATGATTCATCGGATGTTGGCAATTTGATCTCCGGTTCCTCTGCTGTTTTTAAAACCAGGTTGAAAATCTGGAATTTCACAGTTCAAGTATTGCTGAAGCTTGGCTTGGAGAATATAGAGCATTATTTTACTAGCGTGTGAGATGAGTGAAATTGTGCGGTAGTTTGCATATTCTATGGCATTGCCTTTCTTTGGGATTGAAAACATATTGCCCTTTTCCAGTCTTGTGGCCACTGCTTAATTTTCCAATTTAGCTGTCATATTGAGTTCAGCACTTTTAAAGCATCATCCTTAAGGATTTGAAAAAGCTCAACTGAAATTCCAACACCTACACTAGCTTAGTTCGTAGCGATGCTTCCTAAGACTCACTTCACTTCACATTCCAAGATGTATGGCTCTAGGAGAGTGATCACTCCACTGTGATTATCTGGGTCGTGAAGATCTTTTTTTGCACAGTTCTTCAGTGTATTTTTAACCACCTCTTAACAGTTTCTGCTTCAGTTAGATCCCTACCGTTTCTGAGCTTTATTGAGCCCTTCTTTGCATGAGATGTTCTCTTGGGATCTCCAATGTTCTTGAAAAGATTTCTTTCCCATTCTATAGTTTCCCTTCTTTATTGGCACTGATCCCTGAGGAAGGCTTTCTTTGCTGGCTTTGCTTTTCTTTAGAAATTTGCATTCAAATGGATATATCTTTGCTTTTCTATTTTGCTTTTTGTTTCCCTTGCTTTCAAAGCTATTTGTAAAGCCGCTTCAGAGAGCCATTCACTTCTTTCATTTCTTTACCTGGGGATGGTCATGATCCCTGTCTCCTGTACACTGTCAGGTACCTCCATCCATAGCTCATCAGGCACTCTGTCAATCAAATCTAGTCCCTTAAATCTAATTTTCACTTCCAGTGTAGTGTCATAAGGGATTTGATTTAGGTAATACTTGAATGGTCTAGTGGTTTCCTCCAGTTCCTTCAATTTCTGTCTGAATTTGGCAATAAGGAGTTCAGGATCTGAGCCACAGTCAGTTTCCTGTCTTGTTTTTGCTGACTGTATAGAGCTTCTCTATTTTGGCTGCTAAGAACATAATCAATCTGATTTCAGTTTCGAACATCTGGTGATGTTCATGTGTAGAGTCTTCTCTTGTGTTGTTGGAAAAGGGTGTTTGCTTGACCAGTGCGTTCTCTTGGCAGAACTCTATTAGCCTTTGCCCTGCTTCATTGTGTAGTCCAAGGCCAATTTGCCTTGTACTCTAGGTGTTTCTTGACTTCCTACTTCTGCTTTCCAGTCCCCTATACTGAAAAGGACATCTTTTTGGGGTGTTAGTTTTAGAATGATATTGAATCATTTGCCATGGAAAAAAAACATATCGTTTTTGAGATTGTTCCCAAGTACTTCATTTTGGACTCTTTTGTTGACTATGATTGCTACTCCATTTCTTCAAAGGGATTCCTGCCCACAGTAACAGATATAATGGTCATGTGAGTTAAATTCTCCCATTCCAGTCCATCTTAGTTCACTGATTCCTAGAATGTCAGTGTTTACTCTTGCCATCTCCTGTTTGACCACTTCCAATTTTCCTTGATTCATGGACCTAACATTCCAGGTTCTTTTGCAATATTGCTTTTTACAGCATCAAACCCTGCTTCCATCACCAGTGCTGTTCATAACTGGTTGTTGATTTTGCTTTGACTCGATTGCTTCATTATTTCTGGAGTTATTTATCCACTGACCTCTAGAAGCATATTGGGCACCTACCAATGGTTCATTCTTCAGTGTCCTATCTTTTTGTTTTCATGGTTTTCATGGGGTTCTCAAGGCAAGAATACCGAGTGTTTTGCCATTCCCTTCTCCAGGGGACCACATTCTTTCCACTTTGGTGAAGGGCTGTCGTCAAAGTAAAAGACAATTTCTTCTTGGAGAAAACTATATTGCAAACCTAAACATTGTATTTAGAAGAGACATTCACCTTGGTAACAAAGGCCTCCACTTCACAAACCCCTGTTTTTTATCCAGCAGTATTGTGCAGATTTGGGAGCTGGAATATAAAGAAGACTGAGAGAAGGAGATTCGATAGCTTTCAACTGTGCTGCTGCAGAAGATGCTTCAGTCCATTTCAGTTGCTCAGTCGTGTCCAACTCTTTTCGACCCCACGAACCGAAGCACACCAGGCCTCCCTGTCCAGCACTAACTCCCAAACACCACCCAACTCATGTCCATTGATAGGCAATGCCATCCACACATCTCATCCTCTGTCATCCCCTTCTCCTCCTGCCCTCAATCTTAGCTAGCATCAGGGTCTTTTCCAATGAGTCAGCTCTTCGCATCAGGTGTCCAAACTATTGGAGTTTCAGCTTCACCATGAGACATTCCAATGCATACCCAGGGCTCATCTCCTTTAGGATGGATTGGTTGGATCTCCTTGCAGTCCAAGGCCCTCTCAAGAGTCTTCTCAAACACCACAGTTCAAAAGTATCAACTTTTCGGCTCTCAGCTTTTCTTACAGTCCAACTCTCACGTTCATACATGACCACTGAGTAAACCATAGCCTTGACTAGATGGACCTTTGTTGGCAAAGGAATGTACCTGCTTTTTAATATGCTATCTAGGTTGGTTGTAACTTTCCTTCCAAGCAGAAAGCGTCTTTTAATTTCATGGCTGCAATCACCATCTGCAGTGATTTTGAATCCCCAAGAAATAGACTCTTGGGGGTCACTTGGACTGAAAGGAGATTAAGCCAATTCATCCTAAAGGAAATCAACCATAAGTATTCATTCGAAGGCCTAATGATGAAGTTGAAACTTCAGTTTTGGCCAGCTGATCAAAGTGTCACTTCACTGGAAAAGTCCATGATGCTTTTCAAGATTGATGACAGGAGAAGAAGGGAGTAATAGAGGATGAGATGGTTGGACCGTATCAGAAATACAATGGGCATGCATTTGAAGAAACTCTGCGAGATAGTGATAGATAGAGATGCGTGTTGTGCAGCAGTCCATGGCGTCACAAAAGAGTTGAAGACAGCTTGTTGACTGAACAGTGACACTCAATGTCTCTAGAGTTACTTCTACAAATCACTCTAAATAGACTTAAATAAAGTAGTAACAAATAACAACTAAGGTGGTATAATAGAAGATAATGTAATTTTTTTTTTAATATGGGAACTGTAGACTCTGAAAGAAACAAAGCTTAGAATTGAATAAATTTTAAGTTTTAGCGTGAGGGAGGAAACAGGAAGATGGAGGAGGAATAGGATGGGGAGACAACTTTCTCCCCCACAAATTCATCCAAAGGACATTTGAACGCTGAGTAAATCCCACAAAGCAACTTCTGAATGCCAGCACAGGACATCAGGCACCCAGAAAAGCAGCCCATTGTCTTAGAAAGGAGGAAGGAAATAACATAAAAGATAAAAAGAGAGGCAAAAGAGGGAGGGATGGAGGTACGTCAAGGAAAGGGAGGCTTAAAAAACAGAGAAGTTTCCAAACACCTGGAAACACTCACTGGTGAATCTGTGGCAATCCTTGGAACCTCAGAGGGCAACATAACCTGGAGGAAAAATCAATAAATAATTAAAACCTACAGACAGGTCTCAGCAGTGACTCCAAGGCAGAAGCAGCACAGCCACCCACACCCCCAACTAGCAAGTGGGGACTGGGCAGGGAGGCGAGGGCTGCATCCCTAGAGTAAGGACCAGGCCTGAAAGCCCTGAGGGCAATCTGAAGGAGCTAACTTAAGATAGCTAATCAGACTGAGGGATAGCTACCCCATGAAAAGGCGAAAAGCCCCAAGCCAAGACACCGTCAGACCTACTCATAGAAGAAAGGACTGAAGAGAGCTAGCCAGCTGAGGTCAGTCCATCCACCATCCCACGCTAAGACAGGCAGGTAAAGGCAGCCAGAGCTGGAAGAGGGCAATCTCAGCCTCAGAGAGGCATCCAATACCAAGCTGCGATCAGGTTTCTTTGCTAACCAAGATTTCTTGGGTTCTGGCTTGTCAATATCCGCCTGAGAAGGTGTACTGGTTGTATGACCAGAAAACCAAGCAGCAATGATGGGGGAGGCAACTAGTCGCAGCAACTATGCTGGCCAAACACCTGGTCACCTGAGCTGCTCGGAACGGGGAAGTACACAAAACGCAGGTCCAACGAAGTCTGTGCCTTTGTGGAGTATCCGAGAACAAGAACCTGAGCGGCTTAGACCAGGGATGTACATCCAACCCAGCGCCGGCCTCGGACGTTTCCCAGCAGAGCAACCTAAAGCCTGTGCATTGTAGACTGGGAGAGCACACACGCCGTGAGCGGTGGCAAACCCAGTGTATCCAAGTCACTACAAGCACTCCCCACTGATGCCACTGATGTTTGTCTGCAGCTTAACTCCTTCCCCACAGTATGACCGAAAAGGTGAGCCTAAAAAAGTGTCCACCACCGCCCTTGTGTCAGGACAGGAAATAGACACTGAAGAGACCAGCAAACAGAAGAAGCTTAAAAAGAAGGAACTGAATTGGAAGAGATGGATGAAGAAGTCTTGAGCCTACTGCAAGAAAAAGACTGAAAACCAAAGTCAGAGGCTTAAGTCCAAATCCTGCGAACACCAGAGAACTGCTGTTCTGGGGAATAATAATTGAAAGGAGCTCATCAAATGCCTCCATACCTTCACTGAAACCAGGCACCACCCAAGGGTCAACAAATTCCAAAGAAAGTCATACCACACAAATTCTCCAGCAACACAGGAGAATAGACCTAAGCTTCAATACAAAGGCTGCCCAAAGCCACTCCAAACCCAATGACATCCTATAACTCATTACTGGACACTTCACTGTGCTCCAGACAGAAGAACTAGAGCTCCACCCCGCACAACAGCGACACAAGCATCCCTAACCAGGCAACGTTGACATGCTACCCTTTCAAAGCCACACAGAGCAATGAAACTACACAATAAAGAGAACTCCATAAACTGCCAGAAGATGGAAAGGGCACCACTAACAGAGCAATATAAGCAAGATGAAGAGGCAGAGAAATACCCAGCAAGTAACGGAACGGGATAAATGTCCACCAAAAAAAAAAAAAAGAGTAAGGTATAGGGAATCTACTTGATAAAGAATTTCAAATATTGATAGTGAAAATGATTTAAAATCTTGAAAACAAACTGGAGTTACAGATAAATAACCTGGAGACAAGGATCGAGAAGATCTAAGAAAGGTTTAATAAGGATCTAGAAGAAATAAAAAACAGTCAATATACAATGAATAATGCAGTAGATGAGATCAGATACACTCTGAAGGGAACCAACAGTAGAATAACGGAGGCAGAAAACAATTGATAAGTGAGCTAGAAGATAGAATAGTAGAAATAAATTATTCAGAGAGGAAAAAGGAAAAACGAATTAAAAGAAATGAGGACCATCTCTGAGACCTCTGGGACACTGTTAAATGCCTCAACATTGGAATCATAGAAGTCCCAGAAGAAAAGACAAAAAGAAAGGCCATGAGAGAATACTTGAGGAGATAATAGTTGGAAACTTCTTTAACAAACACAAAGGACAAATATTAAAAGCACAAGGGAAAACCAACAAATAACACACAAGATGATTCCCATAAGGATTACAGCTTATCTTTCCACTGAAACTCTTCAGGCCAGGAGGGAATGGCAAGACATATTTAAAGTGATGAAAGAAAGTAACCTACAGCCAAGGTTACTATATCCATCAAGGATTTCATTCAAATATGAAGGAGAAATCAAAAGCTTTACGGACAAGGAAAAACTCAGAGAATTCATTATCACCAAACCAGCTCTCCAACAAAGGCTAAAGGGTCTTCTCTAGATAGGAAACACAGAAAGGGTATAGAAATTCAAACCCAAAATAATAAAGAAAATGACAACGGGATCACACTTATCAATAATTATCTTAAATGTAAATGGTTTCAATGTCCCAACCAAAAGACAAAACATGGCTGAATGGATACAAAATCAAGAGCCCTATATAGGTTGTCTGCAAGAGACCCACCTCAAATCAAGAGACACATACAGACTGAAAGTGAAGGGCTGGAAAAAGATATTCCAGGCAAATAGAGATCTAAAGAAAGCAGGAGTAGCAATACTCATATCAGATTAAAATAGACTTTAAAACAAAGGCTGTGAAAACAGAAAAACAAGGCCATTGCATAGTGATCAAAGGCTCAATCCAAGAAGAAGATATAACAATTATATACATATGCACCCAACATAGGAGCACCACAATAGGTAAGACAATCACTATCAAGTATGAAAGGGGAAATTAACTACAATGCAATAATAGTAGAAGACTTTAATACCCCACTCACACCTATGAATAGATCAACTAAACAGAAAAGTAACAAGGAAAGACAAACTTTAAATGATACAATAGACCAGTTAGATCTAATTGATATCTATAGGACATTTCACCCCCCAAAATGAATTTCACCTTTTTCTCAAGTGCACACAGAACATTTTCCAGGATAGGTCACATCCTGCTCCATAAATCTAGGCTTGGTAAATTTAAAAAAAATGAAATTATTTCAAGCATCTTTTCTGACCACAGTGCAGTAAGATTTTATCTCAATTACAGGAGAAAAACTATTAAAAATGCCAAAATATGGAGGCTGAAAAACACACTGCTGAATAACCAACAAATCATAGAAGAAATTAAAAAAAAATGAAATCAAAATGTGCATAGAAACGAATGAAAGTGAAAACACAACAACCCAAAACTTATGGAACAATGTAAAAGCGGTTCTAGGCAGAGGTTCATAGCACTACAGGCATACCTCAAGAAATAAGAAAAAAATCAACTAAATAACCTAACTCTACACCTAAAGCAAATAGAAAAGGAAGAAATGAAGAACCCAAGGGTTAGTACAAGGAAAGAAACCTTAAAATTAGGGCAGAAATAAATGCAAAAGAAACAAAAGAGACCATAGAAAAAATCAACAAAGCCAAAAGTTGGCTCTCTGAGAGGGTAAATAAAATTGAGAAACCACTAGCCAGAGTCATCAAAAAACAATGGGAGAAAAACCAAATCAATAAAATTAGAAAGGAAATGGGAGAGACCACAACAGACAACACAGTAATACAAAGAATCATAAGAGACTACTATCTCCAATCTTAATAGACCCATCACAAGCACGGAAATAGAAGCTGTAATCAGAAATCTTCCAGCAAACTAAAGCCCAGGGTCAGACGGCTTCACAGCTGAATTCTACCAAAAATTTAGAGAAGAGCTAACACCTATCCTACTCAAATTCTTCCAGAAAATTGCTGAGGAAGGGAAACTTCCAAAATCATTCTAGAGCTCATCATCACCTTAATCATAAAACCTGTCAAAGATCCCACAAAAACAGAAAACTGCAGGCCAATATCACTGATGAACATAGATGCAAAATTCCTTAACAAAATTCTAGCAATTTGAATCCAACAACACATTAAGAAGATCATACATCATGACCAAGTGGACTTTATCCCAGAAATGCAAGAATTCTTCAATATTTGCAAATCAACCAATGTAATACAGCACATTAACAAACTGGAAAAAAAAACACATATGATTATCTCAATAGATGCAGAGAAAGCCTTGGAAAAAATTCAAAATCCCTTTATGATAAACTTCCTCCAGAAGGTGGGAATAGAACGGACATATCTCAACATAATGAAAGCTATACTGTGGTGTTGAAGAAGACTCTTGAGAGTCCATTGTATCGCAAGGAGATCCAACCAGTCCATTCTAAAGGAGATCAATCCTGGATGTTCATTGGAGGGACTGATGCTAAAGCTGAAACTGCAATACTTTGGCCACCACATGCGGCGAGTTGACTGACTGGAAAAGACTCTGATGCTCGGAAAGTTTGGGGGCGGGAGGAGAAGAGGACGACAGAGAATGAGATGGCTGGATGGCATCACCGACTCTGTGGACATGAGTTTGAGTGAACTCCGGGAGTTGGTGATGGACAGGGAGTCCTGGCGACCTGTGATTCATGGGGTCGCAGAGAGTCGGACACGACTGAGCGATTGAACTGAACTGAACTGATATATGACAAACCCACAGCAAACATTATCCTCAATGGTGAAAAACTGAAACAATTTCCCCTAAAGTCAGGAACAAGGCAAGGGTGTCCACACTCACCATTACTATTCAACATAGTTCTGGAAGTTTTGGCTACAGCAATCAGAGCAGCAAAAGACATATAAGGAATCCAAACTGGAAAAGAAGAGGTAAATTCCTCACTGTTAGCCAATGACATGATCATCTACACAGAAAACCCTAAAGACTCTGCCAGAAAACCACTAAGGCTAATCAGTGAATAAAGTAAAGTTGCAGATTTTAAAATCAACACACAGAAATCCATTGTATTCCTATATACTAATAATGAGATAATAGAAAGATAAATTAAGGAAACTATTCCATACTTTGTTGCAACTAAAAGAATAAAATACTTAGGGATATATCCACCTAAACAGAAGACTTATATAGAGAAACCTGTAAGACACTGGTGAAAGAAATAAAATAGGACACTAATACATGGAGAAATATACTGTTCGTGAATTAGAAAAATAAATATTGTGAAAATGTGCATACTGTCTAAAGTAATTTGTACATAAAATGCAATGCCTATCAAGCTACTAACTGTATTTTTCACAGAGCTAGAACAAATAATCTCACAATATGTATCGAAATACAAAAAAACTCTAAAAGCCAAAGCAATCCTGAAATTGAATGTAACTGAGGTAATCAACCTGCTGGACTTCAGGCTCTACTACAAAGCCACAGTCATCAAGACAGTATGGTACTGGCATAAAGACAGAAATATAGATCAATGGACCAAAATAGAAAGACCAGAGATAAATCCACGCACCTATGGACACCTTATCTTTGATAAAGAAGGCAAGAATATAAAATGGAGAAAAGACAGTCTCTTTAACAAGTGGTGCTGGGAAAACTGGTCAGCCACTTGTAAAAGAATGAATCTAGAACACTTCCTAACACCATACACCAAAATAAACTGAAAATGGTTTAGAGAGCTAAATGTAAGGCCAGAAACTGTAAAACCCCTAGAGAACATAGGCAAAACACACTCCTACGTAAATCACAGCAGGATCCTCCATGACTCACCTCCCAGAATATTGGATATAAAATCAAAATAAACAAATGGGACCTAATTAAAATTAAAAGCTTCTGCACAGCAAAGGAAACTATTAACAAGATGTAAAGACAGCCTTCAGAATGGGAAAAAATAATAACCACTGAAACAACTGAAAAATAATTAATCTCCAAATATACAAGCAGATCCTGTAGCTCAATTCCAGAAAGAAAAAAAAAAAAAAAAAAAAAAACAACCAAAGGGCCAAGGAACTAAACAGACATTTATCAAAAGAATACATATAGATGGCTAAGAAGCATGTGAAAAAATGCTCAACATCCCTCATTATTAGAGAAATGCAAATCAAAATCACAGTGAGGTACCATTGCACACCTGTCAAATGTATACAAGCAATAAATGCAGGAAAGGGTTTGGAGAAAAGGAAACCCTGATACGCTGTTGGTGGGAATGCAAACTATTACAGCCACTATAGAGAACAGTGTGGAGATTCCTTAAAAAACTGTAAATAGAACTGCCATACGATCCAGCAGTCGTACTCCTGGGCCAACACAGTGAGGAAACCAGAACTGAAAGAGACACATGTATTTCAATATTCATTGCAACACGGTTTATAATAGCCAGGACATGGAAGCAACCTAGATGTCCATCGGCAGACGAATGGATAAGAAAGCTATGGTACATATACACAATGGAGTATTATTCAGCCATTAAAAAGAATACATTTGAATCAGTTCTAATGAGGTGGATGAAACTGGAGCCTATTATGCAGAGTGAAGTAAGCCAGAACGAAAAACACCAATAGAGTATATTCATGCATATATATGGAATTTTGAAAGATGGTAATGATAACACTGAATCAGTTCAGTTCAGTCGCTCAGTCGTGTCCGACTCTTTGTGACCCCATGAATCACAGCACACCAGACCTCCCTGTCCATCACCAACTCCCAGAGTTCACTCAAACTCATGTCCGTAGAGTAGGTGAGTCCATCCCGCCATCTCATTCTCTGTCGTCCCCTTCACAAGACAGCAAAAGAGACACAGGTATAAAACAGTCTTTTGGACTCTGTGGGAGAGGGATGATTTGGGAGAATGGCATTGAATCATGTATATTATCATATGTGAAGTGAATCACCAGTCCAGGTTCGAAGCATGATGTAGGACGTTTGTGGCTAGTGCATGCGCATGAGCCGGAGGGACTATAATGGGAGGAGAAATGTGGCAGGGGTGTTCAAGGAGAGGAACGCATGTACAGCAGGAGGAGATTCATGTCAATGTGCTGAAAAACCAATATCATATTGTAATTAGTTGCCAAAAAAAAATAATAATAATAAAGAAAAATAAGCAAAAGAATTAGTGTGCAAGTAAAATTTCATCCAAACAATAAACAATAAAGGAACCCTAGCGGCTATACTAAGAGTAGACAAATAAGTCTTTTAATCAAAAATATTTTGAGACAAATGACATTCAATATTATTATACTACATTTTTTAAAATTTATTTGTTTTAGTTGGAGGATAATTAAAGTATTGTAGTGGATTTTGCCATTCACTGATATGAATATGCCATGGGTTTAAATGTGTTCCCAATCCTGAGCCACCCTCAGGATTAAGTCTGGCTGAAGAAAACACAATTCTCAACTTTTTGACTGTACATTTTTCCCAGCCAGTAGAACAAATTCCAAGGTTTTAAAATAAGTGATCCTTGTACAGCACCTCAAGTTTGAAACTACATTTATAATTTCCTATTTAGGATAGTCCTGAGTACCAGAGCCTTACTATTAGGTACTAAAATATGAAGGAATTCATGTTTCTATAAATTGGTGACATCAACTGATAATCCTTCTTTACTTTTAGAAAAAAAAAATGGAGGGAGGGAAGAAGATGTTGGAGGAATAGGATGGGGAGACCACTTTTTCCCCAATGCATTCATCAAAAGAACATTTGAACACTGAGCAAATTCCACAAAACAACTTCTGAATGCCAGCAGAGGATATTAGGCACCCAGAAAAGCAGCCCATTGTCTTCTAAAGAGGTGGGAATAAACATAAAAGATAAAAAGAGAGACAAAAGAGGTAGTTACGGAGCTCCATCCCAGGAAAGGAGGCATAAAAAAGAGAGAAGTTTCTGAACACCAGGAAACATTCTCACTTGTGAGTCTGTGGCGAGCCTTGGAACCTCAGAGGGCAACATAACCGGGAGGAAAAAGAAAGAAATAATCAAAACCCACAGATTACTTGCCCAATGGTAACCCCTAGCAGAGAAGCAACACAGATGCCCGCATCCACCAATAGCAAGTCAGGGATGGGCAGGGCGGTGCAGGCTGCATTTAGGACCCGGCCTGAATGTCTCAGGGCAATCTGAGAGCTAACTGGAGATAGAAAAGCAGACTGTGGGATAGCTACCCCACGAAACGGCAAAAAGCCCTAACCTAAGACTCCGCCAGACCCGCTCACAGAACAAAGGAACGAGCAGAACTAGCTGGCTGTGAAGGCCCATCCCCCGCTGAGACAGGAAGGGGAGGGCAGCCAGAGCCAGCAAGGGGCAATCGTAGCCCCAGAAATGCATGATTCCAAACTTCAGGCTGGTTTCATTGCTGGCCAGGACTTCTTGGGTTTCTGGCTGTTCGGCATATGCCTGAGAAGGTGCACTGGTTGTACATCCAGAACACCCAGCAGCAGGGACCACGGAAGTGATAAGTTGCAGCGACTGTGCTGGCCAAACACCTGGTTACCTGAACTGCTCAGACCGGGGAAGGGCACAAAACGCAGGCCCAATCAAGTCTGCACATTTGTGGAATACCCAAGTACCTGAACCTGAGTGGCTCAGCCCAGAGATGTGCATGCAACCCAGTACCTCTGTGGGACAGGGTGAGGGTGGGATGATTTGGAAGAATGACATTGAAACGTGTATATTATCATATGTGAAACAAATCGCCAGTCCACTATTCGATGCATGATGCAGGATACTTGGGGCTGGTGTGCTGGGATGAACCAGAGGGATGGCATGGGAAGGGAGGTGGGAGGGGTTTCAAGATGGGGAACATATGTGCACCCGGGGCATATTCATGTCAATATATGGCTAAACCAATACAATAATGTAAAGTAATTAGCCTCCAATTAAATAAATTTTAAAAATATTAAAAAAACATAAAAGAAAAAATGGCAATCAAATGAAGTGAGGAATAATTATGTCTAGAGTCTGAATTTATTCTATTTTAACTCTGAATTTTAGCTTTTTTGCTTTATGGTTTGTCTACACATACTAAAGCAGTCCTTGTCGCAGATTTTACTTGACAAACGTGCTGGTACATATTTTACTTGACATGTGCACTGTGATGCATTTCTTGTCACTTGCCCAGGTTGGCCAAGGACTGACTTTCATTTTTCAATTTAAGAAACAATTTGAAATTGGAGAATAATGGCTTTACAACATTTGTTACTTTCTGCTGTACCACAGTGTAAATCGGCTATCAGTATATATACATGAGCCTCCCTTTTGAGCAGCCGTCCCACCTGCTCTTGAGCCTGCTCTGCTACTCCACAATCCACTCCTCTAGGGCTCCCCAGAGCCATGAGGAGGAGCTTCTCAACAGCTAACTACTTCATACTTGGTACTGTACATATGTCAGGCCATCCTGCTCAAACTGTGCCACTCTCTATTTACACTTCTGTGTCCAAGTGTGTTCTTTAACTTTGCATTTCTTTTCCCACTCTTCAGATAGAATCTTCAGAACCAGATTTCTAGATTCCACATATATGCATTAATCTACAATATTGGACTTTCTCTTTCTGAATTACTTCACTCTATATGATTGGCTCTAGAAACATCAATATCTCTAGAAATAATCCACGATTTTCCTCTTTCTGGATGAGAACTTTTCCACCTTAAGGATGTACCGTAACTTCGTTATCCATTCATCAGTAGATGGACACCTAAATTGCTACATAACTTGTTTAATGTAGTATTGCAGTGGATACTGGGATACACATGCTTTTTTATTTCTTTTTCCAATGGTGGCTTCTTCTGTGTATATGTCAAACAGTGGGATTTTGGACATATGGTAGTTTTAATAATAATTTTCTAAAGAATATTCATACTCTGCTCTAACTTGGTGGGAGTTGGTGATGGACAGGGAGGCGTGGCGTGCTGTGATTCAAGGGCTCACAAAGAGTCAGACACAACTGAGCAGCTGAATTGAACTGAACTGAACTGATCTGAAAAACACTATAGAGTGTTCTCTTTCCTTCACATCATCTCCTTCATTCATTTGTTTTAAGGTTTATGTGTGTGTGTGTGTGTGTGTGTGTGTGTGTATTTAAAATTTTTGTTATCTTATAATATAAATATTTGCAAATTATATTTATATTATAAATTTGTATATTATTTTAATTTTATTTTATTCATGGGGTTCTCAAGGCAAGTATACTGAAGTGGTTTGCATTCCCTTCTCCAGTGTATATATATATTAAGTGTTTGTTAGTTTATAATATAAATGTTTTCATATTATATTTATATTATAAATTTGTATATTATTTCAATTTTATTTTATATATTTTATTTTATTTATATATTTTAATTATATTTGTATTATATTTTTAAATTGTATTATATATATATAAATATATACATCACACACACACAAATATTTGCTTCATTATTTGGTTACAAGAGGCCTTAAATGCTGCATATGAAGTCTAGTTCCATGACCAGAGATCAAACATGAAACCCCTGATTTGGAATCATGGTGTCTTAGCCCCTGGACCATCAAGGAAGGACCCCACTGTCTATTTTTATGATGTTCACCATGCAGAATAGTGTATGATATCTCACTGTTGTTTGGATTTGTATGTCTTTACTATGTTGAGGTAATGTTTGCTACGCTCAGTGTCTGGAAAGATTTTTTATCACACATGCTTGTTGAATTTTATTAAAGTTTTATTTTTGGCATCTATTGAGGTGATCATTAAAAAGAGGTGGCAAAAATATACAGAAGATCTGTACAAAAAAGATCAAGTTAATCACGATGTTGTGATCAATCACCTAGAGCCAGATTTCTTGGAAGGTGAAGTCAAGTGTGACATGGAAAGGATCACTATGAACAAAGCTAGTGAAGGTGATGGAATTCCAGTTGAGCTATTTCAAATTCTGAAAGATGATGCTGTGAAAGTGCTGCAAGCAATAGGCCAGCAAATTTGGAAAACTCAACAGTGGACACAGGACTGGAAAAGATCAGTTTTCATTCCAAACCCAAACAAAGGCAATGCCAAGGAATGCTCAAACTACCGCACAATTGCAGTAATCTCACTCGCTAATAATATCATGCTCAAAATTCACAAGCCAGGCTTCAGCATGCATAAACGGTGAACTTCCAGATGTTCAAGCTGGTTTTAGAAAATGCAGGGGAACGAGGGATCAAATTGCCAACATCCACTGGATCATGGAAAAAAGTAAGAGAGTTGTAGAAAAACATCAATTTCTGCTTTATTGACTATGTCAAAGTCTTTGACTGTGTGTATCACAATAAACGCTAGAAAATTCTGAAAGAGATGGGAATACCAGACCACCTGACCTGCCTCTTGAGAAACCTATATGCAGGTAAGGAAGCAACAGAACTGGACATGGAACAACAGACTGGTTCCAAATCGGAGAAGGAGTTCGTCAAGGCTGTATATTGTCACCCTGCTTATTTAACTTATATGCAGAGTACACCATGAGGAACACTGGGATGTAGAACCAGAAGTGGGAATCAACATTGCTGGAAGAAATACCAATAACCTCAGATATGCAGATGACACCACCCTTATGGCAGAAATTGAAGAGGAACTAAAATGCCTTTTGAGGAAAGTGTAAGAGGAGAGGGAAAAATTTGGCTTAAAGCTCAACATTCAGAAAACGAAAATCAGGGCATCCGGTCACATCACTTCATAGCAAATTGACAGGGAAGCAGTGGAAACAGTGTGAGAGATTTTGGGGACTCAAGAATCACTGAAAATGCTGATTGCAGCCATGAAATTGAAAGACGTTTACTCCTTGGGAGGAAAGTTACAACCAACGTAGATAATATATTAAAAGAGTAGAGACATTACTTTACCAATAAACGTCCTAGTCAAGGCTATGGTTTTTCCAGTGGTCATGTACAGATGTGAGAGGTGCACTGTGAAGAAAGCTGACTGCCAAAGAATTGCTGTTTTGAATTATGGTGTTGGAGAAGACTCTTGAGAGTCCCTTGGACTGCAAGGTGATCCAACCAGTAAGGAGATCAGTCCTGGGTGTTCATTGGAAAGACTGATGGTAAAGTTGAAACTCTGATATTTTGACCACCTCATTCAAAGAGTTGACTCACTGGAACAGAGTTTAATGCTGGGAGGGGTTGAGGGGTAGGAGAAGGGGACGACAGAGAATGAGATGGCTGGATGGCATCACTGACTCAATGGACATGAGTGGAGTGTACTCCGGGAGTTGGTGATGGACAGGGAGGCCTGGTGTGCTGTGATTCATGGGGTCACAAAGAGTCAGACAGACTGAGAAACTGAAATGAACTGAACTGAGGTGATCATATGGTTTTAATCCTGAAATTTGTTATGATGTATCTCATAGATTAATATGCAGCTACCAGAGAATATCTGCATATCTGGGGACATCCTCAATATTAAAGCTGTTTGATACTTTTAAAGTGTTGTTGGATTCTTCTTGGGATTATTTTATTGAGGATGTTTGCCTCTATGTTTGTCTAGGTGATCAGTTCAGTCACTCAGTTGTGTACTACTCTCCGCAAACCCACAAATGACAGCACGCCAGGCCTCCCTGTCCATCACCAACTCCCGGAGTTCACTCAAACTCATGTCCACAGAGTCGGTGATGCCATCCAGCCATATCATTCTCGGTCGTCCCCTTCTCCTACAGCCCCCAACCTTTCCCAGCATCAGAGTCTTTTCCAGTTAGTCAACACTTCGCATGAGGTGGCCAAAGAATTACAGTTTCAGCTTTAGCATCAGTCCTTCCAATGAACACCCAGGATTGATCTCTTTTAGAATGGACTGGTTGGATCTCCTTGTAGTCCAAGACACTCTCAAGAGTCTTCTCCAGCACCACAGTTCTAAAGCATCAGTTCTTCGGCGATCAGCTTTCTTCACATTCCAACTCTCACATCCATACATGACCATGGGAAAAATCATAGCTTTGACTAGATGGACATTTGTTGGCAAAGTAATGTCTCTTCTTTTTAATATATTATCAAGGTTGGTCATAACTTTCCTTACAAGGAGTAAGCGCCTTTTAATTTCCTGGCTGCAATCAGCATATGCAGTGATTTTGAAGCCCAAAAAAATAAAGTCTGACACTGTTTCCACTGTTTTTCCATCTGTTTCCCATGAAGTGATGGGACCAGATGCCATGATATTTGTTTTCTGAATGTTCAGCTTCAAGCCAACCTTCTTCCTCTCCTCTTTCACTTTCATCAAGAGGCTTTTGAGTTCCTCTTCACTTTCTGCCATAAGGGTAGTGTCATCTGCATATCTGAGGTTATTGTTATTTCTCACAGAAATCTTGATTCCAGCCTGTGCTTCTTGCAGCCCAGCGTTTCTCATGATGTACACTGCATATAAGTTAAATAAGCAACGTGACAATATACAGCCTTGACGTACTCCTTCTCCTATTTGGAACCAGTCTGTTGTTCCATGTACAGTTCTGACTGTTGCTTCCTAACCTGCATACAAGTTTTTCAAGAGGCAGGTCAAGTGGACTGGGATTCACATGTCTTTCAGAATGTTCCACAGTTTATTGTGATCCACACAGTCAAAGGCTTTGGCATAGTCAATGAAGCAGAAATAGATATTTTTCTGGAACTCTCTTGCTTTCTCCATGATCCAGTGGATGTTGGCAATTTTATCTCTGGTGCCTCTGCCTTTTCTAAAACCTGCTTGAACATCTGGGAGTACACGGTTCACATATTGCTGAAGCCTGTCTAGGTGATACTGATCTATAATTTTCCTTTTCTATTTTGTTGGGAATATTTGCCTGTATGTTTGTCTATGTGATACTGGTCTATAATTTTCCTTTACTGTGTTAACTTTGTCTTTGCTATCAGGTGATGCTGTACTCATAGGATGAGTTTGTGGGATTTCCTACCATTGTAGTATTTTGGAAATGTTTAAGAAGCCCATCCGTGAACATTTAACTTAAAGGTTCATAAAACACCTGTGACATCATTTGGACCTTGAATGTTGTTAGCTGACAAATTTTTCATAGCAGTATCAATATTAGTGGTTGTAATGTGTGTTCAAATTTGCTGATTCCTGTTAGCTGAGTTCATCAGAAGTAGTCTGTGATTTACAGATTCTACATTTTATTGGTTTAAAATTCTTTGTTGTGATCTATCATGATCTTTTGTATTTCTGTGCTGTTGGTTATGTTGTCTCCTTTCTCATGTATGACTTTATTGATTTGAGTGTTCTCCCTTTTTCGTTGATGACTGTGGCTCATGTTTTATATATTTTCTTTATTCTCTCCAAGAGCTCGCTTTTACTATTATTGATCTTTTCATCTTTTTTTTTTTCCAGTTCTATCCTCTATGTTTTTTTTTCCAAAAACCAATTTTTGGTTTTGTGTTTATTCTTCTTTCTCTAATTGCTTTAGTTGAAAGTTTAGTTAGTTTTTTAACCTGTTAATTGAGTTTTATGCAATCACAATTTCATTGTCATTAGTTTGTATGAATATATA
The DNA here is from genome assembly GCF_049115385.1 of Moschus berezovskii. Classification (NCBI taxonomy): domain Eukaryota; kingdom Metazoa; phylum Chordata; class Mammalia; order Artiodactyla; family Moschidae; genus Moschus; species Moschus berezovskii. The sequence goes on along the minus strand of NC_142489.1, from coordinate 17,908,079 downwards.
CTTCATGGAAAAAAAATGGGAAAACAGTGGAAACCATATCAGACTTTATTTTTGGGGTCTCCAAAATCACTGTAGATGCTGATTGCTGCTATGAAATTAAAAGACGCTTACTCCTTGGAAGGAAAGTTATGACCAACCTAGATAGCATAAAGAAGGGGATACACTTCTTTGCAAACCAAGGTCCATCTAGTCAAGGCTATGTTTTTTCCAGTGGTCATGTACAGATGTGAGTTGGACTGTGAAGAAAGTTTATCACCAAAGAATTGATGCTTTTGAATTGTGGTGTTGGAGAAGACTCTTGAGAATCCCTTGGACTACAAGTAGTTCCAACGAGTCCATTCTAAAGGAGATCAGTCCTGGTTGTTCATTGGAAGGACTGATGCTAAAGCTGAAACTCCAATAATTTGGCCAACTCATGTGAAGAATTGACTCACTGAAAAAGACTCTGATGCTTGTAACTGGGGACAGGAGGAGAAGGGGAATCCAGAGAATGAGATGGCTTGATGACATCACTGACTCGATGGACGTGAGTTTGAGTGAACTCTGCGAGTTGGTGATGGAAAGGGAGGCCTGACATGCTCTGATTCATGAAATCTCAATGAGTCGTACACGACTGAGCGACTGAGCTGAACTGATACACACACACATATACACACACACACATTTATATATATATATATATATATATATATTTTTTTTTTTTTTTCCTCTCTGATTCTTCATTGATTTCTTGGCCATGAAGTAGTGTATACATGAACCTCAGTGTATTCATGCTTTTCACTTTTTTCTTTGTTATTTATGTTTTGTTTGTCTTTTTCTCCTCCACCCATGAATGACATATAAATCATAACACTGTGTTTAAAAAAAAAAAAAAAAAGGTGTGATACAATTTTGATTATTTTAAATTTATCAAGTCCTGATTAGTGATCCAGTTTTTTATTTATTCAGAAATATTTATTTTGACCTTGCGAAGAAACTGCATTCTGCTGGTTTTAGGTGAAATCTACTTCAGTATCAATTGAATTGTCAGGTCTGCTTATTATTTAAATTTGTTTTCTTTTACTACTTCATTTAAAAATTGGAAGATAATTGTTTTCCATTGTTGTTCTGGCTTCTGCTGTACAAAGTCATGTAACAGCCTACAGTACACATGTGGCAGTTATTGTGCTATCATCCATTTCTTGTTGTTTAGTTGTTCCATGCCCTTCGTAAGTGTTTCTTACATGATCTCCATTTATTTCCTGAGAGGTTTGATCATCTTTCCTATAGTTACTCTCAATTTTTTTTTTCAGTGACAATTTCTATTTCCTCTTTAATTATGATATATGTATTTTTACCTTGTTTCTTTGCCTGCAAAATATTTTACTGTCTTCATATTTGCTTAGCCTACTATGTAACTACTGGGGTACAGGATGGTAGTACTTGCTTCCAGTCTGTATCGTGAATGTATAAGTTTGGTCCAGTGGTTTGTGTATCCATGGAGGAGGAGGGACTAGCAAATACATTCGTGTAGCCAAAGCTGATGATTCTCTCTCTCATGGTGGGACATTGTCATAGGGGTCTTTTTCAGGTGTGTATGCGTTTACTGTACTATAGACAGTCCATCTGGGAATCATTTGGCTTGTGTTTCTCTCTTGCATTTTGTGTGGTGTGAGGTAGCATCTCTGGGTAGTATAGGCTTTTGGGTGGAATGGTTCTTCATTTCAGATGGAGGCCTTCATAGAGACTCTCACCAATTAATATTCATTGGAGATGGGTATTATCTGGTGGTCTATGATACATTGCTGAAGCCTAGGTGATCAGGCCTAACTTCACATTGAACCAAGATCAAATAGTAAAAGATTAGACAGAGGGAACAAAGGAAGACAGACAAATGGTAAGAAATCAAAATCAAGCCAGAAGTAAAGCAGTAATGACAATAGGGAAGAACACAGAATCAACAAGAGAACTAAGCAAATATCTTGTAAGACATAAAACAACACCAGAGCAGAGTGCCACCTGAAGAATAAAGGAAAAAACTCTGACAAATGAGAAGAGATTTCCCACAGAACAAGAGAAAATCACAGTTAATAAGGAAATATATATTTATTAAAACAAAAATGACAAGAAACAACATCAACAAAGGCACAGATAGGATATAAACCATCTTAAAACACCAAATAAGCAAGAATAATAAGAAAGCTTTTAAGTGAGACAAAGAGTCAACCACCACGCAGTATAGCAAACATCGGAAGTACAATGAATGTTACCTAGGGTCCCTGCTGTCAGGGTTTTGGTCCTGAACATGAGCCACGGCACAAATCCACCTCTCCAGAAAACTCTCCAAATGTGGGCAGAACTTAACTCTGGATCTTCAGTAAGGACAGGTCAGACTCTAAACTGAGATTACTCCTATTTGTTCTGAGAGCTGCAACAGCCTGGGTATTTTCATTCGTAGGAAATCTATTGTCCTTTTTTATCCCATAGAGAAAACATCTGCACAGTTGATTGCATGTATTTAATCTGCGGTTTGCTCAGCTGGTGGGAAAGTTTTCAATCCTTTTCCTTCATTTCCCTGATCCTGAGTCTCAGATGTAATTTGATAACAACCTATCCATATGTTCACCAGAGAAGGCTGCCCCCAAACCCTTGTGGAACACTTGGACCTTCCTTGGCGAGCACAGGAGCAAGAGCTGTTGGGACTGTAGGAACTCTGGTGGTGTCAGTTTTGCAGAGGAGCCAGCGACCATGAGCAGAAAAATTATGGTCCTAATGGGAAAGTTTTCTAGCCTGTGGTGGCAGAAGCATGCGTGATAGTTCTAGTTAGTCTTTTTCTACTGCCAAATAGAAGGTCTCAGCATGTGGCACGAGGGAGACATTCAATGCTGTCACCACCGCCTTTGTGTGATTGAGTACTAAGGTGCCATTTCTTTGTCAGTTTGGGATTTTTCAAAAGGCTTTCCTTTCTACACAATTTGTCATCCCAGTTGCATAACTCCATCTCCACATAGTCAAGTAGTTCCCTCACAAGTTGTCTTTCTAACCCCATGTTTGGTCTTCCACGCCCTTGTACACTAGTTGACCTGCCCTGCCATATGGGGCATGCAGGACCACATGACACATTCTCTGTTTGATTTTCACTCTAGGCAAACTATATTTCATCAGCTTCTTCAAGTTGCTTCCTTTCAGTCAAAATTAATTTAAGTTTAATGAGGTGACTTGCCTGAATCCTCAGTCTATTCCCTGATTCTTCATCTCCCACCCCAAGACACAGGCTTGGTTCTATTCCTCTCGTCTTCCTCCCATCTTCCCTTCATTCTTCCCAGTTATGTCTAGTTTCCATATAGACCTCACTGTTGAGCAAGATCTTCTGCTAATATCCATTTGATGCTCTGGAGGAAGTGTTGCCTTGATAGAAGGATTATTTTTGATGCCTCCATGGAGAGAGTTGCACTCGATGTCCTCTTATTTTCTGCGAAATCAGAAATTATGATCTTATTTCCAGGCAAGCTCTGTAATTCCTTTATGCATGCCGGTGAAACAACAAACTTTAGCTGACATGTATTAATCAGTTTGATGGGAGGTTACATACAAATATACATAATTGGTACATCATTGATTTTGAACACTCAAATAAACACATTTATTTTTCCTGAAATTTCTGCTGATGAGGAATTGTCGTCTGCTTAGTGGCTCATAGGGTAAAGCATCTGCCTGCAATGCGGGAGATATGGGTTCGATCCCTAGGTTGGGAAGATCCCCTGGAGAAGGAAATGACAATCCACTCCAGTATTCTTGCCTGGAAAATCCCACGGGCAGAGGAGCCTGGTGGGCTATACTCCACGGGATAGCAAAGAGTCGGACATGACTGAGTGACTTCACTTCTCTAAGGAACTATAGCTCTTTCCAGGATGGGACGTGGTACAGGAATTGGGCTCAAAAAGTCAGTCCCTGAAAATATCTAGCTATTTATCAAGCGGTCCTGACATTTCCCCAGAGCACAGATTCCTTATTTCAGCTCTGGAAACTTAACTGTTTTAAGTGGGTGTCAAAGGTTAGAGAGTGGCATGGGCATAATTTAATTACTGTATAGGAAGATGACAAGGCCCCAAGAATGTGACAACTGGTAGATGATAGCTTGAGAGAGAGAGCCAGAGAAAAAAATGTGCAGAACAAAACAAAGCAAAACAGGGAGGGGTAGTTAGTCATTTAATCTTAAGCTAAACCTTATTTGGAGTTTGAATCATAGAAAAAGCAAGGGGATTTCATAAAGTTATCTACATTTACTTTATTGTCTCTGTTACTGGCATAGACTGCATGTGAAAATGAGGTGTGTTTGACTCTTTGTGACCCCATGGACCATAGCCTACCATTTCCTTTTCCTGGGCATCTTCTAGTCGCAGAGATCAAAACTGGGTCTGCCCCATTGCAGGCAGATGGTTTAGCATCTGAGCCACCAGGGAAGCCCTTAGACTGTGTGGGTCACAACAAATTGTGGAACATTCTTAAAGAGATAAGAATACGGGATCACCTTACCAGTTTCCTGGGAAACGTGCATGCAGGTGAAGACACAACAGTTGGAATTGGACAAGGAACAATGTACTGGTACATAATAGGGAAGGAAATACATCAAGGCTATATATTGTCACCCAGCCCATTTGACTTCTGTGCAGAGTGCATCAGGGAAAGTAATTTGCTGAAAGAATGTGAAGCTGGAAACAAAATTACTGTGATAAGAAAGAATAACCTTAGTTATAAGGTGAAAACACACAAATGCTGAAATACACCAGGAAGTAAATAGCCTTCTGATGAAGGTGAAAGGGGAGAGTGGAAAAGCTGGATTAAAACTCAATATGAAAACAAACACTCACAAAAAATAAGCTCATGGAATCTGGTCCCATCATTTTGAGATATATTGATGGGATTCAATTGAATTACTGACACGTTTCCCTTTCTTGACCCCCGATATCACTGCCACATTGACTGCAGCCATGAAATTTAAAGGAACTAGCACTTTGATGAAAAGCTGTGACCAATCTAGACACCATGTTGAAAAGCTGAGAGATTGCTGGAAAAGACCTGACTAGTCAAAGTTGATTTTCAGGAGGAACGTGTGGAGGAATGAGCAGAACCACAAGAACTGAGTGCCATAATATTGATGCTTTGCAACAACGCCTGGAGAAGATGTGTGAGAGTTCCGTGGTGAGCATGGAGTTCAAACTGGAAAAGCTTGAAGGAAACCGTCTCTGTCTCAGAAGGACTGATGCTGAACATGAAGAGCCAATATATCGGCCACATGAGGCCTGAGCAAAATCACTGGGAAGAAACCGATGCTGGGAAAGATTGGGCACAGGAGAAGAAGGGAACGGCAGAGGGTGAGATGGCGCAAAGCATCACTGACTCAAAGGTCAAGGATTTCAGAGAGCTCTGGGAGATTTGAAGGGCAGGCGAGCCACGGGTTCTTGCTGTACATGGAGTCACAAAGAGTCAGACAAGACTGAGTGACTGAACTACATCAAAAAATTAGTCTTGGCATTGCTGGGAGATAGTTCAGATAGCATGTTAAGCCTGTCATTGTACCTGGGATGATAAGTGATATTCAGGACAATTAGAAAGAACAAAGCTCTTGTCAGTTTCCTTCTTTTCCTCCCTCACACTGTACTTCTCTCCTGTTTTTGGAGAGCTTCCCAGAAAAGGAGAACTCCTGCGGAGTCATGTAGTATACTGAGACAGAAACCTTACCACATCTGCCACTTGGATCTAGAACCTTGGTTTTAGGCAGAAGCAGGTATTGTCTGTAAGTATCTGCTAGAACTGCCCATCTTCTGATGTGCTAACAGGCATGATATTTGATCTTAAGGATGAGGTGAGAGTTAAGCAAACTTATATCTTCTCAATCAAACTCTGTAATCTTGGAAGAAGCATCTTTGACTTGTGTAGTCAAGTTACCCTTAGGAAACCTTACAAGAGGTTACATTACTGAGCATGGATGTAGGTACAGACTGGATCCATTTAAACTTTGCTACTTGCCTTCTCTGTACATAGACCATGCCTCTTTTAATGTCACAGTTTTTGTCTTCAGATGAGGGTTGAGAATTGTGGAACTGTGTGAATGTATGTGAAGTCCCATGAAACTGAAGACAGGGGGTACACAGTTTTCCTCTATGAATCAGATCTCAAGACTTTTGCCTTAATTGATTTGCACTATCAGTGCATCTCAAATATTCATACATTCTTTTTATCTATTTATTTTAATTGGAGGCTAATTACTTTGCATTATTGTATTGGTTTAGCCATACATTCAGATGAATCTGTCCTGGGTGCACATGTGTTCGCCATCTTGAACCAAACTCCCACCTCCCTCCGCATCCAATTCCCCTGGTTTATCCCAGTACACCAGCCCGGAGCATCCCGTATCATGCATCAAACCTGGAATGGTGATTCTTTGCACATATGATAATATACATGTTTCAGTGCCATTATATGATGATTGCCACACAGACCTGAAACCAGAATTCCTGTATAGTCATCATCTTATCAGTGTGGTAGGGCTTGGATATTGAAAATTTTATCTAAGAACTATGTGGGCCATGTTATCACTTCCTTCTATTTAATTGTCTATTTTAACTGATACCCTTGTGAAGGAGGGAACTGATACCCTTTTACCACATGGGAACAGAATGACAGGAAGGTAGTATACTATTATAGGAAGGCCTGGTTGAAACTCCACGCATCTTCTTAGCTTCTCTGGTATTGCCAAATTAGTAGGTGTGTGTTTTTGTTATTGCCAGACATCACAGACTTCTAAGGCCCCTCTCAACTTTTGGTGGGCTGGTGACAGTGTCATAGATTTTAAGTATGTTAGGGTGGAGTAGGTTGGTTATTTTCAAAATGCTTTCAATCTCTGAGACTCATCCATTTGTCTTGTACTTTGAAATACTAAAGCAGACTTTTGAATGGGCATTTTAATTTGTGCCTCTTTATTGTATTGAATTAGCCGTTTCTTCAGCCAAACTCTCTAACATAAAAGTCCATAAGAGAACACACACGTACACTCACAATCACATTCTTAATCTCATACACACACGTACACACACACACACAAGGAGAGTCACAATCGTACATGCCCAAAACACAATTATGAAAGGAAAAGGAAACCGAAGGACTCACTGAAGGACACCTATGAAATGCACAGAGTTCTCTGTTATCTGTTTCTAGGCCTAATGTTGGAAGTTATTTTGTAATCAAATGATTTCACTCTAGTGACATTTTAAATCAGAATGTTTCAAAAGATAGAACATTGATCTACATCCCATGGGATCTTAGAATATTTTGCATGCAAAACTATTCTGTGATTTGATGAAAATAAAGTTGTAGTGTAACAATACTGAAGTCATATTGACCTCTTTAGACCCTTCAGTGACACATTTGCTTGTTATATTTTAAGCATCCAATTTCATCCCCTGACCTTGTCCCACAATTTTTTCTACTTTTTGCCCCAAGCTTCTGTATTTACCTCACTTAACTTTTTGTTTTCAGTTTTACAATTTTAGGCACCAATTATAAAGTAAATACGTAAAGGAAAGAAAATTGAATTCACGTACAATGTTTTCCTAAGATATTGAGCTATATTCTCTATAAGCTTTGGAGAATGACAGGTACTGATATTTTAAAGACATATGGGAATTGATAACAAAGATAATGGACCATGTAACAAGGTTTCCCTTGGTAGGACAATTGAAGTACAGGTTAATGCTGTTAGTACAGGTTAGTACTGTTTTTGTTTCAGGAGGGAACAAAAATAGTAGCTTTACAACCTGATATATTGAATGTCCTTGTCCATGTCTTTTCCAAGTTATCACAGAGGACTAAGTGGATTATTACTGTTCTTTTTGAGAAGGATCTGCCACTCAAAGCAGTCATGAAAAGAAGGTAAATGGGACTGAGAACGAATAATCAGTCCATGGCAGTGAAATAGCTAATGGAATCACCTTTAAGGTGATATTGTTCAAAGGATGCAAATTTGACTACATCTTCAGTCAGTCATTCAGTTCAGTCGCTCAGTTCTGTCTGACTCTTTGTGACGCCATGAATCATAGCATACCAGGCCTCCCTGTCCATCACCAACACGTAGAGTTCATTCAAACTCATCTCCATCAAGTCTGTGATGTTATCCAGCCATCTCATTCTCTGCCTTCCCCTTCTCCTCCTGCCCCAAATCCCTCCCAGCATCAGTGTCATTTCCAATGAGTCAGCTCTTCTCATGGGGTGTCCAAAGTACTGGAATTTCAGCTTCAGCATAAGTCATTCCAATGAACACTCAGAACTGATCTCCTTTAGAATGAACTGGTTGGATCTCCTTGCAATCCAAGGGACTCTCAAGAGTCTTCTCCAGCACCACAGTTCAAAAGCATCAATTATTTGGTGATTAACTTTCTTCACAGTCCAACTCTCACATACATACATGACCACTGGGAAAACCATAGCCTTGACTAGACAGACCTTGGTTGACAAAGTAATGTCTCTGCCTTTTACATGCTATCTAGGTTCATCATAACTTTCCTTCCAAGGATTAAGCATCATTCAGTTTCTTAAAAAACGTGAAATCTAAAAAAAGGGCATTGAACTTTCTGCTTGAAATCATAACTAAGGACACCAATTTCAACAATATTTTCCATTGTTTCAAAATGCTCTCTTCTCTAAACTTGGCATTCTCACCTACATTGAATGTAATTTTTCGGTGAAAGAAAAAGTGTGTTTGTCGACCACTCCCTTATCTACACAGATATTAAACAGATTTCACTGTTCATTAGCTGCAAGAATGAAAGTGGTGAACTTAACTTGGTGTTGTCCTATGTGGGTAACCATCCCAAAACAGGGATCTGACTTGATGTTGCCACCATCATCTAAAGGAATGACCCTAAATTTGAGATTGCAAAGATTTCTAGGTCGTGTTCATGATATTTGGATAGTCCAACAAGAAGACACTTTGTTCAGAGTATTTCATTGTGAAATTTATTAGGGATCAATCATTGATATTGATCCCTGCTTACACCATGACTTTTCTAGATTATTAAAATTAGTAATTCTTTTTTATATACATGTCTCCACAACAATTTTAGGGTACTGGGGCCTGAAACTACATGCTTAGAATGGGTTCTTATAGACTGTAAACTTCATGAGAGCAGCAGTTACTTTATAATTTGAATTCCCACATTTAACATTCGTGTAAATATAATAAATATTTATCAACTTGGAAAAAGTTATCGGTAAAAACGAAAGGCCAATTATGATAAGACTGAAGGTTAGAGGAATATATTGAGTAATGTATATAGCATTTTATTTGTTATGACATTTCTTTATTGATAACTTCGTAAGTATTTAAAATGTATCATTTGAAGGCTCTAATTTTAGCTAATGTGAAAGATACATAAAGAGACCCAAAACACACGGAAGATCTGATATCTGGGCTCAACTTGGTTGGAGGGCAAATGGCAGTTCCTTCCGACCCCAAGAAAGAGTTGAGACAAAATTGTGAGAAGGGGCTTAGCATGCTGAAATTAGGTTGAGAGATTGTAGCTCCGGAAGCACAGTACAAGAGAAAGATAATGAAATTATTAAGGAAAAAACATGTCTTCACAGAACTTGTTAATCACACTGATGTGCTGCAGTCACCACCAGGAATTTATTCTGTCTCTGTGGGAACCGATAAGCAACATCTAAACATACATTAGGAAATATAGGGTGGAATTTTGGTGTCAGGAAATAAAGGCGTGCCTTAAGAACAGCATCTTCCATGGAGGCTCAGACAGTAAAGCGTCTGCCTGCAATGTGGGAGACCCGGGTTCAATCCCTGTGTCAGGAAGATCCCTGAAGAAGGAAATGGCAACCCACTCCATTATCTTTGCCTGGAGAATCCCATGGATGGAGGAGCATGGTAGGCTACAGTACACGGGGGTCGCAAAGCGTCGGACATGAGTGAGCTACTTCACTTTTGCTTTCACTTAAGGACAGCAGAACAAAAATGACCCTATACAATATCACTTGTAAAATACATATCCTGTGCTGACCATGGGCCAGTCACTGATTATGTCATTTTATCTTTGGCATCACAGTGACAGTACAGTTGTGATCATGATTTTATATTTTCAAGTACATAATGAATTTCTATACTGAAGATCACCTGCTGTCTACCCTTTTAAGACTCTACCAGTATCTACTAGAATATAATGTAACTGTTAATGCATTAAAGTACATACTGTGAATTTCCATTTTTTAAATTTTATTGTATCTCTTCCTTCACACATATACTCCTAATGTAGACACCCGTTCATTTCAGCAGGGATGATTTCAGAAATCACGTTATATCCATTACCTCTTTTCCCTTTGTTCTCATTTTCTTGCTTACAAATATTAGATCAGGTGTCATTGACCTACGATGCATAATGAATATTTTCTTGTTCTGAAGAGTTTATAAAACAGTGCAGTAAAATAGCCAGATATTAAACTAAAGCCTCATTTTTCTCTTCATTGTTTGAAAAAAGAAAATGAATCTATGAAGAAGAACGTGTAACTTTATTGTTCAAATACAAGAATTGTAGGCATTTGTTGACATCTCCCAACAAAACTTTCAATCTTCATTAGGCTTCATAATCTGACATTTTTTTAATAGGTCCGTTTTAATTAGCATGGTTTTCACGTAACATTGATTCTTGATGAGTTGACTTGGAGGAGAGGAGGCAGATGTATAAGTGATCGTTGGCACTGAGGACCATGAGTTGCCTCTCTTTTGAAGGTCACAGAATCTATCTGGAAACTTAGACAGCTCCACCATCAGTCCAGAATAACTGCTCTGTAATGGAGAGCCAATGTGGTTCCGAGAAGTCGATGTAGTTGTAGTAGGCAAGTCCTCAACGTGGCCATTTACCTGAGTGTAGCTGCTATGTGAGTGCCATTTAAAAATTCTCAACTGATTTAAAACAGCAGGTTGATCTCCCACAATTTGTTCTGTTTTGGCTAACTGATATTGATGATGGGGAAGGTAAGTCACACAGAGCTGGAACTCTTGTATTAGCGACATCTGGCTGTTGTGAGGCTTTTGTATGAAAGGAACAGTTAAACTGGTGGAGGCTGAAAATGTACTCTCTCCACTAGTTTCAGGAAGAAAATCAGAGTTACGATCATCTATGTTGGCACTTGCTTTAACATGCTTCTTCTTGCAATCTCGAACTAATGAAGATATTGCAGACACATTGTTAATCCCAACTATTCTTTTTATTCTTACTAAAAGGTGAGGATAGCTTCTTTTGAAATTTGGATTATAGTAGATCTGTAACTAAAGTCAAAGGATACAATTATTTAGTTTCTTTATAAACCAAGGTAAGACTGCCATAAAAGCTAAACTATAAATCTTTATTCCTTCATACAGATGGCTAACAAACACATGAAAGGATGCTCAACATCACTCATAAACAGAGAAATGCAAACCAAAACCACAATGAGGTACCATTTCGCGCCAGTCAGAATGGCTTACATCTCAAAGTTTACAAGCAATAAATGCTGGAGAGGGTGTGGAAAAAGGGAACCCTCTTACACTGTTGGTGGGAATGCAAACAGCACAACCACTATGGAGAACAGTAGAGATTCCTTCAAAAACTCGAAATAGAGCTGCCAAATGACCCAGCAATCACACTCCTGGGCATACACACTGAGGAACCAGAATTGAAAGAGAAGCAGCACAGTTTATAATAGCCAGGACATGGAGGTAACCTACATGTCCGTCTGCAGACAAATGTAGAAGAAAGCTGTCATGCATATACACAATGGAATATTACTCAGCCATTAAAAATACATTTGACTTAGTTCCAATGAGGTGGATGAAACTGGAGCCTATTATATAGAGTGAATTAAGGCAAAAAGAAAAACACCAATAGAGTATACTAACGCATATATATGGAATTTAGATAGGTGATAACGATAACCCTGTAAATGAGACAGCAAGAGAGACACAGATGTATAGAACAGTGTTTTGGACTCTGTGGGAGAGGGCGAGGGTGGGATGATTTGGGAGAATGGCATTGAAACATATATATTATCATATGTGCAACGAATCACAAGTCCAGGTTCGATGCATGATACAGGATGTGCGGGGCTGGTGTACTGGGATGAACCAGAGAGATGGGATGGGGAGGGAGGTGGGAGGGGTTTCGAGATGGGGAACACATGTACACCTGGGGCAGATTCATGTCAATGTATGGCAAAACCAATACAATAAAGTAAAGTAATTAGCCTTCAATTAAAATAAATAAAATTAGAAAAGAAAAAATAATTCCTTGAAAGATACCAATTAAATTCCACCAAATTAAATGCCTCCAGAGGCATTTTAACAGCTAACATGTTAGAAACAAATATGTTCCTCAACTAAAAATATGTTGTATATATATAGTAAATAACATATGTAGCTTCAAGACTCGTATCTTGTTTCAAGTTGACTGGAAAGTTAGTTAAACATCAAATATTATATCTTCCAGCTGTCCTCAACTTCAAAAAATAAAGGTTTTTCAACAAATTGCTATCTCAATTTTGAATTCCGTTTTAGCTACATATGGTAACATGCTTTCTAGGTCACATGATTTAATCTTACATATTGCTAATAAGTGAAAATTTTGGGATAGCTTGCTCAAAATAGAGATGTTGTTTCCTTCTTCCAGAAAGTCAGATAGTGAAGCAGATCTTTGAAGAGGTTGTCGCTTTTTATTAAACCCATAAAGATTCAGCTGTCAAAGTGCCACTCTCATCCCACCAAATATATTCAAATTGATCACTTTCCACTATATTCCACAATTTTTGTGGAAAAGTGAGTGAAAGAAAATCATTCAGCTCACCTGTTTCAGAGACAGAAAATGTGTATTGTGGCCTTTTCATCAGAACTTCCTCAGACAAAGCCTGAAAAGCATATTCTTCAATAATAGATCGCAAAACCGAGTCCCCAGCAAGTGTATAATACAAATTTCTGATGGAGGTTTCTGAACCAGTGGATTCATTGTTAGGAGGCACATCTTGAATTTCTGAAGAAATATGTGCCATCTCAGAAAAATCTTTCTTCAGATACTTTTCTCATTTTTCTGATTTTACACACAGCAAATTCAAATGCTGCTTGGCTCGCCTAAGGGGGAAACTCCCTAAACCATCACAGTATTTCCAAAAGGCACTGGTCTTCTAGCAATGGAAGGGTAGCTGTGACAGCACAACGTCCCTGGTGTCCTAGAAATTGAAGGGCAATGTTCAACTACTGTTTACTTCAGCATCAACTTAAAATACAGGCTCCTTACAGAAATAGCAACCAAAACCATAAACCTGCAAAATCTTATTCCTAAAGAATTTTTATATGTATAAATCACATCAGTAAATCCATTTGGTTTCTGAACTAAAAGTGATTCTCGGCAGCAGCCAAGAGGAGCTACCCCACGCCCGAGGCTAGGTTTGGCGGCTGAGACGAGCTACCCCACGCCTGAGACCAGGGGCAGCAGCTGAAAGGACCTATCACACATCCAAGTGGCGCTGCCTGCGTAGGCACAGGAGGGCCATGAGGAGCTACTCAACGTTCAAGATCAGGAGGGGCAGCCGTGAGACGATAACCCTCGTCCAAGGTAAGGTGCAGTGGAGGTGCTTTGCTGGAGCAGCCGTGAAGAGATACCCCACAACTAAGGTAAGAGTAACCCAAATATGATGGCAGGAATTGCAAGAGGGCATCAGAAGGCAGACACACTGAAATTGTGATCATAGAAAGCTAGTTGATCTGATCACATGGACCACAGCTTTCTCTGACTCAATGAATCTAAGCCATGCTGTGTGGGGCCACCCAAGATGGGCGGGTAATGGTGGAGAGGTCTGACAGAAGGTCTCTCTACTGGAGAAGGGAATGCCTAACCACTTCAGTATACTTGCATCAAGAACCCCAAGAACAGTATGAAAAGGCAAAATAATAGGACACTGAATGAGGAGCTCCCCAGGTCAGTAGGTGCCCAGTATGCTACTGGAGATCAGTGGTGAAATAACTTCAGAAAAAATGAAAGGATGGAGCCAAAGCAAAAGCAATACCCAACTGTGCATGTGACTGGTGATAGAAGCAAGGTCTGATGTTGCAAAGAACAATATTGCTTAGGAACCTGGAATGTTAGGTCCATGAACCAAGACAAATTGGAAGTGGCGAAACAGGAGATGAAAAGATTGAACATAAACATTCTAGGAATCAGTGAATTAAAATGGACTGGAATGGGTAAATTTAACTAACTCAGATGACCATTATATCTACTACTGTGGGCAGGAATCCCTTAGAAGAAATGAAGTAGTTATCATGGTCAACAGAAGAGTGCAAAATGCTATACTTGGATGCAATCTCCAAACGAATAGAATGATCTCTGTTCATTTCCAAGGCAAACCATTCAATATTACAGTAATCCAAGCCTATGCCCCAACCAGTAATACTTAAAAAGCCAAAGTTGAACGGTTCTGTGAAGACCTACAAGACCTTTTTAGAACTAAAACTTAAAAAAAATGTCCTTTTCATTTTAGGAGACTGGAATGCAAAAGTAGGAAGTAAGAAACACCTGGCGTAACTGGGAAATTTGGCCTGGGAGCACAGAATGAAACAGGGCAAAGGCTAATAGAGTTTTGCCATGAAAACACACTGGTCATAGCAAGCAAGTTCTTTCAGCAACAGAATAGAAGACTCGACACATGGACATCACCAGATGGTCAACACTGAAATCAGATTGATTGTATTCTTTGCAGCCAAAGATGGAGAAATTCTATAAAGTTAACAAATACAAGACCAGAGGTGACTGTGGCTCAGATCATAAACTCCTTATCGTCAAATTCAGACTTAAATTGAAGGAAATAGGGAAAACCACTATACCATTCAGATATGACTTAAATCAAATCCCTTATGAAAAGAGAAGCGAAAAGCAAAGGAGAAATAAAAAGGTATAAGCATCTGAATACAGTGTTCCAAAGAATACAAAGGAGAAATAAGAAAGCCTTCCTTAGCAATCAATGCAAAGAAATAGATGAAAACAACAGAATGGGAAAGATAAGAGACGTCGTCAAGAATATTAGAGATACCAAGGGAATATTTCATGCAAAGATGGGCTCGATAAAGGACATAAATTGTATGGACCTAAGAGAAGCAGCAGATATTAAGAAGAGGTGGCAAGAATACACAGAAGAACTGTACAAAACAGATCTTCACAACCAAGACAATCATGAGGGTGTGATCAATGACTTCAAGCCAGACATCTTGGAATGTGAAGTCAAGTGAATGTGAAGTCAAGTGGGCCTTAGAAAGCATCACTACTAACAAAGCTAGTGGAGGTGACAGAATTCCAGTTGAGCTATTTCAAATCCTAAAAAATGATGCTGTGAAAGTGCTGCACTCATTATGCCAGCAAACTTGGAAAACTCAGCAGTGGCCACAGGAATGGAAAAGGTCAGTCTTCATTCCAGTCCCAAAGAAAGGCAATGCCAAAGAATGCTTAAATGACCACACAACTGTACTCATCTCACACGCTAGTAAAGTCATGCTCAAAATTCTCCAAGCCAGCCTTCAGCAATACGCGAACCGTGAACTTCCAGATGTTCAAGCTGATTTTAGAAAAGGCAGAGGCACCAGAGATCAAATTGCCAACATCCTCTGGATCATGGAAAAAGCAAGAGCGTTGCAGAGAAACATCTATTTATGCTTCATTGACTATGGCAAAGCCTTTGACTGTGTGGATCACAATAAAATGTGGAAAATTCTGAAAGAGATGGAAATACCAGACCACCTGCCCTGCCTCTTGAGAAACCAGTATTCAGGTCAGGAAATAACAGTTAAAACTGGACATGGAACAACAGGCAACTTCCAAATAGGAAAAGGAGTACATCAAGGTTGTATATTTTCACCCTGCTTATTTAACTTCTATGCAGTGTACTTCATGAGGAATGTTGGGCTGGAAGAAGCACAGGTTGGAATCAAGATTGGCACGAGAAATATCAATAACCTCAGATATGCAGATGACACCACCCTTATGGCAGAAGGTTAAGAGTAACTAAAAAGCCTCTTGATGAAAGTGAAAGAGGAGAGTGAAAAAGTTGGCTTGAACCCAACATTCAGAAAACTAAGATCACGGCATCTGGTCCCACCACTTCACAGGAAATAGATGGGGAAACAGTGTCAGACTTTATCACTGACGATGCTGATTGTAGCTTTGAAATTAAAAGACGCTTACTTCTTGGGAGAAAAGTTATGACCAAGCTAGATAGCATATTAAAGAGCAGAGACATTACTTTGCCAAAAAAGGTCCATCTAGTCAAGACTATTGTTTTTCCCATGGTCATGTATAGATGTGAGAGTTGGACTGTGAAGAAAGATGATCGCTGAAGAATTGATGCTTTTGAACTGTGGTGCTGGAGAAGACTCTGGAGAGTCCCTTGGACTGCAAGGAGATCCAACCAGTCCATTCTAAAGGAGATCAGACCTGGATGTTCATTGGAAGGACTGATGCTCAATCTGAAGCTCCATTTCTTTGGCCACCTCATTCGACGAGTTGACTCACTGCAAAAGACTCTGACTCTTGGAGGGATTTTGGGCAGGAGAAGGGGACGACAGAGAATGAGATGGCTGGATGGCATCACAGACTCGATGGAGGTGGGTCTGAGTGAACTCCGGGAGCTACTGATGGACAGGGAGGCCTGGTATATTGTGATACATGGGGTTGCAAAGAATCGGACTCCACTGAGCGACTGAACTGAACTGAACTGAACACAACCAAACTTTGATTACTCACTTCTGTGCAGTAGTTTATTGTAGAACCAAGCAAGCTGTCCTAGCAACTGATCCTTCAAAGACCCACACTCCCCGAATACTTTCAGGGGAACGATTTTAATGACAGAGTGAGGTTTGGCAAGGGGTGTGTGATATAGTTTGGGGACATTCTACTAGTGGCCTATTACTGAGGATATTGGGAGTCAATATCATTATCCATCTGGTTCCAACTACTCTGTGGTCTAGGTACTTACATTTCAGCCTGGTTGGGGCTTTAGTATCTCTAAAACTATTCACAGGATATTGCTCAGAATGTTATCTATGGCCCTTGAGGAGGAACTAAAGATCCTTGACTTTGCTTAATGGCTAAATCATTATTATTCTATATCGCTTGATTATTTTCTTTTGTTTCTGTCTTTTCTAGTTTCTCTTATTAAAATTACTCTTGGAACACGAGGAAGTCTAGAATCTCCTATTTCTCTCTCTCGGTTTTCATACTTTTCAATCTTAAGAAGGGACTGCTTAGAACAAGAAAGGAAATAAAGTGTTGGATTTAGAGCATGATCATATGTGACTGAGAATCTCAGTTGCAGATTCGATTTTTATTCAGGTTCCCCAGCTGTTGGAGTGTTTGAGTCAACAACAACTTTGGCTCCTTCATTATGAGATGGAGCAGAGAGGTGAAAATAATTCTGACATCTAAACTTGGTATCAATATTTTCTGTTATGCAAACATATCTGTCTATTTTATATAGATATTTGTATATCTATGATACATATATAAGTGTGTATATAGATATATTTCTATAATTGTTTATTTTTGCCATTAAACCTGGAGAAACATTTGAAAATGGGTAGATATTTATTAAAAGGAGAGAGGGGAGTGATATAAAGGAGTCCTCATATTTTAAATACAGCCAAAGAAACATATTTGAAAGTATTTCCACTTACGTATATTCAATAACCGAGTAGACTTTTGAATCATTCTACTTTTGGGTTTTTTTTTTTTTTTTTCCATTGCGGCTTTGCCTAACAGGAATTAAAAGCCAATGTACATTTTTCTATACACACACCCATAATACAAACATGCACATATGTGTATATGTCAAAATATAATTTTAGACAACTTTATTTAAGTGGTCAAAATCTTTGCTTGCTCCCAATATCTTAAATGAACTGTTTGGGAACCCCAACACTACTTCATAACTTTCTGGTTGAATAATATAAATCCTATTGTTGAAAGACTATCCCTTAATCGAGCTGATCTTCCACTATTCTTTCTGTAACAGAGATGGGGTTCATACATATGAGGACACCTTGAGCCCATAAATCCACAACTCTCATTTACTTAGAGATACAGACTTGTTCCAAATAGGAAAAGGGGTATGTCAAGGTTGTATATTGTCACCCTGCTTATTTAACTTATATGCAGAGTACATCATGAGGAACGCTGGGCTGGAAGAAGCACAGCTGGAATCAAGATTGCCGGGAGAAATACCAATAACCTCAGGTATGCAGATGACACCACCCTTATGGCAGAAAGTTAAGAGTAACTAAAAAGCCTCTTGAAAGTGAAAGAGGAGAGTGAAAAGGTTGGCTTGAAGCTCAACATTCAGAAAACAAAGATCATGGCATCTGGTCCCATCACTTCATGGGAAATAAAAGGGGTTACAGTTCCAAAATCACTGTGGATGCTGATTGTAGCCATGAAATTAAAAGATGCTTACTCCTTGGGAGGAAAGTTACAACCAACTTAGATAGCACATTAAAGAGCAGCGACATTACTTTACCAAAGAAGGTCCATCTAGTCAAGGCTATAGTTTTTCCAATGGTCATGTATGGATGTGAGAGTTGTACTGTGAAGAAAGGATTGATGCTTAGGAACTGTGAAGATTGAGAAGACTTCTGAGAGTCCCTTGGACTGCAAGGAGATCCACAAGTTCATTCTAAAGGAGATCAATCCTGGGTGTTCATTGGAAGGACTGATGTTAAAACTGAAACTCCAATACTTTGGCCACCTCATGCAAAGAGTTGACTCACTGGAAAAGACTCTGATGATGGGAAGGACTGGGGGTGGGAGAAGAAGAGGAAGACAAAGAATGAGATGGCTGGATGGCATCACCGACTCGATGGACATGAGTTTGAGTGAACTCCGGAAGTTGGTGATGGACAGGGAGGCCTGGCATGCTGTGATTCATGGGGTAGCAAACAGTCAGTGAAGACTGAGCATCTGAACTCAACTGAACTGCTGAACATTGACATTATATGCTGTGTACATTAAAATCACTTCTCCATAATTCAGTGTGTACATTTTTCTTTCATCCCTTTAAACTTCTGGTACCAAATATTTCAATAGAAATCATTGATGATCAAAATTTATCTCCCTTCATGACACAGGGATTCAGCTTCCTGCAGCCCTCCACATCATACCCTTATTTCTTGTCCTCCTTTGTATTTTTCTAGTTGCCACATTAGAGAAAACCTAACTAGATAACATGAACAGTCTCAATATATTTTGTTAATAGAGAAATGCATTACAAGCTGTGCATTTTGTCAACATTTTACAGAGTTGTCACAGAAGCATGACACAAATGCTCCAACAGGAAACTTAGATGATGAGCAGCAATCATCTTAGAATACACTTAGAAAATGTCTTATCCAAAACACTGAGGGGAAAACAATGGTACAAGAATGAAATAATTCTCAATGTTGATAGGAAAACAGGGTAAACAGTATACTTGAATTCTCAGTATTACACAAAGTAAGATCATGGCATCTGGTCCCACTGCTTCATGGGAAATAAAGGTGGAAAAAGCAGAAGCAGTGACAGATTTCCTCTTTTGTGGCTTTATAGTCACTGTGAAGTTGATGACAGCAATAAAATTTGAAGACAGTTGCTTCCTGGAAGAAAAGTGCTCACAAATTTAAAAAGTGTGTTATAAAGTGAAGAGTTGACTTGACCAAAGGAATCATATTGAGTCACATCTATGGTCTTTTCAGTAGACATGTACAGATGTGAGAACACCAAAGTGCTCTGCTGGGGATGAATTGTGAGTGTCTATTGGATTCCAAGGAGATCAAGCCAGTGAAACATAGAGGAAATCAACTCTGTAGATGCATTAGAATCACTGACGCTGAAGCTGACTCTCCAAAGCTTTGACCACATGAGCAAAGAACTGACTCATGAGAAAAGACCCTGATTCTTAGGAAATAATGAAATCAGGAGGACAAATGGGTTAGAGAGGAGGGGAAGTTTGTATCGTTTCACACATTCATGGACATGATCTCAGGCAGACCCTGGGAGATGGTGAGGGGCACAGAGACCTTGTGCGCTGCAGTCCAAGAGGTCACAAAGAGTCTGACATGGCTTTGTGACTGAACAACACAAGATTTCACTTAATAAAGTGGATCTTCCAGGGTTGCGGTGGGGACTCATCATGTTAGAGGAATAGGAACCTGAGTCCACTTTATCCCAAACAAATGCATCAAAGGATAGACTGCACGTGGAACACCTTCCAGAACCAATTTGTGACCAATGTTGATGGGCCCTAGAAACCAATAAAGGAAAACCAGTCTCTTAAAAAGTAGGTAAGAAAAAATAAGTGATAAAAGGGAGGAAAAGTTTTAGGGATCGAGACTCGCCTTGGAGAAGGAGTCTTAAAGGAGGAGAAATTTGCACAAAATAGAAAACCCTCTCTCATAGGTGTCAGTCGGGGAAGAAATAAAACTGGAGATAGGAAGAACAAAAACACAGATTATGCCAATAAATCCAATCACTAGCCAAGGAATGACTCAGATGCTCCCGTCCACTGTCATACATGGGGCATTGAAGGCAGATCTGTGATGTATCAAACACACTATGGTTAGAATCAGGCATTAGTGCCCTGAGGACAATGTGACGAAGCTAACGTAACATGCAAACCTAAACCATGGGGACATTGGAGACAGAAATTTTAGAAAGGACCTTTCCTGTGAGAAGGCTCTAAGGCCACATTGAACCATGGCATACTCACAGAACAGAAGACTGTGCACTAGAAAATACCAAAGGAGACCAAGCCAGTGTCCATTTAAGACCCTTTCCTCCACGGATTGAGAGAGGAACATGTACGACTACCAGAGGCAGAAGGAAATAGGCTACTAGTATCTTGGTCCCAGAGACATCTCCTACCAAACTCTAAGCTGGCTGACAGTTGCTAATGATGAATCCCTCACTTCATGGACAGTTAACATAGGCCAGGAACATGACAGCCTGAGGTCAGTTAGCTTGAGGAAGCACATGACACACTTGAGACTGTGCCCTCTGGCAGAGGCAGCAAACTGAGTGGCTGAGACCAGAGAGCTGCATAAGATGCATGGCCCACCTGGGACTGTGCCTTGCCTCCAACCAGTCACCCAAGATTTTGGACTTGGGAAGAGCACAAAGCAGATAACCAATTGTGGTCATGGCCCTTGCCAAGCACCTGACTGCCTGATTGGCTGGGAAATGCATGTAGTACAGGGCCCACTTGGGACTGTGCCCTCATGTATCAACCAGGGATCTGAGCAGTGTGGACCCAGAAAGTACACGTTACATTTGTAATTCAAAAGCCTGATGTGATCAATCTATCTCAAGCACCCCCAATATCCCAATGGTATTTGTTTTCTATGTCCCACCTCTCACCCCCAAAACACTGAAAAAGGGAGGTCGAATATGAGGCTACTGCACCCTCATTTCATGGTGAAAACCAGATATGGAGAGGCTTTCAAATAAAAGAAGGAAATCTTAAGAGAAACATAAACGAACCCAGAAGTGACAGTTTCAACGGAATAAGTCAGCAGTATATGCCCAGACTGTTCAACTGAGGAAAAACAGTCACCTTTGACAAGTACAAGCTTCAACAAGAGACTGTCTGACACTAGGTTGTCACCAAAAAGCGCACAACTGCTTTGAAATTCTGCGATCTATTTCCATATGATTGCTTTAACTTTAATCTATTTTAGTCCTTTATTATACCCTAAACTTTTAATTCTATTAACTATTATTATCTTTCAAACAAAACACACATAAATCTATTTTTAAACACCTTTTTTTATATATGAGAGAATGAATTTAGACTCCGTTTTCCTTTTTTACACTATTTAAACAAGTCTAAATTTTAATCTTGGTTCTTAACTTTTACTTTCCAAAAGTTGATATCAATGTTTGACTTTAGTAACAAAGTCTTTATGATCTGATTTCACTTATGGATTCCATTCCTGAATTGATTGCTCTCTCCCATTTTAACACTCCCCTATCTCCTCCTAGGCACCTCTTTCTCCCTCCTCCCTTTTCTCTGCTGTGTGTAACTCTGTGCATCCTTTAGATTCTTTCTGGATGAGGAGAGTTCTGCCACCATTAACCTGGGGTTTATCTTCTGTATTGTGTGGATGTGGATTTTTGATGTTACTGCAACCTGAAAACAGAAACCCAGAAGCCAGGACGTCGATTCCAGAAATTTAGAGCAACATCGAACTCCTTACCTCAAGGAACATTAAAGGACAAGCACACACCCCAGAGTTCCCATGTCTACATGGAAAGCGATCTCCACACTTGAGTCAGTAAGTTCAGTACAATAGAACCCGCACCTATTCTCCAGCAAAACAGAAATAAAACGGTGAATATTATAAAAGGGGGTGCACTAAGCCCTACCAAACCCACAAACACCCTAAAGCACGGTCCATGGACAATTCATTGCACTTCAGAGAGAAGAGACACAGATCTGCCTGCCAGTGCACAGACACAAATGATCCGAGCATTAAGCCTTGAGAAGTCACTGGTCCAATCCCACCCACAAAGGACAGGCTTCTCAACATAGTGGAACTTTAATCCTCCGGCCTGCAGAAAGGGGACCCAAATCACAGTAATCAAAGAAAAATGAAAAGGCAGAGAAATATGCAGCTGCTGAAGATAAATGATAAAAACCCACAAAGCAAAGAAGAGGAGTTAGGAAGTTTTCCTGAAAAAGAATTCAGAATAATGAGAGTAAAGATGATCAAAATCTTGAAAGATATGTAGAGTTGCCAGTAAATACCCTGGAGGACCGGAATGAGAAGAAATAAACATGTTTACCGTGGATCTGGAAGAAATAAAGAAGAGTCAAGCAGTGATAATCCATGCAATAACTGAGATTAACAACACCGTGGAAGGAACCAAAAGTAGAATAACTGAGACTGAGAAAGAACTAGTTAGGTGGAGGTAGAAAGGAGGAAATAAATGAAGCGCGGTGAGGTGAGCAACGAAAACAACAACAACAAGTTAAACAGGCAAAGCTCTGACTGGGGCAATGATAAATGTCCCACAATGAGAAACTTAGGTGTCTAGATGGAGAACACCAAAACAATAAGGGGTGGGATACTTGGAAATTTCTTGCGGAAGTAAAAGTTGAAAGCACTTTAAATGAGTCAAGCCACAAGAACTGGGACCAGATATGGAACAATTGAATGTTGAAAACTGGGAAAAGAGAGTGACAAATCTCTAAATTGTCACTCTGCTTATGAGAATCTTAAGTAGAATATACTATTAAAATACCAAATGAGTAAATCACAAGCAGGCATCAAGGTTTGGGAGAAATATCAACAGCCTCAGATATATAGATGGCAACACTGAAACAAATAGGAAGTGAAGAGGAAATAAAGAGTCTGATGAGAAGAGTGTAAAACCATGCTGACAATTCAGCATTTGTAAAAACAAAGATAAGGGCATCTGGTCCCATCATTACTCTGTAAACAGAAGGGGTAAACATGTGAACTTCCCGATGTTCAAATTGGTTTCAGAAAAGGCAGAGGAAAGAGAGATCAAATTGCCAACATCCGTTGGATCATGGAAAAAGCAAGAGAGTTCCAGAAAAAAAAAAAACATTTCTTTCTGCCTTATTGACTAAGCAAAGCCTTTGACTGTGTGGATCACAATAAACTATGGAAAATTTTGGAAGAGATGGGAATAGCAGACTACCTGACCTGTCTCTTGAGAGAACTATATGCAGGTGAGGAAAGAGCAGTTAGTGCTGGACATGGAACAGACTGGTTCCAAATAGGAAAAGGAGTATGTCAAGGCTGTATATTGTCACCGTGCTTATTTAACTTATATGCAGCATACATCATGAGAAACACTGGACTGGAAGAAGCACAAGCAGGAATCAAAACTGCCGGGAGAAACATAAAAACCTCAGATATGCAGATGACACCACTGTTATGGCAGAAAGCGAAGAGGAATTAAAAAACCTCTTGATGAAAGTGAAAGAGGAGAGTGAAAATGTTGGCTTAAAGAGCAAAATTCAGAAAACCAAGATCATGGCACCTGGTCCCATCACTTCATGATAAATAGATGGAGAAATAGGAGAAAGAGTGTCAGACTTTAATACTTTGGGCTCCAAAATCACTGTAGATGCTGATTGCAGCCATGAAATGAAAAGACTCTTACTCCTTGGAAGGAAAGTTATGACGAACCTAGATAGCATATTAAAGAGCAGAGACATTACTTTGCCAACAAAGGTCCGTCTAGTCAGGGCTAAAGTTTTTCCAGTGGTCATGTATGGATGTGAGAGTTGGACTGTGCAGAAACCTGAGCGCGGAAGAATTGATGCTTTTGAACAAAATTCTGTAAAATAGTTATCCCTAAGTTAAAAATAAACAAGCTAAAATAATTCCTCAAAGCATGGAATTCTGTATATTTCATATTTCAACATCTAGGTGCAGATGTTTCTAACTGAAATAGGGAATACTCTATATCACCCATATTTAAAATTGTAAGCAGAGTCTCCAATTGGCAGTAATGAATTCTCTATAATTGAGGTATGAAAAACTGCTGAGGAATTTTGGACACGGAAAGGTGGGATTTTTGCTCTTTCAAATGTGAAAACCAGGGAACACATTGTCTTATAAGCCATGAACTATGCTTATTTCAAATATGAAAATTTAGTGTAGTAATTTTACATGAAATATGCATCTAGTCAAAGCTGTTGTTTATCCAGAAGTTATGTATGCATGTGAGAGGTGGACTATAAAGAAATCTGAGCAGGAAAATTAACGTTTTGAACTGTGGTATTGGAGAAGACTCTTGAGAGTCTCTTGAATGCCTAGGAGAAATCCAACCAGACCATCCTAAAGTATATCAGTCCTGAATATTCCTTGCAAGGACTGGGACTAAAGGTGAAACTACAATATTTTAGCCACCTGATTTGAAGAATGGACTCATCGGAAAAGATCCTGCTGCTGGGAAAGGTACAAGTTGGGAGGAAGAGGGGCAACAGAATATAGTTGGATGGCACACCGAATCAATGGACATGAGTTTGAGTAAACTCAATGAGTTGATGATGGATAAGGAGGCCTGACATGCTGCAGTTTACGGGGATGCAAAGATTTGAATATGACTGAGCCACAGAACTGAACTCAACTGAACATGGACCTGTCCATCTGAATAAGAACCAGTTTTCCCCTCAGTTAGTCTTTTCCATCAGGAATCTTCCACAAGCCACTTATCTTTGTCCATCAAAGGGAAGACAGAAAGAAAATCAGAATCACAGAAAACTAACCAAACTGATCACCTGGTCCATAGCCTTGTCTAACTCAATGAAACTATCAGTCATGCGTGTAGGGCCACACAAAATGGCCGGGTCATAGTGATGGGTTCTGACAGAATGTGGTCCTTGGAGAAGGGAATAGAAAACCTTTTCGGTATTCCTGCCTTGAGAAACCCATGAGAAGCATGTGATGGCAAAATATAGCATACAAAAAGAGGGACTCCCAAGGTTGATAGTTGACAAACATGCTATGGCAGATCAGTTTAGAGGAAACGATAAAACGAATGAAGGCATGGAGCCAGAGTAAAAACAGGACCCAGTTGCAGATGTGACTGGTGATGGAATGAATTCTGATGTTGTAAAGAGTAATATTGCATAGGAACCTGAAAGGTTAGGCCCGTGAATTAAGGTCATTCAGAAGGGGTCAAACAGGTGATGGCAGTAGTGAGCATCGACATTTTAGGCATCAGTGAATTAAAATGGACTGAAAAGGGTGAATTTAACTCAGATGACCATTATGTCGACTATTGTGGGCAGGAAGCCCTTATAGAAATTGAAGTAGCTGTCACAGTTAACAAAGAGTTCAAAATGTAGTCTTGGAGGCAATCTCAAACACGACAGAATGATCTCTGTTCATTTCCAAAACAAACCAGTCAACAACACAGTAACCCATGCCAGTTCAACAAATAGTAATGCTGAAGAAGCTGACGTAGTGCAGCTTTGTGAAGACCTACAAGAACTTCTAGAACTTACACCCATAAAAGATGTCCTTTTCATCATAGGGGAATGGAATGCAAAAGAAGGAAGTTCAGAGATACCGGGTGTAACAGACAAATTTGGCTTTGGACCACAAAACGAAGTCAATGAAAAGAAATAGAGCTTTGCCAAGAGAACACACTGCCCATAGAAAGCACTCACTTCCAGCAACACAAGACAAGATTCTATACATGGACATTATCAGATGGTCAAAATTGAAACCAGATTGATTCTATTCTTTGCAGCCAAATGGAGAAATTATATACAGTCAGCAAAAATAAGACTGCGATCAATTGTGACTCAGATCATGAACTCTTTATTGCCAAATTCAGATTTAAATTTAAAATAGTAGGGAATCCACTAGACTATTCATGTAAGACCTAAATGATATCCGTTATGATTGCACAGTGAAAGTGACAAATAGATTCAAGGGATTAGATCTGATAGAGTTCTTGACTAACTACAGAGAGACGTTTGTGAAATTGTGCAAAAGGCAGTGATCAAGACCATCCTCAAGAAAATGAAGTGCAAAAATGAAAAATGGGTGTCTGAATATACCTTACAAATTGATGAGAAAAGAAGAGAAGCTAAAACAAAGGAGAAAAGGACAGATATACCCATGTGTGAAGAGTTCCAAAGAGGAAGGAGACATAAGAAAGTCTACCTCAGTGAACAATCCAAAGAAACAGAGGGGAAAAAATGGCATGGAAAAGACGAGATCTCTTCAAGATAATTAGAGATACCAAGGGAACATTTCAGGGTAAGATGGTCAAAATAAAGAACAGAAATGGTGCGGACCTAACAGAAGTAGAGTATATCAAGAAGAGGTGTCAAGAATACACAGAAGAACTATAGAAAAAGGATCTTCAATACCCAGATAACTTCGATGGTGTGATCATTCACCTAGACTCAGATATCTTGGAATGTGAAGACAAGTAATCTTTATGAAGCATCATATGGAGAAAACTAGTGGAGCTGATGGAATGTCAGTAGAATTATTTCACAGGCTAAAAATGATTTTATGAAAGTGCTACACTCAATATGCCTGGAAATTTGAAAAACTCAGCAATTGCCATAGGATTGGAAAAGTTCAGTTTTCAGTCCAATCCCAGAGAAAGGCCAAATCCCAAGGAATGTTCACACTACCACACATTTGCCCCCATGTCAAGCGGTAGAAAAGTAATGCTCAATATTCTCCACTCCAGATTCAACAGTACATGAAAAATGAACTTCCACATGTTCAAGCTGGATTTAGACAAAGGGTGGGGAATGAAAGATCAAATTGCCAACATCCATAAGATCATCAGAAAAGCAACAGATCTCCAAAAAGAAAAAGTAAAACAGAAACCTCTACTTCTGCTTCATTCTTTAAGCCGAAGTCTGTGACTCTGGGGATGACAACAAATTGTGAAAAAACAATAATAATAATAAAGTGGTGGGAAAACCAGACCATCTGACCTGCTTCTTGAGAAGCAACAGGATACGGGATAACTGGCTGCTTAGAAATCAGGAAAATATTATGCCAAGTCTGCATATTGTCACCTTGCTTAATTAACCTCTATGCAGTGTAAAACTTGCGAAATGCCAAGCTGGATGATGTACAAGCTTGAATTAATAGTGCTGGGAGAAATACAAATAAACTCTGTGAAGTAGACGACATCAACCTTATGGCAGAAAGTGAAGAATAACTAAAGAGCCTTTTGATGAAAATGAAAGAGGGGAGTGAAATATTTGGCTTAAAAACTCAACTTTCAGAGAACTAACATCATGACATCCAATCCAATCAATGCTCAGCAAAGGGAGAAACAATGGAAAGAACAAAAGACACTATTTTGGGGGCTCTAAAATTACTGCTGATGTTGACTGCACCACGAAATTAAAAGATGTACTCCTCGGAAGAAAGCTATGACCAAACTAGACAGCATCTTGGAAAGCAGAAACATTGCTTTGTGAAGTTCCACATAGTCCAGCAGTCATGTATGGATATGAGATTTAAACTCTAAAGATAGCTGAGTGCAGAATTCTTGATGCTTTTCAACTAGTTTTGCTGAAGACTCTAAGTGTCTCTTAGCCTTAAGGAGGCTAAAGGAAATCAATCCTGAATATTCATGGGAAGGACTGATTTTGAAGGTGAAGCTTCAATAATTTGGCCACCTGATGAGGATAACTGACTCATTTGAAAAGACCTTGATGGTTGGAAACATTGACGACTGAAGCAGAAGAGGACAACAGAGGATGAGATGGTTGGAAGGAATCACTGACTCAATGGACATGAGTTTGTGTATGCTTCGGGAGTTGGTGATGGACACTCCATGGTGTCGAAAAGTGCTGAACATGATCCAGAGACTGAACTGAACTAAAATCAATTGTAGAATCACCTACATTTTTTCGTGCGAATATAGTGATGCTGCTTATACTACATGATACTTGGCATTTTTTTAAATTTCATTCATGGAAATATGGAAGCCGGTTTTCTTAGGTGAAATGTGGAATTCTCTACACCTCATGTATGAAAATCCAGTTAGTGATTCTCTACCATTAAATAAGGAAATATGTATATTTCACATATGAAAATCTTGTCACTGACTTTCTGAAGATAAGCAGAACCAGTATGAAATTTCAGTTTTCTCTATTGCACAAATGAAAATCTGGACACCACTGTTATTTCATAAAGTAGAGAATCTTTACATTTCTCAAACATATAGCAAAATAAAGAGTTTCTTCCATGAAATGTGTGATGTCCTGTATTTACTGTATTAAAAGCTAGGTGCTAATTTTCCATCTTGGATGTTGGACTTTTCTATATTTCTTATTTGTGATCAGAATGGATATTTTCCTTAAAAAATAATGGAAATCTCTATATTTCATGTGATGCACTGGTTCTTCAGCTACAGAAACACCTATGTTCCCAGTTATCCTGTTTGAGTTTGTGAGCTGTGTTTTCTGTTTTTTCTGTGTCGATATATTTATTTCCACAGCTGATGAAGAGATGAAGGTGACAGATCATAAGGAAGAGATGAAGGTGACAGATCATAAGATTTCTAACAAGCAGAAGGATCTTTGCTCATTTCCAAGACAAACCATTCAATAGTGTAGTAATCCAAGTCTGTGTCCTGACCAGTTATGCTGAAGTAGCTGAAGTGGAACATTTCTATGAAGACTAACACGATGGTCTATTGGGGTCCAGCCCCGATATGACCCAGGGTATCCTCGGGATGAACGGCGTCGGCGTTAGAGAGAGAGAGAGAGAGAGACAGGGGCTGATGATTCCTTGGTTTACGCTGGAAACCAATAAAACCCCAGCATGGGGTTTGCTCTGTTTACATAGGCCGCAGGCGCCCTCTCGAATCGCTGGAGGCACCCCACCAGGGAACCCCCTCGAGTGAGTCTTAGAAGCCCAGGCAGATAAGTAAACGCAGAGGGCCCAGCGCTCCAAGGATCTCAACCAGAAAAAGGAGAATAGAGAAAAGGATGGAAAGAGAGAAAGAACGACACGGGGAGACCAAACTTCAGTGAGCAAGGCCCAAAACTTTATTTTCCAGTGTTGCTTTTATACCCTAAGTTATGTGCATAAGAAACAGAGAAAGGGAGGTATAGAGTTACGCCAAAATCGCGTGGGGTCAGCAGTCTTGACCCTTATTAGGATCAGGGCTTATTTTTGTGTGTCTCGTGATAAAAGTTTTTAGGTGGTTTACATTATCTTCTGGCCAGGGGGCCTACTAACAGTTTTATGGCCCTCTTCTCCTGACAATAGGTTAGTTAGCAAGTAAAAGACACTTTTTTTAAGGTGACTTTCCTAAAGTTAGGTGCATAACAAAGTTACATTCCTATAAGGCACCAGTGTAGTGAGCTGCAAGAAAGGAACTTATTAACTTAAGATCTGATGTGGTTAAATCAAAGGTTACTACTTATATTCTTTATATGTGATTAATATATTTCCAAGGATACAATAGATAGAGGAAACTTTGCAGCAAGCATTGATTCAACAATGAAATCTTTTTTAGTACTACTCTAATGATTTTAACTTCTTCAACAGATTCCTGTATATTAGAATATTAGGCTTTCTGTCCTTGCATGGCTGGGAGGCTATAAACAGTCACACTCATAGTTGTAAGAGCCCGGACAAACTTGTCATGCAAGTTAGAAAGCTATCAGAGGGGCTTGGGTCGGAACACTCCTATTAAGCCGAGGAGAACTTTTAAACTACAGTTCTGAATTAATGTTTTCAGAGAAAGGTGGTTGGGGGAAGCCCCCGTAAGTATTAGAGGACTTGGTAAGAGGCGTAAGATAGTAAAGCAGTCAGATTCCGGTTTTCTTTGGGGTAGATGCTCAGGTAAGTCCAGCGGGCTCCTCGAGTCCTGATTAGCCTTTGCCCGTCAGGCCTCTTCCCCAGTTGACCTTTGCCACGGGTAGGATCCCCCTCGCTGGCTCCCGGCAATGGTCTAGAAGAAACACCCAAAAAATATGTCCTTTTCATCATAGAGGAATGGAATGCAAATGTAGAAAGTCAAGAGATACCTGAGTAACAGACAAACTTGGCATTCGAGTACCAAAGGAATCCAGTCAAAGGTTAACAGAGCTCTGACAAGAGAGCACACAGCTTATAGCAAGCACGCTGGTCGACAACACAGAGAAGACTCTACACATGGAATCATCAGATGTGCAATACTGAAATCAGGTTGATTCTTTTCTTTGCAGCCGAAGATGGAGAAGCTATACATAGTCAACAAAAACAGGACTGAGAGCTAACTGAGGCTCAGATCATGAACTCCTTATTGCCAAATTCAGACTTAAATTAAAAAAGGAGGGAAAACTACTAGACTATTCAGATATGATCTAAATCAAATCCTTTAGGATTAAACATGAAAGTGACAAAGAGTTTCAAGGGATTAGATCTGATAAAATGTGTGACTGAGGAAATACAGACAGAGGCTTGTGGCCCTGTATAAGAAATAGTGACCAAGCCATCCTCAAGAAAAAGAAATACAAAAAGGCATAATGGTTTTCTAAAGATGCCTTACAAATAGATGAGACGAATAGAAGCTGAAAGCAAAGGAGAAAGGAAAGATACACCCATTTTAAGGCAGAGTTCCAAACTATAGGAAGGAAAGATAAGAAAGGCTTCCTTAGTGATCAAAGCGAAGAAATAGAGGGAAATAATAGGATGGGCAAGACCAGAGATCCCTTCAAGAAAATTAGAGATACCAAAGGAATATTTCATGCAAAGACGGTCAAAATAATGTACAGAATTTTCATGGACGTAATGGAAGCAGAAGATACTAAGAAGAGGTGGCAAAAATACACTGAAAAACTATACGAGAAAAGGGTGTTCATTACCCAGATAACCAAGATGTTTTGATCACTCACCTATAGCCAGATATCTCAGAATGTGAAATCAAGCAGTACTTATGGAATATCCATATGAACAAAGCTAGTGGAATTGATGGAATTGTAGTTGAGTTATTTAACAGCTATGTAAGTGCTTCACTCAATATGCCAGCAAACTTGGAAAACTCAGCAATGGACACAGGCCTTGAAAAGTTCATTCCTATCCCATGGAAAGATAATGCAACAGACTGTGCATGCAGACATACAGTTGCCCTCATCTCAAACGGAGTCAAAGTAATGTTCAAAATTCTACAAGCCAGGCTTCAACAGTACATGAATCATGAAATTCCAGATGTTCAAGTTGGATTCAGTAAAGGCAGTTCAGTGCAGAGGAACCAGAAATTAAATATCCAACATCGGTGGGATCATCAAAATAACAAGAGAGCTACAGGAACAAACAAACAAACAAAAATCTACTTCTACTTCATGTTTATATCAAAGGCTTTGACTGTGTGGATCACAAGACACTATGGAAAACACTTAATGTGATAGGAATACCAGATCACTTGACCTTCTTCCTAGGAAATCTGTATGCAACTCAAGAAGAAACTGTTACAACTGGATGTAAAGCAATGGACTGCTTTCAAATAAGGAAAGGATTATGACAAGGCTTCATATTGTTACCCTGCTTATTTAAATAATATGTAATGTCCACTTCAGTCTCTCAGTCATGTCCAACTCTTTGTGACCCCATGAACTGCAGAATGCCAGACCTGCTTGTCCATTACCAGCTCCTTGAGTGTACCCAAACTCATGTCCATTGAGTCGGTGATGCTATCCAACCATCTCTCCTCTGTCATCCGTTTCTCTTCCTACCCTCAATCTTTCGCAGAGTGAGGATCTTTTCCTTTGAGTCAGTTGTTCGCATTGGCTGTCCAAAGTATTGGAGTTTCAACTTCAACAACAGTCATTCCAATGAACATCCAGGACTCATCTCCTTTAGGATTGGCTGGTTGCATATCCTTGCAGTCCAGTGAATACTCAAGAGTCTTCTCCAGTGCCACAGTTCAAAAGCATCAATTATTGGCACTCTTTATAGTCCAAATTAGACATACATACATGACTACTGCAAAAGCCATAGCTTGAATAAACAGTGCTGCTTTGGCAAAATCAGGTCTCTGCTTTTTAATATGCTGTCTAGGATGGTCATAACTTTCCTTTCAAGGAGCAAGCATTTCTAGTTTCATGGCTACAATCAACATCTACACTGATTTTGGAGACCCCCCCCCAAAAAAAAAAATATATTGGCAGCCACTCTTTCCACTCTTTCCCCGTTTGCTTGCCAGAAGTGATGGGATTGGAGGCCATAATCTGAGTTTTTAAAAGTTGGACTTTAAGCCAACATGTTCACTCTCCTCATTACGTTAATCAAGAAACTATTTTTCTTTATTTCTGCCATATGGGTGGTGTCACCTGTATATCTGAGGTTATTGATATTTCTCCCAGCAATCTTGATTCCAGCTGTGCTTCTTTCAGCCCAGCGCTTCTCATGATGTACAACATTACAGCCTTGATATGCTCATTTTCCTATTTGGAACCAGGATGTTGTTCCATATCCAGTATTAACTATTCATTCCTGACTTGCATACAAGTTTCTCAAGAGTCATGTCAGGTGGTCTGGTATTCCGATCTCTTTCAGAATTTTCCATATTTCTTTGAGATCCACACAGTCAAAGGTGGATTGCATGATGAATAAAGCAGAAAGAGATGTGGTTTTTGGAACTCTTTTCCTTTTTCGATGATCCAGCAGATGTTGGCTGTTTGATCTCTGGTTCCTCTACCTTTTCTAAAACCACCTTCAACTTCTGGAAGTTCACGGTTCACCCATTTTTGAATCCTGGCTTGGAAAATATTGAACATTATTTGCTATATTGTGAGATGGCTGCAATTGTGCGGTATGTCTGAGCATTCATTGACATTGACTTTCTTTGGGATTGTGATGAAAGCTGATCGTTTACAGTCCTGTGGTCTTTGCTGAGTTTTCCACTTTTGCTGACATATTGAGTGCAACATTTTCACAGCATCATCTTTTAGGATTTGAAATACCAAAACTGAAATTCTGTCACTTCCACGGGCTTTGTTCAAAGTGATATTTCCTAAGTCCCACTTGACTTCCATTCCAGAATGTCTGGCCATAGGGGAGGGTAAGTGATCACAGTATCGTGATTATATAGGTGGTAAAAATCTTTTTTGTATAGTTCTTCTGAGTATTTGCTGCACCTCATCTTAATATCTTTTGCTTCATTAGGTCCATACCATTTCTGTTCTTTATTAAGCCATTCTTTGCGTGAAATATTCCCTTGGTATCTCAAATTTTCTTGAAGGGGCTCTAGTCTTTCCCATTCTATTGTTCCCATCTATTTCTTTGCATTGATCACTCAAGAAGGCTTTCTTAACTCTCCTTGCTATTCTTTGCAACTCTGCATTCAAATAGATAAATCTTTCCTTTTCTCCTATGCTTTTGGCTTCACTTTTTTTCACAAATCTTTGTAAGGTCTTCTCAGAGAGCCGTTTTTCTTTATTGCTTTTCATTTTGTTGGGGATGGTCTTGGTTTCTGTCTCCTGTAAAATGTCACAAACCTCCGTCCATAGTTCATATGTTGTGCACAACATGCTAAATGCCAGGCTTTAAGAAGCACAAGCATGAATAAAGATTGCTTCAAGAAATATTAACAGCCTCAAATACTTGATGAAATCACTCTTATGTTGGAAGATGAACTAGATATAAAGAACCTCTTGATGACAATGTAAGAGGAGAGTGAAAATTTTGAGTTAAAACTCAACATTCAGAAAACTAATATCATGACATATGGTCCCATCGATGCTTAAAATATGGATGGAGAAACAATGGAAATAATGATAGACTTTATTTTGCGGAGCTCCAAAATAGTTGCAGATTGTGACTGCAGCCATAAAATTAAAAGGCACTTGGTACTTGGATTAATAGCTATGAACTACCTAGACAGCATATTGAAAAGCAGAGCCATTGCTTTGCCAGCAAATGTCCATCTGGTCAAAGCGATGGTTTCTCCTGCAGTAATATACGGATGTGAGATTTAGACTGTAAAGACAGCTGAGCATGGAAGAATTGATGCCTTTAAAATGTGGCATTGGTGAAGACCCTTGAGAGTCTCTTGGTCGGCAAGGAGGCTAAAGGAAATCAGTCCTGAATATACATTGGAAGCACAGATGCTGAAACACAAACTCCAATAATCCGGAACCTGATGCAAAGAACTGACTCATTGGAAAAGACCCTGATGGTGGGAAACATTGAAGGCAATAAGAGAAGAGGACGACAGAGGATGAGATGGTTAGATGGCATCACTGACACGACAGATATGAGTTTGAGTAATCTCTGGGAGTTGGTGATGGACAGGGAAGCATGACAAGCTGCAGTTCATGGGGTAGGAAAAGTTGAACACGACTGAGAGACTGGACTGAATTGAACTCAAATGGAGAATTGCCTACATCTTTACATGCAAATATGGCGATGCTTGTTTTACTCCATGATATATTGCATTTTTTTCCCTTCATTTTAAGAAAATCTGGAATCTGTTTTTGTTTTATTTAATGTGAAATGTGGACAAGTCTACACCTCATACATGAATCTGCGTGGTGGTTCTCTATCATCAAGTGTGTAGTTCTGGAAATTTCACATATGAAAATCTTATCACTGCTTTTTGAAGACATGGAAAGCCAGTATGAAAGTCATGCTCAAAATTCTCCAAGCCAGGCTTCAGCAGTATGTAAACAGTGAACTCCCAGATGTTCAAGCAGGTTTTAGAAAAGGCAGAGGCAACAGAGATAAAATTGCCAACATCCGCTGGATCATAGAGAAAGCAAGAGAGTTCCAGAAAAACATCTATTTCTGCTTTATTGACTATGCCAAAGCCTTTGACTGTGTGGATCACAATAAACTGTGGAACATTCTGAAAGAGATGGGAATCCCAGACCACCTGACCTGCCTCTTGAGAAACCTGTATGCAGGTCAGGAAGCAACCGTTAGAACTGGACATGGAGCAACAGACTGGTTCCAAATAGGAAAAGGTGTACGTCAAGGTTGTATATTGTCACCTTGCTTATTTAAGTTATATGCAGAGTACATCATGAGGAACGCTGGGCTGGAAGAAGCACAGGCTGGAATCAAGATTGCTGGGAGAAATATCAATAACCTCAGATATGCAGATGACACTACCCTTATGGCAGAAAGTGAAGAGGAACTCAAAAGCGTCTTGATGAAAGTGAAAGAGGAGAGTGAAAACGTTGGCTTGAAGCTCAACATTCAGAAAACAAAGATCATGGCATTTGGTCCCATCACTTCATGGGAAATAGAGGGAAAAACAGTAGAAACAGTGTCAGACTTTTTTTTTTTGGGCTCCAAAATTACTGCAGATGCTGATTGCAGCCATGTAATTAAAAGACACTTGCTCCTTGGAAGGAAAGTTATGACCAAACTTGATAGTATATTAAAAAGCAGAGACATTACTTTGCCAACAAAGGTCCGTCTAGTCAAGGCAATGGTTTTTCCAGTGGTCATGTATAGATGTGAGAGTTGGACTGTGAAGAAAGCTGATCGCCGAAGAATCGATGCTTTTGAACTGTGGTGTTGGAGAAGACTCTTGAGAGTCCCTTATACTGCAAGGAGATCCAACCAGTCCATTCTAAAGGAGATCAATCCTGGTTGTTCATTGGAGGTACTGATGCTAAAGCTGAAACTGCAATACTTTGGCCACCTCATGCAATGAGTTGA
Source organism: Moschus berezovskii (assembly GCF_049115385.1). Taxonomy (NCBI): domain Eukaryota; kingdom Metazoa; phylum Chordata; class Mammalia; order Artiodactyla; family Moschidae; genus Moschus; species Moschus berezovskii. The sequence goes on along the minus strand of NC_142489.1, from coordinate 17,871,865 downwards.
CTCACTGGAAAAGACTCTGATGCTGGGAAATGTTGGGGGCGGGAGGAGAAGGGGACGACGGAGAATGAGATGGCTGGATGGCATCACCGACTCTGTGGACATGAGTTTGAATGTACTCCGGGAGTTGGTGATGGACAGTGAAGCCTGGCGTGCTGTAATTCATGGGGTCGCGGAGAGTCGGACACGACTGAGCGACTGAACTGAACTGAACTATTGCACAAGTGAAAATATGGACACCACTATTTCTTATGAAGTAAACAGTTTGTTGCATTTCTGAAAACATATACCAAAACAAAGAATTGATTCCATGAAGTGATAAATCACTTGCATTTACGGTATCACAACCTGGGGGGAAGTCTCCGTCATGGAATTTGGACTTCTCTACACTTCATATTTGAGTTCAGAATGGATATTTTCCTATATGAAATATGGAAATCTCTATATTTCACATGAGGCACTTGTTCTTCATATGCAGAAACACCTATGTTCCCTGTTTACCTATGTTTCTGTGTGCCTTGCACATTTGTGTGTGTAACCACCTAGGCTTGATTCCCATGTTTGTGTGCTTTTCTCTGTGGATGTGCATCCAATCACAGCTGACACAGAGATGAAAGTTACAGACCACGAGATATGGAGCAAGCAGAAGGAGGCACCAGGCATCCACAGACTGAGAGAGACTGGTCCATGCATCTCTGAGACATGGAATGAGGAAAGGATGACCAGTGACAACTCAGGACTGTGAATTCACAAATCTGGGTTTACATCAAGAGACATGAAGAAGCCCACAGTTTCTGCTGTGGTGATGTGTGTTTGTACCAGGAAGAGGATGTGGAATGCTTGAAGATTCATCCAGTATAACTCCAGTGGTGTGGGGCTTTGAAAACATAGCCTGTGGACCCCTCAGTCTTTGGGAAGTAGGCTGGCCTGTGGAAACGGTGGACATGGCTATAACTGGAAATAAGAGTGTGAAGAAGTGAAGGTTCTTCAGAAAGGAGTAGAAACTGAAAGGAGGAGGAACAGAAAGAAAACCTATTGCACTGGAGAATTTTTCCAAATTAGAGGAAGGCCCTGGGATAGTGCTGCCTCGGGTCAGCCAATCAGGTAATACACTCTCTCTTTACGAGTGTCCAACAATAGCATCATGTGAGACAAATGACATGAAAAGGTAGGATCCTTCATTGTGAAACCACACCCATCCTAGGAAAACACAGGGTGACCTTGGCTCTGTGCACGCACTTCCAGCCTATCTGACAGCTCAGAAAGGTGAAGAAAATGCAGATGTGGGATGGAGGCATTTTCCCCTTTGGCAGTGTGTGCCCGTGAGGGAGTGAAAATGGGAAAGTAGAAGGGTGTGAACCCAACTTTTCCTGTGAGAACTCCAAAATTACAGCTTGTTTCTGAAGGACCACTGACACGAGAATGTTGGGTCCCACCAAAAACAGCAACAACAACCACAGATGTCCACGGAAAAGGAAAAGCCCCAAGAAGACTGTAGCAGTGGTGAATTTGCATTTAGAATCAATAAATACCAGTGATGCCTAAAGTGCTCAATTTTGTGCACCTATACCCAGAGACCACAGAGTCAGAATTGCATTTGAGTGACTGAGTGTCTCCTGTAGAGGCATGGGTCAGCAATGGCCTGACAGGGAAGAGAGGCTCCAGCTGCTACAGACCTGGGTCATGCAGTTTGTGACATAAGCTCTCTCAGAGAAGATCACCTTTCAACCTAACATAAAGCCGCCTAGCACACAATCCACAAGTTGCAGGATACTGATTCCAAAGAAAGTTTCGTACATTTAAGGAAGCTCTAGGACTCCTACAGTTTTCTCAACCTGGAGATCTGGCAAAGGGACTGAGGACCGCAGGGAGTTTGACTCTGGAGGCCAGTGGGATTTTATTATACAACTTCCACAGGAGTGAAACAGACTGTGGAGGGAAAATTCAAAACCTTGTACGCACGAGGAGTAAAGAATAAGGAGCAGTGTCCCTAAAAGAGACTGAGCCAGACTTACTTGTGAGTGTCAAGGAGTCTCCGACTGAAAGTGCGATGCAGAGGGTTCTCGAGCCCTGAATACAAGAGTGCTTGCTCAAATCCTTTTGAAGGAGGTCCCAATGACTTCCGTTTCCCATATGATCGTTTATGTTCAGTTCAAACAACAAGGCCTGAATACAACCACACCCATCAAGAGTAAACTGGATTAAAGATTCACTGAATATGGCCCCATATATCAGAGCCGGACCGAGGCTCACTCACAGTCAGTTTCTCCCATCAGGAAGTTTACATAAACCTCTTATCTTTATCCATCACAGGGCAGAGAGAATGAAAAGCACAATCACAGAAAACTAACCAAACTGTTCAAATGGATCACAGCCTTGTCTACCTCAATGAAACTATGAGACCTGCCATGTAGGGCCACGCATGATAGATTGGACATAGTGGAGAATTCTGGCAAAATGTGGTCAACTGAAGAAGGGAATGGAAAACCACTTAAATATCCTTGCTTTGGAAACACCATGAACGATATGAAGAGCCAAAAAGATAGGACACTGAAAGATGAACTCTCCAGGTTGGTAAGTGTCCTATATACTTCTGGAACTCAGTGAGGAAGTACCTCCAGAGAAAATGAAGAGATAGAGCCAAAGGAGAAACAATACCGAGTTGTGGATGTGAGTGGTAATAAAAGTAAAGTTTGATGCTGTGAAGAATGATATTTCATAAGAACCTAGAATGTGAGGTCCATGATGAAGGTAAAATTACGTGGTCAAACATTAGATGACAAGTGTGAAGATCAAAGTTTCAGCAATCAGTGAATTAAAAATTATTGGAATGGAAAAATTTAATTCAGATGACCATTTTATCTTCTAAAGTGGGCAAGAATCCCTAGAGAAGAAATGGAAGAAGTTGCCCTCATCAATAAAAACAGTGTGAATTTCAGTACTTGATTGAAATATAAAAATGGAACATCTCTGCTTGTTTTCAAGGCTAACCGTTCAGTAACAGTGTAACTCAAGTTTGCTTCATGACCAGTAATGCTAAAGTTGAAGCTGAACTGAAGGCCAGGATGAAGCTGAGGTTGAGTGGGCCTGTGATCACCAATAGGACATTCTAGGACTTACACACAAAAAATAAGATGCTATTTTCATCATATGGGATTGGAATGGAAAAGTAGAAAATTGAGAACTACCTAAAGAAACAGACATGTTTGGCCTTCAGGTACAAAATAAACCAGGGCAAAATCTAACACAGTTTTTCCAAGACAAGTTACTGTCATTGGATACACCCTCCTCCAAAAACACGAGATGTGACTCCACACATGCACATCATCTGATGATCAATACCAAAATCAAACTGATAATATACTATGGAGCTGAGGATAGAGAATCTCTTTCAGTTCAGATCAGTTCAGTTCAGTCGCTAAGTCATGTCAAAGTCCTTGCGAACCCATGAACTGCAGCACAACAGGCCTCCCTGTCAATCACCAATTCCTAGAGTTACTCAAACTCATGTCCATTGCATGGGGGATGCCATCCAATTATCTCATCCTCTTTCGTCCCCTTCTCCTCCTGCCCCCAATCCCTCCCAACATTAGGATATTGTCTATTGAGTCAACACTTCACATGAGGTGGAGAAAGTATTAGAGTTTCAGCTTTAGCATCAGTCCTTTAAAAGGTCACCCAAAACTAATCTCCTTTAGAATCAGTCCTTTAGGACTGGTTGGATTTCCTTACAGTCCAAGGGAATCTCAAGAGTCTCTCCAAAACCACAGTTCAAAAGCATCAATTGTTTGGCACTCAACATTCTTCACCATCTAACTCTCACATCTATACATGACCACTGGAAAAACAATAGCTTTGACTAGACGGACCTGTGTTGGTAAAGTGATGTCTTTGCTTTTTAATATAATATCTAGGTTAGTCATTACGTTCCTTGCGAGGAATAAATGTCTTTTACTTACTTGTCCACAATCACCATCTTCAGGGACTTTGGAGCACTGCCGAAGTAAAGTCTGACACTGTTTCTACTGTTTCCCTATCTATTTCCATGAAGTGATGGGACCATAGGCCATAATCTAAGTTTTCTGAAAGTTGAACTCTAAGCCAATTTTTTCACTGTCCTCTTTCACTTTCATCAAGAGATTTTTCAGTTCCTCTTCACCCTCTGCCATTTGGGTGATGTCATCTGCATACCTTCAGGTTATCGATATTTCTCCTGGCAATCTTTATTCCAACTTCTTCTTCCAGCCCATCGTTTCTCATGATGTAATCTGCATATAAGTTAAATAAGTAGGATGACAATATACAGCCTTGACGTACTCCTTTCCCTATTTGGAACCAGTCTGTTGTTTCATGCCCGGTTTTAACTGTTGATTCCTGACCTTCACATAGGTTTCTCAAGAGGTAGGTCAGGTGGCCAGGTATCCCCATCTCTCAAAATTTTGCAAAATTTATTGTGATCCATACAGATAAAGGCTTTGGCATATCAATAAAGCAGAAATAGATGTGTTTTCTGGAACTCTCTTGCTTTTTTGGTGATTGAGCGGGTGTTGGCAATGTGATCTCTGCTTCCTCTGCCTTTTCTAAAAGCAGCTTGAACATCTGGACGTTCACAGTTCATGTACTGCTGAGGTCTGTATACAGTCAGCCAAAACAATACTGGAGTTGACTGTGGATCAGATCAACAACACATATTGAAAAAAAATTTGTAGTTATATTGAAGAAAGTAGGGGAAACTCCTTGATCATTCAGGTATAACCTAAATAAAATATCTTTTGATTGCAATAGCAAATGTCAAATTGATTCCAGGAATTAGATCTGAAGGAGAACTTTGTACCGAAGTTTGTGATAATGTACAAAATGAAGCAATGAAGAATATTCCCAACAGAAAGAAATGCAAGAGACAAAATGGTTACCTGAAGAAGCCTTAAAAACAGCTGAGGAAAAGGAAACAAAAAGAGAGAGAAATAGAGAGAGAAGTGGAAGGAAAAAAAGAACAGGAAATTTACACCCATCTGAATGCAGAGTTTTGAAGAACAGCTATGGCTTATAAGAAAATCGTCTTCATTGATCTATGCCAAGACATGGAGGAAAACAGTAGAATAAGAAAGACTCGAGATATCCTCAAGAAAATTAAATATACCAGGGGAACATATTATACCATGAAGGGCACAATAGAGGACACACATATTAGGGAATAAAGAGAAGCAGAAATATTAGAAGAGGTGGCAAAAACACAAAGAAAATGTTCAACCCTGAAAAGCACGGTGTTATCATCACTCACATAGACTCAGATATCCTAGAATGCATAGTCAAGAAGGCTTTAGGAAATATTAGTGAGAACAAACCTGTTGGAGGTGATAGCTATCCAGTTGAGATATTTCAAATCCTAAAATATCATGCTGTGAAAGTGCTGCACTCAATATGAAGGCAACTTTGGAGAACTCAGCAGTGGCCACAAGGCTGAAAATGATCAATTTTCATCGCATTCCCAAAGAAAGACAATGTCAGACTCTTTGAACTAACACACAATTGCATTCATCTCACATAAAGCAAAAAGTAATGCACGGAATTCTCCAGGCAGTTTTCAACAGTATGCAAAGGAAGAATTTCCAGAGGTTAAAATTGCATTTAGAAAAGGCAGAAGAACCAGAGATCAAATTGCTCAAACCAGTTGTATGCTCAAAAAAATAAGCAAGTTCCAGAAAAACATCCACTGCTTTATTGACTATGGCAAAACCTTCAGCTTGTGGAACACAAAAAGTGTGGAAAATTCTTCAAGAGATGGGAATACCATACCACCTGACATGCCTCCTGAGAAACTTCTATGCAAATAATGAAACAAGTTATCATGGATGGGGAACAATGGACTGGTTCCAAGTTTGGCAAAGTAGCAACTCATGGCTATATATTGTCACCCTATTTACTTATGTAGACTGCATCATGTGAAATGCCAAGCTGGATGAAGCACAATTTGGGATCCAGTTTTCCAGGAGAAATAGAAGCAAACACAGATACAAGATGACACCATCATTATGGCAGAAAGTGAAGAGAAACTAAGAAATCTCTTAATGAAAGTGAAATTGGAGAGTGAAAATTTTGGTTTCAACCTGAACATTCAGTGACTGAAGTTCATGGCATCTGGTCCCAACTCTTCATGACAAAGAGATGGGGAAACAGTGGAAACCATGACAGGCTTTGCTTTCTTGGACCTCAAAATCACTGTAGATGGTGACTGTGGCCATAAAAGCTAGACAAATATAGGCAGCAGTGACATTACGTCCATCTAGTGAAAGCTATGATTTTTCCAGTAGTCATGTATGGATGTGAGATTTGGAACTTAAAGTTGACTACTGAAGAACTGATATTGTCTTAGATCGCATTGGAAAAGACGATTGAGATTTGCACTGCATGTAGAAGAAACGAGTGAATCCTAAAAGAACTTGTTCATGAGTTTTCGGAGAAATGCTGAAGTTGAAACTTCAGTATTTTGGCCACTTGATGTGAAGAAAGACACTGTAAAACACTCTGATACTGGGAAAGATTGACGACAGAAGGAGAATTGGAGGACAGAAATTGAGAAGGTTGCATGGCATCCTCATTTTCCAAAGAACAGCAAGAGAGATATTGCATCGCCACTTGATGGAGATGTATTTGAGCAAGCTCTGGGAGTTTTTGATGAACAAGTAAGCCTGGCATGCTTCAGTTGATGAGGTCATAAAGTGTACGATGAATGAGGGACAAAAATAACTTGAACTGAATGGTGGTAGGCTGTTTGCATCAAGGGATCCTAGGACAGTGATGTTCCCGAGAGCAGTTCAGAGCCTTCAGCTTTTCAGTCTTATGGCAAAAGGTATAGCAGTCATCATAAAGATGTCCCGCTTCTTAAACCAAAAATCCTGACATAAATTTCTTTCTTTCTCTAGGATCTCATCCTTGGCTGTGGATGGCAGAGAGGCAAAATGTCTCTCTGCACTTGAGGGATGGTTCTGAAAGTCTCACGGGAGGACAATCTCTGTTTTTTGTGGTAATCCTGAGTGAAATGTGCACCATTAGACTCTCTACCACAGCCTTATGAGGGCAAGAGAAAGAGAGCCTTGGCATTTAGCAAGTTAAGGAGGCCTGGCCTGGAATCATGCCCTCTTGGAACATTTGGGAGAGGAATGTCACTTTCTGAACAATAGAGCCATGAGTTGTGGGCCCAAGGCAGGCAGGCTCCCCAGGGTGTGATCTGTGTGGGGATTCTGTGTATGTGTGGGTAGAAGTAAACTGTGGTGTTGACAAAAAAGGAAGCCACCTGACCTTTTGGACTTCACGTTCAGTGACTTGTTTCAGCAGAGGTGCTTTGGATCCATATGTACCTTCTTCATGATATTGCTTCAGACACAGTCCTGTCACATTCTCTTTAGCCATTTATAATGGAGGCCTCGATTTGGCCTTTCCCTAATACAGGGAGACAACCATAGGGGGAGGGGGAAGTGAAAATATCTCCAAACAGACTATTACATAATTAGGAGGCACAGGGGCACCTCTCTTAGAAAATCTTGGGCCTGAGTGGGTACTGGGCGTGACATAAGTGCATGGCATTGACAAACAATGATTTTGAGAGAGCTTGCTGAGATGGGGTGCTCAAAGTCAGTGAGGCCCAAAACCCCATGCTATTTCTGGTGTGGCTACTGGAAGGAAAGTGCACGGAATGGAATCATGCCAATGTGACTGGCACTGTGAACCAGTCAATGTGATGGAAGAATACAGAATAGCACCACTCATTCAGTTGTCCACCACGAGCACTTCCAGCCCACACAACCCTTTGCAGGTCAGTCCTCCTCATGAGTTTATCCCAACACTTTGTAACCTTCCAGAAAAAACAATATAGATAGAAGAGGACTTTAACTTGATTAACAAGTAAATGGAAGAAAACCACCAGAGAAAATGAGAGGTGCTTACCCAAGTCCATTATCATGGACAAGCAAAGGTATGGTTCTGCATCTGTGAAAATTTCCTTTTAGCGTTAGTGTATCTGTGTCAGTGTGTGCACTCACTGGTCCAAAACTGCATGCAAACTGTCAGAACTGGACTGGCTGTCAGATTGAAGCCAGGCAATCAAGCCCAAGGATGTCAGAGTGGCGGGAAAAGAGCACTCAGGGCCATTCAGGGAGATGCAAAGCAACCAAGAAAAAGAATGACCCAGATTACAAAGCAAAATGATGGGGTATGCAGAACCCCTACAAAGAGCTTTCTGTCTTTCTCAAATGCAGTAGTATTCTTTCAGCCACAGGACCAGGCACATCTTTCTTTTACGGAAGGTTTGGGAGCCTGATGGTTCTGTAGCATAAGCTGATGCTGCCTGCTGAGTAGAATTGCCCAAGAAAGGCAATACCAAAGAAGCTCAAGCTACCATTGAGTTGCACTCAACTCACATATGAGTAAAGTAATGCTGAAAGTTCTCTAACCAGACTTCAGCAATACATGAATCACGGACTTCCAGATGTTTAAGCTGGCTTTAGAAAAGGTAGAGGAACTAGAGATCAAATACCCAACATCCTCTGGATCATTGTAAAAGCAAGAGAGTTTCAGAAAAACATCTATTTCTGCTTTATTGACTATGCCAAAACCTTTGACTGTGTGGATCACAATAAACTGTGGAAAATACTGAAAGAGATGGGAATACCAGACTACCTGACTCACGTCCTGAAAAATATTCATGCAGGTCAGGAAGCATCAATGAAAACTGGACGTGGAACAACAGACTATTTCCAATTAGGAAAAGGAGTACGTCAGGCTGTATACTGTCACCCTGCTCATTTGCGGAATACATCATGAGAAACACTGGGCTGGATGAAGCACAAGCTGGAGACAAGATTGCCGAGAGAAATATCAATAACCTCAGATATGAAAATCATACCACACTTATTGCTGAAAGTGAAAAAGAACTAAAGAGCCTCTTGAGGAAACTGAAAGAAGAGAGTGAAAATGCTGGCTTAAAGTTCATCATTCAGAAAACTAAGATCATGGCCTCTGGTCCCATTGCTTCATGACAAATAAATGGGGAAAGAATTGAAAAAGTGGCTGCCTTTATTTGTTCTATCTCAAAAGTCACGGCAGATGGTGACTGCAGCCATGAAATTAAGAGACACGCCCTCCTCAGAAGGAAACTTATGACCAATGTAGACAGCATAGTAAAAAGCAGAGACATTACTTTATCAACAAAGGTCCATCTTATGAAGGCTATGATTTCTCCACTAGACTTGTATGAATGTGAGATTTGGACTATAAAGAAAACTGAGCACTGAAGCACTGATGCTTTCCAACTGTGGTGTTGAAGAAGACTCTTGAGAATCCCTTGGACTTCAAGGAGATTCAAACAGTACATCCTTAAAGACAGCAGTCCTAAGTGTTCTTTTTAAGGACTGATGTTGAAGCTGAAACTCCAGTAATTTGGCCACCTTATGTGAAGAACTGACTCACTCGAGAAGACCCTGGTGTTGGGAAAGATTGAAGGCAAGAGGAGAATGGGATGGGAGAGGATGAGATGGCGTAATGGCATCATCTACTCAATGGAGATCAGTTTGAGCACACTCCTGTAGTTGATGATATACAGGGAGGTATGGCATACTGAAGGCCATGGGCTCATGAATAGTAGGACACGACTGATCGCCTGAACTGAACGAACCTGGAGAATTTGCCAGTTTCCAACATCACTCAAGTCTTCGCAAAAATTTTAAGCATCAGTGCTCTGTATTGGATGGCTTAGGATGATCCTCCTGCTGCTCCCAGCCCCAAAGTGCTGAGGTGATAGGGTTAGCTGGCATGTGTTCTCAGTTGGAGGCCGGAAGAAAACAGAACCACTTTGAAAGGGCCCCTGTACAGTAAATGAGCTGACTTCAATGCCCCTGGCACTGATGACTCATGTCCCTTAGCGGGATGCTGACCTTAATATCCTTTAATTAGAGATTCTTCATCTGTAATTCTCTTTATATAGAAAGAATTCCATCTCTAAATAGGGAATTCTCTGTAGTTTGCATGTTGGTGTATGGGCAAAATGATTCTAAGTGAAGCACAGAACTCAGTGTTTCAAATATGAATATATGCATGTAAATTCCATGTATGAAATTTGGAATCCTCTATACTGTATATGTGAATTTCTCAACCCTCAATTTCCACAATGAAAATGGAGATCTCATTTGATCTTAGCCAAAAGGGTGTGCAGTTTCATTTTCAATTGTTTGTGAATCCATTCGGTAAGGGATAACATATTTGTTTACCAAATCTTGGAAAGAATGGCTGATGCAATTTGCAGTGGGAGAGTGAATTTCTATCTCCTTTTATAAGCTGCATATTACAGCTGTGAATCTTCCCCTTTCTGCATTGCCTACAGCTGTGCAATAACTAACGCATCCCACAGAAAGGTAGATTTCATCCTGTCACCTGTATAGTACCTAAAGCCATAGGAATGACGTTACCAAGAGTGTTCCCATAGTTTAGAGCACATTAAACAAGACTAATGGTTCTAATGGTGGGAATCACACACACACACACACACACACACACATACACACACATAATGATTTCCTAATTAAGTAACAAATCTTACTGGTTGTAGTTCAGACAAGAACCCTCCCAAATCAGGCAGCACATGTTACTGAAAATTAGCATCTGGATAACTAATATAATTTTACATCTGTTCATTAAGCTAATCACTGAACACTGCTGAATGTCACCAGTACACTATACTTAACAACGTGCATAGCTAACATTGTATATCTTCAATTGGATCTCAATTCCTAGTCAGGTAATAGACATTTTAGGAAGGACAAATAAAGTTGGCTTGGAGATTTTAGGGAGGATTTCCCTATTTGAAATAATCATTTAAATGTCAAAATTGAAGTATAGCTCTTATTTCATCCCAGCACTTGACAAACGTGGTACTGAGAGCCTTTCTAGCTAAACTTTAACATCTGTGAATACCTTACTCAATCTCTAGTTAATCCCTTTACCAGAAAATCGACTCAGACATTTCAAGTAGGGTCTGATCAAGTACCTACAGGCCATTGCATACACCCAGAGGAACTCCTGTTCCATCAAATTTTCTAATTCATGTCACAAATCAGTAAGTCCAGCAAGAAACCCCGAGAGCTAAGTGTGTCAAACAGGACCACTGGGAAAACACCACTGTAGGAATTACAAGGCTAAAACCCAGTGCTGCTAGGTGAATAGGGCATTTTTTATTGAGAATAGAGTTTGAACATTCATCATATCCAGTCTTTTCTTTCTTAATGTGGTCCATTTCAGATTGGTACAAGTACTGCATACAATTCAGTTTAATGCAGAAGGCAATTCACTTTCTTGAACAAGAGGGAACAAAGTAACACTCCAAGAGATGTGGAATCAGGGCCTCAACTTGACAACATAGGCTTTTTCAGTCTGGGTTTTAAGTATACTGAGCATGCCTAGAAGAAGGTCAGCATTCTAGATCCCACCAAGGATTTATTCAAATGACAGAAACTGGAAAACTCTCTTATAATAATTTAAAAGAAACTTTTAAAAGATAGTTCTTTCTTCTAAAAAAGAAACTTTTTATCTTCTAGATATTTCTACATAATTGTCCAATAATTGTCTCTAATTTAGTACATCTCTTGGCTGACTCCCAAACCTGCTTTAGTATTTTTCTCAAAAAATGGGAACTCGGTTCCAATTGTTAAAAAAAAAAAAAAATGGCACAGTCATCATTGACTTTCTTTCTTCACAGGCCACATTTCAGTCTTTGGCAAATCTAGCATTTGAACACTTTTCATCATCTTCACTTATACTGAAGGGTTTCAAGCCATCATTACTGCTAACCTTCTTTATTTTTTGTTGTTCCATCATTAAGTCATGTCTGACTCTTTGTGACCCCATGGACTGCAGCACACCAGGCTTCCCTGTCCATCACCAGCTCCCAGAGCTTGCTCAAAATCATGTTCATCCGATGGGTGATACCATCCAGCCATCTCATCCCCTGGCATCCCCTTCTCCTCCTGCCTTTAATCTTTCCCAGCATCAGGGTCTTTTCCAATTAGTTGGCTCTTTGTTTCAGGTGGTCAAAGTATTGGAGCTTAAGCTTCAGCGTCAGTCCTTCTAATGAAATTTTAGGACTGATTTCCTTTAGGATTGGCTGGTTTGATCTCCTTGCAGTCCAAAGAACTCTCAAGAGTCTACTCTACCAGCAGAGTTTGAAAGCCTCAGTTCTGTCACTCTATCCTGTCAATTCATTTTATTCCACTGTTCAGTACCCCTCAATGATTTTCTGTATCATTTCGAGTAAAAATAAAAGTCTTTGCTGTTAAAAAAAAAAAAAAAAAAGGAGAAGAAGAGAAAAGAAAAAAAAAAAGAAAATATCTTTATTTCATATGAAAATCTGTATGCATATTTTTCTACATGAAAATGGGAATTAAATGTATTTCACCTATACATAACTGGATGCTAAATTTCCTGCATGACATCTGGAATTTTGTGTATTTCACTTATTAAATGTTAGCCATTGATTTTAGTATAGAAAATAAGGAATTTTGATTCTTTCACATGTGTCTATCAAGGCACAGATTTTCTTCCTTTAAATATGGAATTCTCTATATTTCACACATAAAAACCCAGTCGCAGTTGGACTCCAGTAAAAAATGAATTTCCTATATTCCATTTAGCAAAATATGAGCCCATATTCCAATTGTCTGTATTTCACAAATGAAAATCTCGCTCTGATTTTCCTACATGAAATATGGATTTCTATATTTTCCGTATTTGAAACTCTAGGCATGGTGCTTTTTTCCATGAAGTATGAAATCATTTTGTTTGACATCACCTATACAGTTGCCAAATTTCCTACTAGAAATATGGAATTACTTATTTCACATAGGCAAATCAATGCCTATATTCCTATTTGAAATATCAATTCTCTACAATTTACATATGAATATTTGGTGATGATTTTTTTCCCTACATTACATATAGAATTTTCTACACTTCACAGCTAAAAATCAGGATAGTTATTTTTCCTACAAGGAATGAGGAGTTCTTTTTCTTGAATAAGGACTTCTGGGTGCAGATTTTCCTACATGAAAAATGGAAGTCTCTGCTTTTCAATTATTTTCCATCTATGCCTCTAGGGAACTTGAATGGTTTTAGGAAGACTTGCAAGCTCTTTCTAAAATTAACACTGAGAATAGATTTCCACTTAATTATAGGGTTCTGGAATGTGAAAACAGAGAATCAGAAGATACCTGGTGCCATGTGCATGTTTGGCCTTGGTGTATGAAATGAGGTGGGACAAAGACTAGCAATGTTTTAGCAAATAGAAAGGATGAAAATGTAAATAGTGACAGACAGTTTTCTTCGCTCCAAAATCTCTGGGGACAGTGACTACATCCACAAAAATAAAAGATCCCTGCTCCTGGGAAGAAAACTATGATAAGCCTATACATAGACACAATGTAATGAAAAGGAGAGACATCTCTTTGGCAATAAAGGTCCATATAGTCAGAGCTATGGCTTTACCAGTAGACATGTACGGATGTGCTAGTTTCACTATAAGGAAGGCTGATTGCCAAAGAATTGAGGCTTTGCAACTGGGTGCGAAAGATGGCTCTTGAGAGATCCTTGTCCAGCAAGGAGATCAACCCCACCAATCCTAAAGGAAACTAACCTTAAATATCCATTGGAAAGACTGAGGTTGAAGCTGAAATTGCAATCCTTTAGGTGTGAAGAACTACCCTGGTGTGAAGAAATAATACATGGAAAAAAGATTGAGGTTCTGCCTTGTCACTGAAAAAAATAATAATTATTATCGGCTCTGATATGGGTAGATAGAGGACAGGAGGAAAAGGGGTCGACGGGGGTGAGATCGTTTGACAGCATCACTTGACTCCATGAACATGAGTCTCAGCAAAGTGTTGAAGACAATAAGAACACGGAGGTCTGGAATGATGCTGTCCTGTCATGCAAACATTTGGACATGACTGAGTGACAGAATATCACCAACAACTGTATTTCACATATATCAATCGGGATGAGATTTTCAACCTTGAAACATGGAATTCTCTATATGTCCATCGAAAAATTAGATATTCCTGCTTTCTCTACTTCATTAATGAATGTCTTGGTACGGAACTTACCTCCTAAACTATGACAGTTTGAATATATCATGCACCAAAATCTGAATTAAAATATTTTGATATGGAATATGGATATGAAAAATGACATGAAATATTTGACATTTCAAATATGAAAATCTAAGGATAAATTTTCATATGTGAAATAACATGTGATTATGGATGCATTACCGAATTTTCTGTTTCTCATATTGAAATCACACTAGATAGTCCTACATGAAAGAGAAGATTCTCAGTTTCACATAAGAACCACTACGTACAGATTTTAGGACATGAACTATGAAACTCTCTAAAATTCACAAATGAAAATCTGGGGATAGACTTTTAAATTAAAAGTAGGGAGTTTTCTGTATATTATATGAAAGTATGTACACAGAATTTTCTTCATGAAATAGGAAATCTTGATGCAATTTTTAAGATTTCTCATTTGAAAATCTGTGTGCTGCTTTCCGTCATGAAATACAGATTGCTCTGCATTTCATATTTGAAAAATGGCATCGCTAATGTTACAAAAAAATATGGAAACTTCTATTTCATATAAGACAATGTGATTTTCATGACTGAGCAATAAAATTCTCTATATTTCACCGAAACAATCTTCCTACAAGAAATATGGAATCTGGTATACTTCACATTTGAAAATCTGAGGACAGATTTGATCACATGAATTACAAAGCCTCTATTATTCACATTTGAAAACCTGTGTCAGATTTTTCGCACATAAAATACAGAATTGTCCATGATTCAGAAGAGCTGACTCATTTGAAAAGAACCTGAGGTTGGGAAAGATTGAAGGCAGGAGAAGGGGACGACAGAGAATGAGATGGTTAGATGGCATCATGGTTTAAATGGACATGAGTCTGGTTAACCTCTGAGAGTTGGTGATGGACAGGGAGGCCTGGGGTGCTGTGGTCCATGGGGTCACTAAGAGTCAGACACGACTGAGCAAATAAACTGAACTGATGATTAAAAAATTAAGATCTTGGATGAGCAAAAAAATATAGAATCGAATTATTTCTCGTCTGACTGATACCTGATTTCCCTATTTACATTTATAATTCTCTGTATTGCATTGATGAAAGTCCATGTGAAATTTCCCCAAAATGAAATACGGAATAAACTCTATGTGTCACATGAAAGTCTGGGTGCAAATATTTCTACAGGGAAATGTGTACATCTCTATAGTAACATGTGAATTTTTAGATTTTGGATTCCCCACATGACCAGTGGAAATCTGTATATTTCACACATAAATATTTTGATAATATTTTCTCTGAATGAAATACGGAATGACCCCTATTTCCTGTTTCGAAAACCTGGGCAAAAAATTTCACACATGAAATATGGAACCTCAGCAATTAATTCATGAAAATATGTGTGTAGATAGTCTCATGTGCATTTTGTAATCCTCTAAATTTCACATATAAAACCAAGGCACTTACTTTCTGAAATGAAATATGGTAGTATTTATATTTTGTATTTCACCATTTAGGTGTAGCTATTTCTAGCTGATACATGGAATTCTCTGTATATCACTATTTAGATCTGCTAGCAGATGTACCTGCATGCAATATGGAGTTCTGTATGCTTCACATATAAAAATGATGATGTTTAAACATGAAATAAGGATTTTTGTTCATTTCACATAAAAACCAGGGTGCAGATTTTCTGACAAGACATGTGATCCATATATAGTTCAGATGTTGGTAATTTGATCTGGGTTCCTCTGCCTGTTCTAAAACCAGCTTGAAAAGACAGAGGGAAGAGAGATTAAATTGCCAACATCTGCTGGATCATTGGAAGAGCAAGAGCGTTCCAGAAAGACATCCACTTCTGCTTTATTGACTATGCCAAAGACTTTCACTGTGTGGATCACAGTTTATTCTGTAGAAAATTCTGAAAGAAATGGGAATACTAGACCACCTGACCTGTTTTTCAGAAACCTATATGCAGTTCAGCAAGCAACAGTTAGAACTCGACATGGAACCACATAGTGGTTCCAAATAGAAAAAGAAGTACATCAAGGTTGTATATTGTCACCCTGCTTATTAAGCTTATATGCAGTGTACATCATGAGAAACTATGGGCAGGAAGAAGCACAAGCTAGATTCAAATTGCCGGAAGAAATATCAATAACCGGAGATATGTTGATGACACCACCCTTATGGCAAAGAGTGAAGAGGAACTGAAAAGCCTCTTGTTGAAAATGAAAGAGGAGAGTGAAAAAGTTGGCTTACAGCTCAACTTTCAGAAAACTAATATCGTGGCATCTGGTCCCATCACTTCATGGAATAAATGGAGAAACAGTGGGAACAGCATCAGGCTTTACTTGGCGGGGTGGGGGGGGGCTCCAAAATCACTGAAGATGGTGATGATTGCGGGCATGAAACTAAAAGACGCTTACTTCTTGGAGGGAAAGTTATGACCAACCTAGATAGCATATTAATAAGCAGAGAAATTACATTGCCAACAGAGGTCTGTCTAGTCAAGGGTATGGTTTTTCCAGTGGTCATGAATGGATGTGAGATCTGGACTGTGAAAAAGGCTGAGTGCTGAAGAATTGATGCTCTTGAACTGTGGTTTTGGAGAAGCGTCTTGAGAGTCCCTTCGACTGCAAGGAAATGCAACCAGTGTATCCTAAAGAGATCAGTCCTGGGTATTCATTGGAAGGACTAATGTTGAAGCTGAAACTCCAATATTTTGCCACTTCATGAGAAAAGTTGATTCATTGGGAAAGACCCTGATGCTGTGAGGGATTGAGGGCAGGAGGATAAGGGGATGACAGAGGATGAGTTGGCTGGATTGCATCACTGACTTAATCGACATGAGTTTGAGTAAACTCCGGGAGTTGGTGATTCACAGAAAGGCCTGGGGTGAAGTGTTTCATGGGGTCACAAAGAGTTGGATACTACTGAGCGACTGAACTGATAGTTGATTTGAGAACTGGATGCCTTAATAAATATCAGGTTTTCTTGTACTTACAGCCATTATGGGAATGAAATTCAACATATCAATATAACCGGTTAAAGATTTTTGTAAAGGCTAAATTCCTGTGAATGAAGACTATTGTTTTTGAAATAAATAATAAAGGGGATTTAAAAGAGCACACAGATTGCCATTAATCCATAACAGATAGGTAAAAGAGGTTGTGTGACAAATACAATGAACATCTCAAAGAAGCAATGCAATATAATTAAATACAACAAATTAAAAACACTAGAATATATAAAATGCATAAGTATTAGACAGAGTTGATTGTTGATGCTTCTGTTGCAACTCTTTTATGGTACTTTTTCTTTTGGGGAAATTTTTTCAATCTTTAGACATGCACACATGCAGCAAAATATAATGTACAGTCACTATAATTTTCATTGCTGTTTTCTTAATAAGTGTGTTACGAATTTAGATATAGTATTCTGAGATTTGCATTGCATTTCTCATTAAGGTGTACACATTTTCAGTTCTACTTTTGACTTCCAAGATAATGTGAGATTCATTAAAAATAATGATGTTTAAAAAAGGTTATTATACTTTTAAAACTTAAAATTTTTTGGAGTATATTTGTTTACCATTATTTGGTTAGTTTCTCCCCTAAAGCAAAATTAGGGAATGCTGCAGTCCTTCGGGTCATGAACACTAGTAAACGAGATAGTGACTAAACAGCAACCACATATCTATCTACATGTTTTTTACTTCTTTCTAAATCTGGTCACCACAGTGCCTTAAGTAGACTTCCCTGTGCTGTACATATAGATCAAAAGTATATATGTTTCTGTTGCAATCTCCCCGTTGCAACCACCTCCACGCATTACATCTTTGATAAGCGTATATTTCTTCTCCGTTGCTGTGTCCCTATCAATAATTCTCATAGAGAATCATCTATTCCAGTTTTCCCTAAATCCCATATATTTGTGTTAATATGTGATATTTCTTTCCTCTTTTGTCTTAGCTTCACTGTATCTGACATTGTCTCTATCCTTCTACATCTATGCAATTTAACTGATTTCATTCCATCTTAAGACTCTGATATGTATGTACCAACTCATTTTATCCATTCCTCTCTAGATGAATGGATATTTCTGTTGCTTCCATGTCCTGATATTGCAAATATTGCTGCCATCAATATTGAGGTTGTGCATCTTTGGAATTATGATTTTCCTCATGAAAATTGTTGGCAGTTATTGGGATTTCTTGATCATAAGCTTCATTCTTATGTCTAAATGAACCCTGTTCTGTTCTCCATTTTAATTGATCACTGTGCCTTCCTAGCAATAGAACAGGGTTGTTCTGTTTACTCCACACCCTCTCCAGAATTTGTTTTGTGTCGATTATTTTTTATATGAATATTCAGACAAATGTAAGTTGATACCCTCATTGAAGACTTTATTTCACTAACTCTTACAATTAGTGATGCTGAGCATCTTTTCCAATATTGTTGGACATGTGTATGTCTTCTCACGAGAAATGTCTATTTTATCATCTATTCAATTGTTCCAATGCGGTTGTTTGTTTTGCTATTATTGAGCCACATTAGATGTTTCCATATTTTGGAGATTCTTCTGTTGTCATTATCTTCAGTTGCAAATGTTTTTCCCATAATGAGACTTCATTTTTGTCTTGCTTATAGTTTGGCTATGCAAAATGTTTAAGTTTAATTAGGTCTCTTTATTTAATTTTTGTTTTATTTTCATTTCCCAAGGAGGTAGGTAAAAAAAAAAAAAAAGTTGCTGCTGCATTTCATGTCACAATGTATTCTACCTATTCTTTCCTCAAATATTATTGATTTACAATTTCTGGCCTTATATGTAGGTCTTTAATCCATCTTGAATTTGTCTTTTTCTACGGTTCTAAGGAGTGACTGAACTGAACTGCACTGAAAGGAGTGACTAAAGTTCACCCACTGGAGGAGAGAGGGGCTAACCACCCCCTTATACTTGCTATGGGACCTCCATGAACTATATAAAAAGGCAGCAAGGTATGACTCCAAAACATGAGTCTCGAAGGATGGTAGGTGCCAAATATGCTGCTTGGGAGGAGCAGAGGATAATAACTAATGTTATCAGAAAGCAATAAATGGTTGCCCCAAAGTGGAAATAAACCTCATTGTTTATGTGTCTGGAGATGAAAGTAAAACAGAAAGCTGTAAAGAACAGTATTTCAGGGCAACCGAGAATGTTAGATCCATGAACAATTTAAATTGAATGTGGTATAATAGGAGACGGCAATAGCCAACACATTACAAAAGACCGTGATTCTGGGAAAGATCGAAGGCAACAGAAGAAGGGGAAAAGAAGGATGAAATGATTGGATGGCATCACCTATGCAATGCATATGAACTCGGGCAAACTCCAAGAGGTGGTGAGGGACAGGAAGGATTGGCACGCTACAGTTGATGGCATCCCAAAAAGTCAGACACAACTAGGTCACAGAAGAATAACCAGGTACTGTTCTAACTGTAATCTTTTACTTTTAGCTGTCCAGATTTTCCAGCTTAACTTGTCAGATATATTATCTTCTTGTCATTAAATATTGTTGCCTTCTTTGTCATAGATTAGGTGATCATTTGGGAAAGAGATTATTTTAGGATTTTCTATCTGTTCCATTGGCTTTAATTACAATATTGTGCCAATTGCATACCAGGTTGAAAACTATAGGTTTTTCTTTAGACTGAAGTGAGGAAACCTGAGTCCTGCAGATCAATTTTTCTCTATTCAGTTTGCATGGTTATTCAAAGTCTTTGTGTTTCCATCAAGTAGTAAAGACTTTTTTGCTGTTGTTCTATTTCTGTGAAAAATGTCATTGGTAATTTAATAGGGATGATATTGAATCTGTAAATTCGTTTTTATAGAGTAGTTATTTTCACATATTGATTTTGATAGTCCAAATAGTAGTATATCTCTCATTCCATTTGTGTCATCTCTGATTTGTCTCATGCATACCTTACTCTTTTGGGGCCACAAGTCTTTTCTCTGGTTAGGCAGCCTCATTCTCAAGGATTTTATTTTTCTTGTTACAATGGTGAATCAGATTGTTTCCTAAATTTTTGTTTTTTGTTTTCTCTTGTTATTTATAGGAATGAAGGTGATTTCTTCCTGTTTATTTCTTTACCCAACAACTTCCATATTAATTTTCTGGTACAATCTTAGAGTCTCTGAAATGTAACATTTTTCAGCAAACAGTGACATTTTAAAATCTTGTTTATCAGTTTGCTGGTATTTTTTTTCCTTCACTAATTGATGTAGCTAGGAGTCCCAAGATTATGTTGAATAACAGTGGTGAGACTGGTAAACTTTGTCTTTTTCACAACCTTAGGCAACATGCTTTCAGATTCCACCTCTGAAAAACATCGTAGTGCTGGGTTTATTCATACATGTCCTTTATTAAATTGAAGATGATCCTCTCTGTTCCTACTTCCTGTACAGCTTTTATCATAAATGAGTCTTTAATTTTGTCAAAAGTGTTTTCTGCATTGTATCTTAGATGTGTTCAAGACCTCTCCTTGGAAACGTTTGTTATCTTTCATTGATCTTTTCTTCTCTGACCACCTGATGCAAAGTACTGTCTCATTAGAGAATGCTCTGATACTGGGAATAATTGAAGGTAAAAAGAGAAGTGGGTAACAGATGATGAGAGGGTTAGATAGAATCACAAACCCTATGGACATGAGTCTGAACAAATTCTGGGAGATAGGGAAGGTCAGACTGATGGGACACAGTCCATGGCGTGGCAAAGGGATGGGCATGAATAACTGACTGAACAACAATAGCAAAATATTCTTTCCTGTTATTGACAGTAGTAGTTATCCATGGCTACTTCATTTTCTATCCCACCATACCCTATCTATAACTCAGCTTCACTAATTTCACCATGTGCCATGCAAAGATTCAGCCATGGTTGTTGTCATTACTGTCCCCATAATGGACCAAAATATATGGGATTTCTCAACTACACATGATCCAGTGGTCTCCTAACCATTCTCCAGCATCCATTTATGTTCCTCAGAATCTCTTTACCTTGATATAGACAGAGAAAATTGTCACTCATTAGCTAAGCCATGCGATAGAAGCAAGTTCTTGAGAATAAATACCCTTTTAGGATTCTGTTTTCTAACTTTGTCTCATTCTTCACATTGTTCGTTTAAGTCTCATTTCTTCAATCACACTGAAGTTTCAGTGTGTTCTGTTCTTCTCAGTCTCACTGTCTGTGCAGACACTGTTCCGTTTTCCTTGATTTTTCTTTTTAATTAATGTCTATGAGATCTTATTTTAAATTCCTCAGGAAACTATTTTTCACTTTACAGATCATTTTGAGATTTTAATTTTAGATTAACCTTTTTGATGAGCTTTGATAGAATGTCCTCTCCAAAAGGAATAAATTATGACAACCCACACCTATTTTAGCTTGTGATTCTACTCACCTCTATTAAGTATTAAAGGATTTTATTTGAGTAATACAACCTGAATGGGTGTGCATCATAGTCACTGTGTTATGCTTAACTCTGCAAGCTCACGGACTGCAGCCCAACAAACTCGTCTGCCCATGGACATTCCAGGCAAAGATATTGGGGTGGATTGCCATTTCCTTCTCCAGGGCAGCAAGAATAGTGGAACTATTAAGAAATATAATTTTTTCAGCTTATAAATCTTAATAAATTCTGAATTTACAGAGAGAATTCACGCAAAGAAAAAGAGTATCTTGATTTCAAGTTAAAATCATCAACTTTTGTTGTCAAAAGTTGTTTAACCACAATCAGGTTAAAAAAATCATTAGCATATCTGAAAAGCATATTTTTCAATTATTAATATGACTAAGGAATATTTTTTAAAAAAGCAAAAAGAAATCTCAGAGATCTATATCATGGTTAGTAAATATAGGCATATAATGGCATTTCTCTTCAATAGAAATTGAGGCTAGAATATGAATCTTTCTCACTTTCTTTTTCTTGGTCAATGTTATTTGGCATTCCTGGTCGTAGTTTTTCATCAGGATCCCTTAAATCAGGGTCCATACTTGTTTTTCTAGTGAGTTATTGGTGAGGACTTTCAGGAAAAATGAAATGAGGGAAGCAAGATACAGCAGAGTGAAACTGAATCCAATCTCAAGTGGATGCGAAATCCCACTGGGTGCAGAATTTTCTACATCAAATGTGTAATTGTGTATATTTTACATATGAATGTCCTAGTGCAGATTTTCATCTTCATATATGGAATTCTCAATATATCATGTATGAAAATCTGAGTGAAAGTTTTGTGACAACACCTGAAATTTTGCATATTTGGAATGCAAGGATTCTTCAATATTCACAAATTAATCAATGTAATACCCACATTAAAAAAATGAAAAATAAAAACCATATGATTATCTCAAAAGATGCAGAGAAAGCTTTTGACAAAATTCAGCATCCATTTATGATAAAAAAAGACTTCCAGAAGGCTGGAATAGAAGGAACATTCCTCAACATTATAAAAGCTACATACGACAAACCCACAGCAAACATTATCCTCAATGGTGAAAAGTTGAAAGCGTTTCCTCTAAAGTCAGGAACAAGACAAGGGTACCACTCTCACCACTACTATTCAGCATAATTTTGGAAGTTTTGGCCACAGCAATCAGGGCAGAAAAAGACATAAAAGGAATCCAAATTGGAAAAGAAATAAAACTCTCACTGTCTGCAGATGACATGATCCTCTACACAGAAAACCCTAAAAACTTTACCAGAAAATCACTAGAAGTAATCAATGTATTATACAGTAAAGTTGAGGATATAAATTCAACACACAGAAATCTCCTGTATTCCTATACACTAATAATGAGATAATAGAGAAATTAAGGAGATAATTCCATTCACCATTGCAATGGAAAGAATAAAACCCTTAGGAATGTGTCTACTTAAACAAACAAACAAACAGAAAAAACTATATATAGAGAACTATAAAACACTAGTGAAAGAAATCAGACAGGACACTAATAGATGGAGAAATATTTCCCGTTCATGGATTGGAAGAATAAATATTGTGAAAATGAATATATTAACCAAAGTAATTTATAGATTCAATGCAATCCCTATCAAGCTACCAACAGTATTTTTCACAGAGCTAGAAAAAATAATTTCACAATTAGTATGGAAAAACGAATAGCCAAAGCAATATTGAGAAAGAAGAATGGAACTGGCGGAATCAGCAAGCTGGACTTCAGGCTCTATTCCAAAGCCACAGTCATCAAGACAGTTTGGTACCGGTATAAAGACAGAAATATAGATCAATGGAACAAAATAGAAAGCCCAGAGATAAATCTATGCACCTATGACACCTTATCTTTGACAAAGGAGGCAAGAATATTCAAAGGAGAAAAGACAATCTCCCTAACAAATGGTGCTCGGAATACAGGTCAACCACTTGTAAAAGAATGAAACTAGAACACTCCCTAACACCATATACAAAAATAAACTCAAAATGGATTAAAGATCTAAATGTAAGACCAGAAACTATAAAACTCCTAGAGGAGAACATAGGCAATACCCTCTCTGACATAAATCACAGCAGGATCCTCCATTATCCACCTCCCGGAATATTGGAAATAAAAGTAAAAATAAACAAATGGGACCTAATTAAAAGCTTCTTCACAGCAAAGAAAACTATAAGCTAGGTGAAATGACAGCCTTCAGAATGGAAGAAAATAATAACAATTGAAGCAACTGACAAAGAATTAATCTGAAACATATACAAGCAGGTCCTGAACTCAATTTCAGAAAAAACAAATGACCCAAACAAAATATGGGCCAGAGAACTAAACAGAGATTTCGCCAAAGAAGACATACAGATGGCTAACAAACACATGAAAAGTTGCTCAACATCACTCAGAAAAATGCAATTCAAAACAACAGTAAGGTACCATTTCACACCAGTCAGAATGGCTGCTATCCAAAAGTCTACAAGTAGAAAATTCTGCAGAGGGTGTGGAGAAAAGGGAACCCTCTTACACTGTTGGTGGGAATGCAAACTCGTACAACCACTATGAAGAACAGCGTGGAGATTCCTTAAAAACTGGAAATAGAACTGCCATACGACCCAGCAATCCCACTGCTGGGAATATACACCGAGGAAACCAGAATTGAAAGAGACACATGCACTCCAATGTTGATCGCAGCACTGTTTATAAAAGCCAGAACATGGAGGCAACCTGGATATCCATCTACGGAAGAATGGATCAGAAAGCTGTGGTACATATACACTACGAAATATTACTCAGCCATTAAATAGAATGGATTTGAATGAGTTCTAATGAAGTGGATGAAACTGGAGCCTATTATACAGAGCGAAGTAAACCAGAATGAAAAACATCATTACAGTATGCTAAGGCATATATATGGAATTTATAAAAATGATAACGATAACCCTGTATACAAGACAGCAAAAAAGACACAGATATATAGAACAGTCGTTTGGACTCTGTGGGAGAGGGCAATGGTGGGATGATTTGGGGGAATTACATTGAAACATGTATATTATCATATGTGAAATGAATCTTCAATCCAGATTCGATGAATGATACAGGATGCTCAGGGCTGGTACACTGGGATGAACCAGAGGGATGGGATGAAGAGGGATATGGGAGGAGGGTTCAAGATGGGGAACACATGCACACCAGGGGGAGATTCAAGGCAATATATGGCAAAACCAATACAATAATATAAAGTAAAAATTTAAAAAAAAAGAAATGTAGTGTATTCCAGATAGTCATATTTCCAAATGAGTAATAATGAAAAATCCATATTTCACGTTAGAAAATTGGTGCCAAGATGTGGGCGTATGAAATATACAAAATTCCACATTACATGTTGGAATATCTGCTCGCAGATATTCATATGTGAAATACAGACTATTCTATAATTCATTATGGAAATTATGAGACTCCATTTTCAATATGAAATGTAGATGCTTCCCAATTTCACTTAAGAAAATCTGTGATTGCATTGCCATATGTGATATTTAGAGAAAACCATTTTTCAAAACATGCTGCACCAAGATCTTCATCTGTGTAGCAGAGAGAATATCGTATTTCATATAGGAATTATTGAACTTAGATTAACATACATGAATATAGAAAATTCCATGATCCAGGGACCACTAGTCATTCCCAGGTTTCCATGTGTGAAATATAAGTATTCTTCCTTTCATTTTGGAAAATCAGCACCAAGATTTTCTTATGTGGATTGTAAAAAATTCTACATTTCATGATGGAACATTTTTATACAACATCATACAGGAGAACAAGTTAGTTGCTTTTCTTATGTGAATATCAACATAAAATTTTGTAAGTAAAAATATAGAAAAATTGCCATGCTATATGTAAAATACACAGAATTGTATTTGGGATGATTGATTTTAGAGTTTTGCCTGCGAAATATAAACATTTCCAAATTTCATCTAAATTTTTAGTTTTTGATAAATTTTCATGTGTGAAATACCAAGAATATTATAGGTCAAGGAGGAAAAGAAAATCTAACCCACTTTTTAAATGTGAAAGAGTATTCCATTTTTCATGTAGGATAAGGTGTGTCCAGATTCTCATATGTTACTTACACACAAGGATATTATATTTCTTGTTCAACAAAAATACTATGCCCAGAATTTAATATATTGAATGTAGAAAATGTCATGTTTCAGTTGAGAATCTGTCCCCAGATTTTCTCATGCAAAACAGAGAAGTCTCTATTTTTTATAAGGTAATTTGTGTCCAGGATTTTTCATACTGAACACAGAGATTTCCATATTTCCTGTAGGAAAATCAGAGTGCAGCTTTTCATGTGTCATGTTGAAAAGTCTGCATATTTCATGTAAGCAAAAATGTGTTCAAAATTTCATATTTGAAATATACAGTATTCTATGTCTCAGGTAGTATGTCTGGTACCAAGTTATTCATATTTGAAAGGTAGAGAATTCAATATTCCATGTTAAAATTGCAGCTCAGTTGTTCATATAACAAGCACAGAAAATTCCAAATTTCTATAATTAAATGTTGTGTTCAGTTTTTCAAAGGTGAAATAGTGTTTATTCAATAATTCATTAGAATAACATGCCCTCTACACTCAGATTACCAAATTAAAAATATAGGAAAGTCACACTTCAAGCTCGAAAATATGAAGTGATATTTTCATATACAAAATATCAAAGGTCCATAACATCCATATGAATATCTTTGTGCAGTCCTGCTTATAAGCATTCAGACTTTCTAATTACATGTTTGAAAATGTATCCACGTGTTCTATTTAAAAAAAACAAAACAAAACAAAACACAAAACTGTATTTCAGGTCCCAACATTGAACCTATAATGCTACATGTGAAATTCACAGTTCATATTTCAGATAAAAGAAATCACCAGCCTTTCTTATTCCAATTATGCAAAGTTTCACGTGTTGTCAGAAAACATTCATTCAGATTTTCATTTTTGATATATAAAGAATTTCATAATGAAGATGAAAATCTTCACTAGTATGCTCATACATAAAATATACATAATTCCACATAAGTTGGTGATGGACCAGGAGGCCTGTCGAGCTGTGATTCATGGGGTCACAAAGAGTCGGACATGACTGAGCGAGTGACCTGACCTGAACTGAACTGACACATTTGAAGTAGAAATTCTACACCCAGTGCAATTTTTCCTCTACTTGAGATTAGATTTAGTTTCACTCTGCTGTGTCTTGCTTCCCTCATTCCATTTCTCCCAAAAATCCTCACCAATAATTCATTTGAAAAGCAAGTATGGACCCTGATTTGAGGGATCTTAATGAAAATTTACCACTAGGAATGCCAAATAACATTCACCAAGAAAAAGAATGTGAGAAAGATTCATATTCTAGCCTCAATTTCTCTTGAATAGAAATGCCATTATTTGCTTTTATTTACTATCTATGATATAGATCTCTGAGATTTCATTTTTTTTTTATATATTCCTTAGCCATATTAATAATTGAAAAAAATGCTTTTCAGAGATGTTGATGATTTTTTCTATACCTGATTGTGGAATAGACAACAAAAGTCGGTGATTTTAACTTACAATCAAAATATTTTATTCTTTGGAGGGAATTAACTCTTCAAGTTCAGAATTTATTAAATTTTATACTTTAAAATTTTCATCTCTTATTTCCACTGTTAATGTTGTCCTGGAGAAGGAAATGCAAACCACTCCAGTATCTTTACTGGAAAAGCCCATGGATTGATGATCCAGTTGGGCTGCAGTCCATGAGGTTGCAAAGTTGGGCATGACTCAGTGACTAAGTTGCACACCCATTCAGGTTGTATTATTCAAATACAGTCATTTACTCCTGAATACAGGTGAGTAAATCACAAACTGAAATAGATGTGGGTTGTCATAATTTATTCTTTTGGAGAAGACAGTCTATCAAAACACATCAATTAGGTTAATCTAAAATTAAAATCTCAAAATTATCTGCAAATTAAAAAAAAAAAAAAAAAAACGATTCCAGAGGAATTTAAAATAACATCTCATAGACATTAATAAAAAAGGAAAATCACGGAAAACAGAAGAACAGTGTCTGCACAGACAGTGAGGCTGAGAAGAAGAGAACACAGACTGAAACTTCAGTGTGACTGAAGAAATGAGACTTAAAAAACAATGTGAAGACTGAGAAAAAGTTAGAATACAGAATCCTGAAAGGGTATTTATTCTCAGGAACTTGCTTTCTATCCCATGGCTTCGTTAGTGAGAGACAAATTTCTCTGTCTATAGCAAGGTAGAGATTTCTGAGGGAAATAAATGGATGCTGGAGAATGGTTAGGAGACCATTGGATCACGTGTAGTTGAAAAATCACATAAATTTTGGACCACATGTGGACAATAATGACAACAAACATGGCTGAATCTTTGCATGGTACGTGGTGAAATTAGTACAACTGAGATATAGATAGAGTATAGTGGGATAGAAAATGAAGTAGTCATGGATAACTACTACTGTCAATAAAAGGAAAGAATGTTTTGCTATTGTTGTTTAATCAATTATTCATGCCCATCCCTTTGCCACCCCATGGAATGCGTCCCATCAGTCTGACCTTCCGTATCTCCCAGAATTTATTCAAACTCATGTCCATAGGGTTTGTGATGCTATCTAACCCTCTTGTCATCTGCTACCCACTTCTCTTTTAAACTTCAATTCCATCACTTCATGGGAAATAGATGGAAATACAGTGGAAACAGTGTCAGACTATTTTTTGGGGCTCCAAAATCACTGCAGATGCTGATTGCAGCCATGAAATTACTCCTTTGAAGGAAAGTTATGACCAAATTAGATAGTATATTAAAAAGCAGAGACATTACTGTGCCAACAAAGGTCTGTCTACTCAAGGCTATGGTTTTTCCCATGATCATATATGACTGTGAGATTTGGACTGTGAAGAAATATGATCGCCGAAGAATTGATGCTTTTGAAGTGTGGTGCTGGAGAAGACTCTTGAGAGTCCCTTGGACTGCAAGGAGATCCAACCAGTCCATTCTAAAGAAGATCAATCCTGGGTGTTCATTGGAAGGACTGATGCTAAAGCTGAAACTGCAATACTTTGGCCACCTCACGCGACGAGTTGACTCACTGGAAAAGACTCTGATGCTGGGAAAG
Organism: Moschus berezovskii; assembly: GCF_049115385.1. Classification (NCBI taxonomy): domain Eukaryota; kingdom Metazoa; phylum Chordata; class Mammalia; order Artiodactyla; family Moschidae; genus Moschus; species Moschus berezovskii. The sequence goes on along the minus strand of NC_142489.1, from coordinate 17,843,094 downwards.
GTTGGGGGCGGGAGGAGAAGGGGACGACAGAGAATGAGACGGCTGGATGGCATCACCGACTCTGTGAACATGAATTTATTTGAACTCCTGGAGTTGGTGATGGACAGGGAGGCCTGGCATGCTGTGATTCATGGGGTCGCGGAGAGTCAGACACGACTGAGCGACTGAACTGAACTGAACTGATTCCCAGTATCAGAGCATTCGCTAATGCGACAGCACTTTGCATCAGGTGGCAAGAGGAGAAAAGAACAATTAAAGATAATAAATGTTTCCAAGAAGAGTTCTTGAACACATCTAAGACACAGATGCAGAAAGCACCTTGGACAAAATTAAACAGTTATTTATGAAAAACCCTGTACAGGAAGTGGGAACAGAGAGGATCATCTTCAATTTAATAAAGGCCATGTATGGATAAACCCACAACTAAAATACTTCTCATAGGTGAAAACTGAAAATATGTTCCCTAAGGTCATGAGAAAGATCAAGTTTGCCACTCTCACCACTGTTACTCAACATAATCTTGGGTCTGTCAGCTACAGCAATCAGTGAAGAAGAAGAGAAAAAAAATTAACAGCAAACTGAAAAAGAAGAGGTAAAAGTGTCAATGTTTTTTGACATAAGTTATTATGTCAGAGAATCCTAAGATGGCACCAGAAAATTAATAACAGTGACTTTAGGAAAGTTGTTGGATAAAAAAAAAATAAACAGGAAGAAATCACCTGCATTCCTATAAATAACAAGAGAAAACCAAAAACAAATTTTAAGGAAATAATCTGATTCACCATTGTAACAGGAAAAATGAAATACTTGGTAATAATCCTGCTTAACCTGAAAAAGGACTTTTGTGCCAGAAACAATAAGGTATGGATGAGACAAATAAAAGATGATAAGCCCTTTTCAGAGGGTGCAGAGAAAAGGGAACCCTCTTACATTGTTGGTGGGAATGCAAACTAGTACAGCCACTGTGGAGAACAGGGTGGAGATTCCTTAAAAACTGAAAAATAGGACTGCCATATGGCAGAGCAATCTCACTGCTGGGGATACACACCGAGGAAACCAGAATTAAGAAAGAGATGTGTACCCCAATGTTCATTGCAGCACTGCTTACAACCGCCAGGACATGGAACCAACTGAGATAGCCATCGGAAGACAAATGAATAAGAAAGCCGCGGTACATGTACACAATGGAATATTCAGTTCAGTCCAATTCAGCTGCTCAGTCGTGTCCGACTGTCCGCAACCCCATGAATCACAGCGCACCAGGCCTCCCTGTCCATCACCAACTCCCGGAGTTCACTCAAGGTCCATCTAGTCAAGGCTATGCTTTTTCCTGTGGTCGTGTATGGATGTGAAAGTTGGACTGTGAAGAAAACTGATCGCCGAAGAACAGATGCTTTTGAACTGTGGTGTTGGAGAAGACTCTTGAGATTCCCTTCTACTGAAAGGAGATCCAACCAGTCCATTCTAAAGGAGAGCAATCCTGGGTGTATATTGGAAGGACTGATGCTAAAGCTGAAACTGGAATACTTTGGCCACCTCATGCGACTAGTTGACTCACTTGAAAAAAAATAGAAAAGAAATATTACTCAGCTATTAAAAACAATGTGTTTGAATCAGTTCTAATGAGGTGAATGAAACTAGAGCATATTATACAGAGTGAATTAAATTGGAGAGGAAAACACCAATACAGAATATTAACACAAATAGAATTTAGAAAAATGGTAGCAATGACCCTGTATTTGAGACTGCAAAAGAGACACAGATGTAAAAAACAGACTTTTGGACTCTGTGGGAGCAGCGAGGGTGGGATCATTTGAGAGAATATCATTGAAATATGTATATTACCATACGTGAAATAGATCACGAGTCCAAGTTTGATGCATGAGATAGGGTGCTCAGGGCTGGTGTACTGGAATGACCCTGAGGGATGGGATAGAGAGGGAAGTGGGAGGGGTTTCAGGATGGGGAACACATGTACACCCAAGGTTGATTCATGTCAATGTATGGCAAAAATCACTAAAACATTGTAAAGTAATCAGCCTCCAATTAAAATAGATAAATTTTTTAAAGGTGACAGAAATGGAATAAGAGCTATACTATTTTTGTGGCTTTAAAAATCAATATGTGAAAATGGCTACACTACAAAAAGAAGTTTACAAATTCAGTGTCATCCCTATTAAATTACCAATGATATTTTTTACAGAATAGAACCAAAAAAATACTTAACAACTTGATGGAAACATAAAGATTTGAATAACCATGCAAACTTGAGAAAGAGAAACTGAACTACAGGACTCAGGTTTCCTCACTTCAGTCTATACAAAATACATATAGTTTTGAAAATGGCATGTAATTAGCACAATATTGGGATTAAAGCCAATGGAACAGATAGAAAACCCTAAGATAATCTCTTTTTCAAATGATCACCTAACCTTTGACAAAGGACGCAACAATATTCAATGGCAAGAAGACAATATATTTGACAAGTTAAACTGGAAAATCCGGACAGCTTAAAGTATTAGAATACAGTTAGAAGATGACCTGGTTATTCCTCTGTGGCCAAACTGTGTCTGACTTTTCAGGATGCCATGAAATGCAGCATGACAGTCTTTCCCTTCCCTCACGACTTCTTGGAGTTTGCCTGGGTTCATATCTATTGCATAGGTGATGCCATCCAATCATCTCAACTTTGTTTCCCCCTTCTCCTGCTGCCTTCAATCTTTCCCAGAACCAGGGTCTTTTTCAACGAATTGGCTCTTGCCTGTTATACCTCATTCAATTGTTCATGGATCTAACATTCTAGGTTGCCCTGTAATAATGTTCTTTACAGCATTCCATTTTACTTTCATCTCCAGGCATATATACAATGAGGCTTATTTCCATTTTGGGGCAACTACTTACCGCTTTCTGTAAACGTTAGTTATTAACCTCTGCTCCTCTCAAGTAGCATATTAGGCACCTACCATCCTGGGAGACTCATTTTCTGGTATTACACCTTTTGCCTTTTTATACAGTTTATAGAGGTGCCATAGCAAGTATAATGGAGTGGTGTGCCATTCCCTGCTCCAGTGGATCACATTTTGTCACTCCTTAGCACCATAGAATAAGACAAATTCAAGATGAAATAAAGACCTACTTATAAGGCCAGAAACTGTTAATCAATAATATTTGAGGAAAGCATAGGTAGAATACATTGTGACATAAAATGCAGCAGCAACGTTTCTATTTGAACTACCTCCTTGGGGAATGAAAATAAAACCAAAAATACATTAAGATACTTAATTAAACTTAAATATTTTGCACAGGAAACCAATAAGCAAGACAGAAATGAAGTCTCATTATGCGAAAAACATTTGCAACTGAAGATAATGACAACAGAAGAATCTCCAAATTATGGAAGCAACTTATGTGGCTCAATAACAGCCAAATGAACAACCCAACTGGAACAAATGAATAGGTGATGAAATAGACACGTCTCCTAAACGATGTCCAATAATATTTGTAAAAATGCTTAGCATCTCTAACTCTGAGAGAAAGGGAAATAAAATCTTCAATGGTGGTATCAACTCACATATGTCTGAATAACCATTATCAAAATAAAAAAATCCACACAAAAAGTGCTAAGAGAGGGTTCTAAGTAAACAGAACAATCCTGTACTGTTGTTAGGAATGCACATTGATAGAATAAAATGGAGAAGAATATAGGGGATCTTTAAAAATAAGAATGAAGCTACCATATGTTCAAGAATTCCCAATAATTGTCAACAATTTTCATGAGGAAAATCATAATTCCAAAAAATGTACAACCTCAATATTGATGGCAGCAATATTTTCAATAGCAGTACATGGAAGCAACACAAATATCCATTCTTCTAGAGAGGAGTGGATAAAATGAGTTGGTACATACATTCCAGAGTCTTAAGATGGAATGAAATCAGGTAAATTGCATAGATGTAGAAGGACAGAGACAATGTCAGATACAGTGAAGCTAAGACAAAAGAGGAAAAGAAATATCACATATTAACACAAATATATGGGATCTAGGTAAAACTGGAATAGATGATTCTCTATGAGAATCATAGATAGGGACACAGGAATGAAGAAGAAATATATGGTTATCAAGGATGTAATGCCTGGTGGTGGTAGGAATTAGGAGATTACAACAGACACACATATACTTCTGATCAGTATGCACAGCACAGGGAAGTCTTAATGCACTGTGGTGGCCATATTTACAAAGAAGTAAAAAACATGGAGATAGATGTATGGTTGCTGTTTAGTCACTATCTCGTTTACTAGTCTTTATGATGTGAAAGACTGCAGCACTCCCTAATTTTGCTTTAGGGGAGAAACTAACAAAATAATGGAAAACAAGAATACTCCAGAAAAGTTAAGTTTTAAAAGACACATACAAACTGAAAGTGAAGTGCTGGAAAATATATTCCATGCAAATAGAGCCAAAAGAGAGCAGGAGTAGACATACTCATATTAGATAAAATAGACTTTAAAACAAATGCTGTGAAAAGAGACAAAGAAGGAAACTACATAATAATCAAAGTATCAATCCAAGATGAAGATATTACAATTATAAATATGTATGCACCCAAAATAGGAGAACCGCAATATGTAAGATAATTACTAACAAGAATGAAAGGGGAAATTAACAACAATGCAATAATAGTGGGAGATTTTAATACCCCACTTTCATCTATGGATAGATCAACTAAACAGAAAATTAACAAGGAAACACAAACTTTAAATGATACAATAGACCAGGTAGACCTAATATATCTTCATAGGACATTTCATCCCAAAACAATGAATTTCACCTTTGTCTCAAGCGCAAATGGAATATTTTCCAGTATAGACCACATACTGGGTCATAAATCTAGCCTTGGTAATTTCAAAAAAATTGAAATCATTCCAAGCATTTTTTCTGAACACAATGCAGAAAGATGAGATCTCAATTACGGGAGAAAAACTATTAAAAATGCCAACATATGGTGACTGAACAACACGCTGCTGAATAATGAACAAATCATAGAAGAAATCAAAAAAGAAATCATAATATGCATAAAAATGAATGAAAATGAAAACACAATCACCCAAAACCTCTGGGACACTGTAAAAGCAGTGTTAACGGGGAAGTTCATAGCAATACAGGCACACCTCAAGAAACAAGAAAAAAGTCAACTAAATAATCTAACTCTACATCTAAAGCAACTAGAAAAGGAAGAAATGAAGAACCCCAGGGTCAGTAGAAGGAAAGAAATCGTAAAAATTAGGGCAGAGATAAATGCAAAAGAAACAAAAGAGACCATAGCAAAAATCAACAAAGCCAAAAGCTGGTTCTTTGAGAAGGTAAATAAAATTGACAAACCACTAGCCAGACTTATCAGGAAACAAAGCGAGAAGAATCAAATTATTAAAATTAGAAATGAAAATGGAGAGACTACGAATGCAACACAGAAATACAAAGGATTATTAGAGAATACTATCAGGAATTATATGGCAATAAAATGAATAACCTGGAAGAAATGGACAAATTCCTAGAAAATTACAACTTTCCAAAACTAAACCAGGAAGAAATAGAAATATTGAACAGACCCATCACAAGCACGGAACTAGAGGCTGTAATCAGGAATCTTCCAGCAAATAAAAGCCCAGGTCCAGATGGCTTCACAGCTGAATTCTGCCAAAAATTTAGAGAAGAGCTAACACCTATTCTACTCAAACTCTTCCAGAAAATTGCTGAGGAAGGGAAACTTCCAAACTCATTCTATGAAGCCACCATCACCCTAATCCCAAAACCTGGTAAAGACGCCACAAAAAAAAGATAACTACAGGCCAATATCACTGATGAACATAGATGCAAAAATCCTTAACAAAATTCTAGAAATCAGAATCCAACAACACATTAAGAAGATCATACATCATGACCAAGTGAGCTTTATCCCAGGAATGCAAGGATTCTTCAACATCCAAAAATCAATCAACATAATACACCACATTAACAAACTGAAAAATGAATATCATATGACCTTTTAGAACTAACACCCAAAAAAGATGTCCTTTTCATTATAGGGGACTGGAATGCAAAAGTAGGAAGTCAAGAAACACCTGGAGTAACTGGCAAATTTGGCCTTGGAGCACGGAATGAAGCAGGGCAAAGGCTAATAGAGTTTTGTCAAGAGAATGCACTGGTCATAGCAAACACCCTCTTCCAACAACACAAGAGAAGACTCTACACATGGACATCACCAGATGGTCAACACCAAAATCAGATTGATTATATTCTTTGCAACCAAAGATGGAGAAGCTGTATACAGTTAGCGAAAACAAGACCAGGAGCTGACTGTGGCTCAGATCATGAACTCCTTATTGCGAAGTTCAGACTTAAATTGAAGAAAGTAGGGAAAACCACTAGATCATTCAGATATGACCTCAATCAAATCCCTTATGATTATGCAGTGGAAGTGAGAAATAGATTTAAGGGACTAGATCTGATTGATAGAGTGCCTGATGAACTCTGGACGGAGGTTCGTGACATTGTACAGGAGACAGGGACCAAGACAATCCCCATGGAAAAGAAATGCAAAAGAGCGAAATGGCTGTCTGAGGAGGCCTTACAAATAGCTGTAAAAAGAAGAGAGGCGAAAAGCAAAGGAGAAAAGGAAAGATATAAGCATCTGAATGCAGAGTTCCAAAGATTAGCAAGGAGAGATAACAAAGCCTTCCTCAGTGATCAATGCAAAGAAATAGAGGAAAACAACAGAATAGGAAAAACAAGAGACCTCTTCAAGAAAATTAGAGATTCCAAGGGAACTTTTCGTGCAAAGATGGGCTCGATAAAGGACAGAAATGGTATGGACCTAACAGAAGCAGAAGATATTAAGAAGAGGTGGCAGGAATACACAGAAGAACTGTACAAAAAAGATCTTCACGACCAAGATAGTCACGATAACGTGATCACTGACCTAGAGCCAGACATCTTGGAATGTGAAGTCAAGTGGGCCTTAGAAAGCATCACTACGAACAAAGCTAGTGCTGGTGATGGAATTCCAGTTGAACTATTTCAAGTCTTGAAAGATGATGCTGTGAAAGTGCTGCACTCAATATGCCAGCAGATTTGGAAAACTCAGCAGTGGCCACAGGACTGGAAGAGGTCAGTCTTCATTCCAATCCCAAAGAAAGGCAATGCCAAAGAATGCTCAAACTACCGCACAATTGCACACATCTCACACGCTAGTAAAGTCATGCTCAAAATTCTCCAAGCCAGGCTTCAGCAGTATGTAAACCGTGAACTCCCAGATGTTCAAGCAGGTTTTAGAAAAGGCAGAGGCACCAGAGATCAAATTGCCAACATCCGCTGGATCATGGAGAAAGCAAGAGAGTTTCAGAAAAACATCTATTTCTGCTTCATTGACTATGCCAAAGCCTTTGACTGTGTGGATCACAATAAACTGTGGAACATTCTGAAAGAGATGGGAATCCCAGACCACCTGACCTGCCTCTTGAGAAACCTGTATGCAGGTCAGGAAGCAACAGTTAGAACCGGTCATGGAACAACAGACTGGTTCCAAATAGGAAAAGGAGTGCGTCAAGGTTGTATATTGTCACCTTGCTTATTTAACTTATATGCAGAGTACATCATGAGGAACGCTGGGCTGGAAGAAGCACAAGCTGGAATCAAGATTGCTGGGAGAAATATCAATAACCTCAGATATGCAGATGACACTACCCTTATGGCAGAAAGTGAAGAGGAACTCAAAAGCCTCTTGATGAAAGTGAAAGAGGAGAGTGAAAAGATTGGCTTGAAGCTCAACATTCAGAAAACAAAGATCATGGCATCTGGTCCCATCACTTCATGGGAAATAGATGGAAAAACAGTGGAAACAGTGTCAGACTTTGTTTTTTTGGGCTCCAAAATCACTGCAGATGCTGATTGCAGCCATGAAATTAAAAGACGCTTGCTCCTTGGAAGGAAAGTTATGACCAACCTTGATAGTATATTAAAAAGCAGAGACATTACTTTCCCGACCAAGGTCCGTCTAGTCAAGGCAATGGTTTTTCCCGTGGTCATGTATGGATGTGAGAGTTGGACTGTGAAGAAAGCTGATCGCCGAAGAATCGATGCTTTTGAACTGTGGTGTTGGAGAAGACTCTTGAGAGTCCCTTATACTGCAAGGAGTTCCAACCAGTCCATTCTAAAGGAGATCAATCCTGGATGTTCATTGGAGGGACTGATGCTAAAGCTGAAACTCCAATACTTTGGCCACCTCATGCGACGAGTTGACTCACTGGAAAAGACTCTGATGCTGGGAAAGGTTGGGGGCGGGAGGAGAAGGGGACGACGGAGAATGAGATGGCTGGATGGCATCACCGACTCTGTGGACATGAGTTTGAGTGTACTCCGGGAGTTGGTGATGGACAGGGAGGCCTGGCGTGCTGTGATTCATGGGGTCGTGGAGAGTCGGACACGACTGAGCGACTGAACTGAACTGAACTGAACTGAACTGATGATTTTCTCAATAGAGGCAGAGAAAGCCTTCGACAAAATTCAACATCCATTTATTATAAGAATCCTCCAGAAAGTGGGAATAGATGGGACATACCTTAAAATAATAAAAGCTATATATGACTAACCCACAGCAAACATTATCCTCAGTGGTGAAAAACCAAAAGCATTTCCCCTAAAGTCAGGAACAAGACAAGGGTGCCCACTCTCACCACTACTATTCAACATAGTTCTGGAAGTTTTCGCCACAGCAAGCAGAGCAGAAAAAGACATAAAAGGAATACAAATTGGAAAAGAAGAAGTAAAACTTTCACTGTTCGCTGATGACATGATCCTCTACACAGAAAACCGTATAGACTCTACCAGAAAACTACTATAGCTAATCAATGATTACAGTAAAGTTGCAGGATATAAAATAACACCCAGAAATCCCTTGCATTCCTATACACTAATAATGAGAATATAGAAAGAGAAATTAAGGAAACTATTATATTCACTGTTGCAATGAAAATTATTAAATACTAGGAATATATCTACCTAATTAAACAAAAAACTTGTACGTAGAAAACAATAAAACACTACTGAAAGTAATCAAAGAGGACACTAATAGATGGAGAAATATATCGTGTTCATGGATTGGAAGAATAAACATTGTAAAAATAAGTATACTACCCAAAGTCATTTATACATTCAATGCAGTCCCTATCAAGCTACCAACGATGTTTTTCACAGAACTAGAACAAATAATCTCACAATTTGTATGGAAATACAAAAACCCTCAAATAGACAAAGCAATCTTGAGGAAGAAGAATGGAACTGGCAGAATTAACCTGCTGGACTTCAGGCTCTACTACAAAAGCCACAGTCATCAAGACAGTATGATACTGGCATAAAGACAGAAATATAGATCAAGGGAACAAAATAGAAAGCCTAGAGATAAATTCATGCACCTATGGACACCTTATCTTTGACAAAGGACGCAAGAATATAAAATGGAGAAAAGACAGTCTCTTCAACAAGTGGTGCTGGGAAAACTGGTCAGCCACTTGTAAAAGAATGAAACTAGAACACTTCCTAACACCATACACCAAAATAAACTCAAAATGAGTTAGAGAGCTAAATGTAAGACCAGAAACTATAAAGCTCCTAGAGGAGAATGTAGGTAAAACACTCTGTGACATAAATCACAGCAGGATCCTTCAAGACCCACCTCCCAGAATATTGGAAATAAAAGCAAAAATAAACAAATGGGACCTAAGTAAAATCAAAAGCTTCGGCACAGCAGGGGAAATTTAAGCAAGGTGAAAAGACAGCATTCAGAATGGGAGAAAATAATAGCAAATGAAGCAACTGATAAAGGATTAATCTCCAAAATATACAAGCAGCTACTGCAGCTCCATTCCAGAAAGATAAGTGACCCAATCAAAAAATGAGCCAAAGAACTAAACAGACATTTCTCCAAAGAAGACATAAAGATGGCTAACAAACATAGGAGAAACTGCTCAACATCCCTTATAATCAGAGAAATGCAAATCAAAACCACCATGAAATACCATTTCACACCAGTCAGAATGGCTGCTATCCAAAAGTCTACATGCAATAAATGCTGGAGAGGGTGTGGAGAGAAGGGAACCCTCTTACACTGTTGGTGGGAATGCAAACTAGTACAGCCACTATGGAGTTCAGTGTGGATATTCCTCAAAAAACTGGAAATAGAACTGCCATATGATCCAGCAATCGCACTCCTGGGCATACACACTGAGGAAACCAGAATTGAAAGAGACACATGTACTCCAATGTTCATTGCAGCACGGTTTATGTTAGCCAAGACATGGAAGCAACCTATATGTCCATCTGCAGATGAATGGATAAGAAAGCTTTGGTACATATACACAATGGAGTATTATTCAGCCATTTTGAAGCTCAACATTCAGAAAACAAAGATCATGGCATCTGGTCCCATCACTTCATGGGAAATAGATGGAAAAACAGTGGAAACAGTGTCAGACTTTGTTTTTTTGGGCTCCAAAATCACTGCAGATGCTGACTGCAGCCATGAAATTAAAAGACGCTTGCTCCTTGGAAGGAAAGTTATGACCAACCTTGATAGTATATTAAAAAGCAGAGACATTACTTTGCCAACCAAGGTCCGTCTAGTCAAGGCAATGGTTTTTCCCGTGGTCATGTATGGTTGTGAGAGTTGGACTGTGAAGAAAGCTGATCGCCGAAGAATCGATGCTTTTGAACTGTGGTGTTGGAGAAGACTCTTGAGAGTCCCTTATACTGCAAGGAGATCCAACCAGTCCATTCTAAAGGAGATCAATCCTAGATGTTCATTGGAGGGACTGATGCTAAAGCTGAAACTGCAATACTTTGGCCACCTCATGCGACTAGTTGACTCACTGGAAAAGACTCTGATGCTGGGAAAGGTTAGGGGCGGGAGGAGAAGGGGACGACGGAGAATGAGATGGCTGGATGGCATCACCGACTGTGTGGACATGAGTTTGAGGGTACTCCGGGAGTTGGTGATGGACAGGGAGGCCTGGCGTGCTGTGATTCATGGGGTCGCGGAGAGTCGGACACGACTGAGCGACTGAACTGAATTGAACTGAACTGAAAAAGAATACATTTGAATCAGTTCTAATGAGGTGGATGAAACTGGAGTCTATTATACAGAGTGAAGTAAGCCAGAAAGAAAAACACCAATACAGTATACTAACGCATATATATGGAATTTAGAAAAATGCAAATGATAACCCTGTATATGAGACAGCAAAAGAGACACAAATGTATAGAACAGTCTTTGGGACTCTGTGGGAGAGGGTGAGGGTGGGATGATTTGGGAAAATGACATTGATACATGTATGTTGTCATATGGGAAATGAATCACCAGTTCAGGGTCGATGGATGTTACAGGATGCTCTGGACTGGTGAGCGGGGATAACACAGAGGGAGGATAAAGGGAGGAGGGAGGTGGGAGGGGGGTTCAGGAGGGGGAACTCATGTACACCTAGGGCGGACTCATGTCAATGTATGGCAAAACCCACCAATATAATATTGTAAAATAACTAGCCTCCAATAAAAAATAAATAAATTTTTAAAAAGCATATTAACTTTTTTTATAAACATCATTATTCTTAATGAATCTCACATTATCTTGGAAGTAAAAAGTAGAACTCTAAATGTGTACACTTTAATGAGAAATGCAATATGAATGGACTACTACATCCAAATTCATAATACACTTATTAAGAAAGCAGCAATAAAAATAAAACTGAGTGTACATTATATTTTGCTGCATATGTGCATGTCTAAAGATTGAAAAATTTTCCCCAAAAGAAAAATTACCTTAAAAGAGTTGGGACAGAACCATGAACAACTGTCTAGTTGACCCATGCGATGTACTTGTGAATTTTATATATTATAGTGTTTTAATATTTTTTGTATTTAATTCTATTGTATTGTTCTTTAAAATGTTCATTATATTTATCACACAACGTCTTTTACATGTTATCATATATTATGTATGAATGACAATCTACGTGCTCTTTTAAGTCTCCTTTACTTATTTATTTTAAAAACAATAGTTCTTCATTCATAGGAATTTAAGCTTTACAAAATCTTTAATTGGATATGTTGAATTACATTCCCATGATGGATTTAGGTACAAGAAAACCGGAATTTTGTTAAGGCATCCAGTTTAAAGGTATCTTTCTTCAATCAACTATCACTTGAGTTCAGTTCAGTCACTTAGTCGTGTCCGACTCTTTGCGATCCCATGAATGGCAGCACGCCTAGCCTCCCTGTCAATCACCAACACCTGCAGTGCACCCAAACCTTTGTTCACCGAGTCGATGATCCTCTCCAAACATCTAATCCAGCATCTAACCCTCTGTCGTCCCCTTCTCTTCCTGCTCTCAATCTTCCCCAGCATCAGGGGCTTTTCAAATGAGTCAGCTCTTCGCATCTGAAGGCTAAAGTACTGTAGTTTCAGCTTTAACATCAGTTTTTAAAATGCATAATCAGGACAGATCTCCTTTAGGATAGACTGGCTGGATTTCCTTGAAGTCCAAAGGACTCTCAATAATCTGCTCCAACAACACAGTTCGAAAGCATCAATTCTTCTGCACTTAGCTTTCTTTATATTCCAACTCTGAGATCCAAGCATGAATACTGGAAAAACCATAGCCTTGACTAGACAGACCTTTGTTGACAAAGTAATTCACTGCTTTTTAATATCCTGTCTAGTTGGTCATAACTTTCCTTCCAAGGAGTAAGCGTCTTTTAATTTTATGGCTGCAATAACCTTCTGCAGTGATTTTGGAGCCCAGAAAACTAACGTCAGCTTCTGTTTCCACTTTCCTCATCTGTTTGTCATGAAGTGATGGGACAAGTTTCTGAATGTTGTGCTTTAAGCCAACTTTTTCATTGTCCTTTTCACTTTCATTAAGAGGTTATTAATTCTTCACTATCTGCCTTAAGGGTGGTGTCATCTGCATATCTGAGGTTATTGATATTTCTCCCTGCAATCTTGACTCCAGCTTGTGTTTCCTACAGCCCAGTGTTTCTCATGATGTAATATGCATATAAGTTAAATAAGCAGGGTGACAACAAACAGCTTTGACTTACTCCTTTTCCTATTTGGAACCAATCTGTTGTTCCACGTCCATTTCTATATATTGCTTCCTGACATTCATACAAGTTTCTCCATATGCAGGTCAGTTGGTCAGATATTCCCATATTTTAAAAAGATTTCCACAGTTCATTGTGATCCACAATTCAAAGGCTTTGGCATAGTCAATAAAGCAGAAAGAGATGATTTCCTGGAATTCTCTTGTTTTTTCTGAAAACCAAGTGGATGTTGGCCATTTGATCTCTAGTTCCTCTGCTTTTTCTAAATCCACCTTGAACATCTGGAAGTTCACGGTTCCCATGTTACTGATTCCTGGCTTGGAAAATTTTAAGGAACACTTTAGTAGAGTGTGAATTGAGTGCAATTGTGTAGTAGTTCAGAATTTTTTGCCATTGTTTTTCTTTGAGATTGGAGTGAAATCTGATCTTTTCCAGCCCTGTGTCCACTGCTGAGTTTTGAAAGTTTGCCAGCATATTGCATTCATCACTTTCACAGCATCATTTTTCAGGATTTGAAATAGTTCAAATGGAATTCGAGTAATTTCGTGATTATCTGGGTCATGAAGTGTTTGTTTGTTAGTTTGTTTTTTTTTTTTTTTGTACAGTCCTTCTGTGTATTCTTGCCATCTCTTCTTAACCTCTTATGCTCTGTTAGGTTCCTACCATTCCTGTCTTTTCTTGAGACCATCTTTGCATAAAATTTCCCTAGTTATCTCTAGTTTTCTTGAAGGTATCTCTATTCATTCCCATTCTATTGTTTCTTTCTTTCTTTTCACTAATCAATCTGGAAGGATTTATCTCTCCTTGTTTTTCTTTGGAATTCTGCATTCAAAAGCGCCTATCTTTCCTTTTCCCACTTGCTTTTTGCTTCCTGTCTTTTCACAGCTATTTGTAAAGCCTCCATATACAGCCATTTTCCTTTTTTTTTATTTCTTTTTCTTGAAGATAGTCTTTAATTCTGTCTCCAATACACTGTCATGAAACTCTGTCCATAGATCATCAGGCAATCTTTCTGTCAGATCTAGTCCCTTAAACCTGTTTCTCACTTCCACTGTATAGTCCTAAGGGATTTGATTTAGGTCATACCAGAATGGTCTTGTGGTTTTCTCCAGTTTCTTCAGTTTCAGACTGAATTTGGCAATAAGGAGTTCATTATATGAGCAATGTCAACTCCCAGTCTTGTTTTTGCTGACTGTATAGTACTTCTCCATCTTTGGCTGCAAATAATACTGGAGATAAGTGGAGAAATAACTCCAGAAATAATGAAGGTATGAGGCCAAAGCGAAACAGATACCCAGTTGTGGATGTGACTGGTGATAGAAGCAAAGTTCGATACTGTAAAGAGCAATATTTTACAGGAAGCTGGAAAGTTAGGTCCATGAATCAAGGCAAATTAGAAGTGGTCAAACAGGAGATGATAAGAGTGAACGTCGACAATATTTTGGCCACCTCATGCGACAAGTTGACTCACTGGAAAAGAGTCTGATACTGGGAGAGATTGGGGGTGGGAGGAGACGGGGACGACAGAGAATGAGATGGCTGGATGGCATCACTGACTCAATGGACATGAGTTTGAGTGAACTCCGGGAGTTGGTGATTGACAGGGAGGCCTGGCATGCTGTGATTCATGGGGTCGCAAAGAGTGGGACAAGATTGAGTGACTGAAATGAAGTGAACTGAACTGAACTGAACTGAATACAATCAATCTGATTTTGGCATCGACTAACTGGTGATATCAAATATACAACTATACAAACAAACTATACAACTTGGTAAAACAGTCATGTCACCTCACCCATCAAATACCCAGTTTAGAAAGTCCTGGCTGACCTAGATAAGGAACATTTTGAACGAACATGCTCCTTTCTCCCCTCATTTTAATTCTTGCTATTATTTTAATTAGCCTCTTTTTTTTTTTAAATTCAGTAACAGGGTGGAAAAACATCATAACCTGTGGTACTCCACATCAGGACAAAGAAAATGCAGAACTCCAGGGCCATGTTATTTCTTTTCTGTCAAGTTTGCTTATACTCATAGATGTGCTGTGATATTCTCTAATATCTGAGAGTAAGAAAGCTTGGTTTTGAAGTGCTTGTTACTGTTTGATAATAAAGTATGTCTCGAAATTATAATAAAAATGACAAGGACTGCCCCACTGTCTCTGTTGGGAAAATGCTGTGAAAACTTAAAGCAAGGAGTAGAGGAAAAATTAATGCCCCAGGATTCGAGCAAGTATTCCCTCAGTGAATGGGCTATGAATGATCCAAAACAATGGATAATCAAGAAGACTGCATGATGTCCTAGAAATAATCCCAGGAGAATATGCTTTAAGTGAAATTGACTAAGTATTTAGCTTTCTCAGGTGGTAACAATGACCAGGAAGCGAGCATGGTGCTGCAGGACTACTGTCATTGCTATGGGTGACACTAGGGCAATAACAAGTCAATGTGTTCCACAGAGTAGCAGTCTGAGAGCCATATTGTTGAATGAGAGGGTTGGACAGATAGTTATAAAGGTCTAAATGGCGTGTGTGTGTGTGTGTGTGTGTGTGTGTGTGTATGTGTGATGTCTCTCCACACTTCAAGGCAAATGATTTTTAAGGGGAGTGGATTGTGTCCCAAGGCTAACATTACTCCCTAAGGAAAGGCTGTCAGTTATGTTTAGTTCAGTTCAGTTTGTCAGTCGTGTCTGACTTTTTGTGATACCATGAACTACAGAAAACCAAGCCTCCGTGTTCATCACCAACTCCTTAAGTTTACTCAAACTCATGTCCATTGAGTCGGTGAAGCCATCCAAAAACTTCATCCTGTGTACCCCTATCTCCTGCCTTAAGTTATTCTCAGTATCAAAGTCTTTTCAAATGAGTAAGCTCTTCTCATCAGATGGCCAAAGTATTTGAGTTTCAGCTTCAACATTAGTCCTTAAAATGCATACTCAGGACTGATCTCCTTTAGGATGGACTGGTTGGATCTCCTTGCATCCAAGGGATTCCCAAGCGTCCTCACCAACACCACAGTTCAAAAGCATCAATTCTTCTGCACTCAGCTTTCTTTATAGTCCAACTCTCACATCCACACATGACTACCGAAATAACCATAGCCTTGACTAGATGGACCTTTGCTGGCAGAGTAATATCTCTGCTTTGAAAGATGCTTTCTAGGTTGGCCATAACTTTCCTCCCATGGAGTGCCTCTTAATTTCTTGGTTGCACATGTCTGTAATAGTCAGGACATGGAAGCAACCTAGATGTCCATCAGCAGATGAATGGATAAGAGACCTGTAGTACATATATACAATGGAGTATCATTCAGCCATTAAGAAGAATACATTTGAACCAGTTATAATGAGGTGAATGAAACTGGAGCCTATTATACACAATGAGGTAAGTCAGAACGAAAAACAATAACAGAGTATACTGATGCCTGTTATGGATTTTAGGAAGATGGTAACAATGACCCTATATGCAAGATAGCAAAAGAGACACAGAAGTATAGAACAGTCTTTTGAACTATGTGGGAGAAGGTGAGGGTGGGATCATTTGAGAGAATATTGAAACATGCATATTATCATATTTGGAAGAGATCAACAGTCCAGGTGTGATGCATGAGACAGGGTGCTCAGGGCTCCTGTACTGGGAGGAACCTGAGGGGTGAATGGCAAAGGAGGTGAAGGGGTTTCAGCATTAGGAACACATGTACATCGATGGCTGATTCATGAAAGTGTAGGACAAAAACCATATACATAATAAGCCTCCAGGTAAAATAAATAAATTAAATAAATAAATAGATTCATGGCTGCAGTCACCATCTGTAGTGAATTTGGAGACCCTCCAAAATAAACTAATCTACTGTCTCCACTGTTTCCACATCTATCTTCATGAAGATATGGGATCATGTGAAGATATGGGATCATTAGTTTTCTGAATGTTTAGCTTTAAGCCAGCATATTCACTCTTCTTTATAATTTTCATCAAGAGAGTTTTTAGATCTTCTTCACTTTATGCCATAAGGGTGGGGTCATCTGCATCTCCGAGGTTATCAATATTTCTCCCAGAAAACTTGATTCCAGCTTGTGCTTCTTCCAGCCCAGCAGTCCTCATGATATACTCTGCATATAAGTTAAATAAGAAAGGTGACAATATATAGCCTTGACGTACTCCTTTTCTATTGGAAAGAGTCTGTTGTTCCACGAACACTTCTGACTGTTTCTTCCTGACCTGCATACAGTTTTCTCAAGCGGCAGGTCAGGTGGTCTGGCAGAAAGTGAAGAGGAACTGTAGACAACCTGTTTAACATGTACACTGAGCACATCATGAGAAAAGACGAGTTAGCTGATTCACCAGCTGGGGTCAAGGTAGGCATGAGAAATGTAAATAACCTCAGATATGCTAAGGTTACCATTCTAATTTCAGAAAGCAAAGAGGAACTAGAGAGCCTCTTCAAGAGTGTAAAGAAGGAGAGTCAAAGAGCCAGCTTAAAGCTAACTATTAAAAGAAAACAAAACAAACGAAAAGATGATGACATTTGTACCCATTGCTTCTTGTCAGAAAGAGGGGAGAAAGCTGGAAGTATTGACAGATTTCTTCTTTGGCCCAGGGATGACTGTGAAGGTTGACAGCTGCCATGAAAACAGAACACTGTTGCTACTTGGTAGGAAATTGTGACTAACCTAGACTGTGTATTGAAAAACAGAGACTACATATACTCTGCCAACAAAGGTCCATATAGTCAAATCCATGACCTTCATAGTAGTCACGTAAGCTAGTGACAGAAGGACTGTAAAGAGACAGTGCCAAAGAATTGATGTCTCTAACTGTGGTGCTGGACAAGAGTATTGAAAATTCCTTGGGACTGCAAGGAAAGCAAACCAGGCAACCTTAAGGGAGATAAACCTTGAATATTCATCGGAAGAAATGATGCTGAAGCTAATCTACAGTATTTCTGTCTTCTGTTGGAAACAACCGACTCGCAGGAAAAATCCCTGATGATGGGAAAGATTGAGGGCATAATGAGAGGAGGGCATGATAGGATGAGATGTCTGGATATCATCACGGATGCAATGGAACTGAACTTGGGCAAACTCCAGGAGTCGGTGACGTTCACGGAAGCTTGACGTTTTGCACTCCATGGGGTCGCGAAGAATCAGATACGACTGGGTGACCAAACAGCTGCAGTGACAGTAACATATAAAATGTTTACCCCTATAAAGCTCTACCTCCTCCTCTGCTTTACTGTGTTACCTATGGTCACCAGCAAAACCTGTCCTTCTTTGAAGCACCCTTAAACTTGAACTTCCTCAGTCTCTCTTCCAAATGAAGTTAGTCTCTTCTAGGAGAGCTACACAGCTTTGTTCTTAGGACCTGACTCACCCTCTGCAGAATATCTGTGCTACTGCTCCAGAGATGGGACAAGAACTTTTAATCTTTCAGTGTCATTCTCATATAACGAAGACTCTAGGGTGGGGGTCATGAGGGGAAGGTGTATCGCTGGTCTTTTTGCTCTGTGTCTCCCAGTATGGGGACTCAGTGCTACAAGGAACCTGTCTTGAAGATTACTGAAGTCTAGTATTCTCAGCTTACCATGCCTGGGGTAGAGATTCTGTACTATGGATGTGAGGGAGGAAGGGAGTCATGAAACTCTCTTGTCTGGAAAACTTCAGCAATGGGGCTGGGAAGGATAAACAGTGCTGGAGTCAAGCCCTTCTGAGAGTGAATCGTTGTCTTAAACTGAAGTGTGTGTGTGTATGTGTGTGTGTGTGTGTGTGTGATGGGGGGAAGCAAGTCCTGTGTAATTAGCTATACCCATAGGGAATAGAGTTTCTGGTGCAATTTGAGCTGGGAAGGGTGGGAAGTGGAGAACAGCTCATGGTTCAAATGGCATAGACTCTAGTTGATCTTCCCAAGTTTTACTAGATTTTCTTGAGTAAATGTTTCCCTGGTGGTGCCATGGATATGAATCTGCCTATCAATGCAGGGGACACAGTGAGTCTAGAAAGATCTCATATGCTGAGAAGCAACTAAGGCTGTGCCCCACCTCTACTGAGCCCCCTATTCTAGAGCTCATGTACTGCATCTACTGAAGACTGCAGACCTAGAGCCTATGCTCAGCAACAAGAGAAGCCACCACAATGAGACTCCTGAGCACTGCAACAAAGAATAGCTCCTGCTAACTGCAACTAGAGAACGCCCCAGTGTAGCAATAAAGACTCAGCAGAACCAAAGTAAAAACTTTAAATAAAAAGACATAAATTATTTTAAATGGTTTCTCCATTTTCTGTGGTATTTTATTTCTAGATATATAATATCCTTATAATAATATTTAATGAATGACAAAAAAAAAGACCAAATAATTGTAAAAAATAAGTTCAGTTCAGTCACACAGTCGTGCCGACTCTTTGAGACCCCATGGGCTGCAGCGTTCCAGGCCTCCCTATCCATCACCGAATTCCAGGAGTTGACTCAAACTCAGGTGCATAGAGTTGGGGAGGCCATCCAACATCTCATCCTCTTTCAAGCCCTTCTGCTCTCACCTTCAATCTTTCTTAAATTCAGGGTCATTTCCAGTGAGTCAGTTCTGTGCATCAGGTAGCCAAAGGATTGGAGTTTCAGCTTCAACATCAGTCCTTCCAGTGGACACCCAGGACTGATCTCCTTTAGGATGGATGTGTTGAACCTCCTTGCGGTCGAAGCGACTCTCAAGATTCTTCTCCAACACCACTGTTCAAAAGCATCAATTCTTCGGCACTCAGCTTTGTTTATAGTCCAACTCTCACATCCATACATGACCGTTGGAAAAACTATAGCCTTGACTAGACGGACCTTTGTCGGCAAAGTAATGTATCTGCTTTATAATCTTCTGTCTAGGTTGGTCATAACTTTTCTTCCAAGGAGTTTACTGTGTCTTTTAAATTCATGGCTGCAGTCAAAATCGGCAGTCATTTTGGAGGCCAGAAAAATAGTCTGCCACTGTTTCCATTGTTTCCCCATCTATTTGCCATGAAGTGTTGGGACTGGCTGGCATGATCTTAGTTTTCCGAACGTTGAGCTTTAAGCCGACTTTTTCACTCTCCACTTTCACGTTCATCAAGAAGCTCTTTAGTTCTTCTTCGCTTTCTTCCATAAGGGTGGTGTCATCTGCATCTCTGAGGCTACTGATATTTCTCCCGGTAATCTTGATTCAAGCTTGTGCTTCTTTCAGCCCAGCGTTTTCCTATGTACTCTGCATATACGTTAAGTAAGCAGGGTGACAATATACAGCTTTGACGTACGACGTACTTCTTTTCCTATTTGGAAACAGTCTGTTGTTCCATGCCCAGCTCTAACTGTGGCTTCCTGACCTGCATATAGGTTTCTTAAGAGGCACGTCAGGTGGTCTGGTATTCCCATCTCTTTAAGAATTTTCCACAGTTTATTGTGATCCAAACAGTCAAAGGCTTTGGCGTAGTCAATAAAGGAGAAATAGATGCTTTCTGGAACTTTCTTGCTTTTCCCATGATCCAGTGGATGTTGGCAATTTGATCTATGGTTCCTCTGCCTTTTCTAAAACCAGCTTGAACATCTGGAAGTGCACCGTTCACGTGTTGCTAAAAGCTGGCTTGGAGAACTTAGATCATTACTTTCCTAGCATGTGAAAGAGTGCAACTGGGTGGTAGTTTGAGCATTCTTTGGCATTGCCTATCTTAGGAATTGGAATGGAAACTCACCTTGTCCAGTCCTGTGGCCACTGCTGCGTTTTCCAAATTTGCAGGCATATTGAGTTCAACATTTTCACAGCATCGCCTTTTAGGATGTGAAAGAGCTCAACTGGAATTCCATCACCTCCATTAGCTTTCTTCATAGTGATCCTTCCTAAGGCCCACTTGACTTCACAATCCAGCTTGTCAGGCTCTAGATGCGTGATCTCACCATCCTGACTGTGTGGGTCACGAAGATCTTTCCTGTATAGTGCTGCTGTGTATTCTTGTCACCTCTTCTTAATATCTGCTGCCTCTGTTAGGTCCATAGGATTCCTGTCCTTTACTGAGCCCATCTTTGCATGAACTATTCCCTTGGTATCTCTAATTTTCTTGATGAGATCTCTTGTCTTTCCCATTCTATTTTTTTCCTCTATTTTGTTACACTGTTCACTGTGGAAGGCTTTCTTATCTCTCCTTTCCATTCTTTGGAACTCTGCATTCAAATGGGGTATATGTTTCCTTTTCTTCTTTGCTTTTCACTGCTCTTCTTTTCACAGCTTTTTGTAAGGCCTCCTCAGACAGCCATTTTGCTTCTTTGTATTTCCTTTTCTTGGGGAGAGTCTTAATCCCTGTCTCCTCTACAATGTCAAGAACCTCCATCCATAGTTCTTCAGGGACTCTGTCAATCAGATCTAGTCCCTTAAATCTGTTTCTCACTTTCACTGTACCATTGTAAGGGATTTGATTTAGGTCATACCTGGATAGTCCAGTGGTTTTCCCCACTGTCTTCAACTTACGTCTGAATTTGGATATAAGGACTTCATGCTCTGAGTCAAAGTCAGCCTCTGGTCTTGTTTTTGCTGACTGTATAGAGTTTTTCGATCGTTGGCTGCAAAGAATATAATCAATCTGATTTTGGTGTTGCTTATCTTGTGATGTCCATGTGTATAGTCCTCTCTTGTGTTGTTGTAAGAGGGTGTTTGCTATGACCAATGTGTTCTCTTGGCAAAACTCCATTCAGCTTTGACCTGCTTCATTCTGTAATCCAAGGCCAAATTTGCCTATTTCTCCAGGTGTTTCTTGACGTCTTACTTTTGAATTCCAGTCCCCTATAAGGAAAAGGATATCTTTTAGGGGTGTTAGTTCTAAAACGTCTTGTAGGTCTTCATTGAAACGTTCAACTTTGGCTTCTTCAGTGTTACTGCTTGGGGCACAGTTTTTTGTTTTTTGTTTTTTTTTTCGTGCATGCCTTTTCCACGTGACTTTAATAGAACTCAGAAGATTTTTACAAAGCATGAGTTGTCGCATGAATACCAAAATCCTTTTTATCAGAGAGAGTAGCCAGAGAATAATTCTCATCTTCTTATGTAAGTTTTATTTAAACCAATTTGAAAATGCTAAATATGTACTTAGTCAAATATAATTTTCATCTTCTTTGAAATTTTTTGGATGTCATTATACAATAATTGTTTATACAATTTTTAGACTGTAATTTTTTCTCATCTTATTTTGAGAATTTATGATTCAGGCTATATTAGTTTGATGAAATTAAGAATTAAAGCAATTAATCATCCCATAATTAAGCTAAAAAAATTGTGCTTTCAACTTTGAATGGCTTCACAGAAAAGAAGTTATTGACGTCGTGGTTCACGTTGTGTTGGTAGTGTGGGGGCCTCCACGGAGGCGTGGATTCTCTGCAATGGGACCTCAGACTTTAACTTCATTTTCTTCATACTAGCTTTATCAGGTGAAAATCAGGATTCCCATTCTCAAGACTGGGGAGCTGTAATTGTTGGGGGTCCTTTCTTTCTTTCTCATTGTTTTCCATTCCCTATCTGATTTTCTAGCCAGTGTTTCTAGGTTCTGTTCAGAGGACTTAGAGCAAATCTTCATTTTCAATATCTTAAACTGAACTTGGTGAGATGTTTTCCTTCAGTGACTTCCCTCTGCCTGAGAAAAGGGTGTCACTTCGGGAAAACATCTCCTTCTCTTCCTGCCATATTCTCATGTTCACTGGCTTCAAAATGAAGCAGTCAGAGCCCCTGCCATTCATGTGGGGGCTGGGGGGCAGAGAGGTGACCCTATTTCAGTAATAGGATTGATTAGGAATAAAAGAGCTTCTGTTTTTGCAGATATAAGCTTCTGTTTTTGCAGATATACAAACAGTTTTGAATTACTGTAAGATTGAGTGGTTTTCCTTGGAAACGAACAGAGATCATTCTGTCATTTTTGAGACTGCATCCAATTGTTGCATTCCGGACTCTTCTGTTGACCATGATGGTTACTCCCTTTCTTCTAAGTGATTCCTGCACACAGTAGTAGATATAATGGTCATCTGAGTTAAATTCACCCATTCAAGTCCATTTTAGTTCACTGATTCCTAGAATGTTGACGTTCACTCTTGCCATCACCTGTTTGACCACTTCCAATTGGCCTTGATTCATGGACCTAATATTCTAGGTTCCTGTGCAATATTGGTCTTCACAGCATTGGACCTCGCTTCTATCACCAGTCACATCCACAAATGGGTATTGTTTTTGGCTACATCCCTTCATTCTTTCTGTATTTATTTCTCCGCTGATGTCCAGTAGCATATTGGGCACCTACCAACCTGGGTAGTTCCTCATTCAGTATCCTATCTTGCCTTTTCATACTGTTCATGGGGTTCTCAAGGCTAGAATACTGATGCGGTTTGCCATTCCCTTCTGCAGTGCACCACATTCTGTCAGACCTCTCCACCGTGACCCGCCCGTCTTGGGTTGTCCTCCAGGGCATGACTTAGATTCATTGAGTTAGACAAGGCTGTGGCCTGTGTGATCAGATTGACTACTTTTTGTGATTGTGATTTCAGTGTGTCTGTCCTCTGATGCCCTCTCGCAATACCTACCATCATATTGGGTTTCTCTTACCTTGGTCATGGTGTATCTCTTCAGGGCTGCTCCAGCAAAGTGCAGCAAGGGCTGCCCCTTACCTTGGATGAGCAATATCTCCTCTTGGCCACCCCTCCTGACCATGAACGTGGAGTCGCTCCTCTCGGCCCTCCTGCGCCTGTTCAGCCGCCGCTACTTGGAGGTGGGATTGCTCCTCCTCGCCGCCGCCTCTGACCTAAGCCTTAGGGTATCTACTTAGGACACCGCCCCTGACCTCGGGCTTGGGGTAGCTCCTCTCGTCCACCGCCCCTGACCTTGGGCGAGGGGTAGCTACACTCGGCCGTGCTTCTATGCAGTCCGTCGCCGCTGAGTTGTATAGGAATATCATTTCTATATCTCACTGTCAGTGTTGTTTGGTTGCCCAATCATTTCCGATTCTTTATGTCCCCATGAACTGCAACATGCCAGGTTTCCCTATTTCTCACGATTTCCTGAAGTTACCCATGTACATGCCCTTTGCATCATTGATCCCGTCCAGCTATCTCAACTTCTGATACCCTCATCATTATGTCCTACTTCTACCATCATTCCCAGCATCAGCAAATTCTCTATGAGTTGCTTGTTGGCCTCAGAGGATGATAGTACTGGAGCTTTAGTGTCAACATTAGTCTTACCAATGAGTATTCTGGGTTCATCTCTCTTATGGTTTTCTGGTTCGATCTCCTTGCTGTCCAAGGAAATTTCAGAAGTCTTGTCCAGCACCACAGTTCAAGGTGTCAGTACTTCGGCACTCCTCCATTTTATGGTCCAACTCTGACAACCTTTGGTGACAACTGGG
Source organism: Moschus berezovskii (assembly GCF_049115385.1). Taxonomy (NCBI): domain Eukaryota; kingdom Metazoa; phylum Chordata; class Mammalia; order Artiodactyla; family Moschidae; genus Moschus; species Moschus berezovskii. Next base: position 17,818,562 of record NC_142489.1, on the reverse strand, counting down.
AAGGCCATAATCTTGACTATATGGACATATTTTTGACAGTGTAATCTCTTTTTTTTTTTCTTATTTTTTTCAACACACTGTCTGGGATATTCATAATTTTCACACCAAGAAGAAACCATCTTCTGATTTCACCGTCACTGTCGATATCTGCAGTGATTCTAGAGACCAGTAAGAGGAAAGCTGCCACTATTTCCACCTGTCCCTCCTCTGTTAGCCATGAAGTATGGGGCCAGATTCCATAAGCTTGGCTTTTAAAATATTTTGCTTTAAGCTGACTCTTTCACTCTCGTCCTTCACCATCATCAAGTGGTTCCTTAGTTACTCTTTGCTTTCTGTATGATCCGCATAACTAAGGTTGTTAAGGTTTCTCCTGCCAGTCTTGATTCCAGCTTGTAAATCATCCAGCTCAACATTCCTCAATATGTGCTCAATGCACTGGTTAAGGAAACAGTAACTGCAGAGTCCTATCCTACATCTTGAACCAATCTTGAACCAATCAATTATTCCATACAGTATTGAGTGTTGAGTCTCAACTCACATAGTTTCTCAGGGGACAGGATGGTCTGGTATTCACTTCTCTTTAAGAACTTTCCACAGATTGCTGTTAAGATCCACACAGTCAAATGATTTAAACAGTCAGTGAAAGAGAGTAAGGTTTTTTCTTTTTAATGCCCTTGCTTTCTCTATGATCCAGAAAAGTTGCCAATTTGATCTCCAGTGCCTCTTTCTTTTGAAAATCCAGCTTGGACATCTGGCAATTCTTGGTTTGCATAATGCTGAAGCTAGCATGCAAGTGTTTAACCATGACCTTTCTAGCATGGGAAGATCTGTTAAGAGAACTCTAGGACCTGCAACAGATTTCCCAACCTGGAGATCTGGCAAAAGGAATGAGAACCCCCAGGGAATTTGACTTTGGAAGCCAGTGATATTTGATTACAGAACTTACATAGGACTGGGGAACCAGACTCTTGGAGGGCACAAACAAAACTTTGTTTGTACTGACACAAACAGGAGAGAGGAGCAGGGATCCCACAAGAGGCTGACCCAGACTCGCCTGTGAGTGTCCAGAAGTCTTTGGTGGGCGAGTGGGTTGATAGTGGCCTGCTGCAGCATCAGGGACACGGAATACAACAGTGCAGGGACACGACCTTTAGAAGGAGGTCACCATTGTCTTCATTATTGCTACCATTGTTTGGTCTCATGTCAAATGTCAAACAAAGGGAGCAGACACAGCCCCGCCCATCCACAGAAAATTGGATTAAATAGTTACTTAGCATGGTTCCACATATCAGAACAAGTCCCAGATTCCCTCTGCTGCTGCTGCTGCTAAGTCGCTTCAGTCATGTTCGACTCTGTGAGACCTCACAGACGGCAGCCCACCTGGCTCCCTTGTCCCTGGGATTCTCCAGGCAAGAACACTGGAGTGGGCTGACATTTCCCTCTCCAATGCATGAAAGTGACAAGTGAAAGTGAAGTCAATCAGTTGTGTCAGGTTCCCTCACAGTCAGCCTATCCCAGAAGGAAGTTTCCATAAGCCTCTAAGCCTTAGATCAAAGAAAATGAAAAGCACAATCACAGAAAGCTAATCAAACTGATCATATGGAATTTCAGCTGAGCTATTTCAAGTCCTAAAAGATGTTGTGAATGTGCTGCCCTCAAGAAGCCTGCAAATTTGGAAAACTCAACAGTGGCCACAGGACTGGAAAAAGTCATTTTTCATTCCAGTCCCAAAGAAGGGAAATGGCAAGGAATGTTCAAACTACCAGACAATTGCACTCATCTCACACACTAGCAAAGTAATACTCAAAATTCTCCAAGCCAGGCTTCAACAGTATGTGAAACATGAACTTGCAGGTATTCCAGCTGGATTTACGAAAGGCAGAGGAACCAGAGATCAAATTAGCAGCATCTGTTGGATAATAGAAAACAGCAAGAAGCTTTCAGGAAAATATCTCCGTCTACTTTATTGACGATGCCAAAGCTTTTGACTTTGTGGATCACAAAAAACTGTGGAAAATTCTTAAAGAGCCGGAAATACCAGATCACCTTAACTGCCTCCTAAGAGATATGAATGCAGGTCAAGAAGCAACAATTAGAACTGGACGTGGAACACCTCACTCGTTCCAAGTTGGGAAAGTATATCAAGGTTGCAATACTATCACCCTGCTTATTGAGCTTACACGCAGAGAACATTATGTGTGATACTGAGCTGGATGAAGCACAAGCTGGAATCAAGATTGTCAGGAGAAATAAAGGCATCCTCAGATATGCAGATGGCACACCCTTATGGCAGAACGCAAAGAACAAACAAGGCTTGTGATTGGAAAAATAAAAAGAGGAGAGTGAAAAAGTTAGCTTAAAACTCAACATTCAAAAGATGAAGATCATGGCATCTGGTCCCATCACTTTCTGGCAAATAAATGGGGAAACAATGAAAACAGTGATACACTTGATTTTCTTGGGCTCCAGTATCACTGCGGAAGGTGATTGCAGTCATGGAATTAAAAGATGCTTGCTCCTTGGAAGAAAAGCTATGACCAAACTAGACAGCATGTTAAAAAGTAGAGGCATTACTTTCCCATCAAAGTCCATCTAGTCCAACTATATTTTTTCCAGTAGTCATGTATGGATGTGAAGAATTGCGCTGTAAAGAAATATGAGCGCCAAAGAATTGATGCTTTTGAATTTTGGTGTTGGAAAACTCTGGAGAGTCCTTTGGACTGCAAGGAGAGCAAACAAGTCAATCTTAAAGGACATAAGTCCTGAATATTCATTGGAAGGACTGAGGCTGATGTTGAATCTCCAATACTTTACTTGATGCGAAAAACTGACAGACTGGAAAAGACCCTGATGCTGGGAAAGATTGAGGGCAGGAGGAAAAGTGGAAGACAGAGAATGAGATTGTTGATGGACTCAATGGATAGGAGTTTGAACAAGCTCCAGGAGTTGGTAAGGGACAGGGAGTCCAGGCATGCAGCAGTCCATGGGGTCACAATGAATCGAACAGGACTGAAAAGTTGAATTGAACTATCAGTATGGAAGTTGAAGGCAACTAACTGTCCGATCATAAGCACATACATTAGTACTACCTTTCTTGGGATCTGGGTTGAGGATTGACCAATTCCAGTCCTGTGGTCAACCTGGGTCTTGGAGATTTGTTGAAATATTTAATATAACACTATGATGACATCATCCTCTACAGTTTTGACTACTTCTACTGGTATTGTGGGAGAAGGAAATAGCAACCCACTCCAGTACTCCTGCTTGGAAAATCCCATGGATGGAGAAGCCTGGTAGTTCACAGTCCATGAGTTCTCAGAGTCGGACACGATTAAACAACTACACACACACAGAGACACACACACACTGGTATTGTGACACAACCACTAGCTTTATTAACAGCAGTGCTTCCTAAGAACCTCTCAACTTCACATTCCAGTTTATCTGGCAGTGGGTAACTGACCACACCATCATAATAACCCAAATCATGAGAAACTTTTATACAGTTCTTTACATATTCTGTCCACCTATTCTTGATTTCCTGATCATCTACTAGTTCTCTATCACTTCTGTCCTCTGACCATCTTTGAGTGAAATTATCCCTTGATATTTCCAATTTTCCCAAGGAGATACGTATTGTTTTTCCTTCTTTTGCCTTCTTCTAGTTTCTTGCAATCTTCATTGAAGAAGGCTTTCTTGTCTCTCTGTGCCTTACTTTGGAACTCTGCATTTAGTTGGATGTACCATTCCCTTTCTTGCTTGCTTTTCCCATATGTTCTTTCTCCAACTATATGTAAAGTCTCCTGAGATAACCATGTTTCCTGCTAACTTTTCCTTTTCTTTGGGATGACATTGTTTGCTGTCTCCTGTACAATATTATGGGCCTCCTCTGTCCACAGTTCTTCAGGCACACTGTTAACTAACTCTAATCACAGGGATCTATTTTTTACTTCTACTGCACAGTCATAAAGGATTTGATTTCAGTGATATCTGGCTGACCTAGTGGTTTTGCCTGCTTTCTTTACTTTATGCCGGATATTTCGAAGCAGATGATCTGAACCATAGTCATCTCCAAGTCTCGTTTCTGCTGACTGGGTAGAGCTTCTCCACCTTTAGCTACAAAGAATGTAATCAATTTGATTTGGGTATTGACCATTTGGTGATATCCAAGTGTAAAGTTGTCCCTTGTTTTATACTTTTTCTGAAAGGAAGTCTCTATGTGTCACTCACCTTTAAGGAATAGGGAGTTACACTCCACTTCTAGAGCCAGATCACCTATGGCGATAATCTGAAGTTTGTATGCATTGCAAATTGGTCATTTCTCTCACACATATTCAATCATTTACTAATTTCAGTATGGGCTCATAGATATTTACTTTATACTGTGGAGTATAATCCCTTAAGACAACTACTAAGTAAATTAGGTTCCTCATCTTACTATTGTTTTGGCCATTAGAAACTCATTCCTGTCGTTTTTGACATAACACCATTACCTTGGGTCTCTTTTATCTTTTAGCACCGCCTTTCTGAAACAACAAGAGCTTCTGGATTCCTCTATTTCCTCTCTCAGCTCTATATGCAGTCATTTCTCCAAGAAGCCTGGTTTCTGTGGTTGAAAGGCAGTATTGGGAACCAGGATCCGTGTTTCTTTCTTTGTCATTGTTTCTTTCAGAATTCGGGTGTATCATTTCTTTTAGACCCTCTCAGTTAGCAAAATTAAGAAATGTACGTGCACATGTATATTAAGGTGCCATCTATTCAATTGTTCAATTCAACTGTAGATGTGTAACAGTTGTCAGGACTGTTAACCTGTACCCTTGTGAGAAAGAACACCCTCAAGTAGATTACAGTGCTTTTCTTTTTTGCGCTCAGTCTTACACATCCACTCATTTCCGAAGGCATTTAAGTTAGGGCCTCCTAGTGAGACGGTTTCATGCACTTGTAATATATTTAGAAAGGTTAATCAAGTAAAATAAATTTAAAAAAAGAGAAAATCAGAAAAAAATTATATCCCATTATTGATGTTAAAATGCATTTTTAATAAGCATACATTGATTCACTTTTTCTGCGCTAGATAAGTTCTAAGTGCTTTGACAAGTATGCAGTGACATATATTTACCCTAACATCATACAGCATAGTTTCATTGTCCAACAAGTCCTCTAGGCATGGAGAAGTAGACACTATCTCTCTGTAGTATCTTTGCTGGGAAATCCCATGGAGAGTGGAGCCCTACAGACTACAGTCCACAGGGCGCAAAGAGTCAGAAAGGACATAGGACAGGGCACGATCATTAACAGGAACTCTACAGAGTTCGAGCTCTGCAGGCCACACAAAAATCACCAGTGCCTACTAGTTTGTGGCATCTTGTTTAGTATAAGTCTTTCCCACTTGGCTCTCTGCTCCAAAGGGGCACATGACTATGGGTCTGCTGTGCTCACCACAGAGTCTGGATTCATCCAATGGAAACATAAAAATAGAAGATGGGCCGACACTCACGGTAAAGCATCAGGTTCAGAAAGAATACATGGGCAAGAAGATGACATTCTTTTAGTCCATGCCTCTTTTGTGAGTGCCTGCTGGAAATATTACCATTTCTCTTCAAACCCTACTCCCAGTTAATGCCTACAAGCCTACTTATCCTCTGCCCTGAAGTCATCACAATGGAAAAATGGGTTCTGGACAGGGATGAGACCTCTGTTACTTTACCAAGGATCCAGTCCTGCCTGGTCTCAGTGTCCAGGAGCCATAGCAGAGATCACCGGAGCCACTTCCTCTATGCTCACCATTTGGTCCCTGAATTGGTTCTTTTTCTTGCCTATGTGAATCTCCTCTTTTTATGCTTTTATGTTTATTGTCTGAGAGATGAAGCTGGAGAACTCCCAGGGGTTGGTGTTCTGTGCAAGGCACTTTCAAAGTCAGCAGAATCTACTGGAGCATGCCAAAGTCTGTCTTGTGAGCAAGTTGTATGGGCCTTTTCTCCTCATTGTGCTGCTCAGTTCAGTTCAGTTCAGCTCACCCGCTCAGCCGTGTCCGACTCTCCGCGACCCCATGAATCACAGCACACCAGCCCTCCCTGTCCATCACCAACTCCCGGAGTTCACTCAAACTCATGTCCACAGAGTCGTACTAAATTTTCCAGGAGACATTAACAAGAACAAGGTGGAACCTGCTCCATCCCTTTGTGGCTGTTCCTTTGGTTCGCTGGGAAAGAAAAATAAAAACACTTCCAACAACAAAAGCTATGTTCAGTACCTTAATTCAACTCAAGATGGACCTGTGAAATTGGTGTCCAGGGTGTGGAGTCAGAAACTTCCCCCTCTCTCCCTGCCCAGCAACAAAAAGTTATACTAAGAAGGAAAAGTATGAAAAACACAGTATATCCATGTTTTCCTGATGGCTCAGCGGGAAAGAATCTCCCTGTCAATGCAGGAACCGTGGATTCAACCCCTGGTCCTAGAAGCTCGCACATGCTGTGGAACAAGAAAGCCTATTTGAAACAACCAGTTATTTTGTGCTGTAAAGCCTGGAACTCTAGGTAATGAACTCATGCACCCTAGAACTCATGGAATACATACTAGATTTTTATCTTCAGCTCCAGGGTTATAAACAACAAAATTATACCTGCTTATAGGCTCACTTATTTTTTTTTTCCTTCAGTGTTTTTCCTCACATCTATTGAGATGCAATGTCAGTTTAAGATGTACAAGGTGGTACTTTTTATACAAGTATATTTGGTAAAAGTTTACCCACAATAAGGTTAATTAACAGATACTTCACCTCAGATAACTAGCATTTGTGTGTGTGTGTCGTCATGGTGAGAACATTAATGCTCTACTCCAAAGCAACTTTCATATATACAGTACAGCCACTGTTAACTATAGTCTCCATGTTGTACATTAGGTCCTCAGAACTTGTTCACCCTACAAATGAAGGTTTGCACTCTTTGATGAGCATCTCTCCATTTTGCATCACCTCAGCCCCTCAAGCCCATTTTCTTTTATACACATATATTATATTTCATTGAATCCATTCAAAGAAAAACGTTTAAAGAGAGGTGAATTCTCCTTTCAGAGAGCCGTATGTTTTACCTGCCATGATGTTTGCTCAGTTTTTCTTCTTTTTGTCTCACAGTGTATTACCAAATCAGTAGGTGTGGGTCATTGTGTCTACCCTGTGAATTTCTTGCTACACTACCATGGCAGTGGAAGAGGATGAAAATAAAACAGATTGGGGTACTTCTCTTTTTATGAAGTGAAAAGCAAAGGAGAAAAGGAAAGATATAAGCATCTGAATGCAGAGTTCCAAAGAATAGCAAGGAGAGACAAGAAAGCTTTCCTCAGGGATCAATGCAAAGAAATAGAGGAAAACAACAGATAGGAAAGACAAGAGATCTATTCAAGAAAATTAGAGATACCAAGGGAATATTTCATGCAAAGATGGGCTCGATAAAAGACAGAAATCGAATGGACCTAGCAGAAGCAGAAGCTATTAAGAAGAGGTGGCAAGAATACACAGAAGAACTGTACAAAAAAAATCTTCATTACCAAGATAATCACGATGGTGTGATCACTGAGCTAGAGCCAGATATCTTCGAATGTGAAGTCAGATGGGCCTTCGAAAGCATCACGACGAACAAAGCTAGTGGAGGTGATGGAATTCCAGTTGAGCTGTTTCAAATCCTGAAAGATGATGCTGTGAAAGTGCTGCACTCAATATGCCTGCAAATTTGGAAAAGTCAGCAGTGGCCACAGGACAGAAAAAGTCAGTCTACACTCCAATTCCAAAGAAGGGCAATGACAAAGAATGCTCTAACTACCACACAATTGCACTCCTCTCACACGCTAGTAAAGTCATACTCAAAATTCTCCAAGCCAGGCTTCAGCAATACGTGAACCGTGATCTTCCAGATGTTCATGTTGGTTTGTGAAAAGTCAGAGGAACCAGAGATCAAATTGCCAACATCCGCTGGATCATGGAGAAAGCAAGAGAGTTCCAGAACAACATTTATTCCTGCTCCATTGACTATGCCACAGCCTTTGACTGTGTGGATCACAATAAACTGTGGAAAATTCTGAACGAGATGAGAATATCCGACCACCTGACTTGCCTCTTGAGAAACCTGTATGCAGGTCAGGAAGCAACAGTTAGAACTGGACATGGAACAACAGACTGGTTCCAAATAGGAAAAGGAGTACGTGAAGGCCATATATTGGCACCCTCCTTATTTAACTTCTATGCAGAGTACATCATGAGGAATGCTAGGCTGGAAGGAGCACAAGCTAAAAATCTAGATTGCAGGGAGAAATATTAATAACTTCAGATATGCAGATGACACCACCCTTATGGCAGAAAGTGAAGAGGAACTAAAAAAGCCTCTTGATGAAAGTGAAAGAGGACAGTGGAAAAGTTGGCTTGAAGCTCAACATTCAGAAAACGAAGATCATGGCATCTGGTCCCATCACGTCATTGGAAATAGATGGGGAAACACTGGAAACGGTGTCTGACTTTATTTGGGAGGGGGGGGGCTCCAAAATCACTGCGGATGCTGATTTCTGCCATGGAATTAAAAAACTCTTATTCTTTGAAAGGAAAGTTATGACCAACCTAGATAGCATATTAAAAAGCAGTGACATTTGTATGCCAACCAAGGTCCGTCTATCAAGGCTATGGTTTTTCCAGTCGTGAGGTATGGATGTGAGAGTTGGACTGTGAGGAAAGCTGATCGCCGAAGAACTGATAATTTTGAACTGTGGTATTGGGAAAGACTCTTGAGCATCCCTTGGACTACAAGGAGATCCAACCGGTCCAATTCTAGGGGAGGTCAGTTTTGGGTGTTCTTTGGAAGGACTGATGCTAAAGCTGAAGCTCCAATACTTTGGTCACCTCATGGGAAGAGTTGACTCACTGGAAAAAAACTCTGATGTTGAGAAAAATTGGGGGCCGGAGGAGAAGGGGACGACAGAGAATGAGATGGCTGAATGGCCTCACCGACTCGATGGACATGAGTTTGAGTGAACTCCAGGCTTTGGTGATGGACAGGGAGGCCTGGCGTGCTGTGATTGATGGGGTCGCAAAGAGTCGGACACGACTGAGCGACTGAACTGAACTGAACATTTAGAATGCGAGGAGACAGTCAACCTGTAAGTCCAGAGTTAGTATTAAACTCATGGATTGTAAAGAGATCAATATGTATGATCTTTGCTAGAATTCAACCTAAGAAAGATTGAAAAGACAGTCTCACCCAATTATGGGTTAGTAAGCATAATCAATTTTCTGATATAGTGATAATAGATGAAAGAAACATGAAATGTTTTATTTGAAAATGAATAATCAGGTGAGTTATATTACAACAATAATGTCAGGTCATCTTCAGTATGAGGTAATCTTCATTCTTGTGTTCAATAAAAATACTTCACCGAACTCCCCTTGGGATGCAGAATAATAGCTCTGTTCCTGATCAGATCTTTAATAGAATCAGAGGTGTGTGTGTCTGTGTCTTTGTGTGTGTGAATGGGTGTGTGTACACAAATTGCCAAGGCATATGGCACGAGGGAATTTAGAAGTACATAGACTTTGCAATTTATTCACACATGTATTACTTTCAGGGCCATGTTCCAACGTCAGTGTGGATGTTTCAACTGAGCTGCAGCAAAGCGCATCATTTCCTAAAGGGGACATCACCTATATCCCAGGCAAAGGAGTCGCTGGGGAGGGTGTCAAGCTGTTTCTCAGCCCATGAGGCGTCCATGACCAAGGGGTTCTCCTCCTCAGCGACCTGTTTCTTCCTGGTCACAGTGACAGAACCAGATGCCTCAGTGGGCTCTCCTTGATTTCACTCTCCCCTCCCTCCAAATCCTGGCCCCGGGCTCGAGGTGCTTACTGCAGGTGTCAGCATGGATTATTCAAGCAGCAGGATCCCAAGTGCGGAGAGGGGCCTCTGTTGTGGGTGGCTGCTTGTATTGTGCCCACTCTCCCTGTGCTCTGCCTCAGGCTCCTCAGAGACACCTGGTGAGCATTTTGGGCCAGAAGTGGTGTCTCGGCCCCTAGGGCAACTTAGTAGATAGTTGGGGCCCGGATTACCCCAAGGATGTCCCTCTGGCCTTACAGTGGGGACACACCCAGACAGGTGATAGGACCAGGGGCTGCTAGTGGTAGCCAGGATCCATGGCTGAGGGTCACAAATGGGGCACTCTGGAAGGGAAGGAAATGCCTCAGTTGTTGATTTTTGGGGTGACCAGTTAGATGGGGTCTGAGGCCCTGGGACATAGTGAAGTCTTTTCCGCTACCCTCACATTCAGCAATGTTGTCCTTGGTGCCCTTGGGATTGCATGGTGGTGGCACAAGGAAGTGGAATTATAAGTCCTGGCAGAAGTTGGGGCAGTGGCAGCATAGTGACTTCCCTTCATTGGGGCAAACATGCTGGCCCAGTCATGTTAGTGGCCTCGGTTAGTGGCCATGTTAGTGGCCACGGTCGCCCTACAGCACATCTTACTCCACCGTGTCCTTGTCACCCATGATGTATTGGTACTTGCAGGGGTTGTTTTGGAAGATGGTTCTTTGGGGAACATACACAGCTTTCCAGAGAGCATGCCTGCTCATGGAGCTGTGCCTATTCATACTCAACCCCTTGTCGAACTTTGCATCCTCTTTGTGATGACATTCTTGGGCACCTTTTCATTGATGTTTGTGGCAGTCACCTTGGAGATCACACATCCATCGGGGTTTGCCAGCATCTATGTCTAGAAGGGGGTCTCTGCCTTCCAATGATGCCAAGTGTTTCCACGCAGCTTCAGGAGAGAAAAAATTGGCCACCTTCGTGAGGATGGCCTCTTATGCCTCACTCCTGAGGCCATTCTTTATCTCCTTTCTCATAGAATCTGAGGGAAACTTGTCCCTCTGAGTGTGGAAGGTGGGAGTGGGACTCAGGCAGAAGCCTCTCCCTCAGAGGTTTGTGGGTTAGGTCCAGTGGCTCTCTGACATTAGTATGAGACTCTTGGAGAGATCTGTGGCTTTTCCTGGGTCAATGGGACAAGGATCAAACAATAGCTACCACGGTGATGGTGATGTCTCAAGAGGTGGGGGTGTGTCCTAGGTGCAGCTCAAGCTGGAGGGCAGTGCAAAAACACTCTGCCATGGCTTCCTGCCCTCGAGTCACAGTACCTCCTGTTTCATGGAGAGGAGGCGCAATAGATGCTCTAGTGAGCTGTCTTGATCACCCTCTTGATTGCTTGAGTGGATGTGAGGAGAGGACGCATTTCCCAGCCCTCTTCTTTGGTTTTGGAGATTCACAGTCTTTTAAGGACATTCTCTCAATATTCTCTCAAAAACCCATGGTCCTTTCCCACTCCTGGTATACCATCTTTCTGTGTCACTCATTTCCTGTAACTTGAGCAATGTGACAACTGCATGATTTCAAGATCCACTCTATGAAACCGATCGGGTATTTATTTGTTTGCTTTGTTTTTGTTTTCTTTCAGAGAGACAAAGGAAGGCTGCCAGGCCAAGAATAGTACTGAGAAGACACAAAACTAGTACAGGTTTATCCAGACTAGTGTTAAGATCGTGTTAACCTAAAACAGACTGCCACGTATTACTCTCCAGCAAAGATCAACAAAGAATTGTAATTCAGTTTGTGAAACCATGGTGATCCACATGCAAGTCTCCCTAACAGTGAGGAGAGAACTCGTTTAAAAAAAGAAACATTTAGGAAAGCCACACTAAGCACCGTGTCTGTGGGAGATTTAGGGTTTGAAGTGTGGTGGCTTTTCATTGGCTAAGCTCTTGCCAGGCAAGAAGAGGAAGCCTTTCTTCCTCTCATTGGGCTCTCCTATCGTTTCTGAGAGCTCTCCCTTCTGGCCTACCAAATCTGTTTTAATGGAAGTTTCTCTTTATTAATTTTTACAGTTCAATTCTTTGATCAAGATCTTTCTCTGAAAATGTCACTGATCGAGAGTCAGATTTTCCAAATTTTAAAAGCTTTCTGCCTCCATCCCCGGTGGAATAAAGAACTTTCCTGGGTATTTTATCCCATGTTAGAGTGAAATTGCAGTGTGCAAGCATGCTGAAGTCACATTAGAGTACCAAGCAAGGGCAAACGGAGGACTCTCAGATACTTTTTATCTAAAGTCCATGTCATCAGGATCAGACATTGGACATCACCTGAAGCATTATGCCTCCATCAGAAGTTTGGTAGGCAAGATTTCAGTAGAGCTATATCTTGGGAAATCTGTCTTATCAGATATCATCTACTTCAATTTGAGAAAATCTTTAGTTTCAGATCACTAGATGAACTGTAGGCTCCGTAAGATTTGGTTCTTTCATTATATGTGTCATTTGAGGCCAAGAGACGCTTCCCTTAGCTTGGTGGCACAAGAGTTGGTTAGCAGTATCTGACAGTGGCCTTTCCAGCATTGTTGAAGACAGTCCTTCTGGATGTACTTCTTCCAGTAGACGAAATCTTCAGGTTGCAAGACGTGTTGAAATATGAGAGCACCTTTCCTTTTATCAATCGTGGGTCAAAGGAGGCAGGATACAAGCAGCTATGATTTGACTATCTCAAAGGGCAAGAGATAATGTGTTTCAAAAGGGATGGATCTTGATTCAACAAGATCAATGGCAATGCTTTGAGCAAAGGTAATTGCAGGGCCTCAACAAATTTTTACAACTTAGTCTTAATAAATGTAATTTAAAGTCTTAATGAACGAGAATTTGCAGATCCTCAAGCTGGATTCACAAAAGACAGTGGAGCACTCCTGCCAATCAAATTGCTAACATCCATTGGATCATACAAAAAGAAAGGGAATTCCAGAAAAACATCTACTGCTGCTTCATTGACTATGCCAAATCCTTTGCTGTGGGTCTGTGATGCCATCCAGCCATCTCATTCTCTGTCGTCCCCTTCTCCTCCTGTCCCCAATCCCTCCCAGCATCAGAGTCTTTTCCAGTGAGTCAACTCTTCGCATGAGGTGGCCAAAGTATTGGAGTTTAGACTTTAGCATCAGTCCTTCCAATGAACACCCAGGACTGACATCCTTTAGAATGGACTGGTTGGATCCCCTTACAATCCAAGGGACTCTCAAGAGTCTTCTCCAACACCACAGTTCAAAAGCATCAACGCTTCTGCCTTCAGCTTTCTTCACAGTCCAACTCTCACATCCATACATGACCACTGGTAAAACCATAGTCTTGACTAGACGGACCTTTGGTGGCGAAGTAATGTCTCTGCTTTTTAATATGCTATCTAGGTTGGTCATAAATTTCCTCGCAAGGAGTAAGCCTCTTTTACTTTCATGTCTGCAATCAGCATCCACAGTGATTCTGGAGCCCAAAAAAGAAAATCTGACACTGTTTCCACTGTTTCTCCATCTATTTCCCATGAAGTGATGGGACCACATGCCATGATCTTAGTTTTATGAATGTTGAGCCTCAAGCCTACTTTTCCCCTCTCCTCTTTCACTTTCATCAAGAGGCTTTTTAGTTTCTCTTCACTTTCTGCCATAGAGGTTTTTTCTTGTAGTCATGTGTAAATGTGAGAGTTGGACCAAAAAGAAAGCCAAGCACGGTAGTATTGATGCTTTTAAACTGTGGTATTTGAAAAGACTCTGGAGAATCCCTTGTACAGCAAGTAGATCAAACAGTCAATCTAAATAAATGAATCATGATTATTCATTGGGAGGACTGATGCTGAAGTTAAAGCTCCAATATTTTGGCCACCTGATGCAAATAACTGACTCATTGGAAAAGACCCCAATGCTGGAAAAGGTTGAAGGCAGGGCGAGAAGGGGACAACAGAGGCTGAGATGTTTGGGTGGAATCACTGACTCGATGAAGATGAGTTTGAGCAGGCTCCAGGAATTCATAATGGACAGGGAAGGCTGGCATGATGCAGTCCATGGGGTTACAAAGAGTTGGCACAATAAACAACTCAACTGAACTGAAATATCATTAGTGCACTTGACTAAACCAAAGGACTGAGGGTGGTAAGCACACTGAGATGGTTGTAAAACTATCCAAAATAATCGACAAGTAAAACGGGTGCCTAGATCACTATGAAGTTTGACAGGAGTTCCCCAGCTAGTGATAATAAAGAAAAAAGGAAAAAGAAAAAAAACAAAAAAAAAACTTCAGTCACAGAAGAGGCAGTAGCCTGTCTGAAAGATAAGGCCTCAGTCCCATGTGAAAACATACTGACCCTGAATAAATATGTCCACCGTGTGGAGAAAGTTGTAAAGAAGCCTATTTCCAGTTCCTGAATGCTCCATTAGGCAGTTTAAAATGCCCCAGAAGATTTCAGATGGTCTTCTAGACTAGCGGGACAAGTGTACATTCAAAGACGATAGAGCGGAAACCCCATGGAGGAGGTCATGCAACCCGCCCCACTATTCTTACCTGGAGAATTCTATGGGCAGTGGAGTCTCGTGGGATACAGCCAACAGGATCCCAAAGCTTCGGAAACAACTGAGTGACCAACTACTGTGACTTTTCTGCTAGTGGGTCGCTCCTCAGCCCTCAGATCATGGCTTAAATGTTACCTCTCAGAAAAGTTTTCTGTTTTCACTTATTTCCCCATTTAGGTCGGAGAGGGCAATGGCGACCCACTCCAGCACTCTTGCCTGGAAAATCCCATGGAAAGGAGACGGAGACTGGTGGGCTGCAGTCCATGGGGTCGTGAAGAGTCAGACACGACTGAGCGACTTCACTTTCACTTTTCACTTTCACGCATTGGAGAAGGAAATGGCAACCCATTCCAGTGTTCTTGCCTGGCGAATCCCAGGGATGGGGGAGCCTGTTGGGCTGCCGTCTTTGGGGTCGCACAGAGTCGGACACGACCGAAGCGACTCAGCAGCAGCAGCAGCAGCAGCAACAGCATTCCATTTTTGTTCTGTCTTAAGGTACCATGTACATTTCCTTCATGGTAAACTTTGTTCCAGGGTTTCTCAGGTGGCTCCATGGTAAAGAATCCACCTGCCAGTTCAGATGATGCAAGAGACACGGATTCCATCCCAGGGTTGGGAAGATCCTCTGGAGTAGGAATGGCAGTCCTGTCCAGTATTTTGCCTGGATAATTCCAGAGACAAAGAAACCTGGTGGGCTGTATGCCACAGGTTCACAAAGAGTCAAATATGATTGAGCATCCATGCATGTTCACGTTCAGGGCAAAAATAAAGGAAATAGAGACTGGAAAACAGAAAAATCATTGAGATACAATATTTTGTTTCTCAAGAAAATAAACGCATTTGACAAGGTCAAGAAAACTGATTAGTAAAAAAAGAGAGATGATGAAAATAAATGAATCAGCAGTGAGAAGAAACAATAAAATTAATAATGATAATTATAAATTTTAGTGATAGTGATAATTGATAATGCATATGTATTGATAATGCATTAAAAGGACCATAATAAGTTAAGATGAACAATGCATGCATGCTTAGTAGTTCATTGTGTCCAACTCTTTGCAATGCCATGGACTGCAGCCCCCCAGGCTCCTCTGTCCATGGTGAGTTTCCAGGCACAAACACTGGTGGGGTCACCATGCCTTCCTACAGGAAATCTGGGCAAACAAGGCATTGAACCCAGGTCTCCCGCATTGATGGTGGACTCTTAACTGTCTGAACCACTAGGGAAACCTGAGAATACTGGACTCGGTAACCTAATCCTTCACTGTGGGATCTTGCAAACCCTTGAATAGAACAAATGGGGTCTCTTGCACTGCATTCAGATATTTTTAACCAGCTGAACTACCAGAGAAGTCTAATATGAATAAAAAAATGCCATCAAAATTAACGACCTAGAGGAAAATGATATAGTGTAAAAGCATAAAATCTACCAAGACTGGAATCACAAAGAAATAGAACATCTGAATAGAATTAAATTGAGTAAGGAGATTGAGTCCATAATGAAAATTCCACACTCACCCTTATACACACACACACACAAACACACACACACACACAGAGGAAAGCCCAGGAGTAGGTGGCTTCATTAGTGAATTTTACTAAACATTTAGCAGAATTGGAGAATTCTACTCAACAAAATTAATGTTAACCTTCTTCAAAATTAAAGGCGAGAATTCTGCCAAAATCATCTTGAGGTCAACTACACTCAGACACAATAGCTTATGAGGCCATTACAAGAAAGAAAGAAAAATGATAAAAAAAAAATACACACCAATATCCCTAAGAACTATACATGCAGATCTGCTGCTGCTGCTAAGTTGCTTCACTACTGCTATTGAAATTCAACAACACTTTCAAGGAATCTACGTTGAGATCATATGAGATGTACCCTAGGGTTCAAGAATGGTTCATCACACCAATTTCAAAGATTGCTATACACTACATTTACAGAGAGTCGGACACGACTGAGCGACTGAACTGAACTGGCCTGAACTGAACATTTACAGAATGAAGAATAGAAATCAAAGCATCACCTCAGCAGATGAAGAAAAACCATCTGGTAACTTTCTGAACCCTTTCACAGTAATGACTGTCAACCAATTAAGTATAGAAGGAATGAAACTAGGTGTGGAAAAGGCCGTATTTGACAGCTATACATCCAATACCATATGCAGTGATGCAAATCTAAAAGCTTTACCTCTAAGATCAGAGAAGGAAAAGATTGTCCTCTTCACCACTTCGATTCAATATAGTATCCAAAGTGCCAGTCAGAGCAGTTAGACAAGAAAATTAAATAAATTGGGAAGGAAGAAATAAAATTTCCTGTTTGTACATGACATAAGAATCTGTATAGAAAACCTTGAAGACTAGGTCGAAAATTTATCAACTAACATATCAACTAAATACATTGCAGAATTCAAAATCAATGTGGAATAATCAGTCTCATTCTAATCAGTCCCAAACCTTTCCCATTTCAAGGTATGTGCAGATGCACACAATGACATTACAATATATGAGCTATGGGATGACAAAGGCTCTGAGTAGATTTGTGTGTAAAACTAGGAGACAAATAGTTTAGTGTTGACAAACGGTATTCAAATTTAAAAAAATAAATAAAACTAATAAACAAAAGGGAAATAAAACTGAAACAAGAGGGAAAAAAAGGTCTAATATGGAAAAGACTCTGATGCTGGGAGGTATTGGGGGCAGGAGGAGAAGGGGACGACAGAGAATGAGATGGCTGGGTGGCATCACCAACTCGACGGAGGTGAGCTTGAGTGAACTCCGGGAGTTGGTGATGGACAGGGGGGCCTGGCATGCTGTGATTCATGGGGTCGCAAAGAGTCAGCCACGAATGAGCGACTGAACTGACCTGAACTGAATATGCTTTATTGACTCTCTAGTTTTACCTGTACCAGAATGCCTTATGACTGGCATCATGCAGTATATATCCCTTCCAGACTAGCTTCCTTTACTTAACAACATACATTCAGGTCTCATGCGTGATCTGATCACTCTTTTCTTTTTGTTCTTAAATAACTTTATGATTTATGGATGTACTGTTGTTTGTTTACCCATTCAGCTATCAAATAAATTCTTAGAAAAGTACAACTTTCCCAAACTGAACCAGGAAGAAATAGAAAATCTGAACAGACCCATCACAAGCATGGAAATTGCAACTGTAATCAGAAATCTTCCAGCAAACAAAAGCCCTCGTCCAGAAGGCTTCAAAGCTGAATTTTTCCAAAAATTTAGAGAAGAGCTAACACCTATTCTACTCAAACTCTTGCAGAAAATGGCTGAGGAAGGGAAGCTTCCAAACTCATTCTATGAGGCCACCATCACCCTAATCCCAAAACCCGGTAAAGATCCCACCAAAAAAGAAAACTACAGGCCAATATCACTGATGAACATAGATGCAAAAATCCTTAAGAAAATCTGGCAATCAGAATCCAACAACACATTAAGAAGATCATATATCATGACCAAGTGGGCTTTACCCCAGGAATGCAAGGATTCCTCAATATCCACAAATCAATCAATTAATACCCTGCATTAACAAACTGAAAAATAAAAATCATATGATTATCTCAATAGATGCAGGGAAAGACTTCGACAAAATTCAACATCCATTTATGATTAAAAACCCTCCAGAAGATGGGAATAGAACGGACATACCTCAGCATAATAAAAGCTATATATGACAAACATTATCATCAATGGTGACAAACTGAAAGCATTTCCCCTAAAGTCAGGAACAAGACAAGGGTGCCCACTCTCACCACTACTGTTCAACATAGTTCTGGAAGTTTTGGCCACAGCAATTAGACCAGAAAAAGACATAAAAGGAACCCATATTGGAAAAGAAGTAAAACTTTCACTGTTCGCAGATGGCATGATCCTATACACAGAAAACCTTAAAGACTCTACCAGAAAACTACTAGAGCTAATCAATGAATACAGTAAAGTTGCAGGATATAAAATCAACACACAGAAATCCCTTGCATTCCTATTCACTAATAATGAGAAAATAGAAAGAGAAATTTAGGAAACTATTTCATTCACTCTTGCAACGAAAAGCGTTAAATACTTAGGAATATATCTACCTAAGGAAACAAAAGACCTGTACATAGAAAACTCTAAAACACTGCTGAAAGTAATAAAAGAGGACATTGATAGATGGAGACATATACCACGTTCGTGGATTGGAAGAATAAATATTGTTAAAATGAGTATACTACCCAAAGTAATTTATATATTCAGTGAAATCCCTATCAAGCTACCAACGATATTTTTCACAGAGCTAGAACAAATAATCTCACAATTTGTATGGAAATACAAAAAACCTCGAATAGCCAAAGCAATCTTGAGGAAGAAAAATGGATCTGGTGGAATCAACCTGCCGGACTTCAGGTTCTACTGCAAAGCCACAGTCATAAAGACGGTATGGTACTGGCATAAAGACAGAAATTTAGATCAATGGAACAAAATAGAAAGCCCAGAGATAAATCCACGCACCTATGGACACCTGATCTTTGACAAAAGAGGCAAGATTATAAAATGGAAAAAGACGCTCTCTTTAACAAGTGGTGCTGGGAAAACTGGCCAGCCACTTGTAAAAGAATGAAACTAGAACACTTCCTAACACCATCAGTTCAGTTCAGTTCAGTTCAGCTCGCTCAGTCGTGTCCGACTCTTTGCGACCCCATGATCACAGCACGCCAGGCCTCCCTGTCCATCACCAACTCCTGGAGTTCACTCAAACTCATGTCCATCGAGTCGGTGATGCCATCCAGCCATCTCATTCTCTGTCGTCCCCGTCTCCTCCCACCCCCAATCCCTCCCAGCATCAGAGTCTTTTCCAGTGAGTCAACTCGTCGCATGAGGTGGCCAAAGTATTGGATTTTCAGCTTTAGCATCAGTCCTTCCAATGAACACCCAGGATTGATCTCCTTTAGAATGTATACACAAAAATAAACTCAAAATGGATTAGAGACCTAAACGCAAGACCAGAACCTGAGGAGAACATAGGCAAAACACTCTCCGACATAAATCCCAGCAGGATCCTCCATGACCCAACTCCCAGAATATAGGATATAAAAGTGAAAATAAAAAAGTGGGACCTAATTCAAATTAAAAGCTTCTGCACAGCAAAGGAAACTATAAGCAAGGTGAAAAGACAGCCTTCAGAATGGGAGAAAATAATAGCAGATGAAACAACTGACAAAGAATTAATCTACAAAATATAGAAGCAGATCCTGCAGCTCAATTCCAGAAAAATGAACGACCCAATCAAAAAATGGGCCAAATAACTGAACAGACATTTCTCCAAAGAAGACATACAAATGGCTAACAAACACATGAAAAAAATGCTCAACATCCCTCATAATCAGAGATATGCAAATCAAAACCACAATGATATACCATTACACACCTGTCAGAGTGGCTGCTATCCAAATGTCCTAAAGCAATAAATGCTGGAGAGGATGTGGATAAAAGGGAACCCTCTTCCACTGTTGGTGGGAATGAAAACTAGTACAGCCACTATGGAGAACAATGTGGAGAGTCCTTAAAAAACTGGAAATAGAACTGCCATACGACCCAGAAATCGCACTCCTGGGCATACACACCGAGGAAACCAGAACTGAAAGAAACACGTGTTCTCCAATGTTCATTGCAGCACTGTTTATAATAGCAAGGACATGGAAGCAACCTAGATGTCCATCTGCAGACCAATGGATAAGAAAGCTTTGGTACCTATACAGAATGGATTATTATTCAGCCATTCAAAAGAATACATTTAAATCAGTTCTAAAGAGGTGGATGAAATTGGAGCCTATTATACAGAGTGAAGTAAGTCAGAAAGAAAAACATCAATGCAGTATACTAACGCATATAGAAGGAATTTAGAACCCTGTATGTGAGACAGAAAAAGAGATGCAGGTGTATAGAACAGTTTTTGGGACTCTGTGGGAGAAGGTGAGGGTGGGATGACTTGGGAGAATGGCATTGAAACATGTATATTATAATACGTGAAGCGAATCACCAGTCCAGGATGTTTGGGGCTGCTGAACTGCGATGAACCAGAGGGATGGGATGGGGAGGGAGGTGGGAGGGAGGTTTAAGATGGGGAAAGCATGTACACCCGGGACGGATTCATGTCAAGGTAATGCAAAACCAACCAACATAGTATTGTAAAGGAATTCAGTTCAGTTCAATCGCTCAGTCGTGTCCGACTCTTTGCGACCCCATGATCACAGCATGCCAGGCCTCCTTGTCCATCACCAACTCCCAGAGTTCACTCAAACTCATGTCCATCGAGTCGGTGATGCCATTCAGCCATCTCATTCTCTGTCGTCCCCGTCTCCTCCCACCCCCAATCCCTCCTAGCATCAGACTCTTTTCCAGTGAGTCAACTCATTGCATGTGGTGGCCAAAGTATTGGAGTTTCAGCTTTAGCATCAGTCCATCCAATGAACACCCAGGGTTGATCTCCTTTACAACGGACTGGTTGGCTCTCCAATTAGCCTCCAATTAAAAAAAATGAAATTAATTTAGAAAATAAATAAAGACATGACCTTTAAAGACTAGATGCATTATTTTCACTAAGACATTTATTAAAGAACAGCTTTCACACCCTTCAGCATTGTCTGATATAAACTTTTGACTTATTGAGAGTTTAGAGATACAGATGCTATGTTTATCTAATCACTCTCTTAATATTTTGCCACTGTGTTATAATGAAAATTTCAGAAGGACATATTTGAAACAAAATCAAGTAAGAAAGTAAGAATGCAGAGACTTCCATATAGACAGGGAAATATTTGGCAGCTCCTCCTTGGAGGTTAAATGGACTTCGAGCCCTAGTATTTCAATTCCCTGTTCATAATTTGCATAACAAGGTTTTCTAGTCATGAGATGGCTGTATGGCATCACCGTCTCTGTGGATATGAGTTTGAGTGAACTCCGGGAAGTTGGTGATGGACAGGGAGGCCGTCGCGGAGAGTCGGACTCGACTGAGCGACTGGACTGAACTGAACTGAACTGATTTAGGGATCGCTGCCATGTATTCAGAAATACTTACCAGTAGAATTGCCCCCAATAAACTGGCTATGCCAACCATGTGGCACCAAATCTACCATACATTTGGGCCTTGCAAATGAAGCTCTGGAACCCTTGACCAAATATCTGTATAGTTTTATTAAACTTTAAGTTATAAGACCCTAAATTTTCAAAATTAAATATTTTAGTCGCTTTTTTAAAAATTGTTTTGAAAAATGGTAGAGCTTTAAGAAATTCAATATTTCCCAAATTCTTTGTATATACATACCACCTTATATCCAATCTTTACCGTGCTATGGAAGACTGTTTTTTTTTTTTTTTCCCTAATGGCTTTTACCTGGTAGAATCTTAGTAAGTCTGAGGTTATAAACAAAGACATTCCTGAGATGCACGTGGTCTTAGGGCTATTGCACATTTCCTACAGGATTTTTTTAAGCTATAGAAAAGTAGAGGAGCCTGGTAGGCTGCAGGCCAAGGGGTCGCTAAGAGTCGGGCACAACTGAGCGACTTCACTTTCTCTTTTCACTCTCATGCATTGGAGAAGGAAATGGCAACCCACTACAGTGTTCTTGCCTGGAGAATCCCAGGAACAGAGGAGCCTGGTGGGCTGCCATCTATGGGGTCGCATAGAGTCGGACACGTTGAAGCGACTTAGCAGCAGCGGCACAACGTTATTTTTGTTATTATTAAATGACAATGTATCTCATGCAGTAATAACTCTGGAACTTCACAAAAGAGGCCCATTTTCTCACTGTTTATTTTTCATGCAAAAAAGCCTATACCATTAATCAATTTTCCGGATTCAGTTCAGTTCAGTTCAGTCTCTCAGTTGTGTCTGAATCTTTGCGACCCCATGAACCACAGCAGGTCAGGCCTCCTTGTCCATCACCATCTCCTGGACTCCACCCAAACCCCTGTCCATTGTGTTTGGGCTGCCATCCAACCATCTTATATTCTGTCATCTCCTTCTCCTCATGACCTCAATCTTTCCCAGCATAAGGGTCTTTTCCAACTTGTCAGCTCTTTGCATCAGGTGGCCAAAGAATTGAATTTTCAGCTTCCACATCAGTCCTTCCAATGAATACCCAGGACTGATCTCCTTTATGATGGACTGGTTGTATCTCCTTGTAACCAAGGGACTCTCAACAGTCTTCTCCAACACCATCGTTCAAAAGCATCAATTCTTCAACGTTCAGCTTTCTGTATAGTCCAACTCTCACATGCATACATGACTATTGGAAACACGGTAGCCTTTATTAGACGGGCCATTGTTGGCAAAGTAATATCTCTGCTGTGTAATACGCTGTCTAAGTTGGCACAAACTGGAATTAAGATTGCCAGGAGAAATATCAATAACTTCAGATATGCAGATGACACCACCCTTATGGAAGAAAGTGAAGAGGAACTCAAAAGCCTCTTGATGAAAGTGAAAGAAGAGAGTGAAAAAGTTGACTCAAAGCTCAACTTTCAGAAAACTAAGATCATGGCATCTGGTCCCATCACTTCATGGGAAATAGATGGAGAAACAGTGGAAACAGTGTCAGGCTTTAATTTTGGGGTTCCAAAATCACTGCAGATGCTGATTGCAGCCATGAAATTAAAAGGTGCTTACTCCTTGGAAGGAGAGTTATGACCAACCAAGATAGCATGGTCCGTCTAGTCAAGCCTATGGTTTTTCCAGTGGTCATGTATGGATGTGAGAGTTGGACTGTGAAGAAAGCTCATTGCCAAAGAATTGATACTTTTAAACTGTGGTGTTGGAGAAAACTCTTGAGAGTCCCTTGGAATGCAAGGAGATCCAACCAGTCCATTCAAAAAGAGATCAGTCCTGGGTGTTCATTGGAAGGACTGACGCTAAAGCTGAAACTCCAATACTTTGGCCACCTCACGCAACGAGTTGACTCACTGAAAAGACTCTCATGCTGGGAGGGATTGTGGGCTGGAGGAGAAGGGGATGACAGAGAGTGAGATGTCTGGATGGCATCACCGACTCAATGGACATGAGTTTGAGTGAACTCAGGGATTTGGTGATGTACACGGAAGCCTGGCATGCTGTGATGCATGAGGTTGCAAAGAGTCAGACAAGACTGAGTGACTGATAACTTTCCTTCCAATGAGGAAGCATCTTTTAATTTCATGGTTGCAATCACCATCCAAAGTGAGTTTGAAGCCCAGAAAAATCGTTAGCTACTGTTTCTACTGTTTCTCCATCGATTTCCCGTAAAGTGATTGGACCAGATGCCATGATCTCAGTTTTTTGTATGTTGAACTTTAAGCCAACTCTTGCACTCTCTTCTTTCACTTTCTTCAAGAGGCTCAATAGTTCCTCCTTACTTTCTACCATAAGGGTGGGGTCATCTGCAAAGCTGAGGTTATTGATAGTTCTCCCTGTGATCTTGATTCCAACTTATGATTCCTCTAGCCCAGCGTTTTTCATGATGTACTCTGCATATAATATGTTGAATAAGTTGGGTGATAGTACACAGCCTTGAAATACTCCTTTCTCTGTTTGGAACCAGTCTGGTTTTCCATGTCCAGTTCTAACTGTTGCTTCCTGACCTGCATACAGGTTTCTCAAGAGGCAGGTCAGATGGTCTTGGTATTGCCATCTCTTTCAGAACTTTCCAGATTATTGTAATCCACACAGTTAAATGCCACATACAATATGCCAGCAAATTTGGAAAACTTAACAGTGGCCACAGAACTGGAAAAGTCAGTCTTCAATCCAATCCCAAAGAAAGGGAATGGGAAAGAACGCTCAAACAACCGCACAATTGCACTCATCTCAGTTCAGTTCAGTTCAGTTCAGTCGCTCAGTCGTGTCCGACTCTTTGCGACCCCATGAATCACAGCACGCCTGGCCTCCTTGTCCATCACCAACTTCCAGAGTTCACACAAACTCATGTCCATCGAGTCGGTGATGCCATCCAGCCATCTCATTCTCTGTTGTCCCCGTCTCCTCCCACTCCCAATTCCTCCTAGCATCAGACTCTTTTCCAGTGAGTCAACTCATCGCATGTGGTGGCCAAAGTATTGGAGTTTCAGCTTTAGCATCAGTCCTTCCAAAGAACAACCAGGATTGATCTCCTCTAGAGTGGACAAGTTGGATCTCCCTACAGTCCGAGGGACTCTCAAGAGTCTTCCCCAGCACCACAGTTCAAAAGCATCAATTCTTAGGCGTTCAGCTTTCTTCACAGCCCAACTCCCACATCCATACATGACCACGGGAAAAACCATAGCATTGACTAGACGGACCTTGGTTGGCAAAGTAATATCTCTGCTTTATAATATGCTATCTAGGTTGGTCATAACTTTCCTTCCAAGGAGTAAGCGTCTTTTAATTTCATGGCTGCAATCAGCATCTGCAGTGATTTTGGAGCCCCCAAAATTAAAGTCTGACACTGTTTCCACTGTTTCCCCATCTTTTTCCCATGAAGGGATGGGACCAGATGCCATGATCTTCGTTTTCTGAATGTTGAGCTTCAAGCCAACCTTTTCACTCTCCTCTTTCACTTTCATCAAGAGGCTTTTGAGTTCCTCTTCACTTTCTTCCATAAGGGTGGTGTCATCTGCATATCTGAGGTTATTGATATTTCTCCCGGCAAACTTGATTCCAGCTGGAGCTTCTTCCAGTCCAGCGTTCCTCATGACGTACTCTGCATATCAGTTAAATAAGCAGGGTGACAATATACAAACTTGACGTACTCCTTTTTCTATTTGGAACTAGTCTGTTGTTCCATGACCAATTCTAACTGTTGCTTCCTGACCTGCATACACGTTTCTCAAGAGGCAAGTCAGGTGGTCTGGTATTCCCATGTCTTTCAGAATGTTCCACAGTTTATTGTGATCCACACAGTCAAAGGCTTTGGCAAAGTCAATGAAGCAGAAATTGATGGCTTTCTGGAACTCTCTTGCTTTCTCCATGATCCAGCGGATGTTGGCTATTTGATCTCTGGACGTCTGCCTTTTCTAAAACCATCTTGAACATCTGGAAGTTCACGGTTCACATATTGCTGAAGCCTGGCTTGGAGAATTTTGAGCATGATTTTACTAGCGTGTGAGATGAGTGCAATTGTGCGGTAGTCTGAGAATTCTTTGGCATTCCCTTTCTTTGAGATTGGAGTGAAGACTGACATTTTCCAGTCCTGTGGCCACTGCTGAGTTTTCCAAATTTGCTGGCATATTGAGTGCAGCACTTTCACAGTATCATCTTTCAGGATTTGAAATATCTCAATTGGAATTCCATCACCTCCACTAGCTTTGTTCGTAGTGACGCTCTCTAAGGCCCACTTGACTTCCCATTCCAATATGTCTGGCTCCAGGTGAGTGATCACGATCATCTCTCCCTGAAGCGGCAGTTAGTTATCTGGCATCCTTGGGGGTGGAGATCTGCCTCTGAACTAGATGGTGACAACCTCAACAGGGGCACCATCTACAAAGACACTGCCATGGGAGCCAATAAAAAGGTTCCAAAGAAGGTCATCTTTAAGAGGGTGTGAGGCTTTGTAAAAGCATTTGACTTGAAGAATATATACAACCTTAACTGCAGGCACCATACCCAAAAAGATGTACTCCTTCCCCTGATGCCCATCACCTGGAATATGCCCCACAAGTACCAATGCAGCCTGGGAACTGACATATGGTGGAGTTGACGTAGGGTAGGGCGAGAAGGGCACCAAGACCACTAATGAGAGCAGGCCAGCAGGTTAGCCCCAGTGAAGGGAAGTCGATAGGCTGCCATCCACGCCTGCTTCTGCTGGGGCTCCTACATCCACCTACTTGTGCTGCCACTACACCAAGGCACCAAGAAAAATGTTATTGAATGCGAGGGCAAGGGCAAAGACTTCTCTAAGGCCAGGGCCTCAGACAACAACTCCCTGGCCATTCTGAAGAACAAAGACTGAATTGTTTCCTGCCCTTGCACCAGGGCAGTGTCTGTGACCTGCCAACCCATGGATCATGGCTACCACCAGCAACCCTGTGTCCTCTGCCAACACTGCAAGGCTAGTGGCTTAATCTTGGTGGGGTCTGGGTCCCAGCTTCTTGCCGAGTCACCCTGAGAGACAAAGCACCACTCCTGGTCCATAATGCTCACCAGGCATCTCTGATGATCCCTAGATCCCTAGGCAGGACACAGAGATTTGAGTGGCAACACCAGCAGAAATCTGAAACAGAGGCGCCTTCCACACTACTGATCACACCTCTGGAATAATTCTCTCTGCTGCACTCAGCAAGCACTGGTGCCCAGAGCTAGGATTCCCAGGTAGAAGAGGGCAAGATTTAGAAGAGCCCCCACTGTAACACCTGCTTCTGTCATTGTGGCCAAGAAGAACAGAAGCCCTTGAGGAGAAACCATGGGTCATGGATGTACCCTCTGCAATCTGGACTAAATAATAGCTGGGCTCCCTACACATGAACTCCTTGGCCTTGGCTAGAGATCATGTCCCCTTGAAGAGATTGTGCCTTTATTTATTTTATTTATTTAGCAACTCAGCCCAGCTATCCACATTGGCTGTGAGCTCTGGGCTCTGGAAAAAAAAACAAAACAAACAAACCTCTTTAACCATGGTGTGAGTATAAACTACAAGACGTGTGTACTTCTAAGTCTTTGGGACTCTGTGGGAGAGGGTGAAGGTGGGATGATTTGGGAGATTGTAGCATGTATATTACCATACATGAAATGAATCACCAGTCCTGGTTCGACGCATGATACAGGATGCTTGGGGCTGGTGTACGGGGATGACCTGGAGGGAGGATATAGGGAAGAGGGAGGTTGGAGGGGGGTTCAAGAAGGGGAACACATGTACACCCGGGGCGGATTCATGTTAATATATGGCAAAATCAACCAATATATTAATGTAAAGTAATTTGCCTCCAATTAAATATAATAATAATGGTAATAAATAAATAAGTAAACTCCCTCATACCATCTATCTTGGTAGTTTCTGTACAACACACTCACATACACTCATACACTTCTGAATCTGTAAATTTTTAAAGATCTCACCAGGACTACAGCTATTATTCTGCATCCTCATGTGAATTAGGTGATATAATTAATTCTTTTTAAAAAACTTTTAATCCAAATTGAAGATAGTTTCATACTGAAGATGATCTGACATTGCTGTTTGATATTACACACCTGGTTGGTTATCTTCTCAATAAAACATTTCATGTTGCTTTCATCTGTTATTATTGTTGTCTGAATTTTTTTTAAAGCCTACTAACCAATAATTGTATTCGGGCAGCCCTTTTCAAAAATCTGTTTTTAAGATGAGTTTTAGAGAAGATCATACATATTGATCACTTTACAAGTGATGAATATTGAACTAATTCTGGGTTTACAGCTTGAACATTTCAGGGTATTTGAAAGTGTAAGAATGCATAAAAAGAACTATCCCAGCTTCTTTTATTTTCATCCACTTCCTTTCACTGGAATTGGAGCAATAATTTGGCAGCATGGCCGTAATTACCCATACTTACTGATTACAGAGTACTCTCTGTGGCAATAAGAAGAAAAACTGAGCAAAACATGATGGCAAAAAAAAAAAAAAAAGGGACTCTCTGCAAGCAGAATTCAACTCTTTTGTATTTTTATTCTCTTTTTAATGGACTCAATCTAGTTGCAGAGTCCCTTGGACTGAGGATATCAAACAAGTCAATCTTAAGAGAAATGATTTCTGAAGGTTAATTGGAAGGATTGATGCTAGAGCTGAAGTTTCAAAATTTGGCCACTCGATGCAAAGAACTGACTTTTTGGAAAAGACCCTGATGCAGACAAAGATTGAAAGCAGGAAGAGAAGGGAACGACAGAGGATGAGATGCTTGGCTGCCATCACCGACTCAATGGACACAAACGTGAGCAATCTCTGGAAGCTGGTGAAGAAAAGAGGATCCTGATATGCTGCAGTCCATGGGGTCACAAAGAGTCAGAAACAATTAAGCCACTGAACTGAACTGATAATTAAGCAGTTGGACATGAGGGCCTCGGTGGTGGGAAATGGGGAGATGCTTCAAAGGGTAAAAGCTTTCAGTTGTAAGATGAGTATGGCCCTAGAACCTAATATACAGCATGGAGATTATACTTAACAGTATTGTATTGTGTTCTTGAAAGTTGCTATGAAGAGCATTATTGTTCTCACCATGCCAACAAAAAACATAACGCTAATTATGGGAGATGCAGGATGTGCTAAATAACCTTACCACAGGAAATATTTCACAGTATATACTTGTGTAAAAATTATAACATGTATGTCTTAAACTTACAATATATTTCAATAAATCTGAGGAAAATCACAAAAGAAAAAATATTGAGCTTAGAAGCAGGTATAATTTTTGTTGTGCATAGCTCTGGAGATGACAAGAAACATCTAGTGCATAGTCCATGAGCTCTAGGGTGCATAGTTTTCATAGCTCTGGTTCCTGGACTTTAGAGCTCAAGTTCAGTAGTAGTGTTGCATGGACTTATTTTTTCTGCAGCACGTGGAATTGATGGGGAGATTCTTTCCCACTAAGCCACAGGAAAACTCATGAGTTACTTTCTTCATTTATCTTTCATATTTCTCTTTGATAGTGTATAGAATGTGACTATTACTCCCTATTGATTTGGAATTTTGAAACTTACTGAATTGACATTAGTTGTATTTTTGAACAAGTCTTTGGGGTTGTCTATACAGATTCTCACATCATCTGAAACAGAGGCGTCTTAACTTCTTCCATTTCGACTTGTTTCCTTCTCTTGACTTGTTCCTCTGCCTGGAGCTTTGGATACTATATTGAATAGAAGTGGTGAGAAGAACACCCTTTTCTTGCTCTCATCTTAGAGGCAAAGCTTTTAGATTTGCATCACTGAGTATGGTGTACTATGTGTAGCTGTCATCTATGACCTTTTTCACATCTAGGTTCATTACTTCTATATTCCATTGGTTGAGAGTAATTATTTTAAAAGGCTGTGTAATTTTATCAGATGCATTTTTCTACATCTGTTGAGGTCATGCTCTGATTTCTGTCCTGTATTCTGTCATTGCAGTAAATTGCAATTTATTGAGATGCGTATGATGAACCACCCTTGCATCCAAGGGGTGCATCTCACATGACCTTGATGTAAATACTTTGAATGTGCTGCTGAATTTGGTTTGTCTGTAGTTTTGAGAATATCTGGATACACATTTCTTAGGGATATTGGTGTGTAATTTTTTTCTTGTATTTGCATATCAGTTATTGTGTCAGAATTAGCATGACCTCATGATTGTTTGGGGAGAATTTTCTTTCTTTCTTTTCTGTTTTCTGGTGTGTTTTATTGTTGTTTTTCTTTTTTTTAATTTTAATTGGAAGCTAAATATTGTACTGGTTTTGCCATACATTGACATAAATCTGCCCTGGATGTTCCCCATTATGAACCCCTCTCCCACCTCCCTCCCCATATCATCCCTCTGAGTCATCCCAGTGTACCAGCCCTGACCATCCTATATCATGCATTGAACCTGGACTGGTGAATCATTTCACATATGACATTATACATGTTTCAAGGCCATTCTCCAAAATTATCACACCCTCGCCCTCTCCCCAGAATTTTATTGTCTTCAATTTTTAGGAAAGTTTATCATTAATTTTATTGTGTAGAATTCACCAGCGAATCCACCTAGTCCTGGTTTTAATTTCTTTATGTATGGTTGTGTGTTTGATTTTGGTTATGTACTCATCTCCTTATACAATTTACGTCTATACTCCATCACCTTCCTAGATTTAAATCTATTCAGATTTTCTATTTCATCATGATTCCAATCTTGGTAGATTTTATGTTTGTAACACTGTGTCCTTTTCTTCTAGGTTATTAAATCTGTTGGAATTTTTTATTCACATTTGGACTTTCCTGGTAGCTTAGCTGGTAAAGAATCTGCCTGAAATACAGGAGACCATATTATTTTTTTGTTGTTGTTTTCTGGGTTCAGAAGAACACCTGGAGAAGAGGTAACCCTCCCACTCCGGTATTCTTGGATTTCCCTGGTGGCTCAGGCAGTAAAGAATCCACCTGCAATGCAGAAGACCTGGTTTTGTTCCCTGGATTAGGAAGATCCCATGGAAGAGGGAATGCCAACCACTGCAGTAATCCTGCCTGCACAATTCCATGGATAGAGGAGCCTGATGGGCTCCAGTCAATGGGGTTGCAAAGAATCAGACACAGCTGAATAATTAATGCTTTCACATTCATCATGGTGAATAGATCCTCAGCCCTCAGACTATGGCTAACATTCTACCTCCTCAGATAAGTTTTCTGTTTTCTCTTATTTCTCCATTTAAGTATGTTTATTCTGCTGTTACTCTGTCTTAAATGAAAAAGAGTCCAATGTCAGTTAGGAAGATGCAATAGATGTGAGATTGATTCTGGGCTTATGAAGATCCCCTGGAGTAGGAAATGGCAACCCATTCCAACATTATTGCCTAAGCATTTCCATGGACAAAGAAATCTGTTGACTTCTTTCCAAGGTGTCACATGGTGTCAGTCCGTGGTGTCACAAAGACTCGGATATGACTTAGTATGCATATATCTTTCTGCATTAAGAATAATAAAAGTCAATTCTGGTTTCCGTGGTGTGTATGCCCAGGAATGCGATTGCTGGATCATATGGCAGTTCTATTTCCAGTTTTTTGAGGAATCTCCACACTGTTCTCCATAGTGGCTGTACTAGTTTGCATTCCCACCAACAGTGTAAGAGGGTTCCTTTCTCTCCACATCCTCTCCAGCATTTATTGCATGTGGACTTTTGGATAGCAGCCATTCTGACTGGTGTGAAATGGTATCTCATTGTGGTTTTGATTAGCATCTCTCTGATTATGAGGGATGTTGAGCATTTTTTCATGTGTTTGTTAGCCACCTTTATGTCTTCTTTGGAGAAATGTCTGTTTAATTCTTTGGCCCATTTTTTGATTGGGTCATTTATTTTTCTGGAACTGAGCTGCAGGAGCTGCTTGTATATTTTGGAGATTAATCCTTTATCATTTGCTTCATTTGCTATTATTTTCTCCCATTCTGAAGGCTGTCTTTTCATCTTACTTATAGTTTCCTTTGCTGTGAAGAAGATTTTGATTTTAATTAGGTCCCATTTGTTTATTTTTTCTTTTATTTCCAATATTCTGGGAGGTGGGTCATGGAGGATCCTACTGTGACTTATGTCGGAGAGTGTTTTGCCTACGTTCTCCTCTAGGTGTTTTATAGTTTCTGATCTTACATTTAGTTCTTTAATCCATTTTGAGTTTATTTTTGTGTATGGCGTCATGAAGTGTTCTAGTTTCATTCTTTTACTAGTGGTTGACCAGTTTTCCCAGAATTGAAAGAGACACATGTACTCCAATGTTCATCACAGCACTGTTTATAATAGCCAGGACATGGAAGCAACCTAGATGTCCATCTGAAGACGAATGGATAAGAAAGCTTTGGTATATATACACAATGGAGTATTATTCAGCCATTAAAAAGAATACATTTGAATCAGTTCTAATGAGGTGGATGAAACTGGAGCCTATTATACAGAGTGAAGTAAGCCAGAAAGAAAAACACCAATACAGTATACTAACGCATATATATGGAATTTAAAAAGATGCAAATGATAACCCTGTATACGAGACAGCAAAAGTGCAGACACAGATGTATAGAGCAGTCTTTGGGACTCTGTGGGAGAGGGTGAGGTTGGGATGATTTGGGAGACGGGCATTGAAACATATGTTGTCATATGTGAAACGAATCACTAGTTCAGTGTTGATGCATGTCATAGGATGCTCGGGGCTGGCGTGCGGGGATGACCCAGAGGGAAGATAAAGGGAGGAGGGAGGTGGGAGGGGGGTTCAGGAGGGGGAACTTATGTAAACCCTGGGCAAATTCATATCAATGTATGGCAAAACCAACCATTAAAATATTGTAAAATAATTTGCCTCCAATAAACAATAAATTAATTACTTAAAAAGAAGAATAATAAAAGTCAACAAATTTAATAACCTAGAAGAAAATGATAGTGTTACAAACATAAAACCGATCAAGACTTGAATCATGACAAAATAGAGCATCAGAATAGATGTAAATCTAGTTAGGCAATTAATGAAAATTCCATATCCACACTTACGCACACATATGAACGCCAGATTAGGTGGCTTCATAAATTCTACACAACATTTAGTAGCATTAGTGAATTCTACTCAGCAAAAATTAATGGCTGTTCTTCCTAAAATTTGAAGAAAAACGAATTCTGCCAAAATCATCATAAGGCCAAGCTTGCAATGACACAACATTTGATGAAGCCAATTCAAGGAGGAAAATTTTGCACACCAATATCCCTAAGAAATTAACATGCAGATATTCTCACAAACATCAGCAAACCAAATAGAGCAGCACATTCACAGTGTCTATACTGATATCCTATGAGACGCATCCTGGGAAGTAAGGATGGTTCATATTACAGATCTTTAAAAAATGCTGTACACTACTTTAACAGTATGCAGGATATAAATCATAGAATCACCTCAGCACATGCAGAAGTAAAAAAAAAAAAAAAAAAAAAACCTGTTTATATTCTACACACTTTATTTTCCTGGGCACCAAAATCACTGCAGATGCTGATTGCAGCCATGAAATTAAAAGACGCTTACTCCTTGGAAGGGAAATTATGACCAACTTAGATAGCACATTAAAAAGCAGAAATATTACTTTACCAACAAAGGTCCATGTAGTCAAGGCTATGGTTTTTTAAGTGGTCATGTATGCATGTGAGAGTTGGACTGTGAAGACAGCTGATTGCCGAAGAATTGATGCTTTTGAACTGTGGTGTTGGAGAAGAGTCCTGAGAGTCCCATGGACTGCAAGGAGGTCCTACCAGTCTATCCTAAAGGATATCGGTCCTGGGTGTTCAATGGAAGGACTGATGCTAAGGCTGAAACTCCAATTCTGTGACCACCTCATGCGAAGAGTTGACTCATTGGAAAAGACCCTGATGTTGGGAGGGATTTGGGGCAGGAGAAGAAGGGGACGACGGAGGATGAGATGGCTGGATGGTATCACCGACTCGATGCACATGAGTTTGGGTGAACTCCGGGAGTTGGTGATGGACAGGGAGGCCTGGCGTTCTGAGATTCATGGGATCGCAAAGAGTCAGACATGACTGAGTGACTAAACTGAACTGAACTGACACCAGTGAAATATAGAAGGGATGAACCTATTTGTGAAAATGGCATATATGACAACTACACATACAGCACCATGCTCAGTGATGCAAATCTAAAAGCTTCACCGCTAAGATGAGAACAGGAAAAGGGTGTCCTCCTCACCACTTCTATTCAATATAATATCCAAAGTCAGCCAGAGCAATTAGGCAAGATAAAGAAATAAACTGGAAGAAAGAAGTAAAATTGACTATGTAGATGATGTGAGAATCTGTATAGAAAACCCTGACGACTAGGTGAAAAATATAATAAATATCATATCAATTCAATATGTTGCTGAATACAAAATCAACATGAAATAATCAGTCATATTATACACACTAACAATGTAAAATATAAAAGAGAAATTGAGAACGTAACTCCAGAGTGTCCCTTATGGCTCGGTGAGAAAAAATCTCCCTGTCAATGCAGGAGATGTGGGTACGATCCATGGTCCTGGAAGATTCCACAGGCTGCAGATCAAATAAGTCCATACAACCCTATGACTGAACTTGTGCTCTAAAGCCCAAGAACTGGAGTTATATGAGTCCATACACTCTAGAGGCCATGGACTATGCCCTAGATGTTTCTCGTCATCTCCAGAGCTATCCAAAACCAAAATTGTGCCTGCTTCTGTGCTCACTTTTTTTTTCCAATTCACTGTTTCCCTCAGATTTGTTGATATATAATGTAAATTTAAGTGTACATATACACTGTACACTGTGGTATTTTTTAGAGAAGTTTTATTGTAAAATAATTCCCACAGTTAGGTTAATTGGTACGTCATGTCAGATAATTATCACTTTGTTGTTATCATGATGAGAAAATTCATAATGTATTTTCATAGCAAATTTCAAGTATATAACAGAGTACTGTTTACTCTCATCTCCATGCTGTATATCAGATCCTTGATGCTGCTGCTGCTGCTAAGTCGCTTCAGTCGTGTCCGACTCTGTCCGACCCCATAGACGGCAGCCCACCAGGCTCTGCCATCCCTGGGATTCTCCAGGAAAGAACACTGGAGTGGGTTGCCATTTCCTTCTCCAAAGTGTGAAAGTGAAGTCGCTCAGTGGTGTCCGACTAGTAGCAACCCCACGGACTGCAGCCCACCAGGCTCCTCTGTCCATGCGATTCCCCAGGCAAGAGTACTGGAGTGGCTTGCCGTTTCCTTCTCCGGAATATCACATCCTTGGAAATTACTAATATTATAAGTGAACGTGTATACCCTTTGATGAGCTTAACCCATTTTCCAGCACCCAGTCCCTCATGCCTATTTTGATTTATAGACATTATTGCTACCAGATTGTGTCCATTACAAGAAAAAAATACATAAAAGGAGGCAATTTCTGCTTACAGAGAGTCTGATTTTTTAATTGACATGATATTTTGCTCAGTTTATCTTATTTTGCCTTAAAGAGAACTTCCTAATCATTAAGTGGGGGTTGTTGGGCCCACCATGCTAATTTATCACTTCAATACCATGGCAGGTAGGGGGATGAAAATAAAACAGCTTGTGGGTACTTTTTTTTTTTTTCTTTTATACCGCATTCTTACTTTTTGGAACACCCTGTGATATTCAACCTCTAAGTCCAGATTTAGTCTTAAAATCATGACTTGTAAAGATGTATGACATAAACATGTATGATCTTTGCCAAAACAAATTGTAAAAAAAAAAAAACAAGAAAACAATTACAACAGCAGCAACAAAACATTGAAAGGACTGTCTCAGTACATTTATGGGCTAGCAGGCTTTACAAAATTTCAGACAACCAGTTAACAGATGAAAGCAACATGAAATCTTTAGGAAGACATCAGTTCAGTTCAGTTCAGTTCATTTCAGTCGCTCAGTCGTGTCCGACTCTCCGCGACCCCATGAATCACAGCACGCCAGGCCTCCCTGTCCATCACCAACTCCCATAGTACACTCAAACCCATGTCCACAGAGTCGGTGATGCCATCCAGCCATCTTATTCTCCGTCGTCCCCTTCTCCTCCCGCCCCCAACCTTTCCCAGCATCAGAGTCTTTTCCAGTGATTCAACCCGTCGCATGAGGTGGCCAAAGTATTGGAGTTTCAGCTTTAACATCAGTCCCTCCAATGAACATCCAGGATTGATCTCCTTTAAAATGGACTGGTTGGATCTCCTTGCAGTATAAGGGACTCTCAAGAGTCTTCTCCAACACCACAGTTCAAAAGCATCGATTCTTAGGCGATCAGCCTTCTTCACAGTCCAACTCTCACATCCATACATTACCACAGGAAAAACCATAGCCTTGACTCTACGGACCTTGGTTAGCAAAGTAATGTCTCTGCTTTTTAATATATATACTATCAAGGTTGGTCATAACTTTCCTTCCAAGGAGCAAGCGTCTTTTAATTTCATGGCTGCAATCAGCATCTGCAGTGATTTTGGAGCCCAAAAAAATAAAGTCTGACTCTGTTTCCACTGTTCTCCCATCTATTTCCTGTGAAGTGATGAGACCAGATGCCATGATCTTTGTTTTCTGAATGTTGAGCTTCAAGCCAACCTTTTCACTCTCCTCTTTCACTTTCATCAAGAGGCTTTTGAGTTCTTCTTCACTTTCTGCCATAAGGGTAGTGTCATCTGCATATCTGAGGTTATTGATATTTCTCCCGGCAATCTTGATTCCAGCCTGTGCTTCTTCCAGCCCAGAATTCCTCATGATGTACTCTGTATATAAGTTAAATAAGTAAGGTGACAATATACACCCTTGACGTACACCGTTTCCCATTTGGAACCAGTCTGTTGTTCCATGTCCAGTTCTAACTGTTGCTTCCTGACCTGCATAGAAATTATATATTCACCTAACAAGACAACCCAAAAATGCATGAGCCAAAATAAATGACAGAATTGAAGACAGATATAAAAAGTTCAAAAACTGTTAGACTTTACTAATCCATTTATATAATGAATAGAAAGACTATGTGGATGGTTAATTATCAAAATGAAGTTGAATGATCATATAAGCCAGCTGGACCTAACAGGGATATAGAGAGAGCAATTTTTCCAATGCAAGATACACATTATTCTTAAGAGAGTGTGAAATATTTTCAACATACCCTATATGCTAGGGCATAAAGTTCAGTGGCTCAGTCATGTCCAACGCTGCAACCCCATGGACTGCAACACATCAGGCTATATAAGACAAACCTAAATAAATATTCAATGGTTGAAATTATATAAAGTACAACCGTCAGTCTGAATATAAAGAAATTAGAAAAAAATATTGAGAAACAGACAAATATGTGGAATTTAAGCAACATACTCCTAAATAATCGAAGAATAAAAGAAAGATTCACAAAGAAATAGTACACCATATAGTTGACCCTTGAAGAATGTGAGGCTTAGAGCACCAACCTTCTCTTCAGGCGAAAATTTGAGTATAAATTATAGTCAGGAAGATGGTAGAGGAACAGGATGGGGAGACCACTTTCTCCCCCACAGATTCATCAAAGGTCATTTGAATGCTGAGGGACTTCCACAAAATAACTTCTGAATGCTGGTGGAGGACACCAGGCACCCAAAAAGGCAACCCATTTCTTTGAAAGGATGTAGTACAAAATATGAGAGACTAAAGAGTAAAGAATGGAGACCCATCCTGGGGAGGGAGTCATGAAGGAGAAGTTTCCAAACACCAGGAAACTCTTACCCTGGTGGGTCTATGGGAGGTTTTAGAATCTCAGAGGGCCACATAACTGGGAGGGGAAAGAAAAAAGAAAAAAACAACAGAATATGCACCTTAATGACAATTCCCAGCAGAGAAGTAGCCCAGATGCTCCTGTCTTTCACCAGCAAGTAGGGGCTGAACAGGGAGGAACAGGTTGCATGCTCATGGTAAGGACCAAACCTGAATGCCCTGAGGACAATCTGAAGGAATTAATAAGAAGTAGCAACCCAAACTGTGAGATAGTCAGAGAGAGGAGAGAGAGAGAGAGAGAACTTTCCCACAAAAAGCTTTAACCTAAGGCACAGCCTAGCCTGCTCACAGAACAAAGGACTGAGCCAATACCAAGGAGGATCTAGCCAGCTAAGGACTGGCCCAGCCCCTACTGGAGGCAGAGAGGCAGGCCAGACGCCAGAGCCCGAGCCAGATGGAGAGGGGCAATATCGCCCCAGAGACGGCATCATCTGCCAAACTGTGAGCATGCTCCCAGTTGCTAACCATATCTTCCTGGCATCCTGGATGGTGGACATCTGCCAGGATGGTCATAGTACGGGAACAGCTCCCCAGAGGAGACACATGGCACAGCTGAGATGGCGCTCTTGCGGCACACCCAGAAAACCAAGCAGCTGGGCCCAGGGAAGTGATTAAGATGCACGGCGCACCTGGGACACTGCGCTTGACAGGCGGCTGAGCGCCAGGCACAATGTCGACAGTTCACTGAAACTGGGAAGGGCACAAAACACACTACCCAACTGAATCTGTGCCTTTGTGGAGTACCCAAGAACCTGAACATAAGCAGCTTAGACTTTGGAAGTGTACACAACCCAGACCCACTTTGGACAGTTCCCTGCGCAGAAATCTAGACCCTGAGCAGTATAGACTGGTATAACTGCAATAATGCACACGCACTGTGAGCTGGAACAAACCCAGTGTGGTCCGTACAGCATCAGCACTCCCCACACATTCCAGTGATATTTGTTTACATTGTTCCACTATCCCATACTGCAGCTGAACAAGTGAACCTAATAAGTGACTACCTTTGCCCCCTTGTATTGGAGAAGAAATTAGACACTGAGACCCTTGTAAACAGAGGAAGCCAAAATAGACAAAGGTGAGGTAACCACTGTGGAATTCACAAGTGCAACAGGTTCAAACCCTGTAGTTAGCGTTGAATAAGCATTGGAAGGAGACTGTAACCTTGAGAAGTATAACCTGGAACAAGGAACTATCTGAAACTGAACTGACCCCACACTGCCCTCAACAGCTCATGAGAAATTCCTAGATACATTTTTGTTATCATTTTTTTTTAATTTTAAGCACTTCAATAGCCCCTTAATTTTCATTTTTATAACCTACTGTTAACCTTGCAAAAAAAGAAAAAGACCCTATTTTAAAAACAAATTTCACATATTTATTTTTTATAATTTTTGTGATTGATTTTGTTTGGTATTTTTAATATTATAGTTTGGAGAGTCTAATCTCTACCTTAGATTTTTAATCTTTGCTTTTTGATATTTGTTCTCAATTTGTACTTTTAAGAATCTAATTTTCATCATGAATTTTTAATTAGGGGTGTGATTACTGGTTTGATTGCTCTCTCCCCTTTTGACTCTCCCTTTTCTCCTCCAGGTCACCTCTGTCTCCTCCCTCCCCTTCACTTCTCATCTTAATTCTGTGAATCTCTCTGGGTGTTCTGGGCTGTTGAGAACACTTAGGAAACTTATTACTTGATAGACTGGTCTCTCCAATTTTGACTCTCCCTCTTCTCCTCCTCCCGGCGGCGCAGACTCGACGCGAGAGACGCCGGGCCCGGCGGTGCAGACGCGACGCCAAAGAGGTGCGGCCGTGAGGAGCTACCCCACGCCTGAGGCCAGGGCCGGCAGCCGAGAGGAGCTACCCCACGTCCAACAGGCGGTGGCTGCGCGGGCGCAGGAGGGCCGAGAGGAGCTACTCCGCGTTCAAGGTCAGGAGGGGCGGCCTTGAGGAGATACCCCTCGTCCAAGGTAAGGTACAGCGGCTGCACTTTGCTGGAGCGGCTGTGAAGAGATTTTCCACGACCAAGGTAAGAGAAACCCACATAAGACGGTAGGTATTGCTAGGGGGCACCAGAGGGCAGACAAACTGAAATCATAATCACAGGAAACTAGCTGATCTAATCACATGGACCAGAGCCGAATGTGGTCCCCTGGAGAAGGGAATGGCAAACCACTTCAGTATACTTGCCTTGAGAACCCCATGAACAGTAACAAAGGGCAAAATGATAGGATACTGAATGAGGAATTCCCCAGGTCAGTAGGTGCCCAGTATGCTACTGAAGCTCAGTGGAGAAATAACTATAGAAGGAATAAAGGGATGGAGCAAAAGCAAAACCAATACCCAGTTGTGGATGTGACCAATGATAGAAACAAGGTCCGGTGCTGTAAAGAGCAATATTGCATAGGAACCTGGAATGTTAGGTCCATGAATCAAGGCAAATTGGAAGTGGTCAAACAGGAGATGGCAAGAGTGAACGTCGACATTCTAGGAATCAGTGAATTAAAATGGACTGGAATGGGTGAATTTAACTCGGATGACCATTATATCTACTACTGTGGGCAGGAATCCCTTAGAAGAAATGGAGTAGCCATCGTGGTCAACAAAAGAGTCCGAAATGCAGTACTTGGATGCAATCTTAAAAATGACAGGATGATTTCTGTTCGTTTCCAAGGCAAACCATTCAATATTACAGTAATCCAGGCCTATGCCCCAACCAGTAATGCTGAAGAAGCCGAAGTTAATCGGTTCTATGAAGACCTACAAGACCTTTTAGAACTAACACCCAAAAAAGATGTCCTTTTCATTCTAGGGGACTGGAATGCAAAAGTAGGAAGTCAAGAAACACCTGGAGTAACTGGCAAATTTGGCCTTGGAACACGGAATGAAGCAGGGCAAAGGCTAATAGAGTTTTGTCAAGAGAATGCACTGGTCATAGCAAACACCCTCTTCCAACAACACAAGAGAAGACTCTACACATGGACATCACCAGATGGTCAACACCAAAATCAGACTGATTATATTCTTTGCAACCAAAGATGGAGAAGCTGTATAGAGTTAGCGAAAACAAGACCTGGAGCTGACTGTGGCTCAGATCATGAACTCCTTATTGCGAAGTTCAGACTTAAATTGAAGAAAGTAGGGAAAACCACTAGACCATTCAGATATGACCTCAATCAAATCCCTTATGATTATGCAGTGGAAGTGAGAAATAGATTTAAGGGACTAGATCTGATTGATAGAGTGCCTGATGAACTCTGGACGGAGGTTCGTGACATTGTACAGGAGACAGGGGCCAAGACCATCCCCATGGAAAAGAAATGCAAAAGAGCGAAATGGCTGTCTGAGGAGGCCTTACAAATAGCTGTA
This sequence comes from Moschus berezovskii, assembly GCF_049115385.1. Lineage (NCBI taxonomy): Eukaryota > Metazoa > Chordata > Mammalia > Artiodactyla > Moschidae > Moschus > Moschus berezovskii. The sequence goes on along the minus strand of NC_142489.1, from coordinate 17,777,827 downwards.
AAAAGAAGAGAGGCGAAAAGCAAAGGAGAAAAGGAAAGATATAAGCATCTGAATGCAGAGTTCCAAAGATTAGCAAGGAGAGATAACAAAGCCTTCCTCAGTGATCAATGCAAAGAAATAGAGGAAAACAACAGAATAGGAAAAACAAGAGACCTCTTCAAGAAAATTAGAGATTCCAAGGGAACTTTTCATGCAAAGATGGGCTCGATAAAGGACAGAAATGGTATGGACCTAACAGAAGCAGAAGATATTAAGAAGAGGTGGCAGGAATACACAGAAGAACTGTACAAAAAAGATCTTCACGACCAAGATAGTCACGATAATGTGATCACTGACCTAGAGCCAGACATCTTGGAATGTGAAGTCAAATGGGCCTTAGAAAGCATCACTACGAACAAAGCTAGTGGAGGTGATGGAATTCCAGTTGAGCTATTTCAAGTCTTGAAAGATGATGCTGTGAAAGTGCTGCACTCAATATGCCAGCAGATTTGGAAAACTCAGCAGTGGCCACAGGACTGGAAGAGGTCAGTCTTCATTCCAATCCCAAAGAAAGGCAATGCCAAAGAATGCTCAAACTACCGCACAATTGCACTCATCTCACACGCTAGTAAAATCATGCTCAAAATTCTCCAAGCCAGGCTTCAGCAGTATGTAAACCGTGAACTCCCAGATGTTCAAGCAGGTTTTAGAAAAGGCAGAGGCACCAGAGATCAAATTGGCAACATCCGCTGGATCATGGAGAAAGCAAGAGAGTTCCAGAAAAACATCTATTTCTGCTTCATTGACTATGCCAAAGCCTTTGACTGTGTGGATCACAATATACTGTGGAACATTCTGAAAGAGATGAGAATCCCAGACCACCTGACATGCCTCTTGAGAAACCTGTATGCAGGTCAGGAAGCAACAGTTAGAACCAGTCATGGAACAACAGACTGATTCCAAATAGGAAAAGGTGTACGTCAAGGTTGTATATTGTCACCTTGCTTATTTAACTTATATGCAGAGTACATCATGAGGAACGCTGGGCTGGAAGAAGCACAAGCTGGAATCAAGATTGCTGGGAGAAATATCAATAACCTCAGATATGCAGATGACACTACCCTTATGGCAGAAAGTGAAGAGGAACTCAAAAGCCTCTTGGTGAAAGTGAAAGAGGAGAGTGAAAAGGTTGGCTTGAAGCTCAACATTCAGAAAACAAAGATCATGGCATCTGGTCCCATCACTTCATGGGAAATAGATGGAAAAACAGTGGAAACAGTGTCAGACTTTGTTTTTTTGGGCTCCAAAATCACTGCAAATGCTGATTGCAGCCATGAAATTAAAAGACGCTTGCTCCTTGGAAGAAAAGTTATGACCAACCTTGATAGTATATTAAAAAGCAGAGACATTACTTTGCCGACCAAGGTCCGTCTAGTCAAGGCAATGGTTTTTCCCGTGGTCATGTATGGATGTGAGAGTTGGACTGTGAAGAAAGCTGATCGCCGAAGAATCGATGCTTTTGAACTGTGGTGTTGGAGAAGACTCTTGAGAGTCCCTTATACTGCAAGGAGATCCAACCAGTCCATTCTAAAGGAGATCAATCCTGGATGTTCATTGGAGGGACTGATGCTAAAGCTGAAACTCCAATACTTTGGCCACCTCATGTGACGAGTTGACTCACTGGAAAAGACTCTGATGCTGGGAAAGGTTGGGAGCGGGAGGAGAAGGGGACGACGGAGAATGAGATGGCTGGATGGCATCACTGATTCTGTGGACATGAGTTTGAGTGAACTCTGGGAGTTGGTGATGTACAGGGAGGCCTGGCGTGCTGTGATTCATGGGGTCGCGGAGAGTCCGACACGACTGAGCGACTGAACTGAACTTCTCCTCCTGGCCTTCTCTATCTCCCTCCTCCCTCTTCTTTTCTCCACCTTACTCTGTGAAACTCTCTGGATGCCTCTCACTGTGAAGAATCTCTCACCGTTAACCTAGATGTTTTATCATCAGTGCTGTATGGATGGTGAAATCTTAAGGCTACTGTAACAATAAGACTGAAAGTCAGAGCAGGAGGCCGAAATCCAAAACTTGAGAACACCAGAAAGCTCCTGATTCCAGTGAACATTAATCGACAGGAGCTCATCCAAAAGCCTCCATACCAAAAACCAAAATGAAGACCCACCCAAGATCCAACAAGCACCAGAGCAACACATACCATGCTAATTCTCCAGTAACACAGGAACATGTCCTGAGCATTGAAATACAAGTTTCTGAGAGTTACGACAAACCCACAGACACCTCAAAACTCACTACAGTGTTTTTTGCATTTTTGCATTACACTCAGGAAATCCAACTCCACCCACCAGAACACCGATTAAAGCTTCCCTAAACAGGAAAACTTGACAATACACAGGTTCAACCCCAGCACACGGAGCAACACGCACACCAAACAGGAACCACACATTTCCAGCATACAGAAAGGCCACCACAGACACAGTAATCTAAACAAATGAAAAGGAGAGGGACATCCAGCAGGTAAAGGAACATGATAAATGCCTGTCAACCAAACAAAAGACAAGGAGATAGGGGATATATCTGAAAAAGAATTCAAAATAATGATAGTAAAAACGATCCAACATATTGAAAACAAAATGTGGTTACAGATAAATAGACTAGAGACATCAATTGAAAAGTTGTAAGAAATGTTTAACAAGAATCTAGAAGAAAAAAAAAAAGTCAACTAATAGAGAAGAATGCAATAACTGCGATCAAAAGCACTCTGGATGGAACCAACAGTAAAATAACTGAGGCAGAACATAGGTTAATTGGGGTGGAAGATTGAATGGTGGAAATAAATGGAGCAGAGAGGAAGGAAAGAATTAAAAGAAATGAGGACAAATCAGAGACCTCTGGGACAAGGTTAAATGCTGGCACATTCAAATCTTAGGAGTCCCAGAAGAAGAAGACAAAAAGAAGGCCATGAGATAGTACTTGAGTAGATAATAGTTGAAAACTTACCTAAAATGAGGAAGGAAATTTTCACCCGAGTCCAAGAAACGCAGAAAGTCCCAAACAAGACTTCTATATCTGCTGTCTTCAGGAAGCCCACTTGAAAACAAGGGGCACAAACAGACTGGAAGTGAAGGGCTGGAAAAAGATATTTCATGCAAATGGAGATCAAGACAAAGCAGAAGTAGGAATACTCATATCAGATAAAATAGACTTTGAACAAAAGGTGAAAAGAGACAGAAAAGGACAGTATATAATGATCAAAGGATGGATCCAAGAAGAAGATGTAACAATTATAAATCTTTAGGTATCCGACATAGGAGCAACACAATAGTTAAGGCAAATATAACATACATGAAAGCGGAAATTAGCTGTAACAAAATTATACTTGGAGACTTTAATACCACACTCACACCTAGGGATAATCAATTAAACATAAAATTAGTGAGGAAAAGCAAACTTTGAATGGTATGATGGACAAGTTAGAATTAGTTTATATCCATAGGACATTTCACCACAAAACAATGTTTTCCAACGTTTTCATAAGTTTCAGCTCAGTTCAGTTCACTCACTTAGTTGTGTCCAACTCTTTGTGACCCCATGAATCACAGCACGCCAGGCCTCCCTGTCCATCACCAACTCCCGGATTTGACTCAAACTCATGTCCATCGAGTTAGTGATGCCATCAAGCCATCTCACTCTCTGTTGTCCCTGTCTCCTCGGGACCCCAATCCCTCCTAGCATCAGAGTATTTTCCAGTGAGTCAACACATCGCATGAGGTGGCCAATGTATTGGAGTTTCAGCGCTAGCATCAGTCTTTCCAATGAACACCCAGTATTGATTTCCTTTAGAATGGACTGGTTGGATCTCCTTGCAGTCCAAGGGACTCTGAAGAGTCTTCTCCAGGATCACAGTCCAAAAGCATCAATTCTTCGGCTATCAGCTTTCTTCAAAGTCCAACTATCACAACCATACATGACCACGGGGAAAACCATAGGCTTGACTAGACGGACCTTGGTTGGCAATATAATGTCTCTGATTTTTAATATGATATCTAGGTGGGTCATAACTTTCCTTCCAAGGAGTAAGCGTCTTTTAATTTCATGGCTGCAATCAGCATCCGCCGTGATTTTGGAGCCCAAGAAATAGAGTGTGACACTGTTTCCACCATTTCTCCATGTTTCCCATGGTGTGATGAGACCAGATGCCATGATCTTAACTTTCTGAATGTTGAGCTTCAAGCCAACCTTTTCACTCTCCTCTTTCACTTTCATCAAGAGGCTTCTGAGTTCCTCTTCACTTTCTGCCATGAAGGTGGTGTCATCTGAGGTTCTGGATATTTCTCCCGGCAATCTTGATTCCAGCTTGTGCTTCTTCCAGCTTAGCATTCCTCATGGTATAATCTGCATATAAGTTAAATAAGCAGGGTGACAATAAAGAACCTTGACATACTCCTTTTCCTATTTGAAACCAGTGTGTTGTTCCATGTCGATTTCTAACTGTTGCTTCCTGACCTGCATACAGGTTTCTCAAGAGGCAGGTCAGGTGGTCTGGTATTCCCATCTCGTTCAGAGTTTTCCACAGTTTATCGTGATCCACACAGTCAAAGGCTTTAGCATACTCAGTGAAGCAGAAATAAATGTTTTTCTGGAAGTCTCTTGCTTTCTCCATGATCCAGCGGATATTGGCGATTTGATCTCTGGTGCCTCTGCCTTTTCTAAAACCTGCTTGAACATCTGGGAGTTCATGGTTCACATATTGCTGAGGCGTGGCTTGGAGGATTTTGAGCATGACTTTACTAGCATGTGAGATGAGTGCAATTGTGCGGTTGTTTGAGCATTCTTTGGCATTGCCTTTCTCTGAGATTGGGAAAGACTGATCTTTTCCAGTCCTGTGGCCACTGCTGAGTCTTCCAAATTTGCTGGCATATTGAGTGCAGCACTTTCACAGCATCATCTTTCAGGATTTGAAATAGCTCAATGGGAATTCCAACACCTCCACTAGCTTTGTTCATCGTCATGCTCTCTAAGGCTCACTTGACTTCACATTCCAAAATGTCTGGCTCCAGGTGAGTGATCACGCCATCGTGATTATCTTGGCCATAAACTTGTTTTTTTTTTTTTTTTTTTTACAGCTTTTCTGTGTATTCTTGCCCCCTCTTCGTAATATCTTCTGCTTCTGTTAAGTCCATACCATTTCTGTCCTTTATTGAGCCCATCTTTGCATGAAATGTTTCCTTGATATCTCTAATTTTCTAGAATAGATCTCTTGTCTTTCCTAGTCTGTTGCTTACCTCTATTTCTTTGCATTGATCTCGGAGGAAGGCTTTCTTATCTCTCCTTGTTATTCTTTGGAATTCTGCATTCAGATGCTTATATCTTTCCTTTTCTCCTTTGCTTTTCAATTGTCTTCTTTTCACAGCTATTTGTAAAGCCTCCCCAGACAGCTATTTTGCTTTTTGCATTTCTTTCCCATGAGGATGGTCTTGGTCCCTGTCTCCTGTATAATGTCACGAACCTCTGTCCATAGTTCATCAGGCACACTATCTCTCAGATCTAGTCCCTTCAATCTATTTTTTACTTCCACTGTATAATCATAAGGAATTTGTATTAGGTCTTATCTGAATGGCCTAGTGGTTTTCCCTACTTTCTGCAATTTAAGTCTGAAATTGGCAATAAGGTGTTCATGATCTGAGACACAGTCACCTCATGGTCTAGTTTTTGCTAACTGTATAGAGCTTCTCCAACTTTGGTTGCACAGAATGTAATCAATCTGATTTCGGTGTTGACCATCTGGTGATGTCCGTGTGTAGAGTCTTCTCCTGTGTTGTTGGAAAAGGGAGTTTGCTCTGACCAGTGAGTTCTCTTGGCAAAACTCTATTAGCCTTTCCCTGCTTCATTTCGTGCTCCAAGGTGTTGACCCCCTACTTTTGCTTTCCAGTCCCCTGTAATGAAAAGGACATCTTTTATGGGTGTTAGTTCTAAAAGGTCTTGTAGGTCTTCATAGAACCGTTCAATTTCGGCTTCTTCGGCATTACTGGTTGAGGCATAGGCTTGGATTACTGTACGTGGAAATTTCTCCAGGATAGATCAATCTGGGGCCATAAGTGTAACCTTGATAATTTTTTTTTTAAATGAAGTCATTTCAAGCATCTTTTCTGACCTCATTTCAGTAAGACTACATGTGAACTACAGGGAAAAAGAAAAAAAAAACTGTTAAAAATGCAAGCATATTGAGGCGAAACATGATTCTGAATAACCAACTAACCACAGAATAAATCAAAACAGAAATCAAAATACGCTTAAAAATAAATGGAAATGAAAACACGATAGTAAAAAACCTATCAGTTCAGTTCAGTTCAGTTGCACAGTCGTGTCCGACTCTTTGCGACCCCATGAATCACAGCACGCCAGGCCTCCCTGTCCAATCCCAACTCCCGGAGTTCACTCAAACTCATGTCCATCAAGTCGGTGATACCATCCCGCCATCTCATTCTCTGTCGTCCCCTTCTCCTCCCGCCCCCATCCCTCCCAGCATCAGAGTCTTTTCCAGTGAGTCAACTCGTCGCATGAGGTGGCCAAAGTATTGGAGTTTCAGCTTTAGCATCAGTCCTTCCAAAGAACACCCAGGACTGATCTCCTTTACAATGGACTAGTTTCATCTCCTTGCAGTCCAAGGGACTCTCAAGGGTCTTCTCCAACACCACAGTTTAAAAGCATCAATTCTTCGGCAATCAGCTTTCTTCACAGTCCAACTCTCACATCCATACATGACCACTGAAAAAACCATAGCCAAAATCTATGGGTTTCAGGAAAAGTAATGCTAAGTGGAAGTTTCATAGCAATATAAGCTTTCTTTAAGAAACAAGAGGAAATTCAATTACCCTACCTTCTACCTTCACCCCTAACACAACTAGAAAAGATAAATTAAGAACCTCAGGGGTAGTAGAAGAAGAGAAATTATGAAAATTAGGTCAGAAGTAAACGGAAAAGAAACAAAGGAGACCATAGCAAAAGATCTACAAAAATTAGAGATGGGTCTTTGAGAAGATAAATAAAATAGAGACACCATTAACCAGACTCAGCAAGAAACAAAGGGGGAAGAATCAAATCAACAAAATTAGAAATGAAAATGGGGAAATCAGAACAGACAACAAGGAAATAGAAAGGAACACAAGAGACTTCTATCAGCCAATACAACGGACAACCTTCAGAAATAGACAAATTCTTAGAAAAATGTGACCTTTCAAAACTGAACCGGGAAGAATTAGAAGATCTTAACACACCCATCACAAGTACCAAAATCAAAACTGTAATCAAAAATCTTCCCACAAACAAAAGTCGAGGACCAGATGGCTTCACAGGTGCACTCTACCAAAAATTTAGAGAGGCGCTAAGACCTATCCATCTCAAACTCCTCCAGAAAATTGCAGAGGAAGGTAAACCCAAACTCATTCTATGAGAACGCCATCACCCTAGTACCAAAACCATGCAAAGATGCCACACCAAAAGAAAACTACAGGCCACTATCAGTGATGACCATAGGTGCAAAAATCCTTAACAAAATTCTAGCAAACACAATCCAACAACATATTAAAAAGATCATGTATCATGACCAAGTTGTCTTTATCACAAGGATGCAAGTATTCTTCAATATTCACAAACCAATCAAAGTGATACAACACATTAGCAAATTGAAAGACTAAAAACCATATGATTCTCTCCATCGATGCAGAGAAAGCCGTTGACAGAATTTAACATTCATTTATGAAAAAAATCCTCCAGAATGCAGGAATAGGTGGAACATACCTCAACATAATAAAAACCATATATTATAAACCAACAGCAAACGTTATGTTCAAAGGTGAAAATTTGAAAGCATATCCCCTAAAGTCGGGAACAAGACAAAGGTGCCCATTCTCACCACTATTATTCCACATAGTTTTGGAAGCTTCAGCCACAGCAATCAGAGAAGAATAAGAAATAAAACGAACCCAGATTGGAAAAGCAGTAAAACTCTCACTGTTTGCAGATGACACAATCCTCTACACAGAAAAACCGAAGAGACCACCACCAGAGAATTACAAAAGCTAATCAAAGAGGACACAAAGAGATGGATAAATATACCAAGTTCATGGATAGGAAGAATCAATAGAGTGAAAATGAGTAAACTACCCAGAGCAATCTGTAGATTCAATGCAATCCCTACCAAGGGCCCAAGGGTATTTTTCAGAGAACTGGAACAAATAATTTCACAGTTTGTATCGAAATGCAAAAAAATCTAGAATAGGCAGAGCAATCTTGAGAAAGAAGACTGGAACTGGAGGAATCAATCTGCTGAATTCAGCCTATACTACAAAGCTACAATCATTAAGACTGTATGGTACTGGCACAAAGACAGAACTATAGAGCAATGGAATGAAAAGAAAGCACAGGGATAAATCCATTCACCTATAGAAGCCTTATCTTCGAGAAAAGGGGCAAGAATATACAATGGAGAAAAGACAATCTCTTTAACAAGCAGTGCTGGGCAACCTGGTCAAACACTTGTAACAGAATGAAACTAGGACACTTTCTAACACCATTCACAAAAGTGATATCAAAATGGATTAAAGATCTAAAGGTAAGACCAGAAACTATAAAACTCCTAGAGGAAGAAAAACAGGCAAAACACTGTTTGACATAAACCACAATAGGGTCCTCTATGACCCACCTCCGAGAGTAAAGGAAATAAAAGCAAAACAAACAAATGGGAATTAATTAAGCATAGAAGTTTTTCTCAATGAAGGAAACTATACGCAAGGTGAAAATACAGCCTTCAGAATAGGAGAAAATAAGAGCAAATGAAGCAACTGACAATGAATTAATCTCAAAGATATACAAGCAGCTCATGCAGCTCAATTCCAGGAAAATAAATTACCGAAACAAAAAATGGGCCAACTATATAAACAGACATTTCTCCAAAGAAGACATACAGATGGCTAGCAAACACATGAAAAGATGCTCAGCATCACTCATTTTCAGAGAAATGCGGTCAAAACAATAGTGAGGTACCACCTCATGCCACTCAGAATCGCTATCAAAATGTTTACAAACAATAAATGGTGGAGAGACTGTGAAGAAAAGGGATCCCTCTTACACTGATTGTGGGAATGCAAACGAGAGGATGAAAGGCAGGAAGGGCATGGGGTCTCCAAATGGAGGAAATAGGCAGAGAGTGTCAGACAGTTCTTTAATCTGTCTCTTAAACAGTAGGAGGAAATAAACTAGTGATATTTATAGCCCCCTTCTCTATACAAATTTAGAAAGTGGCCATAATGGCCTGGTTCCACCTGAATTTAACTATTCTCAAACGTTGAGCTAACCAATGCATTATTCTTATGGAAGTGTTTGTCTTAAGTAAGGTTAATGTACTATGCATTTACCACAGACTCTGTCTTCAAGTTGGTTCCACCTAATACTCAGAATTGACTTGACAAACAAGTAGGTTATACTCAGAAATTGTTCCCCTAATCTATGTAAATGAAACTATTTGTATGGTAATTTGCCTGTCTACAAGATTTAAGTCAGTCACTTTATGGCTCAGGATGACTTGTCTGGTGCCAAGATAATCCCAAAATACATCTTGTGGGTGAGGGGCCTGGTTCCATTCTCTGAGTTTTAAGACATTCTTTTCTTTCATTAACAGACTGTTAGCATCTATATAACATCCAGCCTAAAACAAGCAGGTGGGTATTCATTCTGCCTCCTTCTGATGTCTATGTCACAAGATTTCTCTCTCTCCTTTATATTTTAATAAAACTTTATTACACAAACCTTTAAGTGATAAAACCTTGTCTCTGGCCCCGGATTGAATTATTCTCCTCAGGAGGCAAAGAATCCTAGCCTGTTTTGTGGTTCAGCGACCTTTCATAAACTAGTACAGGCACTGTGGAGAACAGTGTGGAGATTCATGACAAAACTGGAAGTAGAACTTCCATATGACCCAGCAATACCACTTCTGGGCATACACGCTGAGGAAACCAGAATTGGAAGAGAAGCGTGTACCACAGTGTTCATCACAGGACTGCTTACAACAGCTTGGACATGGAAGCAACATAAATGTCCATCGGCAGGTGAATGGATAAGAAAGCTGTGGTACATATGCACAATGAAATATTACTCACCTTTAAAAACAATGCATTTGAATCTTTTCTAATGAGATGGATGAAACTGGAGCCTATTACACAGAGTGAAGTAAGTCAGAAAGAAAAACACCAGTATAGTATATCAATGTTTATATATGACAGAGAATGAGATGGCTGGATGGCATCACCGACTTGATGGACATGAGTGTGAGTGAACTCCAGGAGCTGGTGATGGACAGGGAGGCCTGGCGTGCTGTGATTCATGGGGTCGCAAAGTTTTGGACATGATTGAGCCACTGAACTGAACTGATGGAATTTAGAAAGATGGTAATGAAAATCCTATTTGTGAGACAACAAAAAGACACAGATGTAAAGAACAGAATTTTGGACTCTGGGATAAGGTGAGCATGGGTTGATTTGAGAGAATAGCATTGGAACACGTATATTATCACATGCTAAATTCAGATTTAAATTGAAGAAAGTAGGGAAAACCACTGGACCATTCAGGTATGACCTAAATCAAATCCCTTATGATTATACAGTGGAAGTGAGGAATAGATTTAAGGGACTAGATCTGATAGATGGAGTGCCTGATGAACTCTGGACGGAGGTTCGTGACATTGTAAAGGAGACAGGGACCAAGACCATCCCCATGGAAAAGAAATGCAAAAAAGCAACATGGCTGTCTGAGAAGGCCTTACAAATAGCTGTGAAAAGAAGAGAAGTGAAAAGGAAAGATGTAAGCATCTGAATGCAGAGTTCCAAAGAATAGCAAGGAGAGATAAAAAAGACTTCCTCAGTGATCAATGCAAAGAAATAGAGGAAAACAACAGAATAGGAAAAACAAGTGACCTCTTCAAGAAAATTAGAGATTCCAAGGGAACATTTCATGCAAAGATGGGTTCGATAAAGGACAGACATGGAATGGACCTAAGAGAAGCAGAAGATATTAAGAAGAGGTGGCAAGAATACACAGAGAACTGTACTAAAAAGATCTTCATGACCAAGATAGTCACGATAACGTGATCACTGACCTAGAGCCAGACATCTTGGAATGTGACGTCAAGTGGGCCTTAGAAAGCATCACTATGGACAAAGTTAGTGGTGGTGATGGAATTCCAGTGGAGCTATTTCAAATCTTGAAAGATGATGCTGTGAAAGTGCTGCACTCAATATGCCAGCAGATTTTGAAAACTCAGCAGTGGCCACAGGACTGGAAAAGATCAGTCTTCATTCCAATCCCAAAGAAAGGGAATGCCAAAGAATGCTCAAAGTATCGCACAATTGGACACATCTCACAGGCTAGTAAAGCCATGCTCAAAACTCTCCAAGCCAGGCTTCAGCAATATGTGAACCGTGAACTTCCAGATGTTCAAGCAGGTTTTACAAAAGGCAGAGGAACCAGAGATCAAATTGCCAACATCCTCTGTATCATGGAGAAAGCAAGAGAGTTCCAGAAGGGTATCTATTTCTGCTTCATTGACTATGCCAAAGCCTTTGACTGTGTGGATCACAATAAACTATGGAAAATTCTGAAAGAGATGGGAATGCCAGACCACCTGACCTGCCTCTTGAGAAACCTGTATGCAGGTCAGGAAGAAACAGTCAGAACTGGACATGGAACAACAGACTGGTTCCAAATAGGAAAAGGAGTGCGTCAAGGCTGTATATTGTCACCTTGATTATTTAACTTATACGCAGAGTACATCATGAGGAACTCTGGGCTCGAAGAAGCACAAGCTGGAATCAAGAATTCTGGGAGAAATATCAACAATCTCAGATATGCAGATGAAACTACCCTTATGGCAGAAAGTGAAGAGGAACTCAAAAGCCTCTTGATGAAAGTGAAAGAGGAGAGTGAAAAGTTTGGCTTGAAGCTCAACATTCAGAAAACGAAGATCAAGGCATCTGGTCCCATCCCTTCATGGGAAATAGATGGAAAAAACAGTGGAAACAGGGTCAGAGTTTATTTTTTGGGGCTCCAAAATCACTGCAGATGCTGACTGCAGCCATGAAATTAAAAGACGCTTACTCCTTAGAAGGAAAGTTATGACCAACCTTGAAAATATATTAAAAAGCACAGACATTACTTTGCCAACAAAGGTCCGTCTAGTCAAGGCTTTGGTGTTTCCCGTGGTCATGTATGGATGTGCGAGTTGGACTCTGAGGAAGACTGATCGCCGAGGAATTGATACTTTTGAACTGTGGTGTTGGAGAAGACTCTTGAGAGTCCCTTGTACCGCAAGGAGATCCAACCAGTCCATTCTAAGGGAGATCGATCCTGGGTGTTCATTGGAAAGTCTGATGCTAAAGCTGAAACTGCAATTCTTTGGCCAACTCTTGAGACGAGTTGACTCACTGGAAAAGTCTCTGGTGGTTGGAAAGGTTGGGGGTGCGAGGAGAAGGGGACGACCGAGAATGAGATGGCTGGATGGCATCACCGACACTGTGGACATGAGTTTGAGTGAACTCCAGGAGTTGGTGATGGACAGGAAGGCCTGGCTTGCTGTGATTTCTTGGGGTCGCGGAGAGTCGGACGCGACTATGCGACTGAACTGAACTTAATTGAACTACGTCATCAGGTCTGAGCAGGGTGCTCATGGCCGTTTCACTGGGATGACTCTGAGGGATGAGATGGGGAGAGATGTAGGAGGGGGTTCAGGATGGGGGACCCATGTATATCCAAAGTTGATTCATATCAATGTATTGCAAAAACCACTGCAATATTGCAAAATATCTAGCCTCCAATTAAAGTAATGTATGGCAAAACCAATACAATAATGTAATTAGCCTCCAATTAAAATAAATATATTAAAAAAAAATTAGAATCAGCCTTACATCTATGTGAATTTTCAACATCCGTGACTTCACCTCTGCTGATTCAACCAGCTGTAGATCGTGTAGTACTCTCATATTTACTATTGAAAGAAAATCGTTTTATAACTGGAACTGCACAGTTCATGCTCCTGTTGTACAAGGGTAAACTGTTATTTGAGAAGAATAAAATCAAAAGAACAACACCTAACTTGAGCATGTAGGAAAATAAATTCAAATGAAGCAGAGATTGTAAGTAATACGAGCGAGAGAAAAGTAAATTAAATAAAGAAGAGAAAAAGCAGAGAGAATCTACAAATCAAAAGTTGGTTTCTTAGATCATCACATTGAGACAGCTTTTGCATTTTCATTATTCTATTAGAGGTTAATTGCTTTACAGAACTTTGTTGTTTTCGGTAAAACTTCAACATGAATCAGGCATAGGCACATATATAACCCCTACCTTTTGAAACTCTCTCCCATCCCCCACCCATCCCACCCCTCTATATTGATACATAGCCCCTGTTAGACTTTCCTGAGAGATACAGTAAATTTCCATTGGCTCTCTATTTTACATATGGTAATGTAAGTTTCCATGGTATTATTTACATACACCTCACCCTCTCCTCCCTTCCCCCAATGTCCATATGTCTATTTGCTTTGTCAGTTTCTCCACTGCTGCCCTATAAACAAATTCTTCAGTACCATTTTTCTATATTCTGTATATATGCCTTAAAAAGCAATATTAATCTTTCTCTTTCTGACTGAAATCACTCTAATAGGTTCTAGGTTCATCCACCTGATTGATCATAACTGACTCACATGCATTTCTTTTTATGGCTAAGTAATATTTCAGTGTGTGTGTGTACCTCAACTTCTTTATCCATTAATCTGTCGATGGACATCTATGCTGCTTCCATTTTCTAGCTGTTGTAAATATTGCCGCAGTGAGCAATGGGATACATGTGCCTTTTTCAATTTTGGTTGCCTTAGGGTATATGCCTAAGAGTGGGACGGCTGAGTCATATGGTGGTTTTATTCCTAATTTTTTTTAAGGAATCTCCATACCATCTTTCATAGTAGCTGTATCAATTTACATACCCACCAATAGCACAAAAGACCTCCCTTTTCTCCACATCCTCTCCAGCATTTATGGCTTCTAGATTTTTTGATGATGACCATTATGACTGATGTGAGATGATATAACAGTTTTGATTTGCGTTTCTCTAATAAAGAAGTTTATTATGTGTTTGTTAGCCACCTATGTGTATTCTTCAGCGAAATGTCTGTTTAGGTATTTTTTTTTTTAATTGGGTTCTTCGTTTTTCTGGTATTGACTTGGAAGAGCTCCCTGTGCATTTTGTAAATTAATCCTTTGTCAGTTGTTTCATTTTCTATTATTTTCTCCCATTCTGCATGTTGTCTTCTCACCTTACTTTCAGCCTCCTTTGCTGTGCAAAAATTTTAAGCTTAATCAGGTCCCACTTGTTTACTTTTGCTTTTATTTCTATTACTCTAGGAGGTGGGTCAGAGAGGATCTTGCTTTGATTTATGTCAGAGTATTCTGACTATGTTTACCTCTAAGAGTTTTATATTTTCTGCTCTTACATTCAGGTCTTGAACCCATTTTGTGTTTGTTTTTGTGCCTGTTGTTAGGAAGTGTTCTAATTTCATTCTTTTACATGTAACTGTCCAGTTTTCCCAACACCATTTATTGAAGAGGCTGTCTTTGCCCCATTGTATATTCTTCCCTTCTTTGTAAAAAATAAGGTACCCGTAGGTACAGGGTTTATACTTGGAATTTCTATGTTGTTCCACTGATCTATATTTCTGTTTTTGTACCAGTACCATGCTGTCTTTATGGCTATATCTCTGTAGTATAATCTGAAGTCAGAAAGGATGATTCCTCCAACTCCATTCTTCTATCTCAAGACCACTCTGGCTATTTGGGGTCTTTTGCCATTCCATATGTATTGCAAAGTTTTTTCTCCTAGTTCAGTAGAAATGGTCATTGGTAATTTGACAGAGATTTCACAGACTCTTCAGATTGCATTTGGTTGTGTAGTCATTTTCACAAACTGATTCTTCCTATCCAGGGACATGGAATATCTCTTCATCTGTTTATATTGCCTTTATTTTCCTCATTAGTCTTATAATTTTCTGTGCATAGTTTTGTCGTCTCCTTAGATAAGTTTATTCTTAGATATTTAACTATTTATTTCAGTGATGAAAGGGATTGATTCCTCCATTTGTTTCTGATAGTCCATTATTAGTATACAGAAATGCAGTTGGTTTCTGTGCATTGGTCTTTTAATCCTGCAACTTTGGTAAATTCACTGATTATCTCTAGTAATTTTCTGCTGCTATCTCTAGGGTTCTTACTGTACATTATCATGTATTCTGCAAACGGTAACGGCTTTACTTCTTTTCCAATCTGGGTTCCGTTATCTACTTTTCTTCTCTGATTGCTGTAGCTGGGGCTTCCAGAACTACGTTAAATAATAGTGGTTAAAGTGGAAACCCTTGTCTTCTTCCTGATCTTAGTGGGGATGAGTTCATTTTTTCACCATTGAGAATAATCTTTGCTGTAGGTTTATCATATATGGTCTTTACTATGCTGAGGTAGGTTATTTATGCCCATTTTTTCAAGAGTTTTCCTCAAATATGGGTGCTGAATTTGGGGTGCTGAATTTTGTCAAAGGTTTTATCTGCATCGATTGAGATTATCACATACTTTTTTCTTCGACTTGATAATATGGTATATCACATTAATTGACTTGTGTCTATTGAGGAATCCTTGCAATCCTGGATTGAACGAAACGTGGTCATGGTGTTGATCGAGGTGTCAAGAATACACAGAAGAACTGTACAAAAAAGATGTTCACTGCCCAGATAATCATGATGGTGTGATCACTCACACTCAGCTAGAGCCTGACATCTTCGAATGTGAAGTCAAGTGGGTCTTAGAAAGCATCTCTACGAACAAAACTAGTGGAGATGACAGAATTCCAGTTGAGGTATTTCAAATCCTAAAAGATGATGCTGTGAAAGTTTTGCGTTCAATATGTCAATAAATTTGGAAAACTCAGCAGTGGCCAGAGGACTGGAAACGGCCAGTTTTCATTCCATTCCCAAAGAAAGGTAATAACAAGGAATGATCAAACTACTGCACAATTGCCCTCATCTCACATGGTAGTAAAGTAATACTCAAAATTCTCCAAGCCAGGATTCAGCAATACAAGAACCATGAAATTCCAGATATTCAAGCTGGTTTTAGAAAAGGCAGAGGAACCAGAGATCCAATTGCCAAAATTCACTGGATCATCAAAAAAACAAGGGAGTTTCAGAAAAACAAAACAAACAAACAAACAAAAATCTTTTTCTGCTTTATTGACTATCCCTAAGCCTTTGGCTCCGTGGATCACATAAACTGGAAAATTCTGAAAGAGATGGAACTAGCAGATTACCTGACCTACCTCTTGAGAAACCTGTATGCAGGTCAAGAAGCAACAGCTAGAACTGGACATGGAACAACAGACTGGTTCCAAATAGGAAAAGGAGTACGCCAAGGCTGTATATTATCACCTTACTTATTTAACTTATATGAAGTGTACATAAAAAGACATGCTGGGCTAGAGGAAACACAAGCTGGAATAATGATTGCCAGGAGATACAGCAATAACCCCAGATATGCAGATGACACCACCCTTATGTCAGAACGTGAAGAAGAACAAAAGAGCCTCTTGAGGAAAGTGAAAGAGGAGAGTGCAAAAGTCGGCTTAAAGCTCAACATTCAGAAAACTAAGGTCATGGCATTCAGTCCCATCACATCATGACAAATAGATGGGGAAACAGTGGAAACAGTGCTTGATTTTATCTTTTTGGACTCCAAAATTAATACAGATTGTGACTGCAGCCACGAAATTAAAAGACACTCCCTTCTTGGAAGGAAAGTTATGACCAGAATAGATAGCATATTAAAGGGCAGAGACATTACTTTATCAGCCACAGTCTGTCTAGTCAAGGCTATGGTTTTCCAGTAGTCGTGTACGGATGTGTGTTGGACTACAAAGAAAGCTGAGTGCTGAATAACTTATGGCTTTGAACTGTGGTGTTGAAGAAGATTACTGAGAGTCCCTTGGACTGCAAGGAGATCCAACCAGTCCACCAGTCCATCCTAAAGGAAATCAGTCCTGAGTGTTCATTCAAAGCACTGATGCTGAAGCTAAAACTCCAATACTTTGGCCAACTGTTGCAAAGAGCTGACTCATTTGAAAAGTCCCTGATTCTGGGAAAGAGTGAGGGAAGGAGTAGAGGGGACGACAGAGGATGAGATGGTATTACGGCATCACCGACTCAATGGACATGGGTTTGGATGGACTCTGGGAGTTGCTGATGGATAGGGAAGCCTGGTTTGCTGAAGTTCATGGGGTTTCAAAGAGTCGGACAAGTCCGAGCAACTGAACTGAACTGAACTGAACTGATCATGCTGTATGAGTCTTTGATGTTGCTGAATTATGTTTGCTAATATTTTGTTTTGGATTTTTGCATCATTTCATTTGTGATACTGGCCTGTAATTTCCTTTCTTTTCTTTCTTTCTTTCTCTTTCTTTCTTTTTTTGGGTAATGTTGTCTTTGGTTTCGGTTTCAGGGTGATGATGGCCTCAGAGAATGTGTTTCGAAGTGCTCCTTCCTCTGCAAACATTTTAAAGAGTTCTGTAAGAATGGGCATTAGTTCTTTTCTAAATGTTTGGCAGAATTCTCCTTATGAAGAGCTGGAGCTCTGGGCTTTTTCTTTAGGGAAACTTTTTATCACAGCTTCAATTTCAGTGCTGGTAATTTGGTTGTTCATAATTTGCATTTCTCCCTAGTTCAGTCATGGAAGAGTGAACTTTTCTAAGAATCTGTCCATTTCTTCCAGGTTAGCATTTATATTGCCATATGGTTGTTCATAATGGTCTCTTATATCCCTTTAATGTCTGCAATATCTGTTGGAATCTCCCCTTATTCATTTCTAATTGTGTTGTTTTGATTATTTTCTTGTTTTTTGCCCTTGATGAATCTACCTAAAGCCTCGTCATTTTTCTTTCCTTTATCTTCTAAAAGAGTTGTTTTCAGTTTTATTAGTCTTTACAAATGTTTCTGTTAATCTTATGTATTGAGGTGGTATTACCCTTCCCATCCCATCCCTCTGGTTCATTCTCATACCCTTTGTTTTTTCTGATCTTCTTCTAGGACCCCAGTGATTTGAATGTTGGTGAATTTGATATTGTCCCAGAGGTCTCTGAGACTATTCCTCCTTTCTTTTCATTTATTTTGCTTTATTCTGCCCTTCAGAAGTTATTTCTGCCATTTTTATCTTCCAGCTCACTGATTCATTCTTCTGCTTCAGCTATTTGGCTATTGATTCCTTCCAGAGTATTTTTAATGTCGGTAATTGTTTGTGTGTGTATGTTCATTCTTTAATTTTTCTGAGTCTTTGTTTATTGATTGCATATTCTCCATTTTGTTTCCAAGGTTTGTGATCATCTTTGCTATCAAATTTTTGAATTCTTTTTCAGGTAGGTCGCCTAATACCTCTTCATTTGTTTGGACATCTGTGTTTCTAGTTTGTTCCTTCTTTTGTGCAGTATTTTACAGACTTTTCCTTATTTTTTTCTTTTAACTTATATGTTTGAAGTCTCCTTTTCCCAGTCTTCAGGGTTGAATTCTTTCTTTCTTTTGGTATCTGTCCTCCTAAGGTCGGCCCAGTGGTTTGTATACCCTTTCTGATATTTGTGCAGAGATTTTTGTTTGTTTATTTTTTCCTCTGATGAGCAAGGCTGAGTACGGTGGTATCCTCTCCACTGATGATTTTACTTGTAGTTTGGTTTTATTTGTTGTTTACATGAGTTGCCCTGCACAGGGTGCTACTGGAGGTTGGGTGACGGTTTCCATTGTGTGAGTTCTCACTATTTGATACACCATAGTATGAGTTGTCTGGTAGTCTAGGGTTTTGGAGTCAGTGCTCCTATTTTGGAATCAACAGGGTTTGATCAACAGGGCTTGGTCTCTGGTCAGGACCGAAGATCCCTCATGGGATTTTTCCTTGCATTAAGTGAAATTAAAACAAATATCCAAAAATGAGAATGCAAAGATGAACGCCACACAAATGGCAGTTGCAAAATCAGATAAATAATAATTAAAATAATGGAACACACACACAAATATACACAAAACCATGAGCAAAGTCAAAACAATACAACAAAAATAAAGTAAATTGACCAGCGGACAAACGAAATCAAAAATTCTATATCCCGGATAAGAATAATACTAACTAAAGCACAATTTGAAAAATAGACTACAGCAAGTTGCCAAGTGGGGAATAAAGCATTGAAAAGAAAACTAACAAATACGTGGAGAAGAAAGGAAAGAAAGAAAGAATAGGTGTGCGAAGTGAAATAGAGTTAGACGCAGATTTATATGTTTTATATGTTTTAAAGATTAACTGCAAGTGGTAAAGAACAGTGGAGAAGGCAAACAAAGGAATCAATGTAGAAGCATATAATAGGTTTACAAATTAAAATTATAAAAATGAGGAAGGAAAACAATGGAAGAAAGAAAAGGGGGGAAATACGTGGAAACATACACAGAACCCAAATGCCCAATATAGAGGCAGAGGTTTATAACAACAATAAAAATTGTGACTGACTATACACATATACATATACATCCATAAGCAAAATCAAAACAGTCCAACAAAAAGAAAGCACAATAGATTGACCCAGTGAAGAAAGGAAACCAAAAATATATCCATCAGAACCAAACTACCTAAAACATAAATGGGAAAGCAAAACAAAAGTAAGGTGCCAATTGTGGAATAAAGTCATGAAAATAAAACTAACAAACATATTGAGAAGAAAGGAAAGAAAGAATAGGTATACAAAGTAAAACATAGGTAGGTAAGGAAGATATATGTGCATTAAAGATTAACTACAAGGAGAAAAGAATAGTAAGAAAAGTAATAAAAGGAACAACTGTAGAAAAAGGAATAATAGTTTAAAAAATTTTTTAAAGAGACAGAGAGAAAAAATGAAACTGAACAGAACTGCAGAAGTCCAAGGTAGAGCCAGAGTTTTATAACAACAATGAAAAATGTGACTGAGGGGAAAAAGAAAAAAAAAGCTCAAAAATTAGAGTACCTAATTATATTTCATAGTGACGATAAAATTGACAACTACAACAAAGAGGGGAAACAAGGAAAAAAGGAAAAAAAAATCCAAAAGTATCTATAGAACAAGTCAAAACATAAGAATAATAAATGTTTTTCTTGAGTCACTGCTGTCAGAATCATTTCTTACGCTATGTGTCACACTCCAACTCACAACCCTAGGATGCCATCCAACAGTGTGCTGATCTCTGGATCTGTTGTGGCGGCAGCTCAGAGTCTATCTAATCAGGACCAACTCCTGTGTGTTCTTGCCTTCAATGTGCAAAGCTACCAGAATTAGTGGGCTTTTGCATGTGTGTGTGGGAGTTGTCAATGAACTTTTATATATCAAATAGACACAGAGTCTGTCTAACTGATTGTGTGGATTTAATCTGTAGCTTGCACAGTTGGTGGGAAGGTTTTGGGTCTTCTTTCTTAACCACAGTGCCCCTGGATTTCAGTTGTGGTTTTATTTCTACCTCTTCATGTGGGTCATCCACTGGAGTTTTCTCCTAAGGCTGCGCTGGAGGACTTGGGTTTGCCCTTTGTGATATGGAAGCACCAGGTACTCATAGTTGGCCATTACAACTCCACTATTCTTGCCCGGAAATCCCACCTCCCTGACAGAGAACCCTGGCAGGCTACAGTCTACATGGTTGCAAACACTCAGGTACTACTGAAGTGACCCTCAGTGCATAGATGCAAGACGTAGTTTGCTGTGGCAGATCTGCCCCAGTGAGTGTTCAGCATGAAGGTGGCACAGCTGCTTGGTTTATGGGGATCCTGGCAGCACAGGAGTTATGGCCCAAACAGTGTATTTTTTTGAGCTTCTTGTAGCTGGCGATAAGAAAGCCCCTTTGCCTAGACTTTCTCTGTAGCTCCACCCACTGAAGCACTTAGAGGGTTCCCTTGCCTAGGGTCCTTCTCTGCTGCTCGGTGCATCAAGACACATAGAGGGGTCCCCCTAGCTGGGGTCCTAGTCTGTAGATTCACATGTCAAGCACTTAAAAGGGGCACCCTGGGTGGGCTCCTCCTCTGTAGTTCAGTGCATTAGGGATTTGATGGGCCAGACTCTCTACTGTTCAGCTCCCAAGGCTGGCATATGGGGAGAAATGTGCTGTGATATTGGATCCATCCCTGATCCATGACTCAGCAGTATCACCTTGCTTCCATGGCTGACAGACTTTCCTCCACAGAGATTTCCCATCGCAATCTCCTCCTTCACATCCTCTTGATCTGTCTCTCTGCTGTCTGTCTTGAGCAGCTCTCACCTGAGATTGCTTCACAATTCTTAAACTCCAGCTCCCAGCCACTACACCTTTCAGGGGACCTGTGTCCCTGTCCTGGATATGCAAGGCTGTAGCAAGGACTATCTGATTCTCATTCCTTTTAGGCTATTTCACTCTCAGCCTTCAGTGATTCTCCTCTGACTCAGACAGTTGCTGCAATGTGGGGGTCAGATCCCTGCTTCATTTCCCCCACCCACCAAAGGCAGGTCCAGTGCTACAGCACTCCTCGTTTTCCCCGTAGCTCCTTGATCCTACCGAGGTTTGTGTGTTTCTTTAGATTCTTTTCCTCTGGTCAGACACTCCTATCTGCTTTCAGCTGGTGCTGTAAATGCTTTTCTGTGTCTGACAGTGTGTCCCTGATGTATCCTGAAGAGAGATGTACTCCACACACCCCTAACCCTCCCCCGTTGTGTTCTCTAAATTGACACAACTTAGATCAAAGGGAGGAAGAACTCAAATTACTAAATTTAGGAATAGAACATTAAATATTGCTACCAACTTCAGAAAAATAAATATAATTCTAACGAAAGCAGTTCAGTTCAGTTCAGTCACTCAATCATGTCTGATTCTTTGTGACCCCATGAGTTGCAGCAAACCAGGCCTCCCAGTCCACCACCAACTCCTGGGGTTTACCCAAACTCATGTCCATCGAGTCAGTGTTCATAACATGGCACACAGAAGAAAATTTAAATGAAATGGTCAAATTTCTAGAAATACATAGGTGACTGAAATTGACTTAAGACATAATAGAATTCTGAATAACAAAGAAACACAACTAGTGATTTTAAGCTTCTTCCCCAATCCAACCCATGAAAGCCCCCCCCACCACCACATGTAGACCTAGGTAACCTCGCTGATGAATTCTACAAATATTTAAATCAAAATGTTTCTAATTCATCATACATGCATTCTAAATAGATCAATAGACTTGGAAAGGAACCTTTCCCAACTCATCCCTAAGGCCAGTACTTTTCAGATGCCAAAACTAGAGGCCAGTTATTTCGTGGAATTCTCCTCAAATTCGATTCATCCAGGATTTGCTCAAATGAATTTCGTGTTCTGCATCTTTGAAGGAATATGACAAGGGTGATACTGCGTTCATATCATCTCATTCTGTCATGATTTCAATATGTCCCGTTGTTGAAAATGTTCATTTGGATCACTTGATTGAAGTGATTTCAGTCAAGTTGCTCCACGGTCAAGTTACTATCCCCTCAATATAATTAACTTATATATTGCTTGATTTTAAAGTATGCAAACATTTTATGTCTTATTGTTTTAGATTTATTAACGTATCTATTGGAATACAAGTCTCTTATTTTACTAAATGGATCCTCACCTCTTACTATCATTACTTATTTTCACCTAAACACTGATCCAGCCTTGGACATTGGTAACCTCTTTAAGCTGTCCCAGCTATCCTTTTGACATCTTCCCATTATTCTTTCAACAATTTGATGCTTTTGGTACAGACTCATTTTGTACTTTCCCTGCCCTAGCCATGGAATTAAAATTCTCTCCAAGAATACCCAATGATTTTCAGTGGAAGATGGAATTTAGAATCCAGTATCAATCGGTCACTCAGTCGTGTCCAACTGTTTGCGACCCCATGAATCACAGCACGCCAGGCCTCCCTGTCCATCACCAACTCCCGGACTTCACTCAAACTCATGTCCGTTGAGTCGGTGATGCCATTCAGCCATCTCATTCTCCGTTGTCCCCTTCTCCTCCCGCCACTAATCCTTCGCAGCATCAGAGTCTTTTCCAGAGTCAACTCGTTGCATAAAATGGACAAAGTAATGGAGTTTCAGCTTTAGCATCAGGCCTTCCAGTGAACACCCAGGATTGATCTCCTTTAGAATGGACTGGTTGGATCTCCTTTCAGTCCCAGGGACTCTCAAGAGTCTTCTCCAGCACAACAGTTCAAAAGCATCAAATCTTCGGTGATCAGCTTTCTTCACAGTCCAACTCTCACATCCATACACTACCACAGGAAAAACCATAGACTTGACTAGACGGACCTTGGATGGCGAAGTAATGTCTCTGCTTTTTAATATGCTATCTAGGTTTGTCATAACTTTCCTTCCATGGATAAGTGGCTTTTAATTTCATGGCTGCAATCAGCATCTGCAGTGATTTTGGAGCCCCCCAAAAATAAAGTCTGACACAGTTTCCAGTGTTTCCCCATCGATTTCCCATGAACTGTTGGGACCAGATGACATGATCTTCATTTTCTGAATGTTGAGCTTCAAGCCAACCTTTTCACTCTCCTCTTTCACTTTCATCAAGAGGCCTTTGAGTTCCTCTTCACTTTCTCGTATAAGGGTGGTGTCATCTGCATAGCTCTGGTTATTCATATTTCTCCCGGCAATCTTGATTCCAGCTTGCGCTTCTTCCAGCCCAGCATTCCTCATGATGTACTCTGCATATAAATTAAATAAGCAGAGTAACAATATACAACCTAGACGAACTCCTTTTCCTATTTGGAACCAGTCTGTTGTTCCATGGCCAGTTTTAACTGTTGCTTCCTGACCTGCATAGAGGTTTCTCAAGAGGCAGGCCCGGTGGTCTGGTATTCCCATCTCTTTCAGAATTTTTCACAGTTTATTGTGATCCACACAGTCAAACGCTTAGTCAAAGTCAAAGTCATAGTCAACGAAGCAGAAATAGAATCCAGTATATGAGACTTAAATGTACTCATGATTTCTCAATCTCTCTTATTAGACAGAGTTTGGAAAATGTACATGTGCTTGTGCATGCCTGTGTCTGTGGATGTATTCAGTTCAGTTCAGTTCAGTCGCTCAGTCGTGTCCGACTCTCCGCGACTCCATGAATCACAGCACGCCAGGCCTCCCTGTCCATCACCAACTCCCGGAGTACACTCAAACTCATGTCCACAGAGTCGGTGATGCCATCCAGCCATCTCATTCTCAGTCGTCCCCTTCTCCTCCCGCCCCCAACCTTTCCCAGCATCAGAGTCTTTTCCAAGGAGTGAACGCGTCGCATGAGGTGGCCAAAGTATTGCAGTTTCAGCTTTAGCATCAGTCCCTCCAATGAACATCCAGGATTAATCTCTTCTAGAATGGACGGGTTGTATCTCCTTGCAGTATAAGGGACTCTCAAGAGTCTTCTCCAACACCACAGTTCAAAAGCATCGATTCTTCGGCGATCAGCCTTCTTCACAGTCCAACTCTCACATCCATACATGACCACGGGAAAAACCATTGCCTTGACTAGACGGACCTTGGTTGGCAAAGTAATGTCTCTGCTTTTTAATATACTATCAAGGTTGGTCATAACTTTCCTTCCAAGGAGCAAGCGTCTTTTAATTTCATGGCTGCAATCAGCATCTGCAGTGATTTTGGAGCCCAAAAAAACAAAGTCTGACACTGTTTCCACTATTTTTCCATCTATTTGCCATGAAGTGATGGGACCAGATGCCATGATCTTTGTTTTCTGAATGTTGAGCTTCAAGCCAACCTTTTCACTCTCCTCTTTCACTTTCATCAAGAGCCTTTTGAGTTCCTCTTCACTTTCTGCCATAAGGGTGGTGTCATCCGCATATCTGAGGTTATTGATATTTCTTCCAGCAATCTTGATTCCAGCTTGTGCTTCTTCCAACCCAGTGTTCCTCATGATGTATTCTGCATATAAGATAAATAAGCAAGGTGACAATATACAACCTTGACGTACACCTTTTCTATTTGGAACCAGTCTGTTGTTTCATGTCCAGTTCTAACAGTTGCTTCCTGACCTGCATACAGGTTTCTCAAGAGGCAGATCAGTTGGTCTGGGATTCCCATCTCTTTCAGAATGTTCCACAGTTTATTGTGATCCACACAGTCAAAGGCTTTGGCATAGTCAATGAAACAGAAATAGATATTTTTCTGAAACTCTCTTGCTTTCTCCATGATCCAGCGGATGTTGGCAATTTGATTTCTGGTGCCTCTGCCTTTTCTAAAACCTGCTTAAACATCTGGGAGTTCACGGTTTACATACTGCTGAAGTCTGGCTTGGAGAATATTGAGCATGACTTTACTAGCGTGTGAGATGAGTGCAATTGTGTGGTAGTTTGAGCATTCTTTGGCATTGCCTTTCTTTGGGATTGGAATGAAGACTGACCTCTTCCAATTCTGTGGCCACTGCTGAGTTTTCCAAATCTGCTGGCATATTGAGTGCAGCACTTTCACAGCGTTATCTTTCAAGACTTGAATTAGCTCAACTGGAATTCCATCACCTCCACTAGCTTTGTTCGTAGTGATGCTTTCTAAGGCCCACTTGACTTCACATTCCAAGATGTCTGGCTCTAGGTCAGTGATCACATTATCGTGACTATCTTGGTCGTGAAGATCTTTTTTGTACAGTTTTTCTATGTATTCCTGCCACCTCTTCTTAATATCTTCTGCTTCTGTTAGGTCCATACCATTTCTGTCCTTTATCGAGCCCATCTTTGCATGAAATGTTCTCTTGGAATCTCT
Organism: Moschus berezovskii; assembly: GCF_049115385.1. NCBI lineage: Eukaryota > Metazoa > Chordata > Mammalia > Artiodactyla > Moschidae > Moschus > Moschus berezovskii. The sequence goes on along the minus strand of NC_142489.1, from coordinate 17,751,945 downwards.
AATTTTCTTGAAGCGGTCTCTTGTTTTTCCTATTCTGTTATTTTCCTCTATTTCTTTGCATTGATCACTGACGAAGTCTTTCTTATCTCTCCTTTCTATTCTTTGGAACTCTGCAATCAGATGCTTATATCTTTCCTTTTCTCCTTTGCTTTTCGCCTCTCTACTTTTCACAGGTATTTGTAAGGCCTCCTCAGACAGCCATTTCGCTCTTCTGCATTTCTTTTCCATGGGGATGGTCTTGGCCCCTGTCTCCTGTACAATGTCACGAACCTCCGTCCAGAGTTCATCAGGCACTCTATCAATCAGATCTAGTCCCTTAAATCTATTTCTCACTTCCACTGCATAATCATAAGGGTTTTGATTGAGGTCATATCTGAATGGTCTAGTGGTTTTCCCTACTTTCTTCAATTTAAGTCCGAACTTCGCAATAAGGAGTTCATGATCGGAGCCATAGTCAGCTCCTGGTCTTGTTTTCGCTAACTGTATACAGCTTCTCCATCTTTTGTTGCAAAGAATATAATCAATCTGATTTCGGTGTTGACCATCTGGTGATGTCCGTGTGTAGAATCTTCTCTTGTTTTGTTGGAAGAGGGTGTTTTCTATGACCAGTGCATTCTCTTGACAAAACTCTATTAGCCTTTGCCCTGCTTCTCCTGCCTATATAGCTCAGATTCTGATATCACAAATGCTGGATTGTCTGCAATGCATGTGAATGCCTTTCTGAACCTGTTCAGACTCTGACATTCACCCCAGATAATCCTTTTATAAATGTGACATCTTACCCCATCTGCACTGATACTCTGCACTCTGATATTCTGGTATACAAATGTACAAATGCTCTCCTTGCTCTATTTAGACTCTAGCTGCCCACATTTGTCTGCCCTACTTCCAAACATGGATGCCCTCTTCCCCTTGCATGGCCTCCGACTTTCTACACAAAACTCCCTCCTCCTTGTGAATTTCCTCTTCTCTGGACTTAGGTTTTAGCTTTCCACATCAGGCCAGCCTCTTTAATATCCTCAGAATCAAACGGATCTCTCATGGCCAGTTGCTCTTCTCTATGAATGCCTCTTAAATCCACTTTGGCACTGACTGCCCATGACACATCCTACGATGCATATCCTATTTTGTCTGCTCAAGTTCAGACATCTCATGCAATACCCATTCCTTCCTTGGTATGGAGGATCTTTTCCATTCAACTTATTTGGGTTCTGACTCCCGATATAGGCTGTTCTGATTGCAAGGATATCCTCTTCACCCCTCAGTTCAGTTCGGTTGCTTAGTGTTCACCAACTCTTTGGGACCCCGTGACATGAAAGAGGTCACCTGCACATCATCAATGCCCAGAACTTATGTAAAATGATTTACCTCAAGTCAGTGATTCCATACAGCCATCTTACCCCCTGTCATCACCTTCTGCTCCTGCATTCAGTCTTACCAGCATTAGGATCTTTTCTAATGAGTCAGTCCTTCACATTAGGTGATCAAATTATTTGAGCTTCAAAGTAAGTCCTTCCAAAGAAATTCAGGAATGATTTTTTTATGATTGATGGATTTGATTTTCTTGCTGATATCCAAGGGACTCTCAAGAGTCTTACCCAACACCACAGATCAAAAGCAACAATTCTTATGTGCTCAGCTTTCTTTATGGTCCAAATCTCACATTCAAACATGGCTACCAGAAAAACTATAGCTTTAAATAGACATGTCTTTGTTAGCAAAATAATGTTTCTGATATTTAATATGCTGTCTAATTTTATAATAGCTTTTCTTCCAAGGAGCAAGTGTCTTTTATTTTCATATCTGTGCCTATTCTACTCAAAGTCTTCCAGAAAATTGAAAAGGAAGGTAAACTTCCAAACTCAGTCTAGGAGGACAACATCACCCTAATACCATAACCAGACAAAGATGACAAAAAATGAAAACTACAGGCCAGTATCACTGATGAACATAGATGCAAAAGTCCTTAACAAAATTCTAGCAAACACAATCAAACAACATATTAAAAAGATCATACATCATGACCAAGTGGGCTTGATCCAGGGATGTAAGGTTTTTTTTTTTTTTTAACTTTTCAATTCAATCAATATAATACACATAAACTGAAAGATAAAACCATTTGATTATCTCAATATATGCAGAAAAAGTTTTTAAGAAAATTCAACATCCATTTATGATTTAAAAAAAAAAAAAAAACTCCAGAAAGCAGGAATAGAAGGAACATTTTTTAACATAAGAAAAGCTATATAGGAATGAAGAAGATGGTGGAGGAATAGGACAGGGCGACCACTTTCTCCCCCACAAAATCAGCAAAAGAACATTTGAACGCTGAATAAATCCCACAAAACAACATTTGAATACTGCAGAGGACATCAGGCACTCAGAAAAGCAGCCCATAGTCGTCGAAAGGAGGTAGGAAATAGTATAAAAGATAACAAGAGAGACAAAAGAGGGAGGGACGGAGCTCCGTCCCGGGAAGGGAGGTTTAAAAAGAAAAAAAAAGAGAAGTTTCCAAACACCTGGAAACCCTGGTGAGTGGAACCTCAGAGGGACGAATAACTGGGAGACAAAAGACATAAATAATTAATACTCACAGACTAAGTGCCCAGAGGAAACTCTCAGCGGAGAAGCTGCGCAGATGCCTTCGCCCACCACTAGCAGGCAGGGGCTGGGCAGGGAGGCGTGGGAGGTGGCGCTTAGAGGGAGAACCAGGCTTGAACGCCCCAGGGCAAACTGAGGGCACGAACTTAAGATACCAAAACAGAAGCTGCAGCTAAAAGGCAAAAAGGATAGGAATAGCCTGTGAAAAGCCCCAACCCAAGACTCTGACAGCCCTGCCCACAGAACAGGGCACTGAGTGGAGCGAGCTGGTAGCGAGCGGCCCATCCCCCAGCCCCCACCGACACAGGCGGGGAGGACAGACAGCGCCGGGGCGGGGGCAGCCGCAGCCCCAGAGAGGCTTCCTTGCCAAGCTGCAGGCAGGTTTCCTTAATGGCCAGGGCTTCTTGGGTTCTGGGCGGTCAATATCCGCCTGAGAAACTGCTCCGGATGTACTCACAGAAAACCGAGCGGTGGAGACCAGGAAGAGGATAAGTCGCAGTGACCGTGCTCGCCAAACGCCTGGTCACCTGAGCTGCTCAGACAGGGGAAGTCACAAAATGCAGGCCCAGCCAAGTCTGTGCCTTTGTCGAGTATCCAAGGACCTGAAACTGAAACGCTCAGACCTGGGAAGTGGCATGCAACACAGTGCCAGCTGTGGACAGCTCACAGCAGAGCAACCTAGAGCCTAAGCAGCATAAACAGGGAAAGCACACACGCCTCGAGTGGGAGCATTCCCAGTGTAGCCAAGACACTGTGAGCACTCCCCACAGACGCCAGGGATATTGTTAGCTGCGTTCCTCCCTTCCCACAGCAGGATCGATCAGGTGAGCAAGGAAAAAAAAAAAAAAAAACACGTTTCCTCCACCGCATCCTAGTGTCAGGACGGGAATTTGACAGTGAGGAGACCAGAAAACAGAAGAGCTTTTTCAAAAGAAGGAACTGCCTTGGAAGTAACAGAGGGAGAAACCTTGAGCCTACTGCAAGAATAAGACTGAAAAACAGAGGCAGAGGCTTAAGTCCAAATCCTGAGAACACCAGAGATCTCCTGTTCCCGAGAATATTAATTGATAAGTACTCATCAAATGCCTCCATACGTACACTGAAACCAGGCACCACCCAAGGGTCAACAAGTTTCAGTGAAAGACATACTACACAAACTCTCCAGCAACAGAGGAGAATAGCCCTGAGCTTCAATATACAGGCTGCACAAAGCCACTCCAAACCGACTGACATCTCAAACTCATCACTAGACACTTCATTTCACTCCAGAGAGAAGAAATCCAGCTCCACCGACCAGAACATCTAAACAAGCTTCCACAACCAGGGAACCTTGACAAGTCACCCATCAAACCCCACACAAAATGAGGTAACTACATAATAAAGAGAACTCCACAAACTGGCAGAAGACGGCAAGGCCACCCTGGACACAGCAATATAAGCAAGATTAAGAGGCAGATAAATACCCAGCAAGTAAACGAATAGGATAAATGCTCACCAACACAAACAAAAGAGGAAGATATAGGGCACCTACTCAATAAAGAATTTCAAATTTTAATTTTGAAATTGATTCAAAATCTGGAGAGTAAAATGGAGTTACAGATAAAAAAAACTGGAGGAAAGGATTGAGAGGATGCAAGAAATGTTTAATAAGGAATTACAGGAAATAAAAATGTGTCAATATCCAATGAATAATGCAATAGATGAGATCAGAAACACTCTGGAGGGAACAAACTGTAGAATAACAGAGGCAGAAGACAGGATAAGTGAGCTAGAAGGTAGAATTGTAGAAATAAATGGAACAGAGATGGAGAAAGAAAAACGAATTAAAAGAAATGAAGACAATATTAGAGACATGTGGGACAATGTTAAACGCCCCAACATTCGAATCATAGGAGTCCCAGAAGAAGAAGACAAAAAGAAAGACCAAGAGAGAATACTTGAGGAGATAATAGTGGGAAATTTTCCTAAAATGGGGAAGGAAATAATCATCCAATCCAAGAAACACAGAGAGTTCCTAACAGGATAAACCCAAGGCGAAATACTCCAAGGCACATATTAATCAAATTAACAAAGATCAAACACAAAGAACAAATATTAAAAGCAGCAAGGGAAAAACAACAAATAACACACAAGGGGATCTCCATAAGGATAACAGCTGATCTTTCAGCAGAAACTCTTCAGGCCAGGAGGGAATGGAAAGACATACTTAAAGTGATGAAAGAAAGTAACCTACAGCCCAGATTACTGTACCCAGCAAGGATCTCATTCAAATATGAAGGAGAAATCAAAAGCTTTACAGACAAGCAAAAGCTGAGATTATTCAGCATCACTAAACCAGCTCTCCAACAAATACTAAAGGATCTTCTCTAGACTGGAAACACAGAAAGGGTATATAAACTTGAACCCAAAACAATAAAGAAAATGTCAATGGGATTATACTTATCAATAATAACCTTAAACGTAAATGGGTTGAATACCCCAACAAAAAGACAAAGGCTGGCTGAATGGATACAAAAAAAGACCCCCATATATGTTGTCTACAAGAGACCCACCGCAAAACGAGGGACACACACAGACTGAAAGTGTAGGGCTGGAAAAAGTTCTTCCATGAAAATAGAGACCAAAAGAAAGCAGAAGTAGCAATACTCATATCAGATAAAATAGATTTTAAAACAAAGGCTGTGAAAAGAGACAAGGAAACTACATAATGATCAAAGGATCAATCCAAGAAGAAGATAAAACAATTATAAATATTTATGCACCCAACATAGGAGCACCGCAATATGTAAGACAATTACTAACAACTATGAAAGGGGAAATTAACAATAACACAACAAGAGTGGGAGATTTTAATACTCCACTTACATCTATGGATAGATCAACTAAATAGAAAATTAACAAGGAAACACAAACTTTAAATGATACAATAGACCAGTTAGACTTAATAGATCTCTATAGGACAATTCACCCCAAAACAATGAATTTCACCCTTTACTCAAGCGCACTTGGAACATTTTCCAGAATAGATCACATCCTGGGCCATAAATCTAGCCTTGGTACAATCAAAAAAAAAAAAAAAATTGAAATCATTCCAAGCATCTTTTCGGACCACAAGGCAGTAAGATTAGATGTCAATTACAGGAGAAAAACTATTGAAAATGCCAACATATGGAGGCTGAACAACACGCTGCAGAATAATGAACAAATTATAGAAGAAATCAAAAGAGAAGTCAAAATATGCATAGAAATGAATGAAACTGAAAACTAAACAACCCCAAACCTCTGGGACACTGTAAAAGCAGTGCTAAGGGGGAAGTTCATAGCAATACAGGCACACCTCAAGAAACAAGAAAAAAGTCAACTAAATAACCTAACTCTACATCTAAAGAAACTAGAAAAGGAAGAAAGGAAGATCCCCAGGGTTAGTAGAAGGAAAGAAATCGTAAAAATTAGGGCAGAGATAAATTCAAAAGAAACAAAGAGACCATAGCATAAATCATCAAAGACAAAAGCTGGTTCTTTGAGAAGGTAAATAAAATTGACAAAGCACTAGCCAGACTCATCAAGAAACAAAGGGAGAAGAATCAAGTCAATAAAATTAGAAATGAAAACGGAGAGACCACAACCGACAACACAGAAATACAAAGGATTATTAGAGAATACTATCAGCAATTATATGGCAATAAAATGAATAACTTGAAAGAAATGGACAAATTCCTAGGGGAGTACACCTTGCCAAAACTGAACCAGGAAAAAATTTAAAATCTGAACAGACCCATCACAAGCACGGAAATAGAGGAAGTAATGGGAAAGCTTCCAGCAAACAAAAGCCCAGGCCCAGACGGCTTCACAGCTGAATTCTACCAAAAATTTAGAGAAGAGCTAACACCTGTTCTACTCAAAATGTTCCAAAAAATTGTTGAGGAAGGGAAATTTCCAAACTCTTTCTATGAGGCCACCATAACCTTAATCCTAAAACCTGGTAAAGATCCCACAAAAAAGAAAACTACAGTCCAATATCACTGATGAACATAGATGCAAACATCCTTAACAAAATTCTAGCAATCAGAATCCAACAACACATTAAGAAGCTCATACATCATGACCAAGTGGGCTTTATCCCAGAAAAGCAAGGATTCTTCAATATCCGCAAATCAATCAACGTAATACACCACATTAACAAACTGAAAAATAAAAATCATATGATTATCTCAATAGATACAGAGAAAGCTTTTGACAAAATACAACATCCATTTATGATAAAAAACCTCCAGAAAGTGGGAATAGAAGGGATATATCTCAACCTAATAAAAGCTATATATGACAAACCCACAGTAAACATTATCCTCAATGGTGAAAAATTGAAAGCATTTCCCCTAAAGTCAGGAACAAGACAAGGGTGCCCACTCTCACCACTACTATTCAACATAGTTCTGGAAGTTTTGGCTACAGCAATCAGAGCAGAAAAAGACATAAAAGGAATACAAATTGGAAAAGAAGAAGCAAAACTTTCACTATTTGCTGATGACCTGATCCTCTACACAGAAAACCCTAAAGACACTACCAGAAAACTACTAGAGCTAAGCAATGAATACAGTAAAGTTGCAGGATATAAAGTCAACACACAGAAATCCCTTGCACTCCTATACACTAATAATGAGAAAATAGAAAGATAAATTAAGGAAACTATTACATTCACTCTTGTAACAAAAAGAATGAGATACTTAGGAATATATCTACCTAAGGAAACAAAAGATTTATACATCAGTTCAGTTCAGTTCAGTTCAGTCGCTCAGTCGTGTCCGACTATCCGCGACCCCATGAATCACAGCACGCCAGGCCTCCCTGTCCATCACCAACTCCCGGAGTTCACTCAAACTCATGTCCACAGAGTCGGTGATGCCATCCAGCCATCTCATTCTCCGTCGTCCCCTTCTCCTCCCGCCCCCAACCCTTCCCAGCATCAGAGTCTTTTCTAGTGAGTCAACTCGTCTCATGAGGTGGCCAAAGTATTGGAGTTTCAGCTTTAGCATCAGTCCCTCCAATGAACATCCAGGATTGATCTCCTTTAGAATGGACTGGTTGGATCTCCTTGCAGTATAAGGGACTCTCAAGAGTCTTCTCCAACACCACAGTTCAAAAGCATCGATTCTTCGGCGATCAGCTTTCTTCACAGTCCAACTCTCACATCCATACATGACCACGGGAAAAACCATTGCCTTGACTAGACGGACCTTGGTCGGCAAAGTAATGTCTCTGCTTTTTAATATACTATCAAGGTTGGTCATAACTTTCCTTCCAAGGAGCAAGCGTCTTTTAATTTCATGGCTGCAATCAGCATCTGCAGTGATTTTGGAGCCCAAAAAAACAAAGTCTGACACTGTTTCCACTGTTTTTCCATCTATTTCCCATGAAGTGATGGGACCAGATGCCATGATCTTTGTTTTCTGAATGTTGAGCTTCAAGCCAACCTTTTCACTCTCCTCTTTCACTTTCATCAAGAGGCTTTTGAGTTATACATAGAAAACTATAAAACACTAGTGAAATTAATCAAAGAGGACACTTATAGATGGAGAAGTATCCCGTGTTCGTGGATTGGAAGAATAAATATTGTGAAAATTAGTATACTACCCAAAGTAATTTATACATTCACTGCAATCCCTATCAAGCTACCAACGATATTTTTCTCAGGACTAGAACAAATAATCTCACAATTTGTATGGAAATACAATAAAGCTCGAATAGCCAAAGCAATCTTGAAGAAGAAGAATGGAACTGGAGGAATTAACCTGCCGGACTTCAGGCTCTCCTACAAAGCCACAGTCATCAAGACAGTATGGTACTCGCATAAAGACAGAAATATCGATCAATGGAACAAAATAGAAAACCCAGAGATAAATCGACGCACCTATGGACACCTTATCTTTCACAAAGGAGGCAAGAATATACAATGGAGAAAAGACTGTCGCTTTAACAAGTGGTGCTGGGAAAACTGGTCAGCCACTTGTAAAAGAATGAAAGTAGAACACTTCCTAACACCATACACCAAAATAAACTCAAAATGGACTACAGAGCTAAATGTAATATCAGATTCTATAAAACCCCTAGAGGAGAACGTAGGCCAAACACTCTCCGACATAAATCACAGCAGCATCCTCCAAGACCCACCTCCCAGAATATAGGAAATAAAAGAAAAAATGAACAAATGGGAGTTAATTAAAACCAAAAGCTTCTGCACAGCAAAGGAAACTATAAACAAGGTGAAAAGAGAGCCTTCACAATGGGAGAAAATAATAGCAAATGAAGCAACTGAGAGAGGATTAATCTCCAAAATATACAAGCATCTCCTGCAGCTAAATTCCAGAAAACTAAGTGACCGAATCAAAAATGGGCCAAAGAACTAAACAGACATTTCTACAAAGCAGACATGCTCAACATCCCTCATAATCAGAGAGATGCAAATCAAAACCACAGTGAGATACCATTTCACACCAGTCAGAATGGCTGCTATCCAAAAGTCTACATGCAAAAAAAGCTGCAGAGGGTGTGGAGAAAAGGGAACCCTCTTACACTGTTGGTAGGAATGCAATCTAATACAGCCACTATGGAGAACAGTGTGGAGATTCCTCAAAAAACTGGAAATAGAACTGCCATATGATCTAGCAGTCACACTCCTGGGCATACACACCGAGGAAACCAGAATTGAAAGAAATACATGTACTCCAATGTTCATTGCAGCACTGTTTATAATAGCCAGGACATGGAAGAAACCTAGATGTCCATCTGTAGATGAATGGATAAGGAAGCTTTGGTACATATACACAATGGAGTATTTTTCCGCAATCAAAAAATTGCATTTGAATCAGTTCTAATGAGGTGGATGAAACTGGAGCCTATTATACAGAGTGAAGTAAGCCAGAAAGAAAAACATCAACGCAGTATACTAATGCTTACATATGGAATTTAGAAAGATGGTAACATTAACCCTGTATATGAGACTGCAAAAGAGACATAGGCATATAGAACAGTCTTTGGGATTCTGTGGGAGAGGGTGAATGTGGGATGGTTGGGGAGAACGGCATTGTAGCATGCATATTATCATATGTGGAATGAATCACCAGTCCAGGTTCGACGCATGATACAGGATGCTTGGGCTGGTACACGGGGATGACCTGGAGGGAGGATATGGAGAAGAGGGAGGTAGGAGGGGGGTTCAAGAAAGGGAACACATGTACACCAGGGGTGGATTCGTGTCAATATATGGCAAAACCAGCCAATATATTAATGTATGGTAATTTGCCTCCAAAATAAATTTAAAAATAAAGCTATATAAGACAAACCCACAGCAAACATTATCCTCAAAGGTGAAAAATTGAAAGTACTTTCCTTAAATACAGGAAAAAGAGAAGTGTGCACAGTCTCACCACTACTATGAAATGTAATTTTGGAAGTTTTAGCCACAGCAATTAGAGAAGGAAAAGAACTAAAAGAATCCAGATTGGAAAAGAAGAAGTAAATGCTCAATGTTTGCAGATGACATGATCTTCTATGTGGAAAACCCTAAAGACTCCACCAAAAAATTATTAGAGCTAATCAAATAATCTAGTAAAATTTCAGGATGTAAAATTAACACAGAGAAATCCCTTGTATTCCTATGCACTAAACATGCGTAAACAGAAAGATAAATTAAGGAAACAATTCCATTCACCACTGCAACGAAAAAGAGAAAATATTTGGGAATATATCTTCCTAAAGAAACAGAAGACCTATATATAGAAAACAATAAAACAGTGATAAAGGAAATCAAAGAGGGCACAAATTGATGGAGAAGTACATCATGTTCATGGATAGGAAGAATCAAGTTAGTGAAAATGAGTATACTAAACAAAGCAATCTACACATTCAATGCAAATCCTATCAAGCTACCAATGGTATTTTTCACAGAAATGGAAGAAATAATTTCAAACTTTCCATGTTCATCGCAGCACTGTTTCTAATAGCCAGGATATGGAAGCAACCTAGATGTCTATCTACAGACGAATGGATAAGAAAGCGGTGGTACATATACACAATAGAGTATTACTCAGGCATTAAAAACAATACATTTGAATCAGTACTAATGAGGGGGATGAATCTGGAGACTATTATACAGAGTGAAGTAAGCCAGAAAGAAAAATACCAATACAGTATACTAACACATAAATGGAATTAAGAAAGATAAATGTGATAACCCTGTATACGAGACAGCAAAAGAGACACAGGTGTATAGAACAGTCTTTTGGACTCTGTGGGAGAGGGCAAGGGTGGGATGATTTGGAAGAATGGCACTGAGACATGGATATTATCATTTGTGAAACAAATCGCAAGTTCAGGTTCAATGCATGATACAGGATGCTCGGGGCTGGTGTACTGGGATGAACCAGAGGGATGGGATGGGGAGGGAGGAGGAAGGGGGGTTCAACATGGGGAACACATGTACGCTTAGGGCAGATTCATGTCAATGTATGGCAAAACCAATACAATAATACAAAGTAATTAGCCTCCAATTAAAATAAATTTTAAAAAATAATTTCACAATTTGTATGGAAATACAGAAAACCTCGAATAGCCAAGGCAATCTTGAGAAAGAAGAATGGAACTGGAGGAATCAACCTGACTGACTTCAGCCTATACAATAAAGCCACAGTCATGGTACTGGCACAAAGAGGTTCCATATCATGCCGGTCAGAAAGGCTGCTATCCAAAAGTCTACAAGCAATAAATGCTGGAGAGGATGTGGAGAAAAGGGGACCCTCTTACACTGTTGATGGGAATGCAACAGCACAGTCACTATGGAGAACAGTGTGGAGAGTCCTTCAAATTCTGGAAAAAGAACTGCCATACGACCCAGCAGGACGGGGAACCCATAGTACACCCATGGTGATTCATGTCAATGTATGGCAAAATCCACTACAATATTGTAAAGTAATTAGCCTCCAATAAAATAAATAGATTAAAAAAGAATAATTTCAAAGCTGTGGTCATCATCTGCAGTGACTTTGGAGCCCAAGAAAGTTAAGAGTGTCACAGTTTTCATTGTTTTTCCATCTATTTGCCATGGAGTGATGGGACCAGGAGTCATAATCATTGTTAAATGCTCAGTGTTAAGCCAGAATTTTCACTCACTTCTTTCACTTTCCTAAAGAGACTTTTTAGTTTCTCTTGACTTTCTGAAATGAAGGTGTTGTCATCTACATACCTGAAGTTATTGATATTTCTCGTCTATTTTGATTCCACCTTGTGCTTCATCATCGCCTGCATTTATCATGATGTAGTCTAAATAGAAGTTCAATAAGCACCCCATACTAGAAAGCCTTTATATACTCCTTTCCCAATTTTGAACCAAGTTTGAACAGACATGGTGTTCCATGTCTGTTTTTAACTGTTACTTCTTGACCTGCACACAGATTTCCCTGGAGGCAGGTAAGTGGCCTAGTAGTCTCAACTCAAATAATTTTCCACATGTTGTTGTGATCCACACAGTCAAAGACTCTGTCATAGTAAATAAAGCATAATTAGATATTTTTTGGAATTCCCTTGATTTTTCCATGATGGCAACCTATGTTGCCAATGTGTACACTGGTTTCTCTGCCTTTCCTAAATTCAACTTGGACATATGGAAGTTATTGGTTCATTTACTGTTGAAGCCTTTATTGGAGACTTTTCACCACACTTTGCAAAAGTTTGAGATAAGCTCAATCAATTGTGTGGTGTTTGAACATTTTTGGTATTGCCTTTCTTTTTTTTTTTTTATGAACTGTAGCCCAATAGGCATCTCTGTCCATGGAATTTTCCAGGCAAGAATAATGGAATGGTTTGTCATTTCCTACTCCAGGGGATCTTCCCAATTATGAAGTATATACTGGCAGCCAAATAATAAGGGGGACTGCAACCAGATTAGCTCCATTGGCATCCATCTCTTCAGCTAGTAGAAATGGAAGCATTATTTTTGTTTTTCCCAAAAGCAAGTTATGGATTCTTAGGAATATTCTGTCTTGAGTCCATAATGGAGGAGTGAGCCCACTGAGATGATTCCTGCTACCTTGTTGTTCCAAACAGTAATCAAATGAGATGCTTTAGTACCTTCATAAAAGAGGTATTGATCCAACATGAGCATCTGCTAGATCATTTCATATTTACTGTATCCTGAGGAATCTTTAAGCTGTAAAGAGGTTAACCCATAGAAAAATGTCTCTGTGGCTCTTGTAGTTATACTCAGCTAAGGGTATTAGGAAGAATAATGTCACGATACAATCAAATGATATGGCTGATCCATGATCAATGTGTGCTTTCATTCTGAGTTACTATGCTGATATTCCAATAAAAAGAGGTTCCTTAAAGGGAAAGCTGAATGTACAGAAAAAGTTAGTAAACTGATGCTGAGGATTTCCTTTAAATTTAGTCTGCCTAGGTGAGTACTGATATCGGTTTTTATTGATATCAAGAATTTATAAATTATATCAAGTAAGTGGGTGTTTTGGGACAAGCTATATAAATCAGTTGTAAGAGAAGTGGATAACTCTCCACACACATACTAGAATTTGGAGTCTCAGATTCCTTGGGAGCAGAACCACCTGTGAAAAAGGAACTTCATTTATAAAGCAGTAGTTAATATATGTAATGAAGTAGTAAATATGTAGTAAACCATGTAATTCAAAATCATCAGATTTATAAACCACTAGAAAACCATGAGTTACTTGGATCCTGGCTACTAGAATTATGCAAGTTTAACTAGGCATGATTGCCAGGTTGGAAATATTTTCCAAATAAGCTGAGAATTTGTAAACTCATTGTGGCAGTCTATCAGGATAGACTCCAGATTCACAAAGGTGTCTTGAACCAAAGTTAGATTAAATATTACTGTACATTAGAGACCAAGAAGGATAATTGACTTGGACTTTTAACTGTTACCCTACTATCAGTGGCAATCCTAGAAACCCAAAGCAAAATATCTTCTAAACCAACTGTCAGGAGCTCTACTCTTTTTTTTTTTTATTTTTTATTTTTTTTTTAGGTAATTAATTTATTTTTTATTGGAGGCAAATTATTTTACAATATTATATTGGTTGGTTTTGCCATACATTGATATGAATTTGCCCTGGGTTTACATAACTTCCCCCTCCTGAACCGCCCTCCCACCTCCCTCCTCCCTTTATCCTCCCTCTGGGTCATCCCCGTATTGCCTTTCTTAACAATTGAAATGAAAACTGACCTTTTCCAATCCTGCAGCCACTGCCAAAAATGTTCAAAATTTGAGTGCAGCATTTTATCAACATCATATTTTAGGACTTGAAATAGCTCAACTGGAATTCCATCATGTCCCCTAGCTGTGTTCATAGTGATGCTTCCAAAGGACCAGATGACTTTGAATTTCAGGTTATCTGGCTCTCGGTGAGTGATCACATCATCATTGTTGTTTAGGTCATTAAGTTTTTATGTGCACCTCTCCTGTGTATTTTTGCCAACTCTTCTTAAACCTCCTGCTTCTCTTAAGTCTATACCATTTCTATCCATTCTTGTCACCATCTTTTCATGAAACGTTACCTTGCTATCTCAAATTTTCTTGAAGACAAGAAAACGGTCGTCTTTTCCATTCTACTGTTTCCCTCTATTAATTACTTATCATTGATCACTGAGGAAGGCTTTCTCATCTGTCCTTTCTTTTCTTTGGAATTGGGCATTCAGATTGGCATATCTTTCCTCTTTTGCCTTTCACTTCTCTTCTTTTCATAGCTATTTGTAAGGCACCCTCAGACGACCATTTTGCTGTTTTGAATCTATTTTTCTTGCGTTTGTCTGTGATAACCGCTTCTTCACCCCTGTGCTCAGACACTCAGTCATCCCAAACATTTTGTGACCCTAGCCCGCCAGGCTTCTCTGTCCATGAGATTCTCCAGACAATAAAACTTGCATAGGTTGCTCTTTCCATCTGGCCCACTAGGTCTCCATGCCCCCCTGTCAAGAATGTCTGTCTAGATCAATCTCACGTAATTGGTTTACAATGAGTTGCTCAGGGTGATAAAGAAGGGGAATTGAGGTGGATTTTCAGTTAAATTTTGAAGGATAAATGGGCATCACCCATCAAAGATAGGAAAACTAAGTTCCATGTGGAACTTATACAAAAAACTATCTGGTATAAAAAATAATTCTTCAAGTTGAGGTTGCTTTATTTTTTTCTTTTTTCTCCCAGATGTTTACTAACTAGATGCATCTTTATTTGAGGAATAAACTATCTTCTCCCAGTGTAAAAAGACAACTTCTACCTTAATCACATTCCTAATATGTATGTGTCTCTGCTTTTTAATATGCTATCTAGGTTGGTCATAACTTTCCTTCCAAGGAGTAAGCGTCTTTTAATTTCATGGCTGCAATCAGCATCTGCAGTGATTTTCAAGCCGAAAAAAATAAAATCTGACACAGTTTCCACTGTTTCCCCATATATTTCCCACGAAGTGATGGGACGAGATGCCATGATCTTCGTTTTCTGAATGTTCAGATTCAAACCAAAATTTTCACTCTCCTCTTTCACTTTCATCAAGAGGCCTTTGAGTTCCTCTTCACTTTCTGCCATAAGGGTGGTGTCATCTGCATATCTGAGGTTATTGATATTTCTCCCGGCAATCTTGATTCCAGCTTTTGCTTCTTCCAGCCCAGGGTTCCTCATGATGTACTCTGTATATAAGTGAAATAATCAGGGTGACAAGATACAACCTTGAGGTACTCCTTTTCCTCTTTGGAACCAGTCTGTTGTTCCATGTCCAGTTCTAACTGTTGCTTCCTGACCTGCATACAGGTTCCTTAAGAGGCAGGTCAGGTAGTCTGGTATTCCAATCTCTTTCAGAATGTTCCACAGTTTATTGTGATCCACACAGTCAAAGGCTTTGGCATAGTCAATGAAGCAAAAATAGATGTTTTTTTCTGGAACTCTCTTGCTTTCTCCTTGATCCAGCGGATGTTGGCAATTTGATCTCTGGTTTCTCTGCCTTTTCTAAAACCTTCTTGAACATCTGGAATTTTATGGTTCACATATTGCTGAAGCCTGGCTTGGAGAATTTTGAGCATGACTCTACTAGTGTGTGAGATGAGTGAGAGTTGGACTGTGAAGAAAGTTCATCACCAAAGAATTGATTCTTTTGAACTGTGGTGTTGGAGAAGTCTCTTGAGAATCCCTTGGACTGCAAGGAGATCCAACCAGTCCATTCTAAAGGAGATCAGTTGGGTGTTCATTGGAAGGACTGATGCTAAACCTGAAACTCCAATATTTTGGCCACCTCATGCGCTGAATTGACTCACTGGAAAAGAGTCTGATGCTTGGAATGATTAGGGTTGGGAGGAATAAGGGACGACAGAGAATAAGATGGCTGGATGGCATCACCGACTCGATGGACATGAATTTGAGTGAACTCCGGGAGTTGGTGATGGACAGGGAGGCTTGGCGTGCTGTGATTCATGGGGTCGCAAAGAGTCGGACACGATTGAGTGACTGAACTGAACTGAACTGAATATGTATGTGACTGTATGGATCACAATCAATTCTGGAAAATTCACAAAGAGATGGGAATACCAGACCACTTGACCTGCCTCTTAAGAAACCTGTATGCAGTTCAGGAAGCAACAGTTAGAACGGGACATGGAACAACAGACTGGTTCCAAATAGGAAAAGCAGTATGTCAAAGCTGTATATTGTCACCCTGCTTATTTAGCTTCTATGCAAAGTACATCATGAGGAACGCTGGGCTGGAAGAAGCACAGACGGGAATCAAGATTGCTGGGAGAAATACGAATAACCTCAGATATGCAGATGACACCACCCTCATGGAAGAAAGTGAAAAGAAACTCAGAAGCCTCCTGATGAAAGTGAAAGAGGAGAGTAAAAAAGTTGGCTTAAAGCTCAATATTCAGAAAGCTAAGATCACAGCATCTGGTCCCATCACTTCATGGGAAATGGGAAAGTGGGTCAGACTTTGTTTTTTTAGACTCCAAAATTACTGCAGATGATAATTGCAGCCTTGAAATTAAAAGACACTTACTCCTTTCAAGAAAATTTATGACCAAACTTGATAGCATATTGAAAAGCAGAGAAATTACTTTGCCAGCAACGGTCTGTCTAGTTAAGGCCATGGTTTTTCCAGTGGTCGTGTATGGCTGTCATATTTGGATTGTGAAGAAAGCAGAGCACCGAAGAATTGATGCTTTTGAAATGTGTTGTTGGAGAAGCCTCTGAGAGTCTTTTGGACTGCAAGGAGATACAACCAGTCAATTCTAAAGGAGATCAGTTCTGGGTGTGCATTGTGAGAGGGTAACAGGCAGGAAGGCGAGGGGTCTCCAAATGGAGGAAATAGCCTGCAAGTGCAAGACATTTTTATCTCTCTTAAATGGCAAGAGGAAACAAATTTGATCTTTTTTCTTCTCTATAAAAATTTAAAAGTAAGTTCCTCTTAAAATACTGTGTGCCATAATAACACATGTTTTCACCTGAAGTTAACTGTTCTCAAATATTGAGTTAAGCAATGCATTTTTCTTATGGAAACTTTGGTATTATGCTATGTGAATATACTAGGCATTTACCCCAGGCTCTATCTTCAAGTCGGTTCCACCAAATGGCTCAGAACCCACTTGACAAACCAGTATGTTATACTCAGATATTGTTCCCCTAGACATGAATTTGAGTGAACTCCGGGAGTTGGTGATGGACAGGGAGGCCTGGCGTGCTCTGCTTCATGGGGTCGCAAAGAGTCGGACACGACTGAGTGACTCAACTGAACTGAACTGAATCTATTTAAAATGAAAATATTTGTACAGTAATCTGCCCTTCTGCAAGATTCAAGTTAATTATTTTATGGCCTGGGATGAATCATCCGGTGTCAAGATTATCCCAAAATGCATTTTATGGGTCAGGGTCCTGGTGCCATTCTGAGCCTTAAAACATTCCTTTATTTCATTGACAGACTGCTAGTGACTATATAACATCCAGCTGAAGACTAGCAGGGGGGTACTCTTTCTTCCCCCTTCTGATGTCTATGTCAGAAGATTTCTCTATCTCCTAAAAAAAACTTTATTGCACAAAAGCTCTGAGAGATCAAGCCTCATCTCTGGCCCCAGATTGAATTCTCCTCCTCCGGGGGCCAAGATCCCAATGTTTTTGTGTCATTCGCAACAGCCTTTCATTTGCAAGGACTGATGTTGAAGCTGAGACTCCAATACTTTCGCTACCTCATGTGAAAAGATTATTCATTGGAAAAGATTCTGATGCTGGGAGGCACTGGGAGCAGGAGGAGAAGGGGACGACAGACGATATGAGATGTCTGGGTGGCATCACCAACTCGATGGAAGTGAGATTGAATGAACTCCAGGAATTGAGGATGGACAATAAGGCCTGGCATGCTGCAGTTCATGGGGTCGCAATGGGTCAAACACGACTGAGTGACTGAACTGAACTGAATATGATGTAGTTGCATTTATCTCTGTACTATGAGCTGGTTTAAGAAAATACCATGCAATGAGGTGATTTGCACAATGGAAATTTTTTTTCTTACAGTTCTGGAGGATTGAGGTACAATGTCAAGGTACCAGAATGGCAAGGTGAGGGAACTTTTCTGAGTTTCAGACTGTCTCATATATGAAGTCTCCTGTATATGAACGAACTCCTTTATGAGAGAACAGTTTAGTTTTGTTTTTCCCCTAAATGGATTTGTTTTATATTTTCCATTTATTTATTCACTTACTTATATTTTCTTTTATATTATTGTACTGGCTTTGTGATACATTGACATGAATCTGCCCCAAGTGTACATGTGTTCCACATCTTGAAACCCCCTCCCACCTCCCTCTCCATCCCATCCCTCTGTTTCACCCCAGTACACCAGCCCCGAGAATCGTGTATCATGCATTGAAACTGGACTGGCGATTCGTTTCACTTTTGATAATATTCATGTTTCAATGCCATTCTCACAAATCAACCCACCCTCGCCCTCTCCCACAGAGTGCAAAAAACTGTTCTATACCTTTGTGTCTCTTTTGCCATCTTGTATACAGGGTTATCTTTATCCTCTTTCTAAATTCCATATATATGCGTTAGTATACTGTATTGGTGCTTTTCTTTCTGGCTTACTTCACTCTGTATAATAGGCTTCAGTTTCATCCATCCCATTAGAACTGATTCAAATGTATTCTTTTTAATGGAAGAGTAATACTCCATTGTGTATATGTACCACCGTTTTCTTATCCAATCACCTACAGATGGACATCTAGGTTGCTTCCTTTTCCTGGCTATAATAAACAGTACTGCAATGAACACTGGAGAACATGACATGTGTTTCTTTCAATTCTGGTTTCCTTGCTGTGTATTCCCAGGAATGCGATTTCTGGGTCGTATGGCAATTCTATTTCCAGATTTTTAAGGACCCTCCACACTGTTCTCCATAGTGGTTGTACTAGTTTTCATTCCCACCAACAGTGTAAGAGGGTTCCCATTTCTCCACACCCTCTCTAGCATTTATTGCTTGTAGACTTTTGGATAGCAGCCATTCTGACTGGTGTGAAATGGTACCTCATTGTGGTTTTGATTTGCATTTCTCTGATAATATGTGATGTTGAGAATCTTTGGATGTTTTTGTTAGCCATCTGTATGTCTTCTTTGTAGAAATGTCTGTGTAGTTCTTTAGTCCATTCTTTGACTGGGTCGTATATTTTTCTGGAATTGAGCTGCAGGAGTTGCTTGTATGTTTTTGAGATTAATTCTTTGTCAGTTGCTTCATTTGCTATTATTTTCTGCCATTCTGAAGGCTATATTTTCACCTTGCTTACAGTTTCCTTTGCTGTGCTGAAGCTTTTAATTTTAATTAGGTAGCATTTGTTTATTTTTTATTTATTTCCCTTATTCTGGAAGGTGGGTCGTGGAGGATCCGCTGGGATTTATGTTGGAGAGTATGTTGCCGATCCCCTTCTCTAGGAGTTGTACAGTTTCCGATCTTACATTTAGAACTTTAATCCATTTTGAGTTTATTTTTTGTATGGTGTTAGCGAAAGTTCTAGTTTAATTCTTTTACAAGTCGTTGACCAATTTCGCAACATCACTTGTTAAAGAGATTGACTTTCCTTCATTGAATATTCTTGCCTCCTTTCTCAAAGATAAGGTGTTCATAGTTGCATGGATTTATCTCCGGGCTTTCTATTTTGTTCCATTGATCTATATTTCTATCGTTATGCCAGTACCGTACTGTCTTGACGACTGTGACTTTGTAGTAGAGCCTGAAGTTCGGCAGTTTGATTCCCCCAGTTCCATTCTTCTTTTTCAAGATGGCTTTGGCTATTCGAGGTTTTTTGTATTCCCATGAGAAATAGATTTAAGGGACTAGATCTGATAGATAGAGTGCCTGATGAACTCTGGATGGAGGTTCGTGACATTGTACAGGAGACAGGGACCAAGACCTTCCCCATGGAAAAGAAATGCAAAAAAGCAAAATGGCTGTCTGAGGAGGCCTTACAAATAGCTGTGAAAAGAAGAGAGGTGAAAAGCAAAGGAGAAAAGGAAAGATATAAGCATCTGAATGCAGAGTTCCAAAGAATAGCAAGGAGAGATAAGAAAGCCTTCCTCAGTGATCAATGCAAAGAAATAGAGAAAAACAACAGAATAGGAAAAACAAGAGATCTCTTCAAGAAAATTAGAGATTCCAAGGGAACATTTCATGCAAAGATGGGCTCGATAAAGAACAGAAATGGTATGGACCTAACAGAAGCAGAAGATATTAAGAAGGGGTGGCAAGAATAAACAGAAGAACTGTACAAAAAAGATCTTCACGACTAAGATGGTCACGGTAATGTGATCACTGACCTAGAGCCAGACATCTTGGAATGTGAAGTCAAGTGGTCCTTAGTAAGCATTACTACGAACAAAGCTAGTGGAGGTGATGGAATTCCAGGTGAGATATTTCAAATTTTGAAAGATGATGCTGTGAAAGTGCTGCATTCAATATGCCAGCAAATTTGGAAAACTCAGCAGTGGCCACAGGACTGGAAGAGGTCAGTCTTCATTCCAATCCCAAATAAAGGCAATTCCAAAGAATGCTCAACCTACCGCACAATTGCACTCATCTAACACGCTAGTAAAGTCATGCTCAAAATTCTCCAAGCCAGGCTTTAGCAATATGTGAACTGTGAAGTCCCAGATGTTCAAGCAGGTTTTAGAAAAGGCAGAAGAATCAGAGATCAAATTTCAAACATCCGCTGGATCATGGAGAAAGCAAGAGAGTTTCAGAAAAACATCTATTTCTGCTTCATTGACTTTGCCAAAGCATTTGACTGTGTGGATCACAATAAACTGTGGAACATTCTGAAAGAGATGGGAATCCCAGACCACCTGATCTGCCTCTTGAAAAACCTGTATGCAGGTCAGGAAGCAGCAGTCAGAACTATACGTGGAACAACAGACTGGTTCCAAATAGGAAAAAAAGTACGTCAAGGCCGTATATTGTCACCCTGCTTGTTTAACTTATATGCAGAGTTCTTCATGAGGAACGCTGGGCTGGAAGAAGCACAGCTGGAATCAAGATTGCTGGGAGAAATATCAATAACCTTAGATATGCAGATGACACTACCCTTATGGTAGAAAGTAGGTTCAGTTCAGTCGCTCAGTCGTGTCCGACTCTTTGAGACCCCATGAATCACAGCACGCCAGGCCTCCCTGTCCATCACCAACTCCCGGAGTTCACTCAAACTCATGTCCACAGAGTCGGTGATGCCATCCAGCCATCTCATTCTCTGTCATCCCCTTCCCCTTCCGCCCCAAACCTTTCCCAGCATCAGAGTCTTTTCCAGTGAGTCAACTCGCTGCATGAGGTGCCCAAAGTATTGGAGGTTCAGCTTTAACATCAGTCTTTCCAATGAACATTCAGGATTGATCTCCTCTAGAATGGACTGGTTGGAGTTCCTTGCGGTCCAAGGGACTCTCATGAGTCCTGCCAGCAGTACAGTTCAAAAGCATCAATTATTCGGTGATCAGCTTTCTTCACAGTCCAACTCTCCCATTCATACATGACCACGGGAAAAACCATAGCCTTGACTAGAGGGACCTTGGTTGGCAAAGTAATGTCTCTGCTTTCAAATATGCTATCTAGGTTGGTCATAACTTTCCTAACAAGGAGTAAGCATCTTTTAATTTTATGACTGCAATCAGCATCTGCAGTGATTTTGGAGCCCAAAAAATTAATGTCTGACACTGTTTCCACTGTTTTTCCATCTATTTCCCATGAAGTGATGGGACCAGTTTGTTTTCTGAATGTTGAGCTTCAAGTCAACCTTTTCACTCTCCTCTTCCACTTTCATCAAGAGGCTTTTTAGTTCCTCTTCACTTCCTGCCATAAGGGTGGTGTCATCTGCATATCTAAGGTTATTGATATTTCTCCCAGAAATCTTGATTCCAGCTTGTGCTTCTTCCAGCCCAGCAGTCCTCATGATATACTCTGCATATAAGTTAAATAAGAAAGGTGACGATATGCAGCCTTGACGTACTCCTTTTCCTATTGGAACCAGTCTGTTGCTCCACGTTCACTTCTGACTGTTTCTTCCTGACCTGCATACAGGTTTCTCAAGCGGCAGGTCAGGTAGTCTGCAGAAATTGAAAAGGAACTTAAAACCTCTTGATGAAAGTGAAAGAGAAGAGTGAAAAAGCTGGCTTGAAGCTCAACTTTCGGAAAACAAAATCATGGCCTCTGGTCCCATCACTTCATCGGAAATAGATGGTAAAACAGTGGAAACAGTGTCAGATTTTATTTTTTGGGGCTCCAAAATCACTGCAGATGCTGATTGCAGCCATGAAATTAAAAGATGCTTACTCCTTGGAGGGAAAGTTATGACCAACCTAGATAGCATATTAAAAAGCAGAGACATTACTTTGCCAACAAAGGTCCGTCTAGTCAAGGCTATGGTTTTTCCCGTGGTCATGTATGGATGTGAGATTTGGACTGGAAAGAGAGTTGATCACCGAAGAATTGATGGTTTTGGACTGTGGTGTTGAAGAAGAGTCTTGAGAGTCCCTTGTACTGAAAGGAGGTCTAACCAGTCCTTTCTAAAGGAGAACAATCCTGGGTATTCATTGGAAGGACTGATGCCAAAGCTGAACTTCCAATACTTTGGGCAGCTCATGCGGCGAGTTGACTCACTGGAGAAGACTCTGATGCTGGGAAAGGTTTGGGGTGGGAGGAGAAGGGGACGACAGAGAATGAGATGGCTGGATGGCATCACCGACTCTGTGGACATGAGTTTGAGTGAACTCCGGGAGTTGGTGATGGACAGGGAGGCCTGGCGTGCTGTGATTCATGGGGTCGCAGAGAGTCGTACACGACTGAGTGACTGAACTGAACTCAACTGAAAAATTGTTAACTTATTTGTCCTACCTCTGTGAAAAATATCGTTGGTAGTTTGACAGGGATTGCATTGAAATTATAAATTACTTAGGATAATATATTCATTTTCACAATTTTTTTTTTCTGATTCATGAACGCGGTATATTTCTCCATCTATTTGTGTGCTCTCTGATTTCTTTCTCCAGTGTTTTATAGTTTTCTGTATATAGGTCTTTTGTTTCTTTAGGTAGATATATTCCTAAGTATTTTATTCTTTCCGTTGCAACGGTGAATGGAATTGTTTCCTTAATTTCTCTATTTTCTCATTATTAGTGTAAATGAATGCAAGGGATTTCTGTGTGTTGACTTTATATCCTGCATTTTACTATATTCATTGATTAGCTCTAGAAATTTTCTGGTAGAGTCTTTAGGGTTTTCTGTGTAGAGGATGATGTCATCTTCAAAAAATGAGAGCTTTACTTCTTCTTTTCCATTTTGGATTCGTTTTATGTCTTTTTCTGCTCTGATTGCTGTGGCCAAAACTTCTAAAACTATGTTAAATAGTAGTGGTGAGTGTGGGCACCCCTGTCTAGTACCTGATTTTAGGGGAAATATTTTCACTATTTCACCTTTGAGGATAATGTTTGCTGTGGGTTTGTCATATGGCTTTTATTATGTTGTGGAATGTTCCTTCTATTCCTGACTTCTGGAGGGTTTTAATCATAAATGGATGTTGCATTTTGTCAAAGGCTTTCTCTGCATCTATTGAGATAATCATATGGTTTTATTTTTCATTTTGCTAATGTGGTGTATTACGTTGATTGATTTGTGGATGTTGAAGAATCTTTGCATTCCTGGGATGAAGCCGCAATTGGTCACGATGTATGCTCTTTTTAATGATTTTTGGATTCTGATTTTTAGGAATATATTAATAATTTTTGCCCTATATTCATGAGTGATAATTGCCTGTAGTTCTCTCTCTCTCTGTTTTGTTTTGGGGTTTTTTTTTGGCATCTTTGTTAGGTTTTGGTAATAGGATGATGGTGGCTTCATAGAATGAGTTTGTAAGTTTACCTTCTTTTGCAATTTTCTCTAAGAGTCTGAGTAAGATACGTTCTCCATTCCATTCCGTCGCTCAGTCGTGTCCGACTCTTTGCGACCCTGTGGACTGTAGACTATCAGGCTTCTCCGTCCATAGGATTCTCCAGGCAAGAATACTGGGGTGGGTTACCATTTCCTTCTCCAGGGGATCTTCCCGACCCAGGGATCAAACCTGGGTCTCCCACATTGGAGGCAGATGCTTTAACCTCTGAGCCAACAGGGATAGGTGTTAGCTCGTCGCTAAATTTTTGGCAGAATTCAGCTGTGAAGCCATCTGAACCTGGGCATTTGTTTGCTGGAAGATTTCTGATTACAGTTTCAATCTGTGCTTGTAATGTGTCTATTACGGTTTTCTGTTTCTTCCTGGTTCAGTTTTGGAAAGTTTTACTTTTCTAAGAATTTGTTCATTTCTTGGAAGTTGTCCATTTTATTGGCATATAATTGCTGATAGTAGTCTCTTGTGATCCTTTGTTTTTCTTTGCTGTTTTGTGATCTCTCCTTTTTTATTTCTAATTTATTGAGTTGTTTTTTCTCCCTTTCTTTCTTGTTCTGTCTGGCTAGTTGTTTGTCAATTTTATTTACCCTCTCGAAGAACCAGTTTTGGCATTGTTGATTTTTTTCTATGGTCTCTTTGGTTTCTTTTCCATTTATTTCTGCCCTAATTTTTAAAATTACTTTCCTTCTCTATTCCCTGGGGTTCTTCATTTCTTCCTTTTCTAGTTGCTTTAGGTGCAGTGTTAGGTTATTTAGTTGACTTTTTTCTTGTTTCTTGAGGTATGTCTGTATTGCTATGAACCTTCCAGTTAGAACTGCTTTTACAGTGTCCCACAGGTTTGGGATTCTTGTGTTTTCCTTTTCATTCGTTTCTATGCATATGTGGATTTCTTTCTTGCTTTCCTCTATGATTTGTTGGTTTTCAGTAGCATGTTCTTCAGCCTCCATATGTTGGAATTTTTCAGTTTTTCTCCTGTAATTGAGATCTAATCTTACTGCATTTTGGTAAGAAAAGATGCTTGGAATGATTTCAATTATTTTGAATTTACCAAGACTAGATTTATGGCCCAGGACATGGTCTATCCTGGTGAAGATTCTGTGTGCACTTGAGAGGAGGGTGAAATTCATTGTTCCGGGGGGAAATGTCCTATAGATATCAGTTAGGTCTAATTGGTCTATTGTATCATTTAATGTTTGTGTTTCCTTGATAATTTTCTGTTTAGTTGATCTCTCCATAGCTCTTAGTGGCGTATTAAAGTCTCTCACTATTATATTGTTATTTTTAATTTCCCCTTTCACACTTGTTAGCGTTTATTTTACATATTGTGGTGCTCCTTTGTTGGGTACATACATATTTATACTTGTTATATCTTTTTCTTGGATTGAGCTTTGATCAATATGTAGTGTCCTTCTTTGTCTCTTTTCACGGCCTTTGCTTTAAAGCCTATTTTATCTGATATGAGCATTGCTATTCCTGTTTACTTTTGGTCTCTATTTGAGTGGAATATCTTTTTCCAGCCCTTCACTTTCAATCTGTATGTGTCCCTTTTTTCGTGCTGGGTCTCTTGTAGACAACATATATAGGGGTCTTGATTTTGTACCCTTTCAGCCAATCTTCGTCTTTTGGTTGGGACATTCAAACTGTTTACATTTAAGGTAATTATTGATAACTATGATCCCATTGCCATTGACTTTATTGTTTTGGGTTCGAGTTTATAAACTCTTTCTGTGTTTCCTCCTTTATATTTGAATGAGATCCTTTTGGGTACAGTAAGTTATTTTCTTTCAACACTTTAAGCATGCCCTGCCACTCTCTCCTGGCCTGAGGAGTTTCTATTGAAAGATCAGCTGTTATCCTGATCATGATTCCCTTGTGTGCTATTTCTTGCTTTCCACTTGCTGCTTTTAATATTTGTTTTTTGTGTTTGAGCTCTGTTAATTTGATTAATATGTGTCTTGGGGTGTTTCACCTTGGGGTTATCCTGTTTTGGACTCCCTGGATTCTTGGACTTGGGTGATTATTTCTTTCCCCATTTTGGGGACATTTTCAACTGTTATATCCTCCAGTGTTTTCTAATGGTCTTTCCTTTTGTCTTCTTCTTCTGGGACTCCTATGATTTGAATATTGGGGCATCTAACATTGTCCCTGAGGTCTCTGAGATTGTCCTGGTTCCTTTTAATTCATTTTTCTTTTTTTCTCTCTGTTTCATTTATTTCTACCATTCTATCTCCTCCTTGTGGATCCCAGACTTCTTATCAATCTATCTAATGATTAAATGTCTCACCCTCCACAACTTTTTTTTTTAGAAAAAATATGTCCTCAAGGGAATGGGCCAACATTTTCATTCTGTACCTACTTTCTGCGAGATGGAGCCTGTCCCTAAATTGTTGAGGAAACATATTCTCCTAACCCTCATATTGAGGGTCTCTGATCCAGAGGCCGCAAGATACAGTTGGAGGAGGTGTGGGAATCATAGGAAAATGGGCAGTCGTTTGTCAATTAAAAGATTTCAGACACCTGGAAACAAGTCGAGCTACACACTGTTACAGAGGCAGTGTGTTAATTGTAAAAACAAAACTGTTAGAAGTATTATGATTAAAATACTTTTCCACCATGGAGACATGGTAAACTCTTCCCAAAATAAAGTGACCGAGACGTTAGTAGTATCCAAAGACTGAAACATCTTCTTCATGTGTGTAGTAAAATGAGTTACATTAGTGCTCATATTTGGTAGATATTCACCACATTAATTATGAATAATAGCACAAGTTCCTCCTTTTGCAACCATTAGGATATGTAAGGCCAATCTGTTTTGTAAAATCACCTTTCTAATTTGTATCTGTTAAGCATTAAGGGCTGAAATAGCTTTTTGTGGATCCTGTAAAACCTGTTGAGTCAGGTTAGTTAGAGAGCACGGCATCGGTAGTTCCCATAGAGAGAAAGAATAGTGCAGTCATGTAATCATACCAGTGAAATACAGATTTTGCCCAAACCGTTTGAGCATAGAGGAAAAAGACATAAAATGATATTGCTTATTTTCAGAGTGCCAATTTTTAAATCTATGTGGCAGATTAGTAGGCTTCTCTGGTGTCTGAAAAAATGACACCATGAGTAAAAGATAGACCTAGGTTCATCTTCCCATGTAGCCACGGTTACACACCCATAGATAAGAGTTAAATATCTTGTAGGTCCATTTTGGAGCAAGTCAGCATGACTGAGGGATCCAGTCCTAATCACTTCCTGGCCAGGTGAAAGGAGAACCTGAAACAGGATCGGAAAACACAGGAATGATCACATTGCATATTTCTCGAGGCAAAAATCCCAATTGTTTCCAGTCATTATAATCAACTTGTTGGCTGCCTTGTGGGGATGGTTCTATTTCTTCCCAACATATGATGATGTTAGATAGTAGGTGTCCCTTTTCAGGAGTTAGCCACATGACCTCATCCCATATCTGATAAAATCAGGAAAAAAATAAAAACAAAAAAAAACAAAACCCGATGCAGACCCTTTTGTCTTGTGTGTAGCAAAATATTTGTTAAACCAAGATAATACATAATTGAAGGTAAAGGTCACATTATGTCCAAAGTTAAGGTACAATAAGTTATACCAGTCCATATTAGATGTCATCAGATTCATGGAGTCGAAGAAAGTGCTTTCCATGAAGCAGAGAAACCCACCATGTTAAATCTTTCACTGATGAGGAGGGTAGTGCTCTGTATACCTACCAATTAGACTGATTGTGGAATCCAGCACAAGAAGGATCCCAGGACAGGAAGGTGTTGTCTTGAGGGTCAAATGGCAGATCAAGGACTTTTGTAGTCAGTAAAAGCAAGTCCGTATAGGTTACCAGACCCATCTGAAAAATAAAAGGTGAAAACATAGAGGAAAAAGACATAAAATGACATTGCTTATTTTCAGTTAAGGTGCCACTTTTTAACTCGAGTGTGGTGCACCCATGCATCATTTCCTGGCACCTTCAGACCTATGGGAGAGGAAAGTATAACCTGATAAGGGCCTTCCCAAATTGGCTCAAGGGAATGACCCTCCACAAATCCCAATCTTTTGATTAGAACCTTGGTTTCTGGGTCAAACAACAGCTTGTTTGACTCAGAGACTGGGCCGGGAATCACCTCCCGGAGATTTTAACCTCAAAAAGTCATGTAGCCAGTGAATTCTAAGGCTTCAGGATCTATGACAATATCTGTACATAAATATGGTCTGCCAAAGGGACAGTCCATTCTTCTTAGGGTGGTTTTGAACCCTTATTAAAACTATGGGTAAAATATTAAGCAAATGTTCTGTGTTTCCTGAGATATCTTAAATCAGTTTGGTTCAGTTCAGTCACTCAGTCGTGTCCAACTCTTTGTGATCCTATGAATCACAGCACGCCAGGCTTCCCTGTCCATCACCAACTCCCGGAGTTCACTCAAACTCATGTCCATCGAGTCGGTGATGGGATGCCCCTTGATCATGTCATTATCTTCTTCAGCTTTTCCTGAAGATTAGAATGTGCAGAAACAGCATCAATGGTAATCTGTTCCTAGAGTGTTTGACACCCCTTGAGTCACAGCCACTTTACAGGTTGAGTCACTGTTGCTCCGAACTTCATAGTTTAACATTCCACTAATATCAGGATAAGTCAGTACAGTCAGCTTTCACACATTAATACACTTAGCAATAGAAGCTACAGATTGTGGGTGAGGCCCTTTCAGTAAAAAACAGATTAAACGCTGATCCTATCTGTTCAGTTCAGTTCAGTTCAGTTCAATTCAGTCGCTCGGTTGTGTCCGACTTTTTGCGACCCCATGAATAACAGCACGCCAGGCCTCCGTGTCCATCACCAACACCCAGAATTCACTCAAACCCATGACCATCTAGTGCGTGACGCCCTCCAGCTATCACATTCTCTGTCGGCTCCTTCTTCTCCTGCCCTTAACCTCTTCCAGCATCAGAGTCTTTTCCATGAGTCAACTCGTCGCATGAGATGGTCAAAGTATTAGAACTTCAGTTTTAGCATCAGTCCTTCAAGTGAATATCCAAGACTGTTCTCCTTTAGAATGGATGGATTGGATCTCCTTGCAGTCCAAGGGACTCTCACGAGTCTTTTCCAACACCACAGTTCAAAAGCATCAATTCTTCGGTGATCAGCTTTCTTCACAGTCCAACTCCCACATCCATACATGACCATTGGTCAAACCATAGCCTTGACTAGACAGACCCTGTTTGGTGAAGTAACGTCTCTGCTTTTTAATGTGTTCTAGGTTGGTCATAACTTTCCTTCCAAGGAGTAAGTTTCTTTTATTTTCATGGATGCAGTCAGCATCCGCAGTGATTTTGGAGCCCCACAAAATGAAGTCTGATGCTGTTTCCACTGTTTCTCCATCTATTTCCCCTTAAGTGATGGGACCAGATGCCATGATCTTAGCTTTCTGAATGTTGAGCTTTAAGCCAACTTTTTCACTCTCCTCTTTCACGTCCATCAAGAGGCTTTTTTAGTTCCTCTTCACATTCTGCCAGAAGGGTGGTGTCACCTGTATATCTGAGGTTATTGATATTTCTTCCGGCAATCTTGATTCCAGCTTGTCCTTTTTCCAGCCAAGCGTTCCTCATGATGTACTCTGTATGTAAATTAAAAAAGCAGGGTGACAATATACAACTTTGACGTACTCCTTTTCCTATTTGGAACCAGTCCATTGTTCCATGTCCAGTTCTAACTGTTTCTTCCTGACCTGCATACAGGTTTCTCAAGAGGCAGGTCAGGTGGTCTGGCATTCCCATCACTTTCAGAATTTTCCACAGTTTACCATGATCCCCAAAGTCAAAGACTTTGGCATAGTCAATGAAGCAGAAATAGATGTTTTCCTGTAACTCTCTTGCTTTCTCCATGATCCAGCGGATGTTGGAAATTAGATCTCTGGTTTCTCTGCCATTTCAAAAACCAACTTGAACGTCTGTAATTTCACTGTTCATGTATTGCTGAGGCCTGGCTTGGAGAAATTTGAGCATGACTTTATTAGCGTGTGAGATGAGTGCAATTTTGCTGTAGTTGGAGCATTCTTTGCTAGTGCCTTTCTTTTGGATTGGAATGAAGAAAGACCTTTGCCAGTCCTGTGGCCCCTGCTGAGTTTTCTAATATGCTGGCATATTGAGTGCAGAACTTTCACAACATCTTCTTTCAGGATTTGAAATAGCTCAACTGGAATTCCATCACCTCCACTAGCTTTAATCGAAGTGATGCTTTCTAAGGCTCATTTGACTTCACATTCCAAGATGTCTGACTCAAGGTGAGTGATCACACCTTCGTGATTATCTTGGTCATGAAGATCATTTTTGTACAGTTCTTCTGTGTATTCTTGCCACCTCTTCATTATATCTTTGGCTTCTGTTAGGTCCGCACCATTTCTGTCCTTTATAGAGTCCATCTTTGCATGAAATGTTCCCTTGGTATCTCCAATTTTCTTGAAGAGATCTCTTGTCATTCGTATTCTATTGTTTTCCTCTATAACTTTGCACTGAATGCAGAGGAAGGCTTTCTTATCTCTCCTTGCTATTCTTTGGAACTCTGCATTCAGATGCTTACATCTTTCCTTTTCTCCTTTGTTATTCACTTCTCTTCATATCACAGCTATTTGTAAAGCCTCCTGAAACAATCATTTTGGTTTTTTGCCTTTCTTTTCCATGGGAATGATCTTGGTCCCTGTCACCTGTACAATGTCACGAACCTCCGTCCATAGTTCATCAGGCGCTCTATCTATCAAATACATCCCCTTATATATAGTTCTTCTCCCCTGAATAATCATAAGGGATTTGATTGAGGTCATATCTGAATGGTCTAGTGGTTTTCCCTACTTTCTTCAATTTAAGTCTGAGTTTGTCAATAAGGAGTTTATGATCTGAGCCACAGTCTTCTCTGGTCTTGTTTTTGCTAACTTTATAGAACTTCTCCATCTTTGACTGCAAAGAATATAATCAATCTGATTTCGGTGTTGACCATCTGGTGATATCCATGTGTAGGTTCTCTTGTGTTGTTGAAAGAGGGTGTTTGCTGTGACCGGTGCATTCCTTTTACAAAACTCTCTTAGCCTTTGCCCTGCTTCATTCCGTGTCCCAAGACGAAATTTGCCTTTTACTCCAGGTGTTTCTTGATTTCCTAATTTTGCATTCCCATCCCCTATAATGAAAAGGACATCTCTCTTGGGTGTTAGTTCTAAAAGGTCTTGCAAGTCTTCATAGAACCGTTCAACTTCAGCTTCTTCAGCGTTACTGGTTGGGGCAAAGGCTTGGAATACTGCAATATTGAATGGTAAGCTTGATAACGAACAGAGATCATTCTGTCATTTTTGAGGTTTCATCCAAGCACTGCATTTTGGACTCTTTTGTTGACCATGATGGCTACTCCATTTTTTCTAAAGGATTCCTGCCCACAGTGTAGATGTAATGGTCATTTGAGTTAAATTCACCCATTCCAGTCCATTTGAGTTCACTGATTCCTAGAATATCTACGTTCACTCTTGCCATCTCCTGTTTGACCACTTCCAATTTGCCTTGATTCATGGACCTAACATTTCAGGTTACTATGCAATACTGCCCTTTATAGCATCGGACCTTGCTTCTATCACCAGTCACATGTACAGGTGGGTATTGTTTTTGCTTTGGCTCCATCCATTCATTCTTTCTGGAGTTATATCTCCATTGATCTCCATCAGCATACTGGGCACCTACAGACCTGGGGAATTCCTCATTCAGTATGCTATCATTTTGCCTTTTCATACTGTTCATGGGGTCCTCAAGGCAAGTATACTAAAGTGGTTTGGCATTCGTTTCTCCAGTGGAACACATTCTGTCAGATCTCTCAACCATGACCCGCCCATCTTGGGTGGCCCCACATGGTATGGTTTAGTTTCATTGAGTTAGACAAGGCTGTGGTCCGTGTGATCAGATCAACTAGTTTTCTCTGATTATGATTTCAGTATATCTGCCCTCCGATGCCCTCTCGCAATACCTACTGTCTTATTTGGGTTTCTGTTACCTTAGTCGTGGGGTATCTCTTCACGGCAACTCCAGCATAGTGCAGCCACTGCACCTTACCTAGGAACAGGGGTATCTCCTCACGGCTGCCCCTCCTGACCTTGAATGTGGAGTTGCTCCTCTCAGCCCTCCTGAGCCCGTGCAGCTGCCGCCACTTGGACGTGGGATTGCTCTTCTCTGCTGCCGCTCCTGACCTCGTTCTTGATCCTATTGGCAGCCTTAAAGCAGGAACCAGCAGGAGAGAAGTTTTCAGAGCCCTAAGGAGGAGAAGGGGACGACAGAAGATGAGATGGCTGAATGGCATCACCAACTCTATGGACATGAGTTTGGGTAAAGTCTGGGAGTTGGCAGTGGACAGGGAGGCCTGCCATGCTGCGATTCATGGAGTCGCAAGGAGTCAGACATAACTGAGTGGCTGAACTGAACTGAACTGAAAAACTTTTTGAGTCTCTGGAGACCAAACTGTCTTGTTGATTTAAGCCTACTGAGCCTTACTTATAAGTTTATAAAGGCCCTGCAATTTCCTCATAACCTGCAATCTTATAATGAGTAAGAATCCTCTCTATTGCCCTAAAGTCATAGGCAGGGGATGATTTAATACAGGTTTAAGTCTAGAAAGCAACTTAAAATCAATGCCTGAACATATCTGACTCATTCAGAATTTTAAAATGATAAAGGTTAAGGATTTGGCACCATGGGATATATAGGAACTAATCTCATTTATAGTTTGTAAAGCCTGAACTAGGCTCAATTTATCATTTAACTTTCTTATACACAAAAATGAGTGTTGCATGGATTGTTACAGGTAATTAATAACCCTTATTTATTTAAATCTTCAGTGATGGGTTCTAACCCTTCTTTAACCTTGTTCTTTATTGGATACTGTTTTTGATAGGGAAATAGGTGCTAGTTTTTGAACTTGATTACCAATGCTGCTGCTGCTGCTGCTGCTGCTGCTGCTAAGTCACTTCAGTCGTGTCCGACTCTGTGTGACCCCATAGACGGAAGCCCACCAGGCTCCCCTGTCCCTGGGATTCTCCAGGCAAGAACACTGGAGTGGGTTGCCATTTCCTTCTCCAATGTGTGAAAGTGAAAAGTGAAAGTGAAGTCGCTCAGTCATGTCCGACCCTTAGCGACCCCACGGACTGCAGCCTACCAGACTCCTCTGTCCATGGGATTCTCCAGGCAATAGTACTGGAGTGGCTTGCCATTGCCTTCTCCATGATTACCAATAGGAACAGCATTTTGTGCTTGACCCACATTTTTTTTGTATCAACCCACATTCTAGAATGTATATTTTTGCAGAGACACGAAATTGCAGAGAACGAAAATGTTTCATATTCATGGAAACAGAGGCCTGGATGTTGCTCAATATATCCCTCTCCAGAAGGGGTGAGAGAGACTATGGTGCAGTCAGAAATTTGTGAGTAAACAGCAAAGACCCCGGTGTGGTTTAAAAGATGACCAAAATAGTATGGGTTAAGAGAGCCCCGTTACTGTAAGGGATCAGGAGGAAAGTGGGCCAGGGGCTTCAGTGAGCACAGAGAAAGATGTACCAATGTCCAAAAGGAAATTGGCAAATTGGGCCCCCACCGTTATTAATACCCAGGGTTCTTCAGGTGTATTTAGGATGGAGGCTTGTGTGGGGACCCCTGGGAACCTTCAGTTCTGATTGCCCTGGGAGTCCAATCCCTGGGGCCTATACCTTGGAGATCAGTGCATCCTCCAATGTGGTCCTTTGTAGACATGCATGGAGCCAGGATGGCTTAGCTGCCTGGGACTCACTGGGCAATTTTCTTCAGGCTGTTTCAGAGTGGATGTAACAGCGATCGTTGGAGCAGCAGTCTTTTGCTTGTCCTTTTTTGCCTCCAACTTACCTCTTCATATTCTCTGCTGTAATAAACTGTCTCAGCAAGCTGCCACAGTTCTTCTATAGGTTCGGTCTGAAAGCCAGTTTTTGTAACTTAGAGCAGATACCTGGCGACTACTGATTGAGAAATCTGTCTTTTAAGAACATTCCTCCCTCTGCACTTTCAGCATCAATATCAATAAATTTGCAGAGAGCCTCTCATAGTCTACCTAAGAATTTCCTTCTCTCCCTGTCCTATGTTAGCCAACTTAGCATAATCTTAAGTCTTAGCATGTGCTTGCTTGAGCCCTTCAAGAATACATATGACAAGATGGCTTTGATCCTGCCTTCCTTTAACTGTATTATAGTCCCAGTCTGGTTCTGTTTGTGGTACTTTTTTGGCTCCCAGTAGAGAGGAGGGCAATTTTGTGTTTCCTCTATCCCTTTGTCACACACACAAGCCATTCATCTCCAAAAGCAGTGACTTCTTCCTAAACTTTATCTCTCCACCAGGAGTCAATATCTGTCCCAAGACATATATTACATATAACCAGGTAAGGTCATAAAGCAAAATTAGTTGTTAAAGCCGTCTATGTACGTTTATGGATACTCTACATAGCCCAGACCACAACTGGGAGTGTTTGAATCTCTACAGACACTGAGGCAACCCCTCCTGAAAGGATGCCTTGACCTCAGCTTTCTCAGATGGGAGTCGCAGATATAGGGGCAGAGTATGAGGACAAGATGGGGTCGGTGCCTCTTGTCCTTGACAGGTTAGGGCAAGCCCCCCAAAAGGGGACTGCCTTCACTCCTTACGAGGCTCCTTCAAGCCACAGAACTTGAGCACATCATTTGCTTCATGCCCGGCATGTCTCAAACTTGCAACATTAATTCACACAAGCACAGTGTCGTTAGTAGAGGAAATGGAGAAATTGTGTAGACTAAAAGAACGGCAAGGTAGAGCTCTGTGTGCCCTTACTTTACTCTGAAAATACCGAACAAGCTCCCAAGATGATAAGTTCTGGTTAACGATGCCGGATTCATGATCTCTGAAGAAGAAGATTTAGCTGCGACCAGGGACAAGACTTTATCACTCAAGAGTTATTGTATAGCAGAGTTTTATTAACTCTAAAAGGGACAAACAATGCTTCTGACATAGACATCAGATCAGGGATGGAGAGTGTCCACCGTGCTAGTCTTAGCAAAAAAACTGTATACTTTTCCAGTTGGTTATTACAGTATTTTTTTTTTTAATGTCAAGGTTTAAAAGGTCTTACCAGACCCACTCCAACAATATACATTTTAAGATTAACGGATTGGTCAGAAAATTCTTAAGAAGGAGAAATACTCAAGTAGGATGCATTATTTTCTGAATAATTCTGTTCAAGATGAGTTGTTTTGTTTTGTAATCACCAGCTCTGTGTTTAAAAAAAAAAAAAAAAAACAACTTAATGTGACAAAGACTCAAGAATGTAGAGGAAAATGTTTGTCCTTTTCTGCTACTTGAGAACCCCATACCTCTTTCTCGTCTTTGAGGACCCCAGACTTCTCATCAACCTACCTAAGAATTAACTCTCTCAATATTAGAGCCCAAGAAGAGGAAATCTGTCACTCTTTCCACTTTCCTTCCTCTATTTGCAAAGAAGTGGTGGGGCCAGAAAAAGCTTGGTTTTTCCCAAATTTACTTTTGATACTTTCACTCTCCTCCTTCCCCGTCATCAAGAGGCACTGCTCTTTTTGCTTTGTTGGTTGCCATTATAAGGGAATCATCTGTATATCTGAGGTTGCTATAATTTCTCTTACCTAGTTTGATTCCAGCTTGGAAATGATCCTTCCCAGCATATCTCATGATGTGTTCAACATACAGATTAAACATAGTGTGTGACTGCACACAGTCCTGTCATACACCTTAATCTTGAACTAATCAGTTGTTCCATATAGTGTACTGATGGTTGTTTCTCGAGCCACATACAGATGTATCAGGAGACATGTAAGATGGTCTGCTATTCATATTTCTTGAAGAGTTTTCCACAGTTTGTTCTGATGCAGGCAGTCATAGGTTTTACTGTAGTGTTGAAGCAGAGCTAGATTTCTTCTTGAATGCCCTTGCTTTATCTTTCATCCAAAAAAGTTTGTAAATTTGATCTCTGGTGACTTCCTTTTCTAAATCCAGCTTTGTCATATGGAAGTTCTTGATTCACGTAATTCTGAACCATAGTATATGTGTTTTTCAGCACGGCCTTACTAGAATGGAAGATGAATGCAATTGTCCAATGGTTGGCACATATTTTAGTACTACCCTTCACAGAAATAGGGATAAGGATTGATCATTTCTAGCCCTCCGGCCACTGCTGGGACTTCCAGTTTTGCTGACATATTGAATGCAGTGTCATGATGGCATCCTCCTCTCAGATTTTGAATAGTTTTACTGTTCAAGGCTATGGCTTTTCCAGTAGTCATCTATGGATGTGACAGTTGGACTATAAAGAAAGCTGAGTGTCAAAGAATTGATGTCTTTGAATTGTGGTGGTGGAGATGAATTCTGAGAGCCCCTGGGACTGCAAGGAGACCCAGCCATCCCATCCTAAAGGAGGTCTGTCCTGGGTGTTCATTGGAAAGACGGATGTTGAAACGGAAACTCTAATACTTTGGCCATCTGATGCGAAGAGCTGACTCATTTGAAAAGACCCTGATACAGGGAAAGATTGAGGGCAGGAAGAGAAGGGGACAATAGAGGATGGAATTGTTGGATGGCATCACCGACTGAATGGACAAGAGTCTGGGTAAACTCCAGGATTTGGTGATGGACAGGGAGTCCTGGCGTGCTGCAGTTCATGGGGTCACAAAGAGTCAGACACGACTGAGCGACTGAACTGAACTGAATTGGAATTGCATCATATCCACTAGCTTTATTAAAAGCACGACATCATCCTCTACTCTTTTGAATAGTTCTAATTGAATTGCTTAGCATTCACTAACTTTGCTAACAGCACTGCTTCGTAAGGTCCTCTTGACTTCACACTCCAGTATGTCTGGCACTGGGTGACTGACCACATTATCATAATCTGTCTCATCAGGAACTTTTCATACAGTTCTTCCATGTATTCTTTCCTTCTCTTCTTGATTTCTTCAGCATCTACAGGGTCTCTACTGTTGCTGTCCTTTATTGTACCACTCTTTGCGTGAAATGTTCCCCTGATATTTCTGATATGCCTGAAGAGATCTGTAGTCTTTCTTTCTCTTTTTTATAATGCACTGATCTTTGAAGAAAGGCTTCTTTTCTATCCTTGCTCTTCTTTGGAATTCTTCATTTAGTTGGATGTTCAGTTCAGTTCAGATTAGTTGCTCAGTCGTGTCTGACTCTTTGCGACCCCATGAATCACAGCTTAGTTGGATATACCTTTCCCTTTTCCCCTTGCTTATCACCTCTCTTCTTTCATCAGCTATTTGTAAAGTCTCCTGAGATAACCATTTGCCTCCTGAATTTTCTTTTCTTTTGGGAAGGCTTTGCTTACTGCCACCTGTCCGATATTACATACCCCTGTTCATAATTCTTCAGCACACTGTTAGCTAGATCTCATCTCTCTCTCTCTCTCTGTTTTTTTCTTTCAGTTGCAATGAGGTTTCTAATTGTATTTATTTTTAAGACTTCTTGTATGGGTGTTATAGCTTTATGTTTTTAATTTATTTATTTTAATTGAAGGCTAATTACTTAACAATATTGAATTGGTTTTGCCATACATTGACATGAATCCACGCCAGGTGTACATGTGTTCCCCATCTTGAACCCCCCTCCCACCTCGCTCCCGATATCATCCCTCTGGTCATCCCAGTGCACCAGCCGTGAGCATCCTGTATCATGCATCAAACCTGGACTAGCGATTCTTTTCACATGTGGTAATATACATGTTTCAATGACATCCACCCAAACAAGCTCATCTCTTGAATCTACTATCTCCACTTCATATACATGTTAGATTTGATTTTAGTGGTACCTAGCTGGCAGAGGTGTTTTCCCTGCTTTCTTTAGTTGTAAGCCTGATTTTTTCTATGAGAAACTGATTATCTGAATCTCAGTCATCTCCAGGTCTTCTTTATGCTGACTGTATCTTCAGTCAGAAAATTGTATCTTTTTTTTTGTTGTTCACTGTCTCCACCTTCAGCTACCAATAATGTAATCAATTTGATTTTGGTATTAACTATTAGGTGATATCAATGTGTAAGGTCATCGCTTGTGTTGCAAACAGGTATTTTCTGGGAATAATATATTATCTTGGCAAAATTCATGATTATGTCCCTCTTCCTTTTTGTTCTCCAAGGCCAAACTTGCCTGTATCTCTGATTATCTCTTTGCTTCCTACTTTTGGAAACCAATACTAATAATGGATATAACGTCTATGTTTGACGTAAGTTCTAGAAGGTATTTTAGCTCTTCATAAAGCTGATCAACTTCAACTTTTTCAGCATCTGTGGTAGGGGCATAGACTTGAATTACTGGGATGTTGAAATGCTTGCATTGTAAATGAACTGAGATTATATTGTCAGTTTGGAAGTTGAACCCAAATACTGCATGTCAGACTCCTTCTGGGATTCTTATGATCAGTAATCGCTATAATGGGCATTCAAGGAGGTGCAAAAAGTCCATTCTAAAGGAGATCAATCCTGGATGTTCTTTGGAAGGACTGATGCTAAAGCTGAAACTCCAATACTTTTGCCACCTCATGCGACGAGTCAACTCACTGGAAAAGCGACTGATGTTAGGAGGGATTGGGGGTGGGAGGAGACTGGGACGACAGAGAATGAGATGGCTGGATGGCATCACCAACTCGATGGACATGAGTTTGAGTGAACTTCAGGAGTTTGTGATGGACAGGGAGGCCTGGCGTGCTGTGATTTATGGGGTCGCAAAGAGTCGGACACGACTGAACGACTAAACTGAAGTGAACTGAACTGAAATAAAATGCACTCATTCCCATTTCTTTAGTTCACTGACTTACAGGATCTCATTGCTTTTTATCACTGGCATTAAGTTAATATACATCTGAATTAGAGCTAAAATTTAAGTTAGAGCTAAAATAATTTAAAATGT
Source organism: Moschus berezovskii (assembly GCF_049115385.1). Lineage (NCBI taxonomy): Eukaryota > Metazoa > Chordata > Mammalia > Artiodactyla > Moschidae > Moschus > Moschus berezovskii. The sequence goes on along the minus strand of NC_142489.1, from coordinate 17,712,898 downwards.
ATACAGAAAACAATGTTTAGTCACTAACAAAATAAAAATTTAAAAATATCATTAAAGCAAACCAAATGGGACACTGAATATATTCACTTACAAATGAAGTCAGTTAAGATTAAAAAATTAATTTTAGGAACAACAAAGCAAAAAATGGCAGGCATTCAAGTGATCATAATAATGATACAAAATATGAATGAATTGAACAATCGAAACAAAAAGAGACATTTTCAGACTAGAGAGAGAAAAGAAAGATCCAAGTATATGCTATCAAAAGGAGATATAATTGAGAGTCAAAGATGAAGATTTTAGGTGAATTGTCTAAAAACTCTATATCATGAAAGCATCAACCCAAAAGAGAACTGACTATACGGTACTGCTGCTGCTGCTAAGTCGGTTCTGTCTTGTACGACTCTGTGCGATGCCATAGACGGCAGCCCACCAGGCTCCCCAATCCCTGGGATTCTTCATGCAAGAACACTGGAGTGGGTTGCCCTTTCCTTCTCCAATGAGTGAGAGTGAAATGTGAAAGTGAGGTTGCTCAGTCTTGTCCGACTTAGTGACCCCATGGACTGCAGCCTACCAGACTCCTCCATCCATGGGATTTTCTAGGCAAGAGTACTGGGGTGGCTTGCCATCGCCTTCTCTGATACGATACTAAAGTCAACCAAAACCTATTTTTATTAAGAACTATTACTAGGGATAAAGAAGGATACTTTATAATGATAAACAGGGAACTCTGTTAGTAAGACATAACAATCATATATGCAGCTAAGTAGACAACCTGAAATGCATGGAGGAAAAAAAAAAAAAGAATTGAAGAGAGAAATAGAGTTTCAACAATTGTTAGACTTCACTAATCCATTTTCAATAAGGGATAGAACATCAACTATGAAATAGAAAATTTGATTGAAAATATAACCCAGCTGGTTTATAAAATATTTTGGTAGAGCAATTCATCAAATTATGATATATAATCTGCTTAAGAGTATGAGACATTTTCCTGGATATTGTATATGGTAAGATATAAGACAAACCTAATAAGTGTTTAATAGATATTAAAGTGTTGGAAATATATAAAGTACATCCTCTGAATATAATGAAATCAGTTCAGTTCAGTCGATCAGTCGTGCCCCACTCTTTGCGACCCCATGAATCACAGCACGCCAGGCCTCGCTGTCCATCACCAACTCCCAGAGTTCACTCAAACTCATGTCCATCGAGTTGGTGATGCCATCCAGCCATCTCATTTATTGTCGTCCCCTTCTGCTCCTGTCCCCAGTCCCTCCCCGCATCAGAGTCTTTTCCAATCAAATCAGAACATAAAAAATTATGAAAAATAGACATATAGAAGTTAAGCAAAATATGCTTATGTAATCAAAGGATCAAAGAAAAAGAATCACAAGAAACAGAAGATAGAAAAATTGACCCTTGAAAAATGCTGGGCTTATGGCATCAACTTCTTCTGTAGGTGGTAATTCACGTGTAAATTATAGTGCCTTCCATCCATGTAGTACTTCCACACCCTGAACTGCACCTCTTGTTCAGCTGCAGATCATGTAGTCCTCTAATATTTATATTGGAAAAAAAAAAAAAAAACTTTGTATAAGTGGACTGGCACAATTCTCAGCCCTCTTGTTCAAGGGTAATCTGTACATTGAGAAGAATGAAAGCAAAAACACAGCACACCTAATGTTGGTGATACAGCAAATTAAAATAAAAATAAGCAGACACAGTAAATAGTAAGTACAGGAGTAAAATAATTGAAATGGGGGAAAGAAAACAACAGAGAAAAGTAGTAAATCAAAAAAGTTGCTTATTTAGAAAAATAAATTGACAAAAATCTTTTAAAATTAAGCTATCTATTTTAATTGGAAGCTAATTATTTTACAATAGTGTAGTGGTTTTTAGCATACATTGATATGAATCAACCATGGGTGTACATTTGTTCCCCATCTTGAAACCCCCTCCCTCCCCATCCCAACCTTCAGGGTCATCCCAGTGCACCAGCCCTGAACACCCTCTTTCGTGCATCAAACCCGGACTCGTGATCTATTTCGCCTATGATCATATAAATATTTCAACATATGCTCTCAATTCATCACACCCTCACCTTCTCACACAGAGTCCAAACGACTGTTCTTTACATCTGTCTCTTTTGCTGAAATTAACAAAAATGTAATAAAATCACTGCAGATGCCCACTGCAGCCATGAAATTAAAAGATGCTTACTCCTTGGAAGAAAAGTTATAACCAACCTTGTAGTATATTAAAAAGCAGAGACATTACTTTGCCAACCAAGGTCCATCTAGTCAAGGCTACGGTTTTTCCCGTGGTCATATATGGATGTGAGAGTTGGACTGTGAAGAAAGCTGATTGCCGAAGAATCGATGCTTTTGAACTGTAGTGTTGGAGAAGACTCTTGAGAGTCCCTTGGACTGCAAGGATATCCAACCAGTCTATTCTAAAGGAGCTCAATCCTGGGTGTTCATTGGAAGGACTGACGTTAAAGCTGAAACTGCAATACTTTGGCCACCTCATGCGACGAGTTGACTCACTGGAAAAGGTTGGTGGCGGGAGGAGAAGGGGACGACGGAGAATGATATGGCTGGATGGCATCACTGACTCTATGGACATGAGTTTGAGTGAATTCCGGGAGTTGGTGATTGACAGGGAGGCCTGGCGTGCTGTGATTCAAGGGGTCGTGGAGAGTCGGACACGACTGAGCTACTGAACTGTACAAAATGCTAATCATCAAAGGGAGGATTAAGTTGACAAAAATTACTAAAATTAATAATAAAAAGGAGAAGTTAATACAAACTATTGATAAATGAGTAGAATTGTAAGGGACTCCCATGGCACAAATTAGAAAATGTAGATGAAGTGGAAGTCTTGAAACACAGAAATGAGTGAATTTGACTCAAGATGAAGGACAAAAATCTCAATAGCAAAGAGATAGAATTAGTGACTTCTGAACCTTGTTTTTCCAACCCACTGCACAAAAGCAACCTTACACACCTATACCCAGATAGCCTCACTGGTAAATTCTCCCAAGTATTTAAATCAAAATTCGAGCCACTTAACTGTACATACACTCTAAATTGATCAATAGAACTGGAAAGGAACATTTTCCAAATTATATTTTGAGGCCAGTGTTACTCGGATGCCAAACTCGAGGCGAATTATTTCGTAGAATTCTCCTCAGTTTTGCTTTATCCAGCAATTGCTCATGATGAATTTCATGTTTTACATCTCTGACAGAAAAATGATGGAAATGACATTGTGTTCCTATCATCTCTTTCTATCTGTGGTTCATGAATTCACTGTGTCCGCTTGTTGCTCATTTGAATCAGTTGATTAAAGTGTTTGCACTCAAGCTTCTCCACTGACAAGTTACTATCTCCTATTTTATAATTAATAATCTAAATATCTTATCTCATCCAGCATTAGACTTAACTACATCTATTTGATTAATAGTCTGTTATTTTACTAAATATGTCATGATCTCTCTCTATGATGATTTTGACGCTCACATTATTCCAGCCTTGGACAGTGGGAACCTCTTTAAGCTAGCTACTCATTCCTGTTTACAACTCCGCATAATACTTAGAAAAATTTGGATGCTTTTGGTACAAGATATTCGAGGCTCAACTTGTACTTTCACTGCCGTAGTCATGAAAATAACTATTTCTCTAAGAATGCCCAGTTTTTTCAGTTGCAGATGGAATTAAGATCCCAATATATGAAGCCCATATGTACTCATTATATCCCAATTCCTCTCATTAGACAGAGTTTGGAAAATGTACATGTGTATATCTATGTGTGTCCTCCCTATATACCTCAGGTTCTAATATCGCAAAATGCTGAATTGTCCTCAACCATTATTAATGCTTTTCCAACATTTTCAAGCTCTGATATACACCACAGGCAACACTTTTTATAAACATTCTCTCCTTCCTCTGCTTGGGCTTTGCTGGAGCAACCCCATGTTCTACTCACTCCCTTGTTCTACTTGGCCTGTAAAGTCCCACATAGGGCTGCCCCACCTCCATACATGGATGCCCTCCTCCCCTTGCTTTCTCTTGATTTTCTAAAAAAAACTTACCTTCTCCTTCTGGATTTACTTTTCTGTAGTCCTAGTCTTTTTCCCTACATACCATGGCAGCCTTCTATTTAATATTCGGTGGACTAAATGGCTTCTCTTTTCAAGTTGCCCTTCTCTGTGAATGCCTCTTAATCCCACTTCAGCACTGACTGCCCTTAACAGGTCCTAACAGGACATGCATATATCCTGTTTTCTCTGCTCTAGTTCTGATATCTCATGTAAAATACATCCCTTCCATGCTTTTGTGGATCTTATCACTTCACCCTATTTGAGTTCTGACTCCGCATAAGGTGACTCTGACTGCATGGATATCTTCTTTACCCCTACATCACCTCTAACATCTCACTCTGACATACAATGGTTCCATGCCTCCCTGTCATACATTCCTGTCTTGATCGACCTCACGTGTTTTATGCTCAGCAAGAGAGAGAAGGGGGAGGGGAGTGTCTTGAATTAAATTTTGAAGGATAATTTAGCATTGCTGATCAAAATAGATAAACTACATTTAAGGGAGGGAACTTATGTATGAAATGTGGGTGTGTAAAAATAATTCTTTGAGTTTATGTTTTTCCAGACAGTTACTGAATAGTTGCATCAAAATCTGTTGAACAAACTTTCATCTGCCAGTATAAAATGACGTCTTCTACTTTTATCATATCTTAGTGTGTATGTTTGGGTATATATCTTAAATCATTTGGGCCTGTTTAACAAAGTACCATACATGGAGGAGATTCTGAACAAAAGATATTTATTTCCTTCAATTCTTGATCCTAGAGGTAAAACATCAGGGTAACAGCATGGCCAGATGAGTGACAACGTTGCTTGTAAGTTCAGTAGGTTTGAAAGCCCAACATACTTAGCCTTAGTTCCCAACTAACAGATGTGTCTACATCAGTTGACTGACTTCATTTTTCACATTGCTCATTTTGTTATAGATTTGGCTTTTGGAAGCTGTTTCCTGTTTTCTTTAACATGACTCCATTACTGTGGGGCTCTTTTATTTTTTATCACTTCATTTTGACACAGTAAGATCCTACAGACTCCTCTTCTATATTTCCTTTCTAAACCCTACAATCAGTAATTTCTCCAAGAAGCCTGGATTCTTTTATTGGAAATCAGTATTGGGAACCAAGTTCTATGCTTCCTTCGATGTCATTTGTTGTTTTTGTGGTTTTTTTTTTTTTTTCAGATTTCAGGTTTATCATTTCTTTTAAACCCTTTTAGGTAAAATAACAAACAAATATATGCATGCATACATATGTGCCATGTATTCAATTGTTCAAGTATACATATGTAACAACATCAGAATTGTTTACCGGTACCCCTACAAGAAAGAACACAATAAACTATATTGTAATCATTTTCTCTTTTGCTTTTACTCTTGCACATCTATTCATTTCTAAAGGTACTTAAGTCAGGGAATCTTAATAAGATGGTTTCATACATTTGTAATATAATTAGACGGGTCAAATTCTCCCTTCTGTTATTTCTATAAACAGTTATTTATGTAATATCCATACATTTATTAGTTTTTTTGTGCTGTAAGTTTCTATGGATTTTGATAAACATGAAATGTCTTGCATTTGCCATAACATCATATAGTATGATGTCACTGTCTTAAAAATGTTTTCTAGGCCTGGAGAAAGTAATGGTATCTTTGTTCAGTATTTTTGTCTGGAAAATCCCATGGACAGAGGAGCCTGGTGGGCTACCATCCATGGGGTGGCAAGGAGTCAGGTAGAACATAAACTGAGAACGATCATTTTTAGGAAAACTATAGGCCACACAAAAATAATCAGTGCCTCTAGTCTGTGGACCCTGGTTTAACACCTGTTTCCCACTTGGCAGTCTGATCCACAGGACCACATGAATGCAGGTCTGCTCTACCCAAAGCAGTGTCTGTATTCCACAGATGAAAGATTTAGAATAGAAGCTGGACCCACCCTCCCGGTAGAGTACCAGGTGCAGGAAAAATACATTGACGACGATGTGACATTCTGTCACTCCACTTCTCTATTTCAATTGCCTGCTGGAAATGTCACTGTTTTCCTTTAAACACTACTCCTAGTTGAGTTCACTGCTTGCTGTACAATATATTGGACCTCTTTCCCTAGTTATTGAGGCTCTCTGTTTACTAGGTATAAACGGTGGAATCTCTTTTCCATCTGCACTGCATATTCATTTAAGATTTGACTTTTTAGTCCCTGGCTGGCCTAGTAGTTTGTACCTGGCCTTCTGAATTTTGCCGTGTGTTGGTGATTATCTGATCCACAGTAAGCTCCACATTTTCTCCCCCTGATATTATACACTTCTCCCTCTTGATTATATAGTCAGGTTGATACCATTAGGAAGCATTTGGTGATGCCCATGTGTAGTGTCATCTCTTGTGTGAATGCCAAAGGATCTTGACTATCACCTGTGCATTCTTTTGGCACAGTTTGATTACTTTTTGTTCTGCTTCATTTTATATTCCAAGGTCAAGCTTCCCTGTTACTCCAGGTATCTCTGGCCTTTCTCCTTTTGCATTCCAATCCCTTATGGTAATAAGGACATCTTTCACTTGCTACTAGCTCTCTAGGAGGTCTTCTTGGTCTTCACAGAACTGATGAATCTGAAATTCTTCAGGATCAGGATTCAGGGCAGAGACTGGCATTACTGTGATTTTGAGTGGTTTGCCTTGGAAATGAACTAAGGTCATTCTGTCATTTTTGAGGTTGCACCCAAGTAGTGCGTAGTGAAGTGATTCTAAAATTATAGCAGACTGGGGAAGTAGAATCGTAAAATAAAATAGAACATTGTCTTAGAGTGTAAAAGCTTGATTATTGCATAAAAAAGACTCAACGTGGAATTGGGGAGAATATAAGAATTTCTCTGTGAGGAAGACTCATTCTGTGAGAGTTCAGCAAGATGAGGAGAAAGGGCTTTTTTTTCTATCCATTTTTGGGAATTCATGACTAGAAGCAATTTTAGGAGTGTCTCTTTAAGAAGTTTGCTATAAAATTCAATAAGCAAGATCCTTTGCATTGAAAATATGAAAGAATATTTTGTTGAAGAGTCTCTTGTTTAATTTTGAATATTTTCTGGCATATTGTGTGCAGAACTTTCACAATATTATCTTTCAGGTTTTAAAATAGCTCAACTGGAATTCCATCACCTCCACTAGCTTTGTTCGTAATGATGATTCCTTAGGACCACTTGACTTCACATTCCAGGATGTCTGGCTCTAGGTGAGTGATCACACCATCATGATTATCTGGCTCATGAAGATCATTTTGTACAGTTCTTCTGTGTATTCTTGCCCCCTCTTTTTATCTTCTGCTTCTGTGACATTGCTACCATTTCTGTACTTTATTGAGCCCATCTTTGCATGAAATATTACCTTGGGTTCTCTAATTTCCTTGAAGAGATCTCTAGTCTTTCCCATTCTATAATTTTCTTCTATTTCTTTGCATTGATCACGAAGGAAAGCTTATCTCTCCATGCTATTCTTTGGAAATCTGCACTCAAATGGGTATATATTTCCTTTTCACTTTTGCTTTTCACTTTCTGTCTTTTCATAACTATTCGTAAGGCCTCCCCAAACAGTAATTTTGTTTTGTTTTGCATTTCTTTATCTTGGGGGTGGTCTTGATTCCTGTCTCCTTTACAGGGTCATGAACTCAATTCCATAGTTCATCAGGCCAGATCCAATCCCTTAAATCTTCGATTGGGTATCAGGATTCTACAAAGGATGACTTTGGCTGGTCTTCTCGCTGTTCGTGGTCCCACAGTGTTAGGGTGACAGGATAAGTTGGGATGTGTTCTCACCTGGAGGTGGAAATGAATAATGCCATGGCCAGTAGAATGAAACAAATTATAAAAATTAGTAGCTAAATAAATTCAAAAGAAAAAAAAATGTGACCTTAGCAAAAATCAACAAAGCTAAAAGGTGGTTCATTGAGATGATAGGTAAAATTGAAAAAGCATTAGTCAGAGTCGTCAAGAAACAAAAGAAGAATCAAGTCAACAAAATTGGAAATGAAAATGGAGAAATCACAACAAGTAACACAGAAAATCAAAGGATCATAAAAGGCTACGATCAATAACTATATGTCGATAAAATGGACAACTTGGAAGAAAAGGAGGAATTCTTAGAGCAGCATAACTTTCCAAAACTGAAGCGGAAGGAAATAGAAAGACAATAGACATTTCACATGCATGGAACTTGAAATGGTAATTATAACTCTTTACAGCAAACAAAAGCCCAGAACCAGATGGCTTCACTGCTGAATTCTAAAAAAAATTGAGCAGAGCTAACTCAAATTCTTCCAGAAATTTCAGAGTAAGGGAAACTTCCAAACTCATTCAATCAGGCCTCCGTCACCCTAACACCAAAACCAAACAAAGATGCCACAAAAAAAGACACTAAGGCCAATAACACTGATGAACAAAGATGCAAAAATATGTAACAAAATCCTAGAAAACAGAATCCAACAGCATATTTAAAAGATCATATATCTTGACCAAGTGGTCTTTATCTCAGGTATACAAGCTTTCTTTAATATTCTTAAGTCAATCAATATAATACAGCACGTCAACGTGTTAACACCACATTAAATTGAAAGATAAAATCCATATGATCATCTCAATAGATGCAGAGAAGACCTTTGACAAAATTCAAAATCCATTTAAGATAAAAAAATCCTCCAGAAAGAAGGAATAGAAGGAATATAGCTCAACAAAATAAAAGATATATATGACAAACATACAGCAGAGATGATTCTTAATGGTGAAAAATTGAAAGCAATCCCCCTAAAGTCAGAAAGAAGACCAAGTTTCCCACTCTCACCACTACTATTAAACAAAGATTTGGAAGTTTTAGCCACAGCAATTAGAGAGGAAAAGGAAATAAAAGGAATCCAGATTGGAAAAGAAGAATTAAAACTCTCACTCTTTGTCGATATCATTATCCTCTACATAGAAAACCCTAAAGACTCCAGCAGAAAATGACTAGCGCTAAGCAGTGAGTACAGTAAAGTTTCAGTATATAAAATTAACACACAGAAATCCCTTGTATATCTATACACTAAAAATTAGAAAGCAGAAAGATAAATTAAGGAACATTCCCATTCACCACTGAAATGAAAAGAATACAATACTTAGGAAAAAATCGATCTAAAGTAACAAAAGACCTCTGTGTAGGAAACTATAAAACACTGATGAAAGAAATCAAAGAGGACATAATGAGATGGAGAAATATATCATGTTTACGGATTGGAAGTATCAAAACAGTGAAAATGTGTATATTACGTAAAGCAATCTATAGATTCAATGTGCTCCCTATCAAACTACCAATGGTATTTTTCACAAAACTATATATAAAAAAATGTCACAATCTGTATGGACATACCAAAAACCTCGAATAACGAAAGCAATCTTGAGGAAGAAGAATGGACCTGGAGGAATGAACTTGCTTGAGTTCAGGCTATACTGCAAAGTTGTAATCAAAATGACAGTATGGTACTGGCACAAAGACAGAAATATAGATCAACGAAGCAAAATTGAAAGCCCAGATATAAAATCACACACCTATGGACAACTTCTCTTTGACAAGGGAGGCACATATGTACAATGGAAAAAAGACGATCTCTTAAACAAGTGGCTCTGGAAAACTGACCATCCACATGCAAAAGAATGAAGCTAACAATGAGATACCATCTCATGCCAGTCAGAATGGATACTACCGAAAAGTCTACACAAAATAAATTCTGGAGAGGGTGTGGAGAAAAGGGATCCCTCTTACACTGTTGGTGGGACTGCGAACTAGTACAGGCACTATGGAGCACAGTGTGGAGATTAGCTAAAAAACTGGAAACAGAACTGCCATATGACCTATCAATCCCACTGCTGGACAATCACACCAAGGAAACCAGAATTGAAACGGACACGTGTATCCCAATGTTCATCACAGCACTGTTTAAAATAGCCAGGACATGGAAGCAACCTAGATGTCCACTGACAGAAGAAGAATGGATAAGAAATCTTTGGTACATATACACAAAGGAATATTATTCAGTCATTAAAAAATTAATTTTAATTAATTCTAATGAGGTGAATGAAACTGAAGCCTATTATACACAAAGAAGTAAGTCAGAACAAAAATCAACACTATATATTCATGCATATATATGGAATTTCAAAATATGATATCATGACCCTATATGCGAGACAGCAATAGAGACACAAATGTATAGAACAGTCTTTTGGACCCTGTGGGAGAAGGCTGGGGTGGGATGATCACATTGAAACATGTATTGAGAGGATCGCATTGAAATATGTATATTATCATATGTGATGCAGATCACCAGTTCGGATTTGATACATAAGAGAAGGTGCTTAAGGTTGGTGCACTGGAATGATTCGGAGGTTTGCGCTGGGCAGGGAGGTGGAAGGAATGTTCAGCATCAAGAATAAATATGAACAATGGCTGATTCATTTCAAAGTACCGAAAACCCACTTCAATATTATAAAGTAATTAGCCCCCAATTAAAATAAATAAATTTTTAAATGTGTACCAAAAAAAAAAAAAAGTCTGCTGGACTTCGCCAGTGATCCAATGGCTTAAGAATTTGCCTGTCAATGCAGGGGACAAGGGTTTGATCCTTGGTCTGAGGAGACCTCACACGCTACCAAAGTAGATAATCCTTTGTGTCCAAATTACTAACCTGAGAGCTTTAGAGCTTGTGTTCCACAAGAGAAGGCACTGCCATGAGAAGCTAGCTCACTGCAATAAAGAGTAGACTTCAGTTACCGCAACTAGAGAAACTTTATGCACAGCAATGAAGATTCAGTGCTGCCATAAGTAAATAAATAAATGATAAAAAAGTATGAATAAATGAACTCTAGATAAGTAAATGTATTCCATGTGATATGAAATTCTTGTATTATATTGAATAGCCAAATGTTGATTTACTATTTGAAATATGGAATTCCTATATTTCAAATATGAAAATCAAGGGCAATATTTCTAAACAAAATATAAATTCTCTATATTTCACACATAAGAATCTAGGTGTATATTTTTCTATATGATTCTCTAAATTTCAATATAAAAATCTAGGTGTCAGTACTATTTGAAAGATGGATTTCTCTATAATTCACATTTGAAATTCAGGATGGTTATGTTTGCTACTGCGAATGTGGAATTCCCTAATTATGTATGAAAATCTGGGTGTGGATTTTGTAGTTGAAGAATAAACGTTTCTGTATTTCAATTCTTTACCATCAAAGCCACCAGGGATCTTTAATACATTTAGGAAAACCTCTAAGAATTTATAAATTTAACACCAAAAATAGATGTCCTTTTCACCATAGCTGACTGTGATGTAAAAACAGGAAGTCAAGCTATACGTGGAGTAACACAGAAGTTTGGATTTGGGGTACAAAGTGATGCAGCCCAAAGGCTAAAGGAAGAGTTTTGCAAATAGAAAGGTTAAAAATGCAAACAGCGACAGTGTTCTTGGGCTCCAAAATCACTGGGGACAGTGATTACAGCCATGAAAATAAAACTCTCTCTCCCAAGAAGAAAAGCTTTGACAAACCTAGACACAATATACTTAGAAGCAGAGACATCAATTTGTCGACAAAGGTCCATAAAAGTAAAGCAGTTTTTTTCCCAGTGAATGTGTATGGATGCCTCTCATGTGTGGCCCTACACAGCATTTTTTTAGTTTCACTGTGTTAGACAAGGCAGTGATCCATTTGATGGATTGGTTAGGTTTCTGTGATGGTGGTTTCAGTCTTTCTGCCCTTGAATACCCTCTCTCAGCACCTACTATCTATTTGAGTTTATCTTACTTTGGTCGTGGAGTATCTCTTCACTGCTCCTACAGCAAAGAACAGCCTCTGCTCCTTATGTTGGATGTGGGATATCTCCTTTTGACAGCTGGCTGCTCCAGTGCCACACAGCCACAGGTCCCTGCTCCAGCAAATTTGGAAAACTCAGCAATGGACAAGGAATGGAAAAGATCAGTTTTCATTCCAATCCCAAAGAGAGGCAATGCCAAAGAACAAATTATTACACAATTGCCTTCATTTCACATGCTAATAAAGTAATGCTCAAAATTCTCCAAGGCAGGGTTAAACAAGATGTTAACCGTGAACTTCCAGATGTTCAAGCTGGTTTTGGAAAAGTCAGAGCAATCAGGGATCAAATTGCAGACATCTGCTGGATCTCTGAGAAAACTATAGAGTTCCAGAAATCATCTATTTCTGCTTTATTGACTATGCCAGAGCCTTTGACACTCTGGATCACAGTAAACTGTGGAACATTCTTCAAGAGATGGGAATATCAGACCACCTGACTTGTCTCTTGAGAAACTTGTATACAAGTCAGAAAACAACAGCCAGAACAAGGCATGGAAGTAGGTCAAGACTGTACTGTCACCCTACTTATTTAACTATATGCAGAACAAATCATGAGAAATATGAGTTGTATGAAGCAGAAGCTGGAATCAAGATTGCATGGAAAATATCAATAACTGCAAAGATGCAGATGACACCACCCTTATGAGAGAAAATGAGGAAAATCTAAAAGCCTCTTATTTCACATAGGCAAATCAATGCCTATATGCCTATTTGGAATATCAACTCTCTACGCTTTGCGTATGCAAATTTGGTGATTTTTTCTTACATTACATATAGAATTTTCTACAATTCACAGATGAAAATCAGGAGAGTTATTTTTCCTTCTAGGAATGAGGAGTTCTCCTTCTTGAATATGAACATCTGGGTGCAGAATTTCCTACATGCAAAATGGAACTCTCTGCTTTTCAATCCTTCACCATCTATGTTACCAGGGAGGTTGAATGGTTTTAGGAAGACATGCAAGTCTTTCTAGAAATAACACCGATTAAAGATGTCCATTTAATTATAGATTTCTAGAATGTAAAAACAGAGAGTCAAGAGATACCTGGTGCAATGGGCATGGTTGTCTTTGGTGTATGAAATAAGATTTGACAAAGACTAGAAGTGTTTTGGCAAATAGAAAGGGTAAAAATTAAAATAGTGACAGAGTTTTCTTCAGCTCCAAAATGTCTGGGGACAGTGATTAAAGCCATGAAATTAAAAGCCCTGCTCCTGGGAAGAAAAGCTATGATAAGCCTAGACACAATGTACTGAAAAGCAGAGACATCTCTTTGGCAACAAAGGTCCATATAGTCAGACTATGGCTTTACCCTTAGACATGTACGGATGTGCTAGTTTCACTATAAAAAAGACTGAGTGCCAAATAATCGAGACTTTGCAAATGGCTGCCAAAGATGGCTCTTGAGAGACCCTTGTCCATCAAAGAGTTCAACCCCACCAATCCTAAGGAAACTAACCCTAAACATCCATTGGAAAGAATAATGTTGAAACTGAAATTCCAATACTTTGGCTACCCTGGTTTGAAGAAATAATACATGAGAAAAGATTGAGGTTCTGCCTTGTCACTAAAAAAATAAAAATTATTATTGGCTCTGATATAAGTAGATGGAGGACAGGAGGAGAAGTGGGCGACAGGGTGTGAGATCGTTGGACAGCATCACTTTACTCGATGAATGTGAGTCTCAGCAAAGTGTTGGAGACAGTAAAGGATAGGGAGGTCTGGAGTGCTGCCATCCACAGTATTGCAAAGTGTTGGACATGACTGAGTGACAGAATATCACCAGCAACTGTATTTTACATCTCTCAATCGGGATGAGATTTTCGAACTTGAAACATGGAAATCTCTTTATGTCCATAGAAAAATTAGATATTTCTGCATGAAACATTGAATTTTCTCTATTTCATTAATGAAAGTCTTGGTACAGAACTTCCCTCTGAAACTTTGACAGTTTCAAAATCTGTACAAAAATATTTTGACATGGTATATGGACATGAAAAATGACATGAAATATTTTACGTTTCAAATATGAAAATCTAGGGATACATTTTCTTATGTGAAATAACATGCTATTACGGATGCACTTGGAGAAGGAATGGGAACCCACTCCAGTGTTCTTGCCTGGAGGATCTGTGGGACGGCGGAGGCTAGTGGGCTTCCATCTGTGGGGTCACACAGAGTCGGACACTACTGAAGTGACTTAGCAGCAGCAGCATGGATGCACTATCGAAATTTATGTTTCATATATTGAAATCACACCAGATAATCATACTTGAAAGATAAAATTCTGTTTCACATATGAAACTCTAGGTGCAGATTTTAGGACATGAAATATGATACTCTCTATAATTCACATATGAAAACCTGCAGACAGATTTTTGTATTTGAAGTAGGGAATTTTCTGTATATCATATGAAATTATGGACACAGACTTTTCTGCATGAAATAGGAAAATCTTGATATTATTTTCATATTTGACATTTGAAAATCCGTGTGCTGCTTTCCTTCATGAAATACAGAATGCTGTGTATTTCGTATTTGAAAAATGGCATTGATTTTGCTACAAGAAATATGGAATCTTCTATTTCATTTAAGAGAATATGAGTTTCATGATTGAGCAATAAACTTCTCTACATTTCACCGAAACAATCTTCCAAAAAGAAATATGGAATTTCCTATATTTCACATTTGAAAACCTGAGGACAGTTTTGCTCATATGAATTACAAAGCCTCTATTATTCACATTTGAAAACCCGTGTCCGATTTTTCGCACATAAAGTATGGAATTGTCCATGATTCAGAAGAACTGACTCATGTGAAAATAACCTGATGTTGGGAAAGATTGAAGGCAGGAAAAGGGGAAGACAGAGAATAAGATGGTTAGATGGAATCACGGACTCAATGGACATAAATCTAGTTAGACTCTGGGAGTTGGTGATGGACAGGGAGGCCTGGCATGCTGTGGTTCATGGGGTCGCTAAGAGTCAGACACGACTGAGCAACTGAATTGAACTGATGATTCAGAAACTAAGATCTGGGTTGAGCAGTCAAACATAGAATAGACTTATTTCTTGTCTGACTGTCTGGTACCTTACTTCCCTATTGAAATTTAGAATTCTCTGTATTTCACTTATGAAAGCCAATGTGAAGTTTTCCAAATATGAAATACAGAATAAACATTGTCACATGAATTTCTGGGTGCCAATATTTCTACATGGAAATGTCTACATCTCTATAGTAACATGTGACTTTCTAGATTTTGGATTTCCCACATGAAAATCTGTGGAAATCTGTATATTTCACATATCAAAATCTGGATGTCATTTTGTCTGCATGAAATACGTAATCATCCCTATTTCTTATACGGAAAACCTGGGTGAAAATTTTCACACACGGAATATGGAACCTCAGCAATTAATTCAAGAAAATATGGGTGCAGATAGTCTCATGTGAATTTTGGACTCCTCTAAATTTCACATATAAAACCAAGGCACCTTCTTTCTGACATAAAATATAGTATTTTTTATATTTTTTATTCACCATCTAGATGAAATATTTCCAGCTGATATATGGAATTCTCTGTATATCACTATTTAGACCTGCTAGCAGATTGACCTGCATGTAATACGGAATTCTCTATATCTCACATTTAAAAATCTAGTGAGGACATTTTGACATGAAATAAAGATTTTGGTTCATTTCACATGAAAATCCAGGGTGCAAATTTTCTGACAAGACATATGATCTGTATATAGTTCAGATGCTGGGAATTTGATCTCTGGTTCCTCTGCCTTTACTAAAACCAGCTTGAAAAGACAGAGGGACCAGAGGTCAAATTGTCAACATCTACTCCATCATCAAAAAAGCAAGAGAATTCCAGAAATGCATCTATTTTTGCTTTATTGGTTATGCCAAAGCCTTTGACTGTGTGGATCACAACAAAGTGTGGAAAATTCTGAAAGAGATGAAAATACCAGACCACCTGACCTGCACCTTGAGAAACGTATATTCAGGTCAGGAAGCAACAGTTAGAACTGCATATGGAAAAACAGACTGGTTCCAAATAGAAAAAGGTGGATGTCAAGTCTGTACATTGTCACCTGGCTTATTTAACTTATATGTGGAGCATATCATGAGAAATACTGGGCTGGAGGAAATACAAGCTGGAATCAAGATTGCAGAGAGAAATTTCAATAACTTCATATATGCAGATGACACCACCCTTATGGCAGACAGTGAAGAGGAATTAAGAAACCTCTTGATGAAAGTGAAAGAGGAGAGTGAAATACTTGGCTTAAAACTCAAAATTCAGAGAATTAAGATCATGGCTTCTGGCCCCATCACTTCATGGAAATAGATAGGGAAACAGGGGAAACAGTGTCAGACTTTACTTTTCTGGGTTCCAAAATCACTGCAGATCATGATTGTAGGCATGAAATTAAAAGACGCTTACTCCTTGGAAGGAAAGTTATAACCAAACTATGTAGCATATTAAAAAGCAGAGTCACTACTTTGCCAACAAAGTCTGTCCAGTCAAAGCTATGTTTTTCCAATAGTCATGAATGGATGTGACAATTGGACTCTGAAGAAAGTGGAGTGCTGTAGAATTGA
Organism: Moschus berezovskii; assembly: GCF_049115385.1. Classification (NCBI taxonomy): domain Eukaryota; kingdom Metazoa; phylum Chordata; class Mammalia; order Artiodactyla; family Moschidae; genus Moschus; species Moschus berezovskii. Next base: position 17,696,288 of record NC_142489.1, on the reverse strand, counting down.
TGCTTTTGAACTGTGTTGTTTGAGAAAACTCTTGAGATTCCATCCAGTCCATCCTAAAGAGATCAGTCCTGGGTATTCATTGGAAGGACTAATGTTGATGCTGAAACTCCAATACTTTTGCCACTTCATGCAAAGAGTTGACCCATTGGAACAGACCCTGATGCTGAAAGGGATAGAGGTGGAGAAAGGGATGACAGGATCAGATGGCTGAACAGCATCACCAACTTAATGGACATGAGTTTGGGTTAACTCCAGGAGTTGTTGATGGACAGGGAGCCTTGTCCTGTTGCATTTCATGGGGTCACAAAGAGTCAGACACCATTGAGTGAATGAACTGAACTGGTAGCTCAGATATGTACACTTGAGTGAAGATTTTATGCATGATATGGGATTTTCTATCTTTCAAACAGAGAAATCTTAGCTCAGATATTATTATATAAAATATAAAATCTTTATATTTCGTTTAGGACATCTGGATACTTATCTTTCTCCACAATTTGCTACATGTCACCTATGAAAAGCTGGTGTAGATTTTCCTACGTGAAAAAAGGATTTCTCTGTACTACCCATATCAAAATATGAGCGCATTTACTTTCTGAAATATGACATTATTTATAGTTCACATTTGAAAATATGGGTGCTGTTATTTTAAGTAAAAATGTAATGAGATGGATTCTCTAAATATCTCATTTGAAATTCCAGGTACAAATTTGCTTGCATGAAATATGGAATTAGGTACATAGTGGAATGAAACACTGGATTACTTACGTTACATTTTGAATATCTGTGTGCCTATTTTCATACATGATATATGTAATTATTTGTGTTGCTGTTGGAAATAGGGGCATTCATATTTCTGCCTACAATATTGTATTCTCTATACTTCACATAATTAAATATTAGCAAATGTTTTCTAGACATATATTTTCAAATGCTATATATGGAACTTGATATGTTTCACATGTGGAAATCAAAGTTCGGATTTTCCTAAAGGATCTGTGGAAAGATTTTTACATCTGTCTATTTTACAGATGGCAATCATAATATACACGTATATACATATATGTTGACTGAACTGAAATGATATGAAATTCTGAATGTTTCATTATCAAAAATCTGTATTAATTTTTTCCAACATAAATATGTAATTTTCTGTAATTCACATAAAGAAATCTGGGAACAGATTTTCCTAATGAAAAATAAAATGTCTCCATATCTCATATAGAAATCTGTGAATTGCTTTTCCAATGAAATATGAAAATTTCCATGTATCATATATGGAAATCATGGCCAAGATATTCTGTAACAAGTATGGAAAATGTTATCTCTATTTCATATACTAAAATACCCACAAAATATGGCAATCTCTATATTTCACATTTAAAATCTGGTCACACATTATCTCATGAAATATAGCACACTCTCAATATCACAATAAAAAATCTCTGCCGAAATTTTCATACATGAAGGACTGAAATTTACGTGCATCACATATGAAAACATTCCCCACACAAAATTTTGATTTGGTATATTTCAGACACCAAAATATGTGCAGCAATAACACTACATAAAATATGGAATTCTGTTTATTTGAGATCTGATAAAATCATGCTGACTATTTTAGTCAACTAAATATCAAACTCTGTATATGTTACTTACAAAAATCTCCTTGTTGATTTTAACCCATGATACATTGAATTTTGGGTTATTTCACTTTATAAGAAGCATGAAAGTCTGAGTGGTAACTTTCTTAGTTCCCTTTCGTCCACACGATCTCCAGCATTGATTGCTTGTAGATGCTTGGATAGCAGCCATTCTGACTGGTCTGAAATGGTACCTCATTGTGGTTTTGATTTACATTTCTCTTATTATGAGTGATGTTGAGCATCTTTTCATGTGTTTGTTAGCCATCTGTATGTGTTCGTTGGAGAAATGTCTGTTTAGTTCTTTGGCCCATTTTTTCATTTGGTTTTTCTGGAATTGAACTTCAGGAATTGCTTGTATATTTTTGAGATTAATCCTTTGTCAGTTGCTTCATTTGCTATTATTTTCTCCCATTCTGAAGGCTGTCTTTTCACCTTGCTTATAGTTTCCTTTTCTGTGCAGAAACATTTAATTTTCACTAGGTCCCATTTGTTTATTTTTGCTTTCATTTCCAATATTCTGGGAGGTGCATCATGGAGGATCCTGCTGTCAGAGAGTGTTTTGCCTATGTTCTCCTCTAGGAGTTTTATAGTTTCTGGTATTACATTGAGATCTTTAATCCATTTGGAGTTTATTTTTATCTATGGTGATAGGGATTGTTCTAGATTCATTCTTTTACCAGTTTTCCAGCACCACTTTTTAAGGAGATTGTCTTTTCTCCATTGAATATTCTTTCCTTGTCAATGATAAGGTATCCATGGGTGCATGGATTTATCTCTGGGCTTTCTATTTTGTTCCACTGATCTATATTTCTGTCTTTAGAGCAGTACCATACTGTCTTGATGACTGTGGCTTTGTAGTAGAGCCTGAAGTACGGCATGTTGATTCCCGCAGTTCCATTCTTCTATCTCAAGATTGCTTTGGCTATTCGAGGTTTTTTGTATTTCCATACTAATTGTGAAATTATTTGTTCTATCTCTGTGTAAAACACCGTTGGTAGATTGATAGGGATTGCATTGAACTTATAAATTACTTTGGGTAATATATTCATTTTCACAGTATTTATTCTTCCAATCCATGAATACGGTATATTTCTCCATCTATTAGTGTCCTCTCTCATTTCTTTCACCAGTGTTTTATAGTTTTCTATATATAGGTCTTTTGTTTCTTAAGGTAGATATAGTCCTAAGTATTTTATTCTTTCCATTTCAAAGGTGAATAGAATTGTTTCCTTAATTTCTCTTTCTATTTTCTCATTATTAGTGTATAGGAATGCAAGTAATTTCTGTATGTTGATTTTATATCCTACAACTTTACTATATTCATTGACTAGATCTAGTAATTTTCTGGTAGAGTCTTTATGGTTTTCTGTGTAGAGGATCATGTCATCTGCAAACATGAGAGTTTTACTTCTTTTCCAGTTTGGATTCTTTTGTGTCTTTTTCTGCTTTGATTGCTGTGGTCAAAACTTCCAGATCTATGTTGAATAGTGGTGGTGAGAGTAGGCACCCTTGTCTTATTCCTGACTTTAGGGGAAACACTCATTTTTTCACCATTGAGGATAATATTTGATGTGGGTTTGTAATATATAGTTTTTATTATGATGAAGAATGTTCCTTCTATTCCCTCCTTCTGGAGGTGTTTGGTCATAAATGGATGTTGAATTTTGTCAAAGGCTTTCTCCGCATCTGTTGAGATAATCATATGGTTTTTATTTTTAATTTTGTTACTGTGGTGTATTACATTGATTGATTTGCGGATATTGACGAATCCTTGCATCCCTGGGATGAAGCCCACGTGGTCATGATGTATGATCTTTTTAATGTGTTGTTGGATTCTGATTGCTAGAATTTTGTTAAGGATTTTTGAATCTATGTTCATCAGTGATACTGGTCTATAATTTTCTTTTTTGTGGCATCTCTGTTAGGTTTTGGGATTAGGGTGATGGTGGCCTTCTCTAAATTTTTGGTCGAATTCATCTGTGAAGCCGTCTGGACCTGGGCTTTTCTTTGCTGGAAGTTTTCTTTAATTTAGTTTCAATTTCCGTGATTCTGATGTGTTTGTTAAGATTTTCTATGTCATCCTGGGTCACTTTTGAAAGTTGTACTTTTCTAAGAATTTGTCCATTTCTTCCAAGCTGTCCATTTCACTGGCATATAATTGTTGATAGTAGTCTTATGATCTTTTGTATTTCTGTGGTGTCTGTTGTGATCTCTCCCTCTTCATTTCTAATTTTATTGATTTTGTTTTTCTCCCTTTGTTTCTTGATGAGTCTGCCTAGTTTTTTGTCAATTTTATTTACCCTCTCAAAGAACTAGCTTTTGGCTTTGTTGATTTTTGCTTTGTTCTCTTTTGTTTCTTTTGCATTTATTATTGCCCTAATTTTTAAGATTTCTTTTCTTCTAACCATGGGGTTCTTCATTTCTTCCTTTTCTAGTTTCTTTAGATGTAGAGTTAGGTTATTTAATTGACTTTTTTCTTGTTTCTTGAGGTATGTCTGTATTGCTGTAAACCTGCCCCTTAGCACTGATTTTACAGTCTCCCACAGTTTTCGGGTTGTTGTGTTTTCATTTTCATTCATTTCTATGCATATTTCGATTTCTTTTTTGGTTTCTTCTATGATTTATTGGTATCCAGCAGCGGGTTGTTCAGACTCTATATGTTGGAATTTTTAATAGGTTTTCTCATGTAATTGAGATCTAATGTTACTGCATTGTGGTCAGAAAAGATGCTTGCATATATGGCCTATTATATGCAGAGTACATCATGAGGAATGCTGGCCTGGAAGAAGCACAAGCTGGAATCAAGATTGCCGGGAGAAATATCAATAAGCTCAGATATGCAGATGACACCACCCTTATGGCAAAAAGTGAAGAGGAATTCAAAAGCCTCTTGATGCAAGTGAAAGAGGAAAGTGAAAAGGTAGGCTTGAACCTCAACATTCAGAAAACAAAGATCATGGCATCTGGTTCTATCACTTCATGGGAAATAGATGGAAAAACAGGAGAAACCGTATCAGACTTTATATTTTTGGGCTCCAAAATTGCTGCAGATGCTAATTGCAGCCATGAAATTAAAAAACGCTTACTCCTTGAAATGAAAGTTATGACCAACCTAGATAGTATATTAAAAAGCAGAGACATTACTTTGCCAACCAAGGCCCGTCTAGTCAAGGCTATTGTTTTTCCCATGGTCATGTATGGATGTGAGAGTTGGACTGTGAAGAAAGCTGATCGCAGAAGAATTGATGATTTTGAACAGTGAAGACTGCTGGAGAAGACTCTTGAGAGTCCCTTGGACTGCAAGGAGGTACAATCAGTCCATTCTAAAAGAGATGAATCCTGAGTGTTCATTGGAAGGACTGATGCTAAAGCTGAAACTGCAATACTTTAGCCACCTCATGCGACGGTTGACTCACTGGAAAAGACTCTGATGCTGGGAAAGGTTGGGGGCAGCAGGAGAAGGGGACGACCGAGAATGAGATGGCTGGATGGCATCACCGACTCTGTGGACATGAGTTTGAATGAACTCCGGGAGTTGGTGATGGCCTGGCGTGCTGTGATTCAAACACGAGTAAAGTTTACTAATGCATATGTATGGAATTTAGAAAGATGATAACGGTAACCCTGTATACGAGACAGCAAAACAGAGAAAGATGTATAGAATAGTCTTTTGGACTCTGGGAGAGGGCGAGGGTTGAATGGCTTGGGAGAATGGTATTAAAACATGTACATTACCACATGTGAAACAAATCACCAGTCCAAGTTCGATGCATGATACAGGTTGCTCGGGGCTGGTGTACTGGAATGACCCAGAGGAATGGGATGTGGAGGGAGGTGGGAGGGGTTTTCAAGATGGGGACCATATGTACACCCAGGGCAGATTCATGTTAATGTATGGCAAAACCAATAAAATAATGTAAAGCAATTAGCCCCCAATTAAAATAAATAAATAAATAAAAAGAAAATCCTGCCACCACTCTTTCTTCAAGAAAGATGGATTCTTTGTATTTCTGAAATATAGATCAAGAGAACCATTTTCCACCATGAAATACTGTATTCTCTGTATTTCCTGTATCAAAATCTTGGTCCTAATCCTCCTTCATGGAAGTCAGGCTTCTCTACATTTCACATTTGGAGATCATCATGGAGATTTTCCTGTAAGAAATATGGGATCCTCTTATATTTCAAAAGAACCACTGCTTCTTCAGGTACTGAGAGACCTGCCTCCCCAAATGCAGGCATTGTGTTTTGATCAGTGATTGGCACCTGGTTCACTGTTGCCAGAGTGCTCCGAATTCCAAGGGGTATGTCCCCGAGGAAATTCCTTTAGACTCCATGATTGGTTCCTGGTGTATTCTGAAAGTCAGCGTGTAGAAGTCAAGCCTCCGGCCCCCTACCAACGTACTACGAATAGGTGACTAGACAAAGATCTGCATGTGTGTCTCACCTTCCCCTCTCCTAGACTGTAGGCAATTAACCAGTTTGTGGAGAGTGACTGAAACCTGTGCGCCACTGTGCCAGTCAGCGGATTTGTGTTGGGGTCCACTTTGTTTGTGAACCTGGGTCATGGCCAGGGTCACAAAGAAAGGGAGACCAGAGGAAGGCTGGAGTGCCCCTGGTTCCCTGCATCTTCTTAGTTGTGAGACTGGTTTTCAGGCCTCAGGGGCCCTGTGACCTGCTGGCACAGTGGGACCATCGAGGAAGTTACAGACAGCAGGTGTGGGGGGGAGTTATCAGGCGAGGAGGGCACCCTCTTCAGGATGGAGGCGATGGAGGAAGGCAAGGCTCTACATGAAGGAGAGGTGGCAGGATTCCTGCAAGACTTCCAGCTGCTGGAGTAAGACATCATGGAAGAGGTGGGGGTGGTGGAGGTTGAGGAGGAGCAGAAGCTGGTGTCCTCACAAGAGTGGGAGGAGAAACCTGAGTCGCAGGATTAGGGACACCCAAGGCCTGGAGTCCCGAGTGATTGGCCCCCATTACCCTCATTTTAGGCTCTGGAGGCTCAGCTGTGCTGCAGGTAGAGCTGAGCTGTGGCAATGAACAATAACACGGGGATACTTTTGCCTCAGGTGGACAAACCATCAAAGGAGAAACAACATCACTTGTCTCAGAGAAGTGCCATCATCCAGGGCATTCCTGGCTTCTGCGGTGAAGTTTTATCCTTGCTACCACTTCTTAGGATAAGTTGTGCAGAAGTAGAGAAAGAGCAGGAAGAGAATGACAGGTGTGCATGAGGGCACAGGCAAGCCCATGGGCCCAAGGGAAGTGAGGGCTGGGAGAAGGGGCGAGCTCCAAAGGAACAGTGCCAGCATCCCCTGGGCATGGCTCCACTTGTTTTGTCTGAGACATAACTCTGAGTGACTCATTTTGGCATGCATCTGAATGGAAGCAGTATGCTGGGGGTGGAACTCTACCTTACCAGAGACAGTAGGCCAGAATAGCACTCTCAAAGATGTATTACTGTAATGGTGGATTATCTGGGAAAGCGTCAGAGATATTTGGAATCCCATAACCCATCCCAGTCAGTCAGGTCCCTGTCATTGTTCTACTAGTGCAGTGTAAATGCAGGACGTTGTGCACTCACCGAAGGTGGAGTTGGAAGGGGTGACTGCTTTCCTCCCTAGTTAGAGTCAGAATGCTCCAGACACATCCATAATGTCCTTTCAGGAGCAGGTCAGACTCCCTGGAATGTCTTTTGAAACACACACACACACACACACACACACACACAACACAACACACACACAGTGACACACAGCACACACTTGCCTGCAAGAACACATGCCACAGGGACTGCAGATTCTGACGGTTTAAGATGTGACATTCCACTACCATGCACACAGAGATGAGGCAGAGAGCAGAATCTGTAAGAAACCAAAGCTCCATTGGTGGAGGCAGAGAGCGGACCTAGAGGACCACGGGGGACAGTGAGCCATGAGAATGTTTGATAGTATGTATGGTTTGGGGATGTCAGTGGGATGGCCCAGCAAGCAGGAATGCCCATATCCCCTGAAGATGCCTGCTTCAGTGTACTTGTTCTTGTACTTTCACTGGCTCCTTGGCCTACGGTTGATTATGAACCACCCCCAAATGTGTCTCAGTATCAGTGACCAAGATAGAGACTTCCTTATGTACTTGATTGATTTGATGTGAGTGAGGAGGCTGAGGACAAGTAGATGGGGGAGATGGGCAGGGAAGTTGGGAGTGGGGGTGTATGATATTATCCATGCATGTGCTTTGTGAGTGTTTGGAGAATAGAAGTGGAGGTTGTTGATGCCTACCTAGCATGCAAGCTGTGGAATCTAGAAGCTTACACCTTTTCCCTCCTCCTGGTCCTGGCAGGTGCAATAAGTAGGCCATGCCTGGTCCAACTGCAAGCTGATATTTTCCTTTCATGACAACCCCTACTTCTGGAACACAGTCATCAAGAAGGAGTACTACCATGACACCACTGGTGTGATCTAGCTCCCTGTCACTGTAAGTGGGTGCTGTAGGGAGTGCATGCTCCTTCTTTGTGATCCTTCACTATCCCCCTGGTCTTCCTCCAGGGAATATGGAATATTGTTCCACTCGAGTCCACTGGTTCTGGGAATAGCGATGGGGAACTCCCAGCCTCAGTCTGGACACCAGCAGCCTTAACTTCCTCAAGCAGGTTATCAAACCTGGTTGCCCTGGATCGATAAGGATTGCAGAGGTTGGTGTCATTCTGAGCATAGTCCAGATTTTAAGATGGATATTGATGTTCTTGTCTACACATGGGAGGTTTTGGGTACTCATCAGGCATGTTCTGACCTTACTCATGTTGCCAGCAGATCATCTCCAGAGACCTGCGTGCCAATCCTCTGCTGCCCTACACCTGGAAGGAAGGTCCTTCAATGAGAGGTACCTACAGGAACACAGGTTTTGAGGGGAACAGGAGCTGGGTCTTGAAGTCACATCCGTGTAGAGTATAGTACGCTCTCCTTTCCCAAAGGGGTAAGTCACGCTCATGTAGAATGGCTGTAGAGTCTGGATTCAGGTCTTGAAGGTAGATGGTGAAAGGTTGAGTTGGGAAGCTTGAGGACTTCATGTGTCCAAGTCTCACTCAAAGCCTCTGTAGTTATAGCATGAGAGTCCTAGGTTCTTCTGATGCAGGCAGAGTGAATTAATCTTATTTGTCAGAATTGGGATTTTCCGGGTTCTTCTAACCTATGACCTTGTGCTGCTCATTGTGTCTGAGATTACCTTGGCCCTTCTCTCCCACCCCTCCTCCTGGGAAGGCCTGACAGTCAGAAGTGGTCCCTCACTGATGTGCCATTAATTTATTTGTTGTAAATTATTTTATGTATTTTAGTTGGTGGCTAATTACTTTACAATATTGTAGTGGTTTTTGCCATGCATTCACATGAATCAGCCATGGGTATACATGTGTCCCCATTCTGAACCCTCATCCAACCTCCGTCCCCAACCTATCTGTCAGGATTGTCCTATGCACCAGCCCTGAGAGCCCTGTTTCATGCATCAAACCTGGATTGGTAATCTGTTTCACATATGGTGATATACAGTGTTTGATGCTATTCTCTCAGTCATCCCACCCTCACCTTTTACCACAGAGTTCAGAAGTCAATTTTTTTACATCTGTTTCTCTTTCACTGCCTCACATATAGGGTCATTGTTACCATCTTCCTTAATTCCATATATATGTGCTTTTATACTCTATTGATGCTTTTCTCTCTGACTTACTGCACTGCGTATAATAGGCCCCAGTTTCATTCACCTCATTAGACATGATTTAAATGAGTTCTTTTTAATACCTGAATAATATCCCATTTTTTATATATATCACTGCTTTCTTATCAGTTCATCAGCTGATGGTCATCTATGTTGATTCCATGTCCTGGCTATTGTAAACAGTGCTGTGATGAACATTGGGGTAAATGTCTCTTTGAATTCTGGTTTCCTTGCTGTGTATGAACAGCAGTGAAATTGCTGGGTTGTATGGCAGTTCTATTTCAAGTTTCTTTAAGGAATTTCCACACCATTCTCCATAGTGGCTGTGCTAGTTTGCATTCCCCTCAACAGTGTAAGAAGGTTCCATTTTCTCTCCACCATCTCTGGCATTTATTGTTTATAGACATTTTGAGAGGAGCCATTCTGACTGGCATGAGATGGTACCTCATTGTGGTTTGGATTTACATTTTCCTGATAGTAAGAGATGTTGAGCATCTTGTGTTTGTTAGCCATCTATATGTCTTCTTTGGAGAAATGACTGTTTAGTTCTTTGGCCCATTTTTTGATTGGATTGTTTATTTTTCTAGACTTGAGCTGCATAAACTGCTTATATGTTTTTCAGAATAATTATTTGTCAGTTGCTTTGTTTGCTATTATTTTCTCCCACTCTCAGGGCTTTCTTTACAAGTTGCTTATAGTCCCCTTCATTGTGTGAAAGCTTTTAATGTTAATTTGGTCCATTTTTTTATCTTTGCTTTGATTTCCATTAGTCTGTGTGGTGAATCATAGATTCACCTTCTGTGATTTATGTCAAAGAGTGACTTTCCTATGTTTTCCTCTAGGAGTTTTGTTGTTTCTGGTCTTATATTGAGTGTTTAATCCATTTTGAGTTCATATTTGTGTATGATGTTAGAAAGTGGTCAAGTTCATTCTTCTGCAAGTGTTTGAGTAGATTTCCCAGCACCACATGTTAAAGAGATTTTGTTATTCTTGTCAAAGATAAAGTGTCCATAGTTGTGTGGATGTATCTCTGGACATTATCTTTGGTTCCACTGATCAATATTTCTGTCTTTGTGCCAGTCCCATACTGTCTTGATGACTGTAGCTTTGTGGTATAGTCTGAAGTCAGGCAGGTTGATTCCATTCCTCTTTCTCAATATTTCTTTGGCTTTTTGTATGGAATTTGTATGGAAATGCAAAAAGTGTCCTTTGGCTATTTGAGGTTATTTGTATTTCCATATAAATTTCTAAAGTATTTGATCTAGGTCTCTGAAAAATTCTGTTCATAGCTTGATAGAGACTTCATTCAAGCCATAGATTGCATTAGGTACTATACTTATTTTCACGAAGGTGATTCTCCTGGTCCATGAACATGGTATATTTCTCCATCTATTTGTGTCATCTTTGATTTCTTCAAGGAAATTTAACCAGTCCATCGTAAAGATGATCAGTGCTGGGTGTTCTTTGGAAGGATTGATGCTAAAGCTGAAACTAAAATATTTTGGCCACCTCATACAATGAGTTGGCTTGTTGGAAAAACCCTGATGCTGGGATGGATTGGTGGCAGGAGAAGGGGACAACAGAGGGTGAGATGGCTGGTTGGCATCACAGACTCAATGGACGTGAGTTTGGGTAATCTCCGGGAGTTGGTGATGGACAGGGAGGCCTGGCATGCTGTGGTTCATGGGATTGCAAAGAGTCCAACATGATTTAGTGACTGAAATGATGGAATTTGTTATGCAGCAACGACGAGTCTTTAGCAAAAAGAGACACAGTTGTAAAGCAGCTTTTGGATTATGAAGGAGTAGTCGAGTGTAGGACAATATGAAGGAACAGCATTGAAACATGTTTACTACCATATGTCATAGAGATGATCAGTGCAAACTCAGTACATGAAGCAGGACATTCAATACTACTTTTCTTAAATTGTGCAGAGGAATGGGTGAGGATTGAGGTGGAAATGGATTCAGGTACCCAAGGCTGATTCATATCAATGTAAGGCAGAAAAAGCCAACAAAATTGTAAAGTAAGTATCCACCGATTAAAACAAATTAATTAAATTAAAGAAAATAATATACATTTCATATTTTATACATGAATGGAAGGCAAGTAGTGTAGACTGTGTAAAACTGATTTCTGGCACCTTCGTTCATCAAGAGGAAAGAAAAACTCAGTCCATTTAGGCATAAGCAAGCTTCAGATGTTAACTACGCAAATATTTTAGGAGATCATTTATCTTACACGGTCCCAGTGTTTGCCACACTATGTGAGGGAGTGTCCTGGCTGATGGGCTGATCCTAGGCAACACACTAGCCAGGATGTTCCCCTGGAAGTTTCTCACATGTGTGGAAATTTTCTCCAGTGCAGCAGGCTCACCAACTGGGCTTCCTTCTCCCAGATTCTGCACTTTTTCAAAGAAACTTGGCCTCTTCCAAATCTTAGGTCCTACTACCATGACCTCCATTTCCACAGGTCAGTACATATCTCAGAGATTGATGGGTCCATACGCAGTGGTTTAAAAGCCCCATCATACTTGACTTACTCTGGGTGACTCTTCAAAATCTCCAACCCCATTTCCAAGTACAAACACATCCCACAACAGAGCAGATATGTTGAACATTTTTATGTCTCTTAGGTAATTCCAGATTTGTGGAGCCATCTTCCAGTTATCAATGACCATCATCATTTCCTCATTCCTCTCCAGGACTGTGGTACCACAGAAATACATTGACCATTCTCCCGAAGACTGTGGATATCTCTTTTTCTAGTTGCTTCATATCTCACATCTTTGGTCTTCATCTATTTGTCTTCAGTGGGCTGGACATACGCACACAAATAAGCAGGCACAAATACAGTTGACACAAACACATGCAACACATCTACACACATATGCAAAGCACAGAGACACAAACGCAAACAGGGAACACTCACATTTCAGGACCTGAAGATGCTGTGTCTTGCAATGTGGGAGATCACATCAGCAGGCACAATGGCTTGCCCTTTTGAGATACCTGTCCATTTCCTCCAACATCTGTTCAGTAGTATCTCCAACCAGCCTGAAGCCACATCAACATTGCCTGTGTGGTGGTGGAGAAAGGCTAAGTAATGAATATGCAAATTCGCAGAATATGCCAAAGTCAACACAAAAGTGCAGTGGGACAGCAGAGAGAAACCCCTACCAACTGACAGGCCTTCCCAGGATGAAGGTTGGGAGTGAAGAGCCCAGGTGATTTCAAACTGATTGAGCAGCAGGATGTCTGGTGGTGGCAGGACTCAGGGAAGCATGATTCCAACAAAGGTGCTTAATTCACCTTCCCTCCATCAGTGTCACCAAGGACTCTCAGGGTGTAACCACAGCTGCTTTGAGCGAGGCTTTGACACATTAAGTCCCCAAGACTCAAGTCTCAGCCTGTCAGCTGCTACCTGCATGACCCGAATCCAGGCTCTGCAGTCGGCCTGCATGAGTCTGAGATTTCCCATTTGGGAAAGGAGAGTGTCCTGGTCACCATACTTCAGGTCTCACCTCCAGACCCCCTCACAACCCATGATTCTCTCAGTTACCTTGAGGTAATACTGCAAGGGATCAAACCACAGATCTTCACCAATGGACTTCTGGCAACATAATCATGGTCAGCATGGGCCTCGTAAGGCCCCAAAATCTTCCATGAGTAGGCAACAATTCCAACATCAATTGCCAATTCTAAGAAGGCCCAGTGCAACCCCACCTCAGAAATCGTGAGTGCGCTGATAACCTTGTAGATTTCTCTTATGTACTTTCTTTTCCCTTATTCCATTTCATTTTCTTTTCAACTTTCCATTTAATTTTGATGTGTCTTCATTTCAGTCTCTGTTCAACTTTCTGGAACTCTCTGTTCTTTATCTCACTAGATTTCTAAGTTTCTTTCTTTCTTCAGATTTTGGAACTGATCAGCCATAATTTTATCTATATAATATTAACTGCTTTCTATTTCTTTCTTTCTGAGACCCCAATTATCACAATGCTCTATTTTTATATTGTCAAAGAGATTCTTTAAACTGGTCTTTATTTGTAAATTTTCTCATATATTTGCAATTCTGCTTTGGTGTTTTTCATTATAGAATCTTCCAGATCATATACACATTCTTCAGTGTCACTTTTTCTCTATTATTTCCTTCTAATTTGTTTTCTATTTCATTATTTTATTCTTCATAAGCGCTTTTCCCCCCTATTATTTCTCATTTCTTGTTAAAATGTTTACTTTGTCCATCCACATTTTTCCCTATGTGATTTTGCATTCTTGTTACTCAGGCTTCAAACTGTATCTGTTAAACGATTTATCTATTTCATTTGCGATGTGTTCCTTTTTTTGTTTGTTTGTTTGTTTGTTTTGTTTTTCTTCCTTTTTTCTTTCATTGGAATCAAACACATATAACTTCTAAATTTGTCTTTCTCCTAGTGAAAAATGTGAAATGAAACAATTACTGTCATGGTAAAGGGGGTGTCCTTATGTGTGGACAGTCTGTGTTATATGCATTTCCCTGTGGCTTTGGTTTGAGAGCTGGACATGACAAGAGTGAACGTTCTGTGACACCCTAGTGTGTTCTGGCAGTGTTCACATAGGTAGGACACGGGGTTGGAGATAGAGAATGTAGTTCAACTGACAGGTATTATGGGGCTATTCTTCTCAGTGTTCAATAACATGACTTGAGATTGGGATTTTCTCCTAGGTTTCAGGAACGGAACTCATGAGGGCTGAATCTGAATTGATTCTGTTTTTCCTGAGTTCATTCTCTTCCCTGCCTCAGGAATGGCAAATCCACCCCAGATGGGAGCAGCTATAGAGCACGAAGAACTAGAGTATGTGTTGAGTGTTGTTTGGGGTATGGGATACACATTGTGATGGTCCTGGGAACTGGCCATCATTCTGAGCAGATTCACTCCGATTCTTCTGCCTTGTTTCAGAAACAAATAGATGTGTACATGTTCTTCACTAGTGGAATTCAAGTTTCTTAGAGCCCTATTATTCATTACAAACCAGCTTCATTCCAAGCTTTCAAACCAGCTGAGTGGACTCATCTCCCTGATGTCAAAGCCCAGGCATAGGGTCCCAATATCACTCTGAATGTGTCACACTGTGGTGATTCTCCAAGCCCATAATACCCATTTCCTTATATGTGTCCTTTTTTGGGGCTCAGCTACCAACATGATTGCTTATCCTCCCTTGTTTCCTGACTCTATGCACATGTTTATTGCAGCATTGGTTGTATGGTGTCTTTCAGCTAAAAAATTAGCTATGTCCTGTTAGTTTTCAGTCAGTGTCTCGAAAGGTACAGGCAGTTTTAATGGTGCTGAGTGGGCCTTCGCCTATTCCACCAGCTTCTACTTTCCCAAGAATTTGGCTGTTTTAGCCAGCACTTCTAAGCATTATATTAAGGGAGAGCAGCCATTGTAGAGGTTGTTCCATTATAATGCCTCATTGTTTTTCAGGGATTTGAAAGAATGATCTCGCACTAAAATGGTAAGCTTTTGGCCAGTTGTTCTGTGTATTTCCCTTGTCAAATAGAATCATGAGGGAATCATATTGGAATATCATTCTATAATTGGGTGAGCAGGTGGAAGTAGATAGTGAAATGATTCATAGGAAAAAATAGAACACTCTCTTAAAGTGTAAAAGCTTGAGAACTGCCAAAGAGAACCAGCATGAATTTTGAGGTTAGGATAATAATTTGCATATTAGGATGAAGACACAGTGTGTGAGAGTTCAACCAGGGGAGGGAGGTCACGGTGCTTTTTCCCCATCCATTTTGCAGACTCCTTGGCTGGTAGCACTTTAAACAGTGGCTCTATGAGAAGATTGTTATATTACTCTTGTAATCTAGCTGCATTGGATTGAAATCTCCAAAGAATACTTGTTAAAGAGACCACTGTTGAGTTTTCTGAGAGTTAAAGAGCTTTCACTGATCAGAATTATTGACATCTATTAATTGCAGGGAAACTAGGATACATTTATGAGGCATGTGTTTATGGGTCTTGTAGAGGAATCGTGTAAAGGTCAATGATTATGGTGTTAGAGTTGGAAGGCCCAGCAGAAGGGAGCAGTGGGCAGATGAAGTGATTCTAAAATGGTGATCATTAGAAAAAAACTAGGAATTTGTCAATGAGCATATATTTGCAAGACCCCTTTTTGTCACCTTCTTAAGGAGTGAGAACTTCTTACCGTGAACACGCTTAATCAATCGGGTCGTACTGTCTTTTACTAGACAGATGCCTGAGTGCAGGTAGAATACAACAGACCTCCAGGAAGATTGCATTGTTTATCATGATGGTGCTTCGACTTGAAAATGACATTGGTACATGTCATTCTGAATCTGTTGGCCCCAAATGACTCAACAAAGCACAAGAAACGGGGGAAGTAAGTTATCCTTCCTTTCTAAGTAAGGGAACCTAAAGGCCCTCCAGGGTATGAGCAAGGGGGGAAACATGTCAGGCTGAATTTTTCAAAGGCTTTTACTGTCAGGTAGTTGTGTCTCAGCTACCAAGTCATGTCCTTGTCATCACCGTTTGCCTCCCTAGGGACTGCAGCATGCTACATTTCCCTTTCCCACACTATCTCCTTCAGTTTGTCCAAAATATGAGTTTAGGCTTCTCCTAAAGCTACCATTTCAATTTTATCAGCAAAGTATTCTAGTTGGTCTGGGCATCTATACCACTTGACATTGTAGGAGTGGTGTAAAGAGAAATAGTACTGGGTGTGGGCTGGTTAGGGCCTTGAAGTCTGGATAAAAAGGAGAAACACACAGAATGCCTCTATTGCCTTTTTCTTTGCATGGAGACATTGTATTCCTAACACAATGGTATTTCACTTGTCCTGTTTAAGTCTTGGCACTACACATTTACTTTGTATTTACCAGTAGAGATCTCTGTTTTCCTTACATGATAATGTATTTTCTTCATATTTACAGCTTATACCATGACAGCGATATGAAGAAGAGGTGGCAAGAACACCGGGAAGAACTGTACCAAAAAGATCTTCACAATTCATATAATCACGACGGTGTGATCATTCACACAGACACTGACATCCTAGAATGTGAATCCAAGTGTGCCTTAGGAAGTCTAAGTACCAAGCTAGTGGGCATGATGGAATTCCACTTGAGCTGTTCTAAATCTTAAAAGATGATGCTGTGAAATTGCTGCACTCAATGTAAAAGCAAATTTGGAAAACTCAGCAGTGGCCATCAGACTGGAAAATATCATTTTTAATTCCAATTCCAAAGAAAAGCAATGGCAAAGAATGTTCAAACTACCACACAATTGCATTCATCTCACAAGGGAGTAAAGTAATGCACAAAAATCTCTAAGCCAGACTTCAAGAATACATGAACTGTGAACTTTCAGATGCCCAAGTTGGTTTTAGAAAAGGCAGAGGAACCAGAGACAAATTGCCAACATCTTCTGGATCATTGAAACAGAAAGTGATTTCAGGGAAAAAAAGAAAAACGTATTTCAGGTTTATTAACTATGCCAATGCCTTTGTGTGAATCACAATAAACTGTGGTCAACTGTTCAAGAGATGGAAATACCAGGCCACCTTATCTGACTTTTGAGAAATATGTATGCTGTTCAGGAAGTAACAGTTAGAACTGGACATGGAAAAACAGTCTGGTTCAAACTAGGAAAATGAGCATGTCAACAATGCATTGTCACCCTGATTATTTATCTTATATGCAGAGTACATCAAGAGAAATGCTGAACTGGATGAAGAACTAGCTGGAATCAAGATTTCTGAGAGAAATATTGATAACCTCAGAGATGCAGATGACACCTCCCTTATGGCAGAAAGTGAAGAAGATCTAAAACCGCTCTTGATGAAAATGATAAAGAAGAGTGAAAATGATGGCTTAAAGCTAAACATTAGGAAAACAAAGATCATGGCATATGATCCCATATCTTCATGCAGATAGATGTGGAAACAGTAGATGATTTTATTTTGGAGGGGGCTCCAAATTCACTGCAGATGGTGACTGCAGCAATGAATCTATTTATTTATTTATTTATTTTTATCTGGAGTCTAATTATGTATATGGTTTTTGTCTTATATTGTCATGAATCAGCCATGGGTGTACGTGTTCCTAATGCTGAAACCCATTCACTTTTTTCCCATTCACCCCTCAGGTTCATCCCAGTACAGGAGCCCTGAGCACCCTGTCTCATGCATCACACCTGGACTGTTGATCTTTTCCAAATATGATAATATACACGTTTCAATGCTATTCTCTAAAATCATCCCACCCTCAGCTTCTCCCACAGAGTCCAAAAGACTATTCTATACATTGTGTCTCTTTTGCTGTCTTGCATATGGTGTCATTGTTACCATCTTTCTAAATTCCATAAGATGCGTCAGTATACTGTGTTATTGTTTTTTGTTCTGACTTACTTCACTCTGTATAATTGGCTCCAGTTTCATCCACCTCATTAGAACTGGTTCAAATATATTCTTTTTAATGGCTGAGTGATATTCTATTGTATATATGTACTATAGGTCTCTTAAGCATTCATCTGCTGATGGACATCTAGGTTGCTTTCGTGTCCTGGCTATTATAGACAGGTGCAGCCAAGAAATTAAAAGACACTCCTTGGGAGGAAAGTTATGACTAACCTAGACAGCATCTTTAAAAGAAGAGATATTATTTTGCCAACAAAGGTCTATCTAGTCAAGGCTATGGTCATTTCGGAATTCATGTATGGATATGAGAGTTGGACTATAAAGAAAGCTGAGTGCAGAAGAATTGATGTTTTTGAACTCTGGTGTTGTTGAAGATCCTTGGGAGTCCATTGGATGCAAGGAGATCCAACCAGTCCATCCTAAAGGAGGTAAGCCCTGAGTGTGCATTTTAATGTGTGCTAATGCTGTAGCTGAGACTCAAATAATTTGGCCATCTGATGAGAAGAGATTACTCATTTGAAAAGACTTTGATACTGAGAATGACTTAAGGCAGGAGATAGGGTACACAGGATGAAATTGTTGGATGGCTTCACAGACTCAATGGACATGAGTCTGAGTAACCTTCAGGAGTTGGTGACGTCCATGCAGGCCTGGTGTACTGAAGTTCATGGTGTCACAAAAAGTCAGACATGGCTTACAAACTGAACTGCACTAAACATAAATGACAGCCTTTCCTTAGGGAGTAATGTTAGCCTTGGGACCCAATCCACCCTCCTTAAAAATCTTTTGACTTGAAGTGTGGAGAGACATCACACACACACACACACACACACACACACACACACACACACACAGACACACATTAATAGGTCATTTAGACCTTTATAGTGTCACCCATAGCAGTGACATTAGTCCTCCAGCACCATGCTCGCTTCCTGGTCATTGTTACCACCTGAGAAAGCTAAATACTTAGTCAATTTCACTTAAAACATATTCTCCTGGGATTATTTCTAGGACACCATGCAGTCTTCTTGATTATCCATTGTTTTGGATCATTCCTAACCCATTCACTGAGGTACTATTGGCTCGAATCCTGAGGCATTAACTTTTCCTCTACTCCTTACTTTACATTTTCTCAACACGTTCCCAACAGAGACAGTGGGGGCAGTCCTTGTCATTTTTATTAAAATGTCAAGACATACCTTATTATCAAACACCAACAAACACTTCAAAACCAAGCTTTCTTACTCTCAGACACTAGAAAATATCACAGCACATCTATGAGCATAGGCAAACTTGACAGAAAAGAAATAACATGGCCCTGGATTTCTGCATTTTCTTTGTTTTGACAAGGAGTACCACAGGTTATGATGTTTTCCATTCTGTTGCTGAATTCAAAACAAAAACAAAAAAAAAAAAAGAGGAAAATTAAAATAATAGCAAGAATTAAAATGAAGGGAGAAAGGAACATGTTCCTTCAAACTGTTCCTTATCTAGTTCAGCCAGGACTTTCTAAACTGGGTACTTGATGATGAGGTGACATGGCTGTTTTGCAAAGTTGTACAGTTGATTTGTATAGTTGTATTCTTGTCATTACCAGTTGGTCGACGCTGAAATCAGATTGATTGTATTATTTGCAGCCAAGGATGGAGAAGTACTATACAGTCAGCAAAAACAAGACTGGGAGCTGATGTGGCTTATATCATGAACTCCTTATTGCCATAGTCAGTCTGAAATTGAAGAAAGTGGAGAAAAACACAAGACCATTCTGGTATGACCTAAATCATATCCCTTATGACTAAACAGTGGAAGTGAGAAACAGGTTTAAGGGACTAGATCTGAAAGAAAGATTGCCTGAAGATCTATGGACAGAGTTTCATGACCTTGTATTGGAAACAGAATTCAAGACCATCTGTAAGAAAAAAAAAATCAAAAAAACCAAAACGGCGGTATATGGAGGCCTGCTGAAAGTGCAATACTTTGGCCACCTCATGCGACGAGTTGACTCCTGGAAAAGACTCTGATGCTGGGAAAGGTTGGGGGCGGGAAGAGAAGGGGACGACGGAGAATGAGATGGCTCGATGGCATCACCGACTCTGTGGACATGAGTTTGAGTGTACTCCGGGAGTTGGTGATGGATAGGGAGGCCTGGCGTGCTGTGATTCATGGGGTCGCGGAGAGTCGGACACGACTGAGCGACTGAACTGAACTGAACTGAACAAATAGCTGTGAAAAGACAGGAAGCAAAAAACAAATGGGAAAAGGAAAGATAGACTCTTTTGAATGCAGAGTTCCATAGAAAAGAAAGGAGAGATAAGAAAGACTTCCAGAGTGATTAGTGAAAAGAAATAGAAAAAACAATACCATGGGAAAGAATAGAGATACTTTCAAAAGACTAGAGATAACTAGGGAATATTTTATGCAAAGTTGGTCTCAAGAAAAGACAGAAATGGTATGGACCTAACAGAAGCAGAAGATATTAAGAAGAGGTGGCAAAAATACACAGAAGGACTGTACAAAAAAACACTTCATGACACAGATAATCACAATGGTGGGATTACTTACCTAGAACCAGACATCCTGGAATGTGAGATCAAGTAGGCCTTAGGAAGCATCATTATGAAAAAGATACTGGAGATGATGGAATTCCAAGTGAACTATTTCAAATCCTGAAAAATGATGCTGTGAAAATGCTGCATGTAATATGCTGGCAAACTTTCAAAACTCAGCAGTGGACATAGGGCTGGAAAAGATGAGATTTCACTCCAATCTCAAAGAAAGGCAATGGCAAAAAATGCTGAACTACAGCACAACTGCACTCATCTAACACGCTACAATTGCACACATCTCACATGCTAGTAAAGTCATGCTCAAAATTCTCCAAGGCAGGATTCAGCAATATGTGAACCGTGAAATTCCAGATGTTCAAGCAGGTTTTAGAAAAGGGAGAGGCACCAGAAATCAAATTGCCAACATCTGCTGGATCATGGAGAAAGCAAGAGAGTTCAAGAAAAACATCTGTTTCTGCTTCATTGACTATGCCAAAGCCTTTGATTGTGTGGATCACAAAAATCTGTGGAACATTCTGAAAGAGATGGGAATAACAGAACACCTGACCTGCCTCTTGAGAAACCTGTATGCAGGTCAGGAAGCAACAGTTAGAACTGGACATGGAACAACAGACTGGTTCCAAATACGAAAAGGAATACGTCAAGGTTGTATATTGTCACCTTGCTTATTCACCTTATATGCAGAGTACATCATGAGGAACGCTGGGCAGGAAGAAGCACTGGCTGGAATCAAGATTGCCGGGAGAAGTATTAATAACCTGAGATATGGAGATGACAGCACCCTTATGGCAGAAAGTGAAGAGGAACTCAAAAGCTTCTCGATGAAAGTGAAAGAGGAGAGTAAAAAGTTTGGCTTGAAGCTCAACATTCAGAAAACAAAGATTATGGCATCTGGTCCCATCACTTCATGGGAAATAGATGGGGAAACAGTGGAAAAAGTGTCAGACTTTATTTTTTTGGACTCCAAAATCACTGTGGATGCTGATTGCAGCCATGAAATTAAAAGATGCTTACTCCTTGAAAGGAAAGTTATGACCAACCTAGATAGCATACTAAAAAGCAGAGACACTTTGCCAACCAAGGTGCGTCTAGTCAAGGTTATCGTTTTTCCTGTGGTCATGTGGATGTGAGAGTTGGACTGTGAAGAAAGCTGATCACCGAAGAATCGAAGCTTTTGAACTATGGTGCTGAAGAAGACTCTTGAGAGTACCCTGGACTGCAAGGAGGTCCAACCAGTCCGTTCTAAAGGAGATCAATCCTGGGTGTTCATTGGAAGGACTGATGCTGAAGCTGACACTCCAATAGTTTGGCCACCTCATGTGAAGAGCTGACTCACTGGAAAAGAGTCTGATGCTGGGAGGGATTGGGGGTGGGAGGAGACGGGGACGACAGAGAATGAGATGGCTGGATGGGATCCCCGACTCGATGGACATGAGTTTGAGTGAACTCTGGGAGTTGGTGTTGGACAGAGAGGCCTGGCCCACTGTGATTCATGGGGTCGCAAAGAATCAGACACGACTGAGCGACTGAACTGAACTGAACTGAACACGCTACAGACAGGCGTCAGTACCATGGGAACTGTGAACTTCCAGATGTTCACAGTGGATTTAGAAAAGGCAGAGGAACTAGAGATCAAATGGCCAACATCCACTCGGTTATTGGAAAAGCAAGATAGTTCCAGGAAATCATCTATTTCTGTGTTATTGAAAATTATGCCAAAGCCTTTGAATTGTGGATCACAATGAACCGTGGAAAATTCTTTAAAAGATGGGAACACCAGACAACCTGACCTGCATATGGAGAAACTTGTATGAAGGTCAGGAATCCATATATAGAACTGGACATGGAACAACAGGTTGGTTCCAAATAGGAAAAGGAGTAAATCAAATCTGTATATTGTCACCCTGCTTATTTAACTTATATGCAAATTTCATCATGAGAAACACTGGGCTGTAGGAAACACAAGCTGGAATCAAGATTGCAGGGAGAAATATAAATAACCTTAGATATGCAGATGACACCACCCTTATGGCAGAAAGTGGAGAAGAATTAATAACCTCTAATGAACATGAAAGCGGAGAATGAAAAAGTTAGCTTAAATAACAACATTCAGAAACTGGTCCCATCACTTCATGGAAAATAGATGGGAAAACAGAGGCTGACTTTTGTTTTCTGGGCTCCAAAATCACTGCAGAAGGTGATAGCAGCCATGAAATTAAAAGACACTTACTCTTTGGAAGGAAAGTTATGACCAAACTAGACAGGATAAAAAGCAGAGAATTACTTTGCCAACAAAGGCCTGTCTAGTCAAGGCTATGGTATTTCCAGTATTCATGCATGGATCTCAGATTTGGAATATAAAGAAAGCTAAGTGCAGAAGAATTGATGCTTTCGAATTGTGCTGCTGTAGAAGATTATTGAGAGTCCCTTGGACTTCAAGGAAATCCAGCCAGTCCATCCTAAAGGAGATCTGTCCTGGTTGTTCATTTTAAGGACTGGTATTAAAGCTGAAACTGCAGTACTTTGGCCTTCAGATGCGAAGAGCTGACTCATTTGAAAGACCCTGATGCTGGGGAAGATTGACAGCAGGAAGAGAAGGGGAAGACAGAGGGTTAGATGATGGATTAGATGGTTGGAGGGGATCATCGACTCCGTGGACATGGGTTTGAGTGGACTACAGGCGTTGGTGATTGATAGGGAGGCCAAGAGTGCTGCCGTTCATAGGGTCCCAAAGAGTCAGACATGACTAAGTGAACTGAACTGAACTGATAGTTGATTTGAGAAAGATATCTATAAACTGGATGCCATAATAAAATTCAGATTTTCTCGCACCTACAGCTATCATGGGAATGTAATTCAACATATCAGTATAACCGATTAAAGATTTCGTAAAGCTTAAATTTCTGTGAATGAAGAACTATTGCTTTTAAAATAAATAAGTAAAGGAAGTTTAAAAGAGCACGTAGATTACCATTCATCCATAACATATGGCAACAGGTAAAAGACGTTGTGTGACAAATAAAATGAACAATTTAAAGAGCAATACAATAGAATTAAATACAAAAATAAAATAAAACACTATAATATATAAAATGCACAAGTACATAGCATGGGTCAACTAGATAGAGTTGATTGTTTGTGGTTCTCTCCCACCCCTTTTAAGGTAATTTTTTTTTTTGGGGAAAATTTTTCTATCTTTAGACATGCACATATGAAGCAAAATATAATGTACATTCAGTATTATTTTTATTGCTGCTTTTTTAATAAGTATGTTATGAATTTGGATGTAGTATTCCATTCGCATTGCATTTGTCATTAAGGTGTACACATTTAGAGTTCTACTTTTGAATTCCGAGATAATGTGAGATTCATTAAGAATAATGATGTTTATAAAAAAGTTAATATACTTTTAAAACTTTTTTTTTTTTTTGAGTATACTTGCTTTCCATTATTTTGTTAGTTTCTCGCCTAAAGCAAAATTAGGGAATGTTGCAGTCCTTGGCGTCATAAAGACTAGTAAATGAGACAGTGACTAAAGAGCAACCATACATCTATCTCCATGTTTTTGACTTCTTTCTAAATCTGGTCACCACAGTGCGTTAAGAGTTCCCTGTGCTGTACATACAAATCAGAAATATATATGTGTCTGTCGTAATTTCCTAATTCCTACCATCACCAGGCATTACATCCTTGACAACTGTATATTTCTTCTCCATTGCTGTGTCCCTATCTATGCTTCTCATAGAGAATCATCTATTCCAATTTTACCTAGATCCCATATATTTGTGTTAATATGTGATATTTCTTTTCCTCTTTTGCCTTAGCTTCATTGTATCTGACACTGTCTTTTTCCTTATACATCTATACAATTTACCTGATTTCATTCCATCTTAAGACTAGGGTATATATGTACCAACTCATTTTATCCATTCCTCTCTAGATGAATAGATATTTCTGTTGCTTCCATGTCCTGCTATTGAAAATATTGCTGCCATCAATATTGAGGTTGTGCATCTTTTGGAATTATAATTTCCCTCATGAAAATTATTGACAATTATTGGGATATCTTGAACATATGGTAGCTTCATTCTTATTTTTAAACAACCCCCTATACTCTTCTCCATTTTAATCTATCAACGTGCATTCCTAACAACAATACAGCATTGTTCTGTTTACTTAGCACCCTCTCCAGCACTTTTTGTGTGGATTTTTTTTTATAATGGTTATTCAGACAAATGTGAGTTGATACCACCATTGAAGATTTTATTTTCCTTTCTCTCACAGTTAGTGATGCTGAACATTTTTACAAATATTATTGGACATCTGTATGTCTTCTTAGGAGAAGTGTCTATTTCATCACCTTGTTCCAGTTGGGTTGTTCATTTGGCTGTTATTGAGCCACATGAGCTGCTTCCATATTTTGGAGATTCTTCTGTTGTCATTATCTTCAGTTGCAAATGTTTTTCCCATAAGGAGACTTCATTTCTGTCTTGATTATTGGTTTCCTGTGCATAATGTTTAAGTTTAATTTTGTCTGTTTATATACTTTTGGTTTTATTTTCATTTCCCAAGGTGGTAAGTCAAAAAAAGTTGCTGCTGCATTTCATGTCGCAATGTATTCTACCTATGCTTTCCTCAAATATTATTGATTTACAGTTTCTGGGCTTATAAGTAGGTCTTTAATCCATCTTGAATTTGTCTTATCCTATGGTGCTAAGTAGTGACTAAATGTGATCCACTGGAGGAGGGAATGGCATATCACCCCATTATACATGCTATGGGAGCTCTATGAACTGTATAAAAAAGCAACAAGGTGTGATACCAAAAAATGAGTCTCCCAGGATGGTAGGTGCCTAATATGCTCCTTGAGAGGAGCAGAGGTTAATAACTAACGTTTCCAGAAAGCAGTAAGTGGCTGCCCCAAAGTGGAAATAAACCTCATTGTATATATGTCTGGAGATGAAAGTAAAATGGAATGCTGTAAAGAACAGTATTGCAGGGCAACCTAGAATGTTAGATCCATGAACAATTTAAATTGAATGAGGTATAACAGGAGATGGCAACAGCCAACTCATTGAAAAAGATCCTTGTTCTGGGAAAGACTGAAGGCAGCATGAGAAGGGGAAACAAAGGTGAGATGATTGGATGGCATCACCTATGCAATAAATATGAACTCAGGCAAACTCCAAGAGGTGGTGAGGGATGGGAAATACTGACATGCTGCAGTTCATGGCATCCCGAAATGTCAGACACGATTAGGATACAGAAGAATAACCAGGTCGTGTTCTAACTGTATTCTAATACTTTTAGCCGTCTGGATTTTCCAGTTTAACTTGAAAAATATATTATCTTTTTTCTATTGGATATCGTTGCCTCCTTTGTCAAAGATTGGGTGATAATTTGGGAAAGAGATTATTTTAGGGTTTTCGATCTGTTCCATTGGCTTTAATCCCAATACTGTGCTAATTTCATGCCATCTTAAAAACTGTTTTTTTGTATAGACTGAAGTGAGGAAACGTGAGTCCTGCAGCTCAGTTTCTCTTTCTCAGGTTTGCATGGTTATTCAAATCTTTGTGTTTCCATCAAGTTGTAAAGATTGTTTTTGGTTCTATTCTGTGAAAACTGTCATTCGTAATTTAATAGGGATGACGCTAAATATGTAAACTCCTTTACGTAGTGTATCCATTTTCACATATTGGTTTTTAAAGTCGAAAAAAGTAGTATATCTCTTATTCCATTTCTGTCACCTTTTTTTTTATAAATAATGTATCTATTTTAATTGGAGACTGATTACTTTACAATATTGTGGTGGTTTTTGCCATACATTGAC
This sequence comes from Moschus berezovskii, assembly GCF_049115385.1. Taxonomy (NCBI): domain Eukaryota; kingdom Metazoa; phylum Chordata; class Mammalia; order Artiodactyla; family Moschidae; genus Moschus; species Moschus berezovskii. The sequence goes on along the minus strand of NC_142489.1, from coordinate 17,670,106 downwards.
ATGAATCAACCTTGGGTGTACATGTGTTCCCCATCCTGAACCCCCACACACTTCCCTCTCCCTATTCCATTCCTCAGGGTCATTCCAGTAAACCAGCCCTGAGCACCCTGTCTCCTGTATCAAACCTGGACTGGTTATCTATTTCACTTATGGCAATATACATATTTCAATGCTTTTCTCTCAAATCATCCCACCATCGCCTGCTCCCACAGAGTTCAAAAGTCAAAAGTTCAAAAGTGTCTCTTTTGCAGTCTCAAATACAGGGTCATTGTTACCATTTTTATAAATTCTATTTGTGTTAATATTCTGTATTGGTGTTTTCCTCTCCGACATAGTTAACTCTGTATAATAGGCTCTAGTTTCATCCACCTCATTAGAACTGATTCAAATGCATTCTTTTTAATAGCAGAGTAATATTCCATTGTGTATATGTACCACAGCTTTCTTATTCATTCGTCTGCCAGTGGATATCTTGGTTGTTTCCATGTCCTGGCGGTTGTAAGCAGTGCTGCAATGAACATTGGGGTGCACATCTCTTTCTTAATTCTGGTTTCCTCAGTGTGGATCCCCAGCAGTGGGATTACTCTGTCATATGGCAGCCCTATTTTCCAGTTTTTTAAGGAGTCTCCACCCTGTTCTCCAAAGTGGCTGTACTAGTTTGCATTCCCACCAACAGTGTAAGTGAGTTTCCTTTTCTCCGCATCCTCTCCAAAGGGTGTATCAACTTTTATTTGTCTCATCCATAACTTATTCTTTCTGGCACAAAAGTCCTTTTTCAGTTTAGGCAGGATTATTTCTAAGTATTTTATTTTTCTTGTTACAATGGTGAATCAGATTATTTCCTTGATTTTTGCTTTTGGTTTTCTCTTGTTATTTATAGAAATGCAGGAGATTTCTTCCTGTGTTTTTTTTTTTTTTTATCCAACAACTTCCCTAAAGTCACTGTTATTAATTTTCTGGTGCCATCTTAGGATTCTCTGACATAAAAACTTATGTCAGAAAACAGTGACACTTTTGTCTCTTCTTTTTCAGTTTGCTGGTAATTTTTTTCTTGTTCTTCTTCTTCACTGATTGCTGTAGCTAACAGACCCAAGATTATGTTGAGTAACAGTGGTGAGAGTGACAAATTTGATCTTTCTCATGATTTACTCAACATATTTTCAGTTTTCACCTATGAGAAGCACTTTAGTGGTAGGTTTATCCATACATGGCCTTTATTAAATTGAAGATGATCCTCTCTGTTCCCACTTCCTGTACAGCGTTTTCAATAATTAAATGTTTGATTTTGTCCAAGGTGCTTTCTGCATCTGTATCTTAGATGTGTTCAAGACCTCTCCTTGGAAACGTTTATTATCTTTCATTGTTCTTCTCTCCTCTGGCCACCTGATGCAAAGTGCTGTCTCATTAGAGAATGCTCTGATACTGGGAACAATAGAAGGTAAAAAGAGAAGTGTGTATCAGATGATGAGAGGGTTAGATAGCATCAGCAACTCTATGGACATGAGTCTGTACAAATTCTGGGAGATAGGGAAGGTAAGACTGATGGGACACAGTCCATAGGGTGGCAAAGGGATGGGCATGAATAACTGACTGAATAACAATAGCAAAACTTTCTTTCCTGTTATTGACAGTAGTTGTTATTCGTGACTACTTCATTTTCTATCACACCATACCTTATCTATATCTCCGTTGCACTAATTTCTCCACGTACCATGCAAAGATTCAGCCAGATTTGCTGTCATTATTGCCCCCAAATGGTCCAAAATATTTGTGATCTCAGAACTACACATGATCCAGTAGTCTCCTAACTAATCTCCAGCATCCATTTATGTTCCCCAGAAACTCTCTACCTTGCTATAGCCAGAGAAAATTGTCACTCACTAACTAAGCCATGTGATAGAAAGCAAGTTCTTGTGAATAAATACCCTTTTAGGATTCTGTTTTCTAACTTTGTCTCATACTTCACATTGTTCGTTTAAGTCTCATTTCTTCAATCACACTGTTCTTCTCAGTCTCACTGTCTGTGCAGACCTTGTTCTTCTGTTTTCCTTGATTTTTCTTTTTAGTTAATGTCTATGAGATCTTAATTTAGATTCCTCAGGAAGCTCTTTTTCGCTTTACAGATCATTTTGATGTTTTAATTTTAGATTGGCTTTTTGGTGAGTTTTGATAGACTGTACTCTAGAAAAGGAATAAATTATGACAACCAACATCTATTTTAGATGTGATTCTACTCGCCTGTATTCAGGAGTAAAGGATTATATTTGAATATACAACCTGAATGGGTGTGCATCTTAGTGACTGAGTGTTGCCCAACTCTGCAAACTCATGGACTGCAGCCCAACAAGCTCGTCTGCCCATGGACATTTCCAGGCAAATATATTACAGTGGATTGCCATTTCCTTCTCTGGGGCAACAAAAATAGTGGATTTAATAGGAAATATAATTTTTCAACTTAAAAATGTTAATAAATTCTGAATTTGCAGAGAGAATTCACCCCAAAGAATAAAAGTATCTTGATTGCAAATTAAAATCACCTACTTTTCTTGTCTGTCCCAAAATCAGGTTAAAAAATTATTAGCTTATCTGAAAAGCATATTTTTCAATTATTAATATGGCTACGGAATATAAAAAAAGCAAAAAGAAATCTCAGAGATCTATATCATGGTTAGTAAATAGAAGCAAATAATGACACTTCTCTTCGAGAGAAATTGAGGCTAGTATATGAATCTTTCTCGCTCTCTTTTCCTTGGTGAATGTTATCTGACATGATGCGAGAGATAGGCCCCGGCGGCGCAGACGCGACGCGAGAGATGCCGGCCCGGGCGCAACGAACCACGCAAAGAGGTGCGGCTGTGAGGAGCTACCCCACGCCTGAGGCCAGGGCCGGCAGCCGAGAGGAGCTACCCCACGTCCAACAGGCGGTGGCTGTGCGGGCGCAGGAGGGCCGAGAGGAGCTACTCCGCGTTCAAGGTCAGGAGGGGCGGCCTTGAGGAGATACCCCTCGTCCAAGGTAAGGTACAGCGGCTGCACTTTGCTGGAGTGGCTGTGAAGAGATTTTCCATGACCAAGGTAAGCGAAACCCAAATAAGACGGTAGGTATTGCTAGGGGGCATCAGAGGGCAGACAAACTGAAATCATAATCACAGGAAACTAGCTGATCTGATCACATGGACCACAGACGAATGTGGTCCCCTGGAGAAGGGAATGGCAAACCACTTCAGTATACTTGCCTTGAGAACCCCATGAACAGTAACAAAGGGCAAAATGATAGGATACTGAATGAGGAATTCCCCAGGTTGGTAGGTGCCCAGTATGCTACTGGAGATCAGTGGAGAAATAACTATAGAAGGAATAAAGGGATGGAGCAAAAGCAAAACCAATATCCAGTTGTGGATGTGACCAATGATAGAAACAAGATCCGGTGCTGTAAAGAGCAATATTGCATAGGAACCTGGAATGTTAGGTCCATGAATCAAGGCAAATTGGAAGTGGTCAAACAGGAGATGGCAAGAGTGAACGTCGACATTCTAGGAATCAGTGAATTAAAATGGACTGTAATGGGTGAATTTAACTCAGATGACCATTATATCTACTACTGTGGGCAGGAAACCCTTAGAAGAAATGGAGTAGCCATCATGGTCAACCAAAGAGTCCGAAATGCAGTACTTGGATGCAATCTTAAAAATGACATGATGATTTCTGTTCGTTTCCAAGGCAAACCATTCAATATTACAGTAATCCAGGCCTATGCCCCAACCAGTAATGCTGAAGAAGCCGAAGTTAATCGGTTCTATGAAGACCTACAAGACCTTTTAGAACTAACACCCAAAAAAGAGGTCCTTTTCATTCTAGGGGACTGGAATGCAAAAGTAGGAAGTCAAGAAACACCTGGAGTAACTGGCAAATTTGGCCTTGGAGCACGGAATGAAGCAGGGCAAAGGCTAATAGAGTTTTGTCAAGAGAATGCACTGGTCATAGCAAACACCCTCTTCCAACAACACAAGAGAAGACTCTACACATGGACATCACCAGATGGTCAACACCGAAATCAGATTGATTATATTCTTTGCAACCAAAGATGGAGAAGCTGTATACAGTTAGCGAAAACAAGACCAGGAGCTGACTGTGGCTCAGATCATGAACTCCTTATTGCGAAGTTCAGACTTAAATTGAAGAAAGTAGGGAAAACCACTAGACCATTCAGATATGACCTCAATCAAATCCCTTATGATTATACAGTGGAAGTGAGAAATAGATTTAAGGGACTAGATCTGATTGATAGAGTGCCTGATGAACTCTGGACGGAGGTTTGTGACATTGTACAGGAGACAGGGACCAAGACCATCCCCATGGAAAAGAAATGCAAAAGAGCGAAATGGCTGTCTGAGGAGGCCTTACAAATAGCTGTAAAAAGAAGAGAGGCAAAAAGCAAAGGAGAAAAGGAAAGATATAAGCATCTGAATGCAGAGTTCCAAAGAATAGCAAGGAGAGATAAGAAAGCCTTCCTCAGTGATCAATGCAAAGAAATAGAGGAAAATAACAGAATAGGAAAAACAAGAAACCTCTTCAAGAAAATTAGAGATTCCAAGGGAACATTTCATGCAAAGATGGGCGCGATAAAGGACAGAAATGGTATGGACCTAACAGAAGCAGAAGATATTAAGAAGAGGTGACAGGAATACACAGAAGAACTGTACAAAAAAAGATCTTCACTACCAAGATAATCACGATAATGTGATCACCGACCTAGAGCCAGACATCTTGGAATGTGAAGTCAAGTGGGCCTTAGAAAGCATCACTACGAACAAAGCTAGTGGAGGTGATGGAATTCCAGTGGAACTATTTCAAGTCTTGAAAGATGATGCTGTGAAACTGCTGCACTCAATATGCCAGCAGATTTGGAAAACTCAGCAGTGGCCATAGGACTGGAAGAGGTCAGTCTTCATTCCAATCCCAAAGAAAGGCAATGCCAAAGAATGTTCAAACTACCGCACAATTGCACTCATCTCACACACTAGTAAAGTCATGCTCAAAATTCTCCAAGCCAGGCTTCAGCAGTATGTAAACCGTGAACTCCCAGATGTTTAAGCAGGTTTTAGAAAAGGCAGAGGCACCAGAGATCAAATTGCCAACATCCGCTGGATCATGGAGAAAGCAAGAGAGTTTCAGAAAAACATCTATTTCTGCTTCATTGACTATGCCAAAGTCTTTGACTGTGTGGATCACAATAAACTCTGGAACATTCTGAAAGAGATGGGAATCCCAGACCACCTGACCTGCCTCTTGAGAAACCTGTATGCATGTCAGGAAGCAACAGTCAGAACTGGACATGGAACAACCGACTGGTTCCAAATAGGAAAAGGTGTACGTCTAGGTTGTATATGTCACCTTGCTTATTTAACTCCTATGCAGAGTACATCATGAGGAACACTGGGCTGGAAGAAGCACAAGCTGGAATCAAGATTGCCGGGAGAAATATCAATAACCTCAGATATGCAGATGACACTACCCTTATGGCAGAAAGTGAAGAGGAACTCAAAGGCCTCTAGATGAAAGTGAAAGAGGAGAGTGAAAAGGTTGGCTTGAAGCTCAACATTCAGAAAACAAAGATCATGGCATCTGGTTCTATCACTTCATGGGAAATAGATGGAAAAACAGTGGAAACAGTGTCAGACTTTGTTTTTTTGGGCTCCAAAATCACTGCAGATGCTGATTGCAGCCATGAAATTAAAAGACGCTTGCTCCTTGGAAGGAAAGTTATGACCAACCTTGATAGCATATTAAAAAGCAGAGACATTACTTTGCCGACCAAGGTCCGTCTAGTCAAGGCAATGGTTTTTCCCGTGGTCATGTATGGATGTGAGAGTTGGACTGTGAAGAAAGCTGATCGCCGAAGAATTGATGCTTTTGAACTGTGGTGTTGGAGAAGACTCTTGAGAGTCCCTTATACTGCAAGGAGATCCAACCAGTCCATTCTAAAGGAGATCAATCCTGGGTGTTCATTGGAGGGACTGATGCTAAAGCTGAAACTGCAATACTTTGGCCACCTCATGCGACGAGTTGACTCACTGGAAAAGACTCTGATGCTGGGAAAGGTTGGGGGCGGGAGGAGAAGGGGACGACGGAGAATGAGATGACTGGATGGCATCACCGACTCTGTGGACATGAGTTTGAGTGTACTCCGGGAGTTGGTGATGGACAGGGAGGCCTGGCGTGCTGTGATTCATGGGGTCGCGGAGAGTCGGACACGACTGAGCGACTGAACTGAACTGAACTGAACTGAACTGAGTGGTAATTTTTCATCAAGATCCCTTAAATCATGGTCCATACTTGTTTTTCAAGTGAATTATTGGTGAGGATTTTCAGGAGAAATGGAATGAGGGAAGCAAGATACAGCAGAATGAAAGTAAATTTAATCTCAATTGAAGGCGAAATTGCACTGGCTGCAGAGTTTTCTACATCAAATGAGTAATTGTGTATATTTTATATATGAATGTCCTAGTGCAGATTTTCTTCTTCATATATGGAATTCTTGATATATCATGCATGAAATTTTTTTTTGAGTGACTGGAAATCATTTTATTTTATTTTTATTTTATTTATTTTATTTTTTATTGGAGGCTAATTAATTTACAATATTATATTGGTTGGTTTTGCCATACATTGACATGAATCCACCCTGGATGTACATGTGCTCCTCCTCTTGAAGCCCCCTCCCACCTCCCTCCTTCCCATATCCAACTCTGGGTCATCCCGGAGCACCAGCCCCTAGCATCCTGTATCGCGCGTCAAACACGGACTGGTGATTTTTTTCACATATGATAATATACATGTTTCAATGCCATTCTCCCAAATCATCCCACCCTCACCCTCTCCCACAGAGTCCCACAGACTGTTCTATACACTGTGTCTCTTTTGCTGTCTCGTATTCAGGGTTAATGTTACTCTCTTTCTAAATTCCATATATATACATTAGCATACTGTATTGGAGTTTTTCTTTCTGGCTGACTTCACTCTGTAAAATAGGCCATAAATCTAGCCTTGGAAGATTCAAAAATTTTATGAAAATTGTACAAGAATCTGAATGAAAGTTTTCTGACAACATATGAAACTTTGCATATTTGGAATGCAAGGATTATTCAATATTTCCAAATCAATGTAATACCCACATTATAAAATGAAAAATAAAAACTATATGATTATCTCAACAGATGCAGAGAAAGCCTTTGACAAAATTCAACATCCGCTTATGATAAAAACCCTCCAGAAGGCGGGAATAGAAGGAACATTCCTCAACAGAATAAAAGCTATATATGACAAACCCACAGCAAACATTATCCTCAATGGTGAAAAACTGAAAGTGTTTCCCCTAAAGTCAGGAACAAGACAAGGGTGCCCACTCTCACCATTACTACTCAACAGAGCTCTGGAACTTTTGGCCACACCAATTAGGGCATATAAAGACATAAAAGGAATCCAAATTGGAAAAGAAGAAAAACTCTCACTGTTTGCAGATGACATTATCCTCTACACAGAAAATCCTAAAGACTTTACTAGAAAACCACTAGAGCTAATCAATGAATACAGTAAAGTTGAGGATATAAAATCAACACACAGAAATCTCTTGCATTCCTATACACTAATAATGAGAAAATAGAAAAAGAAATTAAGGAAACAATTCCATTCACCGTTGCAATAGAAAGAATAAACTAGGAATCTATCTAACTCAAGAAACAAAAATCCTATATACAGAAAAATATAAAACACTGGTGAATGAAATCATAGAGGACACTAATAGATGGAGAAATATTCCCTGTTCATAAGTTGGAAGAATAAATATTGTGAAAATGCATGTATTACCCAAAATAATTTATAGGTTCAATGCAATCCCTATCAAGCTACCAACAGTATTTTTCACAGAGCTAGCAAAAATAATTTCACTATTTGTATTGAGATACAAAAAAACTCAAATAGCCAAAGCAATCTTGAGAACGAAGAATGGAACTGGGGGAATCAACATGCTGTACTTCAGTGTGTACTATAAAGCCACAGTCATCAAGACAGTTTGGTACTGGCATAAAGATAGAAATATAGATCAATGGAACAAAATAGAAAGCCCAGAGATAAATCTATGGACCTATTGAAACTATATCTTTGACAAAGGAGGCAGGAATATTCAATGGAGAAAAGACAATCTCCTTAAAAAGTGGTGCTGTGAAAACTGGTCAACCGCTTGTAAAAGAATGAAACTAGAACACTCCCTAACACCATACACAAAAATAAACTCAAAATGGATTAAAGATCTAAATGTAAGACCAGAAACTATAACAGTCCTCGAGAAGAACATAGGTAAAACACTCTCTGACATAAATCACAGCAGGATCCTCCATGACCCACCTCCGACAATATTGGAAATAAAACAAAAAATAAACAAAGGGGACCTAATGAAAATTAAAAGCTTCTGCACAGCAAAGAAAACTATAAACAAGGTGAAATGACAGACTCCAGAATGGGAGAAAATAATAGCAAATGAAGCAAGTGACGAATAATTAATCTGAAACATATACAAACAACTCCTGAACTCAATTCCAGAAAAATAAACGACCCAATCAAAACATGGGCCAGAGAACTAAACAGGCATTTCTCCAAAGAAGACATACCAATGGCTAACAAACACATGAAAAGATGTTCAACATCACTCATAATCAGAGAAATGCAAATCAAAACCACAACGAGGTACCATTTCATGCCAGTCAGAATAGCTGCTATCCAAAAGTCTACAAGCAAAAAATGCTGCAGAGGGTGTGGAGGAAACGGAACCCTCTTACACTGTTGGTGGGAATGCAAACTAGTACAACCACTATGGAGAACAGTGTGGAGATTTCTTTAAAAAATGGAAATAGAATGGCCATTTGACCCAGCAATCCCACTGCTGTGCATACACACCAAGGAAACCAGAGGTGAAAGAGACACATGTACTCCAAAGTTGATTGGCGCACTTTTTATAAAAGCCAGACATTGAGGCAATGTGGATGTCCATCTGCAGACGAATGGATAAGAAAGCTTTGGTCTAAATACGCTATGGAGTATTACTCAGCCATTGAAAAGAATACATCTGAATCAGTTCTAATGAGGTGAGTGAAACTGGAGTCTATTATACAGAGAGAAATAAGCCAGAATGAAAAACAGCATTACAGTATACTAATGCACATATATGGAATTTAGAAAGATGATAGCGATAACCCTGTATACGAGACAGCAAAAGAGACACAGAAGTATAAAACAGTCTTTTGGACTCTGTGGGACAGGGCAATGGTGGGATGATTTGGGGGAATGACATTGAAACATGTATATTATCATTCGTGAAACGAATCGCCAGTCCAGGGTCCATGAATGAAACAGGATGCTCAGGGCTGGTGCACTGGGATGAACCAGAGGAATGGGATGGGGGGGGGGAATGTGGGAGCAGGGCTCAAGATGGGGAACACATGCACACCAGGGGCAGATTCAAGTCAATGTATGGCTAAAGCAATAGAATAATATAAAGAAAAAAGAAATAAAAAAGAAAAATGAAATGTAGTGTATTCCAGATAGTCAGATATTCACATGTGTAATAATGAAAAATCCACATTAGAAAATTAGCGCCAAGGTGTTGGCATATGAAATATAGAAAATTCCACATTACATGCTGGAATGTATGCGAGCAGATGTTCATATGTGAAATACAGAATATTCCATACTTCATTATGGAAATAATAAGACTCCATTTTCAATATGAAATGCAGATGATTCCCAATTTCACTTAAGAAAATCTGTGATTACATTGCTATATGTCATATGCAGAGAAAACCATATTTCAAAACATTCTGCACCAGGATTTTCATATGTGTAGCAGAGAGAATATCGTATTTCCTATAGGAATTATTTAACTTAAATTAACAGACATGAACAAAGAAAATTCCATTATCCAGGGAACTCTAATCACTCCCAGGTTTCCAAGTGTGAAATATAAGGATTCTACCTTTCATGTTGGACAATCAGCACCAAGATTTTCTTCTGTGGAATGTAAAAAATTCTACATTTCATGATGGGACAATTTTACACAACGTTCGTCATACAAGATAACCAGTTCATTGTTTTTCTTATGTGAATAGCAACATAAAATTTTGTATGTAAAAATATAGAAAAATGTCATGCTATATGTAAAATACACAGTGTTGCATTTGGGATGACTGATTTTAGAGTTTTGCCTGTGAAATATAAACATTTCCAAATTTCATCTAAAATTTTTCCCCTAAATTTTCATGTGTGAAATACAGAGAATGTTATAGGTCACGGAGGATAAGAAAATCTAACCCACTTTTTAAATGTGAAAGAGTATTCCATTTTTCATGTAGGATAAGGTGTGTCCAGATTCTCACATTTTAATCATACACAAGGATGATATAGTTCTTGTTCAACAAAAATACTATTCCCAGAATTTAATATGTTGAATGTAGACAATGTCATGTTTCAGTAGGGTATCTGTCCCCAGATTTTCTCATGAAAAGCATAGAGAAATCTATATTTTTTCTATAAGTAATTTGTGTCCAGGTTTTCGTATGTTAAACACAGAGATTTCCATATTTCATGTAGGAAAATCACAGTGCAAATTTTCATATGTCATGTTGAAAAGTCTGCATATTTCATGTAAGATAAGAGATGCCCAAAATTTCATATGTGAAATATACAGTATTCCATGTTTCAGGGAGTATGTCTTATACCAGTTATTCATATTTGAAAGGTAGAGAACTCAATACTCTGTGTTAAAATTGCAGCACGGTTTTTCATATATCATGCACAGAAAATTCCAGATTTCTATAATTAAATGTTGTGTTCATCTTTTCAAATGTGAAATACTGTTTATTCCATAATTCATTAGAATAGCATGCCCTCTGCATTCAGATTCAGTTCAGTTCAGTCGCTCAGTTGTGTCTGACTCTCCGCAACCCCATGAATCACAGCACGCCAGGCTTCCCTGTCCACCACCAACTCCTGGAGTTCACTCAAACTCATGTCCACAGAGTCGGTGATGCCATCCAGCCATCTCATTCTCGGTCGTCCCCTTCTCCTCCCGCCCCCAACCTTTCCCAGCGTGTCAACTAGTTGCATGAGGTGGCCAAAGTATTGCAGTTTCAGCTTTAGCGTCAGTCCTTCCAATGAACACCCAGGATTGATCTCCCTTAGAATGGACTGGTTGGATCTCCTTGCAGTACAAGGGACTCTCAAGAGTCTTCTCCAACACCACAGTTCAAAAGCATCAATTCTTCGGCAATCAGCTTTCTTCACAGTCCAACTCTCACATCCATACATGACCACGGGAAAAACCATAGCCTTGACTAGACAGACCTTTGTTGGCAAAGTAATGTCTCTACTTTTTAATATATTATCAAGGTAATATATGAAAATCGTACTTCATTTTTGAAAATGTAAAGTGATATTTTCATAAACAAAATATCAAAGGTCCATACATATGTATGAATAGCTTTGTGCAGTCCTGCTTATAAACATTTAGACTTTCTAATTATATGTTTGAAAATGTATCCACATGTTCTCCTATAAAACACACACACACAACTGTATTTCAGGTCTCAACACTTGAACTATAATGCTACATGTGAAAGTCACATTTCGAATTTCAGATAAAAAAAATCACCAGCCTTTCTTATTCCAAATATGCAAAGTTTCATGTGTTGTCAGAAAACATTCATTCAGATTTTCATATTTCATATATCAAGAATTTCATATATGAAGATGAAAATCTGCACTAATATGCTCGTACGTAAAATATACATAATTACACATGAGTTGGTGATGGACCCAAAGGGCTGGCGAGCTGTGATTCATGGAGTCACAAAGAGTCGGACACGACTGAGTGACTAAACTGACCTGAATTGAACTAACACATTTGATGTATAAATTCTACACCCAGTGCAATTTTGCCTCAACTTGAGATTAGATTTAGTTTCACTCTGCTGTATCTTGCTTTCCTCATATCATTTCTCCTGAAAATATTCACCAATAATTCACTTGAAAAGCAAGTATGGACCCTGATTCAATGGATCTTGATGAAAAATTACCACCAGGAAGGCAAAATAACATTCACCAAGTAAAAGAAAGTGAGAAAGATTCATATTCTAGCCTCAATTTCTCTTGAAGAGAAATGCCATTATTTGCCTCTATTTTCCTTTCTTTTTTTTTTTACTTTTTGGCTTGGCCTTTATTTATTTATTTATTTTTAACATTTCTCTTATTTTTATTTTTTCAAAAACAATTTTAGGAATCTTTACATAAAAACAACCTTATCTTAAAATGGAGTAACTTTGATTTTACGAGCAGCAGGCAAAGTAGAGAAGCAAAAATGCATTACAGGAGCATTAAGTTCTACATTAGGTCACAGCATCTAATCTGAAATCATACGTATAATATCATATTTCAGGATATCTGGGAAATAGTTATTTCCCAGGATGTCTGAACCATAGTTAACTCTATTTTGAATTTTAATTGTAGAAAAAAATATATATTAGCCAAAGCAGATTTCACCATTAGTGACGTCAGTGTTTTTCTAGGTATGAGAAGATGCAAGAATTGTAACTCAGAAAACCTTTTTCTGAAACGATCTAACTATCTGAAGACCTGTTCTGCCAGTTTATTTTTTATTTTTTCCAGAGCACAGAGTGCCTCATTCCTGATTTTCACCCTGAACTTCTTTCAGAGGGTTTTGAAGGTCAGCAACTTGCAATGGTCATGATGTAATCTTTGTAGAGGCAGCTGGGAAGTACCAACTTCCAGTCAGCAGGGTCCCTTCATAGCCACATATCTGACCATGTGACACCATTTCATGGCCATTTTGTCCAGCGGTGCTGGGAAGTCTCATTCCAAGGTCCAGGGAAGTGATGGGCCAATCAGTGTGTTAAAATTGGACCAGACCTTGCAAGTAGCAAAAGTTTCTGTACCACTCTCTTACTAGCCTCCTGGTCCAGGAAAATATTTCCTCTTGTTACTTTTTCCCATACCCAGAGTCACATTATTACTATTATTGATCTCATATGGAACTGTCAGTTCAGCATTATATCACAGGCTCAGTGAAACAAGTGACATAGAAAATAATATAGCCATAGCTAGCAGTTTTTAGTAAAATAA